>NC_083435.1:25691624-26309988 GCF_020745735.1 Hemiscyllium ocellatum | reverse complement strand
TGCCTGTCTTAAGGTGGCAAATTTGGTAGACATAAGAGGAGAGATATGGGGTGTACTTTGGTCCTTAGTACCCTCCCTATCTCTTCTGCCACAGCACTGCAATAAGCATGGAGCCTGTGGCATGTCCAGAAGCAAACGGTAGGAATACCTACACTTACTTTACAGTTGGGCCACACTAAATACGCCCCTTTTTTAAACTTCACCAGACGGTCTGGTGCCAGATGAGCCCTGTGCAGAACTTCTAACTGCGTAGCACATGTCCTATTACAGACTGGGATCTTTTGAGTATTTTCCCATTTGTTCTCTCATGTTTCAGAAGAGATCTCCACTCCCAGATATTGCTTCCAGACCTCACATAACCGGTTAATATCCTGCCAGGCCCTGCCACCCAGAAGATGATAGAGGGCACTAACTGAAAGGTTGTGGAACGTAGCAACAACCTCTTTATATCAGGTTTATAGGACTTAGTGAGAAGCATAGTCTTCTTCTGGATGAAATCGCTAACCTGAAAAAATAGAAAAGATTTTTTGCTGGGCAAACCGTATTTACAGCTCAGTTGCTCAAAAGACATCATAACCTCCCCCTCAAGCAAGTCTCCAAAAGTAGAAACTCCTCTCACTGCCCATAGTTTGAACCCTGAGTCCATCATCCCTGGTCGGAATCCGGGCATGCCAACTATAAGTGTAAGTGGTGAAGTCTCGGCTAAACAACCCTCACTCTGATCCATCTCCCTCGATGCTATGACTGGACTAATGACAATGGGATTCTGGCATTGGTCCATAACTGTCCTCGTCTTATCCATGAACAACAGGATAATAAGAGGGCACTTTGCTTGGGAGGCCTCAATATCCAGCCATATTGAGTTTGGATCGTCACCTACCCAATCACAGGATAAATAGGACTATAGGGAACTCAATTGATACATTCTGCTGTCTGGAAAATCAACTCTGCCCCCTTCTTGAGGCAATTGCATGTTAGTAAGTTTGATGAGGGGCCACCCACAATGCCAGACAAAGGAACCAAACCACCTCATAATTTTCTGCAGCGATGACATGGGAAACATTATAGGGAGAATGCGCATGGGAAAAAGCAAACGAGGAAGAACATTCATCTTAATGAGAGATATTCGTCCTACCCATGAAATTGGAAGAGCCTCCATCTCTGGAGATCTCGCCCAATATTGTCGAGCAAGTGAACAAAGTTAGTCCGAAATAACTGATCAAACGTGGGGGTAATAAAAATGCTGAGGTATTGAAACCATACCCATGACCACTTAAAAGGGAACTTATGGCCACCTTCAACTTCTGGCACATCCTTAAAGTTCCGCAAAGGCATTGCCTCCGATTTTGCAAAATTAATCTTATATCCTGAAACTGCCCAAAATGAATTGATACATTGTATCAAATGGGGTACGGAGGTCATCATGTTCGATAAAAACAGAAGGACATCATCCACGTACAGTGTAATCTTGTTGGCCCTCGATCCCACCTCTGGAGTGGTTATGTGGATGTTCTGATGAATGGCCTTTGCCAGCGGCGCTCTCACCAATGTAAACAACAATGGTTAGGGGGGGCAGCCTTGCTGACTACCCCAACCAATCGTAAAATCCCAGACTTCACCTCGTTGGTGATGCCCGGGGCCAGAGGGTGGCGATATGAAACCTCCACCCACCTGGCAAAGACTCCACCCAACCCAATCTATTCTAAGACATAAAAAAGATATGACCATTCCACCCAGTCAAAGGCTTTTTCTGCATCTAAGAAAATCACCAACCCCTGAATCGATCGTTGTTGACAAACTTGGACAACATTCAACAACGTTCATATATTAATAGAGGACCTAAGGCCCCTTATAAGGCTTGTCTGGTCCTCTTTAATAATATGGGGCAACAGTCTTTCCAATCTCAGCGCCAGGATCTTGGACAGAATCTTGAAATCTGAATTTAATAGAGAGTTGGCCCTGTATGAGGCACAATCTTCAGGAACCTTCCCCTTTTAGCAAGGTTTGTGAAGGTTTGTAGCTCTGGTTGAGGTTTAGGGTGTAGGTTTGCTGGCTGAGCTATAGGTTTGATATCCAGACGTTTCATTACCTGGCTAGGTAACATCATCAGTGGCGACCTCCAAGTGAAGCGAAGCTGTTGTCTCCTGCTTTCTATTTATATCTTAATCCTGGTTGGGGTCTCTGGGGTGTTTGGTGATGTCATTTCCTGTTTGTTTTCTGAGGGGTTGATAGATGGCATCTAGAGCTATGTGCTTGTTTATGGCGTTGTGGTTGGAGTGCCAGCCCTCTAGGACTTCTCTGGCATGTCTTTCCAAAGACATGCCAGAAAATTCCTAGAGGCCTCGCACTCCAACCACAACGCCATAAACAAGCACATAGCTCTAGATGCCATTTATCAACCCCTCAGAAAACGAACAGGAAATGACATCACCACAAACCCCAGGAATCCCATCCAGGACAAACATATAAATAGACTACAGATTCGCTTCACTTGGAGGTTGCCACTGGTGATGTTACCTAGCCAGGTAATGAAACGTCTGGATATCAATCCTACAGCTCAGCGAGCTAACCTGCACCCTAAACTTTCCCCTTCTTAAGAATTAAGGAAATATTAGCTTCTCTCAAAGATGCTGGTAGGCATTCATGCATATAGGAGTGATTGTACATCTCCAACATCAGCCCTGACAGAATCCCTATAAACTCTTATAAAACTTAACCGGAAGACCCATCAGGGGCAGGCACTTTCCCACTCTGAAGTTGCATAGCAGCCTCCTTTATTTCCTGAACTGTCAAGGGGGCATTAAGGAGAGAGGCATGTGCCAATGTTACCCTCGGTGGGGCGCAACATCTTAAAAAAGATCTCCAGTTTAGCTGTCCTGTCTTCGCAACCTTCACACCGGTACAATTCAAACTGAAAGCTCTGAAAAGCCTCCTTAATCTTTTTAGCAATGTATGTAAGGACCCTGGCACTGCCTCTGATTGCAGTAATGGATTGGGGAGCACGCTTTTTCCTCGTCAGGTACGCTAAATACTTCCCCGGCCTATTCCCATATTCAAACAGCCTCTGTCTAACAAAAGCAAGTTCTGTCTTTGCGTTTTGTGTCAGTATTGAATTCAAGGCAGACCGAAGGGCCGTGCTCCGCTGTAGCTTAGTAACCGAAGGCCAAGCAAAATGTGCTGCCTCCGTGACTTTCAACCACGTCTCAAGTAGACGCTGCTGTTCCTCCTTATGTTGTTTCCAGTTAGTCGAATAGGAAATACCTAATCCCCTAGCAAAGGCCTTAGTAGTCTCCCATAGCATGGACGGACTACTAGCCGTGCTTGATTTGATAGTCAAGAATTCCTGAAAGTCCTTCATAAAGTATTCCACAACTTTGGAATCCTTAAGGAGAAAAGTTTCCAAACGCCAGTGCCATAAACCAAACCCTTCACTCTTCGCCTTAACCTCCATATATACTGTCGCATGATCAGAGATAGCCATATTCCCAGTTTTACAATTAATAATCGAATTCAGAAGGGCCGAGGGAGCCAGAAAGTGGTCAATCCTCGTGTGACATTTACGTGTGTTTGATAACATGGTGAAGTCCCTGCCAGTTGGGTGAAGACATCTCCAAATATCCACCAGCCCCAACTCCTCACATCAGTCAACCACCTGCTTGGCCTGTGAAGAAATAATTGGGGGTCCATAAGGCATCCTGTCCACTGTCAGATCCAAAAGACAATTAAAATGACCCCCCCCCCATTATAATGTGCTGTATTCCAAAAGCACTCAACTTTGAGAAAACACTAATCAAAAATTTGAGGGGATGCACGGGAGGACAGTAGATGTTTAAAATGCCATATTCCTCCCCATGTATCAGGGCTTTAAGTATCACAAACTGTCACTGCTCATCTTTCACCTGCGCTAATAATGTGAACAGAAGATTTTTCTGGACAAGCACCGCCACTCCCCTACTTTTAGTGGGAAAGGATGAAAAGAATTCCCGGTCATAACCCCCTGTTGTAATCTCAGGCATTCCCCATCATCAAGGTGGGTTTGCTGCAACAAAGAGATATCAGTTCTTTCCCTCTTAAGTTTAGAAAGCACTTTTTTCTCTTTTAACTGGCGAATGACTTCCTTTAATGTTCCAGGTACACCATTTAATAAGACACTTAGCCATATCCACTTTCAGACACCCGTGAACCCATCGGAGGGAGAACCCTGCTTAAAAAGCGCCAAGCATAAGTAAATAAAGGCTCATAGAATCAAAAAAAATATACAAAAACTGCTCTATTATAACTATAAACAACTATTACTACCAAAAATCTACAATGAAAACCAACTATAGAACCTTGAATGATATACTCTTCCCCCTGCCCATAGGGGATACTCAATGTCCCCATCCCCTCCTTCACAGCTCCTTCAAACCTGGACTGTGCCCCAGCCTTAGGCCAGAAAACGAAAACAAGGAGATGAGCCTTAAATCAACAGAAAAAAAAGACAATGTCAAGATGAGCACTCCACCCATCCCTAGCTTCATGTCACCCCTACATGTGACTAAAAGAGAAGCAGGACAAACATAAAACAAATGGAGAGAGACAATAAAGAGCATCCACAAAATTTCCAATCATATAATCCTGCTATTAAAAAAAATGAACAACTTATTCCAAAGTCTTTCTCCCCCTTTCCAAAAAGGAAATTATTAGAGAGAAATAAAGGGATTAAAAAAAGGAAGGGAAAACATTGGGAAAGATAGAAAAGAGAACAAACAGCCAACTTAGTGGGCGGCACCGTGGCACAGTGGTCAGCACTGCTACCTCACAGCGCCAGAAATCTGGGTTCATTTCCCGCCTCAGGCGACTGACTGTGTGGAGTTTGCACATTCTCCCCCTATCTGCATGGTTTTCCTCCGGTGCTCCGGTTTCCTCCCACAGTCCAAAGATGTGAAGGTCAGGTGAATTAGTCGTGCTAAATTACCCGTAATGTTAGGTAAAGTGGTAAATATAGGGGAATGGTTGTGGTTCGGTGTGTACTTGTTGGGCTGAAGGGCCTGTTTCCACACTGTAAATAATCTAATCATGTCCTTCAGGTCACTCTGTCTATTTTAAAGTGTCCACAAAGTTTATCCGCCTAGTCAAATGTATAAACTGAGTCCTCGTGGCTGGAACTAAGTACTGTGGGGTATCTCATGGAGTACTGGATGCCCAGTAACCTCAGCCTCTTTTTAACTTCATTGAAGGACTTCCTCTTTCGGATTACAGCTGCTGAAAAATCCTGGAAAAACATGATTTTTGACCCCTTGTACAGTAGTGCTTGCGGATCTTTTCCCAGGGACCTGGAAGCTTCCATGATATTTTTCTTGTCCTTATATGAGTAGAAGTGCCGTAGGACCGAGCCGGAGTGCTGCTCTGGGCCTGACCTGTGCACTGTAACCCGATACGCCCTTTCAATCTGCAACCTGCTGCACTCGATGTGAAGGCCCAAAAACCTCGGCAGCCAGCTTTCAAAGAAACTAACTTGCTGCACACCTTCTTCACCTTCAGGGAGCCTGACAGTTCAGAGATTTATGCCCCGATCTCGATTTTCGAGGTCGTCAATATGATTTCCCAAGATCCGCATCTCTCACTCCCACCACCTAGATCCGACGGGTGAGGACTCCATTGCAGCCTCAGAGACCTTAGTTCGACTCTTCACCTCCTCCAGACTCTCCCCGAAGTCGTGGATCTCCCACTCGCGTTTCTGCAGAAAGGATGCGATAGATTGCATCTGGGCACGAATCTCCCCTCGGAT
Organism: Hemiscyllium ocellatum; assembly: GCF_020745735.1. Classification (NCBI taxonomy): domain Eukaryota; kingdom Metazoa; phylum Chordata; class Chondrichthyes; order Orectolobiformes; family Hemiscylliidae; genus Hemiscyllium; species Hemiscyllium ocellatum. The sequence goes on along the minus strand of NC_083435.1, from coordinate 26,304,218 downwards.
TTCCTCAATCGTAACCGCAACTTTCAAGGTAAGTCTCTCCACCGCCAAAGCCAACTCATGTGAGCCTATCAGGTCGCCGGGGGGTTCAGGAGAGGCTGCTGCTGCTGCTGCTGCTGCTGCAGTGTCCGGACTTGTAGATGCTGCAGGGAAGTGTCCTCCCTGCTGCAGTTTGCTTGCTCCTTTTCCCTTTGGCATCCATCCCACTCCCAAATATTAACAAATATGTGTTCTGTCAGGTTTCAAACTAATAATTACACCACATAAGTTGGCCAGGGATGGCAAAAAACACCGGTATGCCTTGGCTGTTCGGCAGAGGTGTCCACAGCAGTTCTACAGAATCGCTGCCATCTTGCTGAGTCCGATCTTACTGTCCAAAAGATAGCTTTCCAGTTTTAGGTAATTAAATCATGAAAATGAAAATCTAGAAATCAGAATGTGCCTGACCATCTAAGATATGCAAACGTCAAAAGTCATTCCAGGTGTATTTGCCAATCTAATTTGGGAGCAATGAAATGGCAGGTGAACACTTTACCGAGGAAACTGAAGACAGCCAGCGTAGTGGTGCAGTGGCATTGTTCCCATTTACTGGATGTAAAGCCTATGTTCAAGTCCTTGCTGTGACAGATATATGTTGTAACATTTTTGACAAGTTTATTGAGAACAATGTTAAAATACTAAAGATGAGGAGATTCACGCTTTCTTTTCATTGAATAGTTTTACAGAAGTTGAAGTCACATTTTTCCCACGGTGAGCTGGGAAGATGGGCACTGTCCTGGCTTATTGTTGAAGATAAAGAGCAATGTTGGAAACGTTTTTTTCTTAATGGAATTTTGTGACCAGCGGTGCTTTGGAGAAATCAGTGCTGGGACGATTTTCGTTTATTATGTATTCATGATTAGGAAGAGAAACTAGATGCTCTGTTTGGTAAGTTTGTGAATGACACAAAGATTGAGGTAGTTGCGGATTGTGAGGAGGATAGCCAAACGTTGTAACAGACTGGGGATGTAGGCAGAAAACCGTCAGATGTAATTTAATGTGGACAAATGCAAGGAAATCTATTTTGGACTGTTTTTCACAGGAAGGAGTGTACAGTAAATGGCAGTGCTTTAAGCATGAAGACATGGAGTGAGACATATATATAGGTCCACAGTTCCCAGGAGATTATAATACAAGTGGACAAAGTTGTCAAGAAGGGGGACATTGCTTTGAAGCTTGAAAGTGGATAGCTGGCAATTGCCCTGAACAATGAAGGGCAGTACTGTCCCCACTGTCTCTCCCCTTACCCTGAATCGTACACCCAGTCGCATTGGCCTTTACCTGGACTACGAAAGAGGACAAGTGTCTTGTTGCAATGCATCTGATTTTGATCATCTCCGCACCTTCACTGGCATCTTTAGAGAGAAAACGTTTCCTTACATTTGCCCCTGTCTGGATGACATTGGAGAGAATGGTGCATCCATCTCTGTGATTTTATTCCTTGGATATTTATTTTTCAAGACTGGTTTAGCGCTGACGACTCCCCAGGTTGGTGTAAAGTTGGCGATACCACAAATCTAAGTGCACCTGTGGTAAGCCAGTGGGAGCAATATACTAAGCTATTCCAATTCCTTTTTTTAACATCATTGTCAAAGCATACAACATGCACCAAATGAACTCTGCTACACATACAATCTGGATTTCCTGACCCACAGTTTGCAGTCTTTAATGTTTCAGTCTGCCTGTATGCAATGTGTTTAATATTCTACTGAACTGTAAGATTATAAAACTTTTTGAAAATGCAAAATTGGATGTTTTTTTGCCTCAGACTGAGCTTTTTTGATCAACTATAACATCACAGTTAATCTAAGGTCTTTAGAGATTGGGAATAACGTACAAACAGAAGGAACAAGTCTCACCTTCCATAGACATGGTATTTGCAGCATTTCAATTAGCTCTATCTGTACTGGCTACATTTTAAATCAAATATTAAATGAACTCATGTCACATTCCTTGAAATTTGGGGAAAACATCTGTGTTTGTATTCATATCAAAATAAGGTTTTCTGCTGGTTTGGAGTCTTGAGGGTCAGAAAAAAAAAAAATTGAATTCATATCATAACAGTGAAAGCACTAAAGTTTCTTCACTAAAGGTTTTGAAATTGGAGCTCGGCTCGTGGTAATTAATTATAAATGGATTTGTGACGTTAAGGACACGTGTGATAAATTTCTACTAATCGATCCTTTCAAGGAAAAATCAAAAGCTGGAAAGGTGGAATTCGCCTTGAAACAAACATAATGACAAAATTAAGTGGACATTTAGTCTCGAAGGTGGTGTGGTCTCTCTCTCATTACTTAATCCCACTTTCTCCAGCATTTGGAAGCAAAAACTGAAATTGCTGGATCAGACACTATCAATGAAGAGAAAGCAGAATTAATATTCAGCCCGGTGAAAGGTCTGCAGCATCGTTTCCAACTAATTATATCGTAATATGCTCACTCCTTTCCTACAACGTCCTTCTCCATGATAATCTCTCTCCACTCCTTTGACAGGAAAGAAATGGCTTCTGGATGATTACATTAATTTTTTCCTTCCAAAATTAATTGTCTTAAAGTCAACACAATCTTTATAATTTAGACCAGTGCGGTTAACTATATTTTCTTATTTTTTTTGAAAATGATATTTTCAGGATCGTCAAATATTCTTTCAGTGTTTACTTATGGTCATTCCCACCTTTGCTGAGAATTATCCAAGTCATGTCATGCAAGAAACTGAAGAATGACTAAAGAGGAGTTGGAATGGGCTCAAAATAGGAATTTGTCCCACAGTTGTGGGAGGCATAGCTCAATTTCCCAACAATCCAATGGGAATAAATATATAGTGCCTACTTCACAGCCCTTCAATTGGAATCATTACTTTCAGGCTGCTATTGCAAAATGGTCTGAAAGATGGACTGTGATGCAAAAGACAAGAGTAACAATTTATTATCTCTTCTTTTTATGAAAATCTCGAGAGCTGTGTACAAGTTGGCACAATTCAGTGCCATGTTACATTCTGAAATAATGAAGGAGGCCCAGAATGGACCAACCAATCTGCCCTCAGCACAGCAATTACCGCCTGAAGGTGCAGCAATGCTGCCAGAGCCATGAAAAATGAACTTGAACCACCATTCTGCAACAGTACAGCCTCCACTGAATCTGCCAATAGGAAGAATGAACCAGATGCATTGATGAAGCCTTCAATGAAACCATAGCCATTGGCGATGACCAAGAGCGTCGAGTTGCATCATGTTGAAGGAGCCCCTGGCAACTGTGTTCTTCCATAGCAGCCAGAGAAAAGGTGAACTTTGACACAAAATGGAAATGAAGAAGCAGTACAAAAAGAATAAAGAAAAGAATGTGACTGGCCATGAGATCAGGAGCATTCCATGACAGAGTCCAAAACTTTGTACCTTACCCCTGCCACCAACGTGTTAAAATTGCAATGTGTTTGATTTGCAGGAATAAATTTGCATTTAATCTAACTTTGTTAAGCGAAGCATTGTTTTTCACGAGTTTGAATCACTTTAAGACATGGTCAATTTGAAATGGAGTTGAGTTGAAATGTCGAGGAAAGCTGGTCGATCTTCAAGGCAACACTTTTACTCATTGAGCTTACTTATAAACGAGAGTAAAAGGATATTTGACGGCAGGCAGCAGCTCCAATCTAAACGTCCTCTGGGTCACTGTATAAATGGCTGTGCTTGTGCAGCAGCTCAAAAGCTGAAGCATAATTCCTGTCTTTCCATAAATTTCATCAGGAGGAAATAGAGATGAGAGAAGAAATAAGTTTGCAATTCGATAATATAGAAAATATGAGACTGTTGCTATCTAGAGCAGGATAAAACTGTCGGATATTGCAAGGAGTAAAACAATGGACCTTCAGCGATTCTTCATCTCAGTGTCCTTGTCATTTTTGCTGTGGACCCGGAGATCCCTCCAGACCTGACTGGCCATTAAAATGTGCCTGACAGTGAGGATATTCAAAAATAAAATCAAATTAAATGGCAGAGTAGGATTTAACAGCTGTTCAGTCCAACAAAATACCATTGCTGTAGATTGAAAATAAATCACCCTGATACAAAACAAGGCCAATTGTTCACGACAGTATAAGGAATGTACAAAAAGGTCCAGGAAATGTTCTTTAAACTGAACAACAAACTCAGTGTGAAGATCACCACAGCAGCGGTATTCACTGCACAATATTTTGATTTCAGTTTCTGACAGCAAATGCCTACAAAACGATCAAAGGTAAAAGCAAACGTGAACCAGACAGAAATATCGATTGTTGGGACAGGAACAGAATAAACCTACGCATCGTAGTGTACAGCAACAGAGAGTCCCATCAATGAATTGTCGCAATCTGATGTAATGTGACATTGAAGGCAATCACCATGAAATCTGCAGTCGCTATGGCTACCAGTTAACAAGTAATGCATTTAGAGAGACCACATTTCGCACAACTCAAGATTACCACCAGATTCACTGTGATTAATTTAAAAAGAAAACACTAGAGGAACAGGCTGCAATGACCAAAAACATGCCAACTGCATGGAATTGGCATCATACTTTATCTTTGTTTTCTGTTATTGTCTGCTGGAGGTGCGAGCCATTTGGGTGGAACGAATTTGTCCTGATTCAATGGGATAGTGCTCACATCAAGCCCTTGCTCCTGAATTCTTTATTAATGCAAAAACTTTGATATGTTCATAACATTCCTCAATTTATGTAATCTTCGAATGCAGAAAGCACGGGCTAGTTGTAATGATAATTGCTACTTATTAGAAATAAATATAACATTTCTACCAGTAAATAGGTACAAATATTTTAATTTAATAACGCCAGTTGAACCACTAAGCACATTACAATTTCCTCTTACCATACGCACAGTTTGAGGGGATAAAATGATTTCAGGGTGGAAGAGTCACTGGGAAACCATTTCAGTGGTTTCTGTTCACAAGTGTTGCTGGCATCATACTGATGATTCTTCTTGATGCCCACTGTCTTTCCAAACTGAGGAATCACATTTGGGCATCTATACCTATTTTTGTTTTAGTCTTCAGGATAAACTTCACTAAACAAACCCAGTCCAGGTGGTCGTGGTGGTGTTGATGGTGGTGCTGGTGGTGGTGTTGGGGGGGGGAGGAGGGGGGCATGAGTGGGGACTGGGATGTCGAGGTAAAGTTGAATAGCATTGTACATAACTATCAGCAGGAAGAAGCCAACAAACTTAGAAGGAGCTTGGAGAGCTTAATATTCAGGGCCTGAACGCCAGTTTAAAAAGAGAGAGAAGAAAACAAAGGCAACGAGTGAAATGAATAAAGAAAGAGGAACAACAACAATGGCGCTAAAAGTGAATTGGAGAAGAGAGATGAGATGCCTCGCATAAAACAGTGTTTTACGAAAAGAACTCTGGATTAGAGCTATCAGAAGAACAAATGAAACCAATAGCAAAACAGTGCAAGTGTAGAACACATTACGTGTCAATGTGAACAATAGAGCAGACCATACCATGAATCGAATTGAATCAACAGAAACGACACTACTGAGACTAAAAGAGAACAGAAGTAATGACTGATAAGGTATCAGGATTTTGTTGACAACATGAAGAATGTAATTTGTTTGAGAGAAGGCAACTCCGGGGTTAACACAGCAACCTTAGAGCAACATGGACCCGGGTTTGATCTCTGCTTCGGGTGACTGCCTGTGTGGAGTTTGCACATTCTCCCTGTGTCTGCGTGATCCAGTTTCCTCCCACAGTCCAAAGATGTGCTGGTCAGGTACATTGTTCATGCTAATTTGCCCATAGTGTTATGTATATTAGTCAGAGGGGAGTGTGTCTCGGTGGGTTAATTTTCGGAGGGTCGTTGTGGACTTGTTGGGTCGAAGGGCCTGTTTCCTCACTGCAGGGAATCTCATCCAATCAATCAAAAGATGTTGTAAGACTGAAGTCAAAATGTTATGCAAGTGGAAACGACTTCAATATTGAGATGCTTTAATGAGAGCAATGCTTATACGTTTTGATATCAATACAGTGCCACAAGTGCGAATAATTTCCAAAAGAATATAATGTGCGGCAGGCACTCCAACTACAGCATGGACAAAATAGTATATGAAAGGAATTGGAGATGATTCTGTCCATAACATTTTCAAAGTACTGTGAAATTCTGTTCTGACAGAGTCAATTGATGTAACTGTGTCCATAAAGAGAACTCAGTAATGTCTTTTTATATAAAGTAAGTCCAAAGTTAACTTGTACCAGCTGGGAAAGAAAAGGCTGCCATTGCATTTGGGTTTTCCATGTGGAAGTCTTTGAGCAAAGACACATTTTCTTCTATACCTTTGGGAACAAGCGCAAGATGTTGACAGAAATAACGGAATATATTCTGATTTTAAGCCAAGGAAACAATGACGTGTATCACGAATGTTAAAAATTAATTATGGCTATTGTCAACTTTTCTTTCGTATTCTTTATCTCTATTGAATTTCACTAGTCTCTCACAAATTCAGTCTATGTTATTATTGTAATGCTGTCACTCCAACTTTCTCATTGTTACAAATGGTTGCTCTTAATGGTTCCTATCTCTGTTTTGCAAGTCCTTATGTCTCTCTTCCTTTCTCTTCTCCCGCTTTCTCCAAAATGATTTTCCCTCATATGTAAAAAGCGAGAATATGCTTGAAATAATCATGTTATGGATCAGGCCAGACCACTATAAAACATTTCAAGAAGGTATCCCAGACCCTAAATTTGCTCATTGGTTTAAGCAGGTGCAACGCAGATATCCAGTAGGGGGGCAGCTGATCAAAGCACTTAGTTTTAAACAAAATAGCATTTATGGATAAGATCACTGAATGAAACACAAACTGAAGAGAACAGTATACGGTGTAACTTAACCTATCCAAAAGTCTAACAAATCATTCCAATTTAATGATACTGCTCCAAACACTTACAATAATCCCTGTAAACATCTCTTGGCACAAAAAGTAAAATCAAACGCAGAATGTTACAGAAGAGAAGTCAGAGAGAGAGAGAGTTATCATAGGACTGTGTCTCCTGGGTGCAGCAGCTGCACAACACCACGACTTGCTAACCAAGCCAAACCAGAGGGAAGCTGTACTGAGAGAACTGGGCACTCCCCTTTCATTATGCAAGTGTTTTTCAAATTATTTGTTAACTTTTTTTCCCTGATCCAGTATCTTTTAGCTATAATCAAATTGTCCTGAAAATGCATCAAACGTCATCTTTTTGGACTGTGTGTCTTTTTACGGCCTCTCTGAAAAAATAAAGGACAGCATCATCACACCTCCTCTCGTACACCTCCTCCCCCCCCCCGAAAAATTTGAACACTAATATCCAAAATTTCCTTAGTTTTAAAATGTTAGGAGTCTATAAGAAGCATTTACATTAACTTGACAATAATCATGTAATCATACACCACTACATGTTGATTCAGCTTGTGTTACTCCTGCCACCGAATGCCTCAATTTATCACTCAATACATCGGCAGTCACATTTTCTCCCCACTCTATTCAATCATTCACAAAAAATAGAAACATAGTTCAAATATGTGGTCACAGAATTCTGACCTACCAATTTCTCCTGAATCGATTTTATCAGTTCGATTCCAGCCTCGGGCGACTGTCTTTGTGGAGTTTACACATTCGCCCCGTGTCTGTGTGGGTTCCCTCCCACAATCCAAAGGCTGGGTGAATTGACCGTGCTAAATTGCCCCTTAGGTGAGGTGCATTTATCGGACGGATTTGGCTCTGGGTGGGATACCCTTCAGAGGGTCGGTGTGGGCTTGTTGGGTTGAAGGGACTGTTTCCACACTGTAGGCAATCTAATCTATAAACGAGAATTGGTTCAGAAAAGATTGACAAGAATGTTGCCGGGGTTGGAGGGTTTGAGCTATAGGGAGAGGTTGAGTAGGCTGCGCTGTTTTCTCTGGAGACTGAGTGGTGACATTATAGTAGTGTATAAAATCATAAGCGGCATGGATAGAGTAAATTGACAAGATCTTTTCTCTGAGTTGATGGAGTCCAGAACTAGAGAGTTTAGGGGTGAAAGGGGAAAGATTTAAAAGGGACCAAAGGGACAACTTTTTCACGCAGAAGGAGGTCCATGTATGGAATGAGCTGCAATAGCAAGTGGTGGAGGCTGGTAGAATTACAATATTTACAATACATCTGGAGGAGTGTATGAAAAGGAGGTTTTTCGAGGGAAATGGGCCAAGTGCTGGCAGATGAGACTGGATTAATTTAGGAATCTGGTTTGAATGGATGAATTGGACCGAAGAGTCTGAGTCCATGCTATAAAGCTCTGTGCCATTATGACTGAAAAGGGCTTGGTTGGGGTTTGGAATTATTTTAAAATGGGAATTTGATCCAGAGCTGTTGGAAGCAGAGTCAGTTTTTCATCAGTCCAATGTGAATAAACATAAAATGGCTAATCTACACCCTTCAACTGGAATCACGATTTTCAGTCTCCTGTTGCAAAATGATCTTGAAGATCTGGACCCGTCCAGAAGGACTCCCTTAGTTCTAGATCGGCCAAAAGAATCACTAGAAGTACGGTCTGTTTAAAGCAAGGTTACCAGTTCAATAAATTAAAGCAGGCAGGCGCCATTTCACCACGAAACACATAAGCTTTTAAACTCAGTGTCTCTGGACAAAGCTGCACCAGGCTGCCTTAATATATAAAATTGGTAACCTTGCTTTAATCAGACCGTACTCCTCGTGATTCCTTTGACCAATCTCGAACCAAGGGGCCCCCTCAGGAGGGGTCCGGATCTTCAATCTGAAAGAAGGACCGTGATGCAAAAGATGAGAGAAGTAATTTATCATCACTTGTATTTACGAAACTACAGAGAGATGTGTATAATTCGCACAATTCGTGCCATGTTAATTTCTGAAATTATAAAGGAGGGACCCACCAATTTGTCCTCACTACCTCTGTCACCATCTGAACGTGCAATACTGCTGCTAAAGCCATGAGAAGTGGTCTGGACACGACATGCAGAAACAGTATCGCCACCACAACATTATAGCCACCACTGAAACTGCCAACAGGAAGAATGAACAAGACCCACTGACAATGATGCCTTTGATGAAACCACAACCACTGTTATCACGAACAATGGATGTCGGGTTCCACCGTGTTGCCGGTGTCACAGTAGGCCCTGCCAACCGTCTTCTTCCACAGAAGCCAAAACAAAAGAGCTTTGACACAATAGAAAAATGAAGAAACACTGCAAAATGAAAAAAAATCACCTTTTGGAGCAAGAGCATAACAACACAGAACCCCTGCCTCAATCTTTTTAATATTGCAATGTGCTAAATTTGCAGTATTAAATTTGCATTTGTTCTGGACGAGGCCAGACCACACAAAACATTCTTAAGTAGGGCAGCCCAGACCATAAGATTGTAATTTGTTCCATTGATTGTACATTGAAAATTACCCGGATTAAGTTAGCGAGTTTGACTGCCAAGCTTTAGAACAGGCAATGATTTATTCACAAAATTACACAATGAAACAGAAAATACAGAATAAAGAAACCCTACAGAACTCAGCCATTCAAAACTAGACTTAGTTATGCTGGTTCGCATGCACACAACAAACAAAACCCCTTTAAACACAGTAAAAATGAAACAAAAGCTTACTGGTCGAAATTAGAAGGGTAGGAGGAGAGGGTATCTCGAGGCCTGTTTCTGCATAGCTCACTACTGAACTCACTAACTCGTTTTGGACTGAACTGCTCAGCTAGAGAGCTGGCCATGCCAGCTTGACTTATACAGGTGACATCTAAAAACATAAAAGCTTTGGCTTATAGACTATTCCGTTTGTGTATAAACAAAAAGGCCTTGCATCTCTGCGCCAATTCCAGCTGTTTTGGAGCCCGGCCAGTCTGCAACACCTCTGAACAAAAAACAAGGACACAGAATTGGAAATGGAACAGCTTTTAGCAAAAAGGATCAGCTTTGTGCCACATTTAATCTAACTTTATTGGTAAGTGCATTTTTAAGGAATGCAGTTTTCCTCTCAAAGTTGAATCCATTTGAGAGACGGTCAATTTAAAACAGAGTTGAGATGAAATGTCAAGGAAAGCTGGTCAATTATCAATGCAGCACTTTTCCTCACTGAGCTCGCTTGCAGATGAAAGCAAAGGGATATTTGAGCGCGCGCAGCAGCTCCTGTCTGAATTTGCTCTGGGTCACTGTATAAATGGCTGTATTAGTGCAGCAGCTCAGAAGCTGAAGCATAATTCCTGCCTTTTCATAAGTTTCATAACGGCTAAACAGAGATGAGAAACGAAAGTAGCTTGTGATTCGATAATGGAAGAAATACGTGACTGTTGTTATCCAGAGCAGAATAAAGCTGCCGGATATTGCAAAGAGTAAAATAATGGACCTTCTGCGATTCTCCATCTCAGTGTCCTTGTCATTTTCACCATTGCTGCTGTGGACCCGAAGGCTCCTCCGGGCCTGACTGGCCATTAAAATGTGCCTGACAGTGAGGGTGTTCAAAGACAAAATCAACATGAATGGAAGAATGGGAGTTAACAGCTGTTGAATCCAAGAAAATGCCATTGCAGCAGGTTGAAAATAAATCACCGGTGATATAAAGCAACCCCATAGCATATTGTTCACTCGTTCATAAGGAATGTACAAAAAGGCCCAGGGAATGTTCTTTAAACAGAAAATCAAGGACAATATGATGGTTACCACAACAGCAGTTTTCACTGTACAATATTTGGATTTCAGTTTCTGACAGCAAATGGCTACAAAACGATCAAAGGTAAAAGCGACTGTGAACCAGACAGAAATATCGATGGCAGTTGGAGAGAGGAATAGAATAATTTTACAAACAGAAGTGTAGAGCAGCGCAGAGTCCCACCAATAAATTGCAGCAATCTGATGTAATGTCACGTTGAAGACAATCACCATGACGTCTGCTGTTGCCATGGACACCAGGTAAAGAGTGATGCATTTTGAGAGTACACATTTCCCACGACACAAGATCACAATCGCCACCAAGTTTACTGAAAGGAATACAAAAGGAAACATTAACATAGCAGGCTATAACTATCAATAATGTGTCAATAATCAAGGAATTGTCATAATTTTCTTTTGGCATTCCATTTTTCTGTGATGAAGTTGTTAGTCATCCTGATGGAATAAATTTGACATGACTCAGTAGCGTAGTCCTAAAATCAAGCCTCGTATTCCTGGAGTTTATGCAAACGTTACAAATGTGAAAGAGTCATCAAAAATTTCTCCATTTATCTGATCTTTGACCGAAAGCATGCACCGAGCTGCACAGTGGCTCAATGGTTGGCTTAACTGCCTCACAGTGCCAGGAAATCTGTGTCAATTCCAGAGTCAGGCAACAGTCTATGGATTTTGAAATTTAACCACATGCCTGGATGCTTCAGTTTCTTCTCACAGTCCAACGTTGTGCAGTTTATGTGAATTGGCCACGCTAATTTGCACTACAGTGTCCAGGGATTTGTAGGTTGGGATTGTTTAAGCATGGGAAATGCAGGAACACAGGAATAGGTTGGGGGAGGGTGGGGCGGCGGGGTGGGGGGGAGGGCGGGGGGATGTTGGTGTGTGTAGTGTTGGTGGGATACTCTTCTAAGTGTCATTGGACCAAATGACCTGCATCCATCATTTAGGGTTTCAATGATTCTATAAATAATTCTTATTTATTAGAAATAACAGAAGCTTGTTACAAGTACTATTAGCATATTGTACTACCAATTAAAACACAACTCCTATCTTAATTTCCCTAACACACACACACACACACACACACACACGAAGTAGACTGTGGTTCGAATGATCACTGGGTAAGCAGTTTAATGATTTCTTTTCTCAAGATTTTCTGGAATGACCTTGATTAATCTTCTGCTGGTCCAAATTCTGCTTCTCCGACGACCTTACCAATTGCTTCCACTGTTTTGCAAGGGGCGCAGGGTGGCTGGTTGCCTTACAAAAATGTCTCAAACTAGTCAATTAAAAGTCATAGCAAATTCTGAAAAAAAGAATAAATTAGTTTTTACTACCTCACTACACAGAATGGAGAGAGACAGAGCGCACTTGAACGATAAAGCTCTTAGCTGGTGGAGACCTATTGGCTTACCTTTATCTTTTCACCATCCTTAAGCTGTGCAGTTATCTGAGAGAATAGATCTTACAGCTGTTCACAAGCAGAGCATGCCTGTCATTGGTAGCTGCTCAGTAACCCACAAACTAATCTGCTATTTTTGGCATTCAAAACTCCGTTTTCATACAGCACTTTGTATCAAGTTCAACTGCAAACACTGCTATAATCCAAAGCTGGACAAATAATGTTCACACGGCATACCAAAATATTTGCTTTCAGAACATGGTTTTGATTTTTTGTCCCCGAAGACAAAGGAGTAGAAGCAGACCATTCGGTCAAACATGTCAGTCTTTCATACAAAGAGATCAGAGCTGATCTGAAAATCTTCAACTTCATATTCCCATCTTTTCCTCATGACTCTTGATCCCCACGGTGTTTACAAATTGAAAATCACGTTGGGCATCTGAACAAATTTTTGATTGATCCTCTCGGCTAAACTTCTCGAACCAACAACAATCCAGTAGGAGGATTGATAATTTGACAGCACTGAGCATGAATCTTAGCACGAGAGAGATAACAACGACAGAAGGATTTAGAAGAACTTGTTATTAGGCTCACGAGTGCCTGATTAAAAGGAAGGAGAGAAAAAAAACCAAATACAAAGAGTAAAATAAATAAATTAAGATGAAAGACTATAAAGGTAAAAAAGGGTGTTGGAGAGGGGAGGGGAGATGCTTCCGAGAAAGCAGAGTATTGAAGAAAAAATCAAGATGAGAGATATCAGAACACTGTGTAAACCTGTTACAGAATAGGGGAAAAAAAAGAAAATATCAAAGTGAGTAAGAGAGCATAAATAATGTTAGCAGACATGATCAAGAGAGGTGACAATTACTGTGATTAAAAGAGACTAGAAGAGGAATAATGACTAATAATAAGGAAACACAGCAAAACCAGAAATTGGTGGGAAAGTTCAGCAAGTCTGGCAGTATTACTAATGTGTCTTGTCGAGTGATCCTTCCTCAATTCTGAGGCATTCCGTTCTGAGAAAGGATCAGGCAAAGCAACAAGTTAATTCTGACTTCCATCCACCGATGCTGCCAGACATGCTGAGCTTTCCAGAAATTTCTGATGTTGCTTGATTTACATTTCTTTCCGTCTTTATTTGATAAGGAAATGCATTGTATTGACAATATTTTGGATGTAATATGTTAGAGACAAGGCAATACCAGTTAAAAGAGAATGTTAAAGAGAAAAATAAATCTTCTGAAAGTGAAGACAACTTCAGTCGAGGACATGATTAATTGAGAGCAGTTCTCACAGACTTAGAGAACATTATAATACATCTATTGGGAATATACTTCACAAAAAATTGTACTTACTAGGCACTCCAATCATAGCGAGGATAGGATAGTATATGGAGGCAATCTGAGACATTTTTACGGTGATGTTTGCAGTCTGATGCGAAATCCTGCTGTAGTAGAGGCGATGAATATCACTGAAAATAAAGACACAATTTTGAGGTCTACTTATATAAACGTGTGTCTCTGACGTTGTTGTTAGAAATGCATTCCTCAGTGAATTTCATCCAGATGGAACACACAAAGCTCTGATTGCACATGGACATTCCCTGTAGTAGTCATTATGCAAACGCTCTTGATCTCCACCTTTGGGAACAAGAGCAAGGCGTTGAATCATTAAATGGATACATTCTGTCTATAAACCAAGTAAACAATGAAGATTATTGCTGAAGTGAAACGAGCAATTGTGCTTAATGTCAGGAGACATTTCTTCCAATTTTTATCTCTAACGTATTTCACACATCTCCTACAATTCCAGTTCCTCCTATTGTTGCAAACTTTTCAATCCCAACTCTCTCATTTTGATGAATGGCAACACTCAGTGGCTCCTATCCTGGTCTTCCGTGTGCGTTCGTCTCACTTCTGATTTATCCCTCATTCCAGAATAATCTTGCACTCACATGGCAGCAAGACCAAATAATCTATCTCAACAATACTCAGAAAATATAATAAATAGGAGGAGGAGTGGATTGACAGCTGGTGCTGCTGTTAACAAGATCATGGCTGCTCTTATGTATCATTAACACTCTCCAAAACACTCCACAGATGCTTGAAATTTATGTGACAAATGGAAGATGTATTCTCAGTTTGAAATGTATTTCATAAAACAACACTTTTTATTAGAGTAATCCAAAGATTCACAATTATTTGTGTAGACAAATCTCTCCACATTCCAATAATAATTGACTGAATGCTTATTGTGAGAATGTGTCTCCATATTCCCCAGACAACTGATTCAACTTGTGGATGTCCAAACTTTGAAGCATATTCTGATGTTCTGAGGAACTTTCTAAAAATTTGGTTATTGAATTCTTATGTTAACTCCGATTATCTTGCTGATGCTTCATGACTTGTTCAATATATCCAGCAAAGACTGTTGTTATACCATCAGAATAATGTATGTCAGGAAGATCAACGAGAATTCTTAAACACTTCAGTCTTAAAACTAATAACAGAGAATCTCGAAAAATAAAGATGACCCAAGAACTAATGCATTGAACCTTCGATGTTTCAACCTAAAAACAAGAGCATCCTTCCTCAGATACAGAGACCAAAACTGAGCACGATAATTATTCATGTATAATTTCATCAAAATACCCTAAAATATCTGCTATGAGTTTAGTGAAAATCTCTGTGGAAGGGGACACAGACGGCAGGGAGGATGAATGAACTCACCAAAGAACCGAATAGTTGAACAAAAGAGAAATTTAGCACTAATGCAGGAGAACGTCATTCGGTTAATAGATACTGTTCTAGGTAGCAAGGAGAGAAATTCACGAAGTCTGTGTTGCCTTTCTGGTGCCAAAGTTAAGAACTTCTCCTCTGCGTGGGAGAGGAAGCTAAAATGAGAGACAAGATCCAGTTACCAATGTCTTTGTATGTACCAATGACAAATTTGAACTCAGATTCAGGATTTGCTGAGGGATGATGAGCGGCTTGGGACTGAATTGAAAAGCAAATCTGCACAAAACAATTATTGCTGATTATCTCTACAATATTACTTACCTTACGCCAATTTGCATTTGAGCTAAATGAAAATTGACAGGATAAATAAAACTAATGACTAATGTGTAGCTCAACGATTATTGTCTGAGGGATCGATTCAGAATCTAGGGCACTGGTCCATTAGTGAGAAAGAAACAACTTTACTGATAAAATGGGCTTCTTTGGAACCATTCTCAGACAGTTTGCCTCATCAATAATATAACGAGGGTTGGAGACAGAACATAGCAGCAGTTATCAAGGGGGGGGGGGGGGTGGGATTCAATTGAAGAGAAGCTTTAAAAAGCAATTGTAAATAATTGAGATTATAAATGCAGGGTAGTTGAGAGCTGAACAATAATCCAAATATGACAGGAAGGGCCAAAACATATATAACCAGAAAAGTGCCGTAGAATTTCGAGCCAGATTAAGGAAAAATGGCAAAATGTCAAAGCATCGAGCTCTTTACCTGAATACATGCAGCATTTGCAGCAAGAGAGATGAGTTGATGACACAAAAGAAATTAAAGTATAGCTTTTGCAGAGACATGGAGAGCATTTGTGTAAGACTGAGAACTCAATAATCAAGTCTATTCATCCTAACTGAGAGGTGGGTAAATTGGAAAAGGTGGCAGGATGGCGTTAATATAAATGGAATGTGATAGTGTGGTCATGAATAGTGATATAAGTGCAATAGATCATGATGTGGAAACTGCGTGTGGAAAAAAAAAACAAATTGCAATTGAAAATCATTACATGTGGGAATTGTCTTTTGGATCCCAACAAGTAGTCTCATTGCAGCACAAAAAATAGACCTTGAAATAATGGACGTGCGTTGCTAGGGACCTTCAATTTCCATTATTGATTTTATTCTGCATATTGAATGGGCGAGTATTGCACTGAAGACAATTTCTTAATGTACATCGGAGATTGTTCCTTGGAGAAAGATTCTACAAGCCCCATCTGAAACAAGATGGGTTAGATTAAGTAATGTGCAATAAAATGAGTAAACGTCAATGGATGAGTGTTAGCCAACTTTAAAACAGACGTTTCAGAGAAATGATCAAAATGTATTCAATTAAACGGTATGGTATCATGAATTCACTGGGATAACACTCAAAAATGCTAACTATGCCTTCTTTCCATAGATGTTGCCAGATATGCTTGGTTTTCCCTGCAACTTATGTTGTCAATTATTGTCCTTTGCTATCAATTTTACGTCTCCTCCTTTGTCACTCTGTCTGTCTTTTCATAATATTATGTCCAGTAGAATATTTAGTTCGTGATGTTGATTTGAGATTGAAACACCAGCGATGATACGTGCCAATAGTTCACTTAAATTTGTGGATGCCTTTCACCTTCAACTTTTCACTAATTTCTGTGTGCACTGCAGTGATTGATATAGCAATCACTGTTCAACTCTATCCTTTCCTGTTGCACTATAATGGTCATTGTCCTCGTCTCTCATCTGGTACCTCAGCCTTTCTCTGCTGAGATTTCTAGATTCATTTCTTCCCCATAAACACTGGTTACTTTAAAACACATTTAGTGTCTTAATTATGATTCACCAGAACACAGCCTCAGCCCATTTCAATGGAACATACCTTTCTTTCCTGAATATTGATGCAAGTGCTTCATGAAATGAAGTTCCTTCACTGCACACTGTTCTTTGACGTTCATATTTAATTATCCGTTGTGTTTGATTCTATTCCAATTGACATATGTCTCAAGGAACACTGACATATTTTTTCTAAATTGGTTACCTGTTCTGTCCGTATTTCTGAGTATTTTGCAATCAAAGTGCAAATTTGACACCAGTTCATTTAAGACTAAGTTTAATTTTTGCAGTTGAATATCACGTAGTCCAATCACTGAACATATTCAACTTATTGGATTTTATGAAATCATGAGGAACATGGATAGAATGAATAGTCAATACTTTTTGTCCAGATAAGGGATTCCAAAACTAGAGGTCATTGGTTTAGGGTGAGAGGTTGAAAGACTTAAAAGGGACATAAGGGCAACATTTTCAGGTAGAGAGTGGTGCGTGCATGAAATGAGTTGCCAGAAGAAGTGAAGGAGGATGGTACAGTTGCAACATTCGAAAGGCATCTCGATGGGTATATGAATGGAAAGGGTTTCGAGGGATATGGGCCAAATGCTTGCAAATGGGACTATAGTAATTGAAGATGTCTGATTGACATGGACGAGGTAGACCAAAGGGTTTATTTCCATGTTGTAAACATTTATGACTCTATGACATGAGGCTGGCAGTGTTCTTTGATTCGAGTTTAGGTTGGGAAGATAAAACAAGAAAGAGGAAATAGATAGGGCATGTCAGAAAAGCAAGGTCACGGTGATCATGGGCGACTTCAATATGCAAATACACTGGATGACTAATGTTGTTGGTGGATCCAAAGAAAGAGAATTCTAGGAATGCTTACAGGATGGCTTTTTGAAATAGCTCGTAGTGGAGCCCAGAAGGCAGCAGGCTAGTCTGGACTTACTGTTATGTAATGAGCCAGACTTTATAAAATATCTTAAAGTAAGGGGACACTAAGGAGGCAGCGATCATAATATGGGCAAAAGTGATTCCTGATGAAGTGGGTTTTTCCGGATATGCCAATTTTCCTGCTCCTCGGATGCTGCTTGACATGCTGCGATTTTCCTGCACCACTCTGATCTAAACAGCAAACATAATATTGTAATGCCCAGACTTCAGCTTGAAAGACAGAAGGTAAAATCAATGTAATGGTGTAACAGTGAAATAAAGATAACTACAGGGGCATGAGAGAGGAACTAATGAAATTCGACTGGAAGCAGAGCCTTGTGAGGAAGACAGAAGAACAATAATGGCAGGAGTTTCTGTGTGTAATTAAGCACACAGTACAGAGGTTCATCCCAAAGATAAGAAAAATTAGCCAGGGTGGGGTTAGAAAGCCATGGCTGACAAAGGAAATCAGGAAATGTATCATAGATAAAGAGTGTACAAAGTGGCTAAGAGCACTGGCAAATCAGATGATTGGGAAGACTACAAGAACAAACAGCGGATAACAAAGAGAGAGATAGGGAAGGAGATGGTCGAACCTGATAGTAAAAGTTTCTTTCTATACATAAGAAATAAACGAGAGGCAAAAATAGAAATTGGAGCGCTCCAAGTTGATGCAGGAAGGCTAGTGATAAAGATAAAGAAATAGCTGAAGAATTTAAAAAATAATTTGTGACAGTCTTCACAGTGGAAGACATGAGCAATATCCCAAAAAATAAGGAGAGTCAAGGGGCAGAGTTGAGTATGGTAGCCATTACATAAGAGGAAGTGCTAGTAAAACTAAAAGTTCTAAAAATTGATAAATATCCTGGCTTGGATGGGTTACATTTTAGAGGTCTGAGCGAGCTAGCTGAGGAAATAACAGAGGCATTGGTTGCAATCTTGCAAAAATCACGGCAGCCAGGGAAATTCCCAGATGATTGGAAAATCGCTGTTGTAACCCCTGTTCAAGAAAGGATGAAGACAAACGATGGAAAATTATCAGCTGATTAGCATAATCTCGAGTGTCTGTAAAATTCTAGAATCCATCGTTAATGTTGAGATTTGTAAATTCTTGGAAGTGCAGAGTCGGATTAGAACAAGTCGGCATAGACTTAGTAAGGGGATATCGTGACTGAAAAATCTGTAAGAATTCTTTGAAGAGGTAACATGTAGGTTTGACGAGTGAAACCCGTGAGATGTTATTTATCTAGACTTGCAAAAGGCCTTTGATAAGGCGCCTCACGGGAGATTGCTGAGTAAGATGAGGGCCCATGGTGTTCGAGGTGAGCTACTGTCATAGATTGAGTATTGACTGTGTGATAGAGGGCAGAGAGTTGGGATTAAAGTTTCCTTTTATTTGGAATGACAGATAGTGACAAGTGGTGTCCCTCAGGGTTCAATCTTGGGCCTCAGCTGTTCACTTTATATGTTAATAATCTAGACGAATGGCCTGGGACATTCTGGCGAAGTTCACCAATGAAACGAAGTTAAGGGGGCAAGCAGCTGTTTCTGAGGCAGTGGGGGACCTGCAAAAAGTTTAAACAGTTTAGCAGAGTGGTCCAGGAAATGGCTGATGAAATTCAATGTGTGCAAATACAAGATCTTGCATATCAAAAAAAAAAGACAGTGACTGATACTTTCGAAGTGGTGAGTAAATCCCTGAAGCTAAAGCACAAAGGGATCTGGGAGTGCTCGTCCAGGATTCTCGAAAGGTTGACTTGCAGGTTGAGTCTGCGGTTAAGAAAGCAAATGTAATGTTGGTATTTATCTCAAGAGGATTGTAAAGTAAAAGCAGTGATGTGCTACACAGTCTTTAGAAAGTTCTGGTTAGGCTCCATGAAGAATACTGTGTCCAGCTTTGGACCCCACACCTCATGAAAGAAATACTGGCACTGGAGCATTTCCAGCGGAGGTTCATACGGATAATTCCTGGAATGGTAGGCCTAACATACAATGAATGGCCGAGGATCTTGGTTTTGTATTCATTCGAGTTGAGGGGAGATCTAATAGAAACTTACACGATAATGCATATCTGAGAGAGGCGAGATTGTGGGGAATTTGTTTCTGTCAGGCGGGGATACTAATTAGAGAGGGTCAATTTACAACAGAAATGAGGAGGCATTTCGTCTCCCAGAGAGTGGTGGGTCTGTGGAATCCATTGCCATAGAGCGCATTGGAGGTCGGGATGTTAAATATCATCGAGGCAGAGATTGATAAATTCTTAATCTCGTAAGGATACGGGTAAGTGGCGTTGAAAAGCCCATCAGCCATGACTGAATAGCGGAGTGGACTCCCTGGGTCGAATGGGCCTTACTTCCACTCCGATGTCTTATGGTCGAGGATCAACAATGCTCTGTCTTTGGCAGTTTTGAAGTATCTTAATTCTTTTTGAATTCCAGTGGCCTAAAACGTCTTTCAGTTCTGACAGCATGCTAATTCTAAACAAGCATTCTCTTTATGCATACTTCACTAACTAACGCAGTCCAGGGAGGGTGAAGCCGTTTTCCAGAATTCAACTTCAGATTCTTTTGAATAGTGTCCAAATCAAAACGTATGACGCCAGTCTGTTTTCTCTCTCTCTGTTGTAAACGCAACAGTAGAAATACTTCTTTAATTAACAATGTAGGTTTCCAGTTTTCTTCTTATTTATGGGATTTAACCATTATTAGCAAGGTAATTGCCCCTCCCTAATTACACTTGAATGCATTGGCTACGATTTCAGAGGATACAGAAGTGTCGGCCACAGTACTTGGGTCTGAAGGCAAGTCATAAGACCATAAGGTATAGGAGTCAAATTAGGCCATTCCACGTCATGTTTGCGCGATGTCCATTCATGGTTGATAGCTTTATGAGTCACATTCCTTCTCCTAGTAACTCTTGACCACCTTACAAATCAGTAACTTCTCTATGTCTGCCTATCACTTGGTATCCTCTCCTTACTGCAACAACGAGCTCCTAGATTCCCCATTACCTGGCTGAAGATATTGCTCATCCCAGTTCTGAAGGATCGCCACTTCACTCTGAGGATGTGCTCTCAGGAGCTGATCTCTTTTTATCATCGAAGCATATCCTGCACATCTAGTCTGTCCAGACCTCTGACTGTTCTGTAAGCTTTAATGAGATTCCCCCTCATCCTTCAAATCTCCATTGAGAACCAACCTGGAGTCATTAACGTCTCTCCATTTGACAAGTCTGTCATCCTAAATATCACTCTTGTAAACCTTCTGTGAATCCTGTCCAAAATTGGTCCATGTTTATCTACACCGGCGCCCAAAACAGCTCACAATATTCCAAATGCAGTATGACCAGAGTTGCATAAAATCTCAGAAGTGCATAGAGCCATGGAGATGTACGGTACAGAAACAGACTCTTCAGTTGCATTTGCCAGCATTTGGCCCATATCCCTTCAAACGCTTCCTATTCATATATTCATACATCTCTGCCCTTGTGTTCTAGTTCTTTTTGAATGATTCCGAACATTGCACTTGCCTTCCTAACTGCCAAATAAACCTACATATCAATAGAACCCTAAACAAAGTCTTCAATCCTTATTATACTCCAGATTTCTGAAGCATTCCCCATTTAGAAAATAGCCCAGTCCTCTATTCTTCTTTCCGAAGTCCATAACCCGAGACTTCTGCATTTTACCTGCCCCTTCTTTGATCACTTTCCTAGCTGCTCTGAGACTTTCTGCAGCCTCCCCACCTCCACAACCCTACCTGCACATCAACTATTTTTGTGTCATTTCAAACTCAGCAAAAATGCCGTTGGTTCATTTGTCCAGGTTGTTAATTTATAACGTGCATAGTTGTCCTAACACAGTGCGTGACATAATTGCACAAATCACCAGTTGTATATGCGAGGAACACCCTTTTATCCTGACTTTCTCTCTTATACCAGTAAACTAATCCTCTATACATGCTAGTAATTGCCCGCAACACTATGGGCTCTTATCTTTTTTGACAGCCTCCCGCTGCAGCACCTTGTCAAAGGCCTCTGGAAATCCAAGTGGATCATGTCTGCTGACTCTCTTTGGTTTCATTAGTTTTTATCACCTCAAGGAATTCAAGCAGATGTTTTTTGAGATATGTCCTGCAAAGGATGGCAAAGTTCTTTCCATAAAGAACATGAGTCAAAAGGAAACAGAAGTTTTACAGTAATTCTTGACAGTTTTATTCTCACAAGTACTGAAACCAGCTTTCAATCAAGATTTCACGAACTAAATTCACATTCCCCTCGACTGCGACAGGAGAATATGAATGCAAAATCCAAACTAATTGTCTGGACATCTGGAATACTAATCCTGAGACATTCGGGTCGTAGAGTCATAGAGTCCTAAACACAGAGACTGTGCCAAAATATCTTTCCATTGCCCTGTTTGCCTAACACTCCAATTTCAGAGAACCGTACACTTGAACTGCAAGGTCCCTTTGTTGCACTGCAGTCCTTAATGCCCTACCAATCACTATGAAACTCCTTCCTTGACTTGACATCCCAAAATGCAAACCCTCACACTTATCTATATTAAACTTCATTTGCTATTTCCCGGCTCACTTCCCCAGCTGAACAAGGTCCTGCTGCAACGTCTGATAGCCTTCCTCATTGTCCATTATATCACTTATTTTAATGTTAGTTGCAAATTTACTAAGCATGTCTTGTACATTCTCATCCAAATCATTTTTATAGACAGCAGGTGTGGGCCCAAGACCAATCCTTGAGGCATTCCATGAGTCTCAGCCCTCCAGTTTCAGAAGCATCATTCCACTGTTACGCTCTGCTTCTGACCGTCAAGGCAACTTTGCATCCAGTTTGCCAGCTCCATCCGGATTCCATACGATCAAACCTTCCAGAGCAGCCTACTATGTATATTCTTATCAATTGCCATATTGAAATCCACATCGACTACATATACCACCTGCCCTCGTTAAACTGCCTGATCACTTCATCGAGCAAATCTAACAAATTTATGAGGCATGATCGCCCACACACAAAGGCATGTGGGCTACTCCCAATCAAGCCTTGCCTTTCCAAATGCATATATATCTTATCTCATAGAAAAATCTCAAGTAACGTACCTACCACCGATGTTCGGCTTACTGGTCTATCATGACAATCATTTTCTTTGCAACACTTCTTGAATAAGTGCACATGATTTGCTTCCCACCAATCTTCCGGAACTCACCCATATCTAAATCAGCAAGCCTGAACTCCAAAGTACCTGTGTTCGTCTGCGCTCCTCATTTCTTCTCTAGCCTTTTGCAGTGGTTTTGGATATATCTGGTCAGGAACAGATTAATCCACCTTCGTAAATTCTAACATGTCCAACATCTCTTCTACTGTGATATCAACTGTCACCAAGGTTGGACCAATAATTTTCCCAAGATCCCAAGTCGTCATGTGTTTCTCCAGGGTAAAGATAGAATCATAGAGTCACAGAAATGTACGGCATGAAAATATTGAGGACCTTGTCCATCTCCTGCATTTATACACATACATGCCCACTTTGGTCCTTGAGGAGCGCTATTCTCCCTCTAAACACTTCCTTAATACACTGAAATAACCTGTTTGGATTGACCCTAATATTTGCAGTCAAGGCTATCCCATACCACATTTTTACCCTACTGAGGTCCTTCTTCCGGGAAGAGATTGCTGCGGCTTTGGTGAAACTCTTTACATTCACAACGTGCAATGGAGTCATACCATATGAGTGGAGAGTGCTAAATGTTATTTCCTTGTTCAAGAAAGGGAATAGAGAAAACCCTGTCAATTACAGACCAATCATTCTCAAAGCTGGGGTGGGCAGATTTTGGAGAAGATTCTGAGAGACAGGATTTCTGATTACTTTTAAAAGCATAGTTTGATTAGAATTAATCTGCATGATTTTTTGAGGGACAGGTCATACCTCACAAGCCTTATTTAATTCATTGAGGATGTGGCGAAATACATTGATGAAGTTAGAAGAGTGCATATGGTGCACATGTATTTTACAAGGCGTTTGGCATATTTCTGCATGGTAGGGTCACTCGGAAAGTAAAGAGGCATTCGATGCAGAAAAAAATGACAGTCTGGATACAGAATTGTCTGACCCTCAGTAGACAGAGGGTGATGAAAGTATTCAGCCTGGACTTCGATAACCAATGGTGTTTTGCAGGTATCTGCTCTGGGATTTCTGCTCTTTGTGACTTTCATACGTGATTCGGATGAGTAAGTGGAAGGGTGGCTTAGTAATTTTACCAATGAACGAAGGTTGGTGGAACGCTGAATAATGTGGAGTGCTGTTGACAGGATGGCGAAATTGACAGGATTCAGAACTGGCCTAATAAGTGGCAGATGGCATTCAGCCTGGAAAAATGTGAAGTGATTCATTTTGGAACGTCGAATTTGAATGCAGATTATAGGGTTAAAGACAGGATTCTAGGCAGTGCAGATGTACAGTGGGATCTTGCAGTGCACGTCCATAAATCCCTCAAAGTTGCCACCAAAGTTGATAGGGTTATTAAGAAGGTGTATGATGTGTTGCATTTCATTGATGTTGGAATTGAATTTAGGAGCGGGAGGTAATGCTGCAGCTCTATGGAGCCTGGTTAGACCGCATTTGGAAAATTGTTCTCTGTTCTGGTCGCCTCATTACAGAAAGGATGAGAAAGCTTTAGAGAGGGCGCAGATGAGATTTACCAGATGCTGCCTGGACTGGAAGGCATGTCTTGTGAAGAAAGGTAGAGCCAATAAATTTCAGCAATCTGATGTAGTGTCACATTAAAATCAATCACCATGATATCCGCCGTTTCCATGGCCACCAGGAGGTGAGTGACGCATTGAGACAAACCACATCTCCTCTGACTAACGATCAAAATTGCTAACATGTTCACTGTGTGAAATGGAAAATAAATCTGTAATGAAACATGTTGTAGTGAATTATATTATATCAACTGGCATGGAATTGGCATCATATTTTCTCTTTTTGTTCCATTCTTCTCTGCTGAGTTTATAGCGAATCTGTCATGACTCACTGGGAGAGGTGCTCAAATCAAGCCCTCTATTTATGATGTCTTTACAAAGGTTACTCATTTTATTATTTCCACAAAGATTCATCATTTTACAAGATTTCGAGACCAATGTTGACAGACAGCACCCTCCTGTTTTAACATAGTTGCTACTTACTGGAATTATAAAGAACCGAGCTACAGGTAACAATTGGCATATAATCTCCGTTAGAGGTATGAACCTAATGGGCAGAATTCAGGTTCTCAGCCATCTTTCTCTATTGCTTCTGAAGTTTTGCAAAAGTCAAATGGTGACTGGTTCACTTCCAAAAATATGTCCAACTATTATTTGAAAGTCAAGGCATTTGAACTTTCATAGAAAAAAATCTGATTTCTTTCAGCTTTGAAGTAGTTCACTGAATGACTAGAGAGGGAGTTATTGTCTGGTCGAAACCTAAAAACTTTCCTGTATCTTGGTCCCATGTTCAAGCTGTTTATTTATCCGAGAATAAATCACATGAGTGTTTGGAGACAGAGATGTCTGTCTTTTCTAACTGGTCAGTCGTCCACAGTATAATCTGTTGCATTTGTGAGTAAAGTTCCATTTATATGCCATCCTTTGGCTCCAGTTGATTTGCAAACGCGGCTGTAATCCAAACGTGACACATAATATTCAGAATGAATGTCAAACGACTTTCTTTCAGGACATGTAGCAAAACCTTGATAAAGGAGTAGAACCGCATGCGATTCGGCCAATCAAATGTGGCTGACACATAAGTGCCCTCTGAGTAATTAGGGATGAGCAACAAAACTGTCCCAATCAGCAATGCCCACGTACCATGGTTGAATGTACTAAAGATAAGGTGGACTGGGAATCCATTAATTGAGGGAGAATGTCCAAATTGGTAGAAAGAATAGAACTTGTGAATATTATTTAAGAGAAACTATAGAACAGTGCATTGCAAAAGGATCTGATTGTCCTTGAAGCACAATATGCCAGCATTCAAATAAAACAAGAAAATTAGGACGGCAACCAACTTGTTAATCTTTGTTGAAAGGGAAATGAAGCAGCAACGCAGGGAAAATCTGACACATTGGTGGTACTGACCCTTGATACTGTGATATTTTGATCATTTGACTTTTGGAGGCTTATGTTTGAATTTGAAACAACTTATTGAAGGTTCACTGGATTTATCTTCGGAGTAAATGTTGAGCGAGTTGAGCCTGTATTGATTGGAGATTAGAAGAACAAAAGATTATGTCATTAAAATGCAACATTCTGAGCAAGATTGACGCAATACATTTTGAGAGCGTGTTTCCTTTCATGACATTCTAAAACTAATATGAAGTTTGAAAGTAAGGACTTTTCCAATTTAAGACAGAGATGAAAAGGAATTTCTTTTCTCATTGGGCCATTTTTCTTCAGAAAAATTTTCTTCAGGCAGTTAGAAGAGGATTTGTCATTGAACTAATCCACGACAGAGTTGGAAAGATTTTTGAGTGACAAGGGAGTCAATGGGAAATAGACAAGAAAATGGATTTAAGGTCATAACCAGATCATTTAAGATATAATTGATGGGAGATCAGGCTTAACAGTCTCCCTTTTTTTGTTATGAAGCTATGTGCAAAGTTTTTCTTTTTTAAAGAGGAATGCAAGTTGAAGTTATTATTCATTTAGAATTCCATCCATCCTATGTTTAGGGTCTTGAAAAGGTGGGGTGACTTTTCACTTGGTTCATCAAGGACTTGCCCTTGCAAAAAGTCAAAACCGGATCATCCACTGATGATTTCACAGTGCGTGGCACCATTTACGATGACTCAGATACACAGAAGCAAGTCCTGAACAACATCCAAGTTTGGGCTGAGAAATTCCCGCAAAGGTCCAGTAAGCACCAACTTTAAGAGAATCTAGCAATTGCCCCTTTGATGTTCAACAATATTACCATTGATGAATTTTCCATCATTAATATCCTGGGGATTAATGATGACCAAACATTAAAGTAGGCCCGCTACTTAAATTCTCTGGCTGCAAAGATCAACTCAGAGGCTTGAAATCCTGAAGGAAATAACTCACCTCATGACTGCGAAAAGAATATCTGCCATCAATAAGGCCCAAATCAGAAATGCGACAAAGTACTCTCCATTTGGCTGGGTGGGTGCGACACCAAACAAAACTCAAGAAGTATCAGAAGAATGTTATGAAACTTGACAGGGTTCAGAAAAGATTTATAAGGATTTTGCCAGTGTTGGAGAATTTGAGCTATAGGCAGAGGTAAATATGCTGAGGCGGTTTTCCTGGAGAGTCAGAGGCTGTGGTGTGCCCTTGCAGAGGTTTAGAAAATCATGAGGGGCATTGGTAGGATAAACAGACAATTTCTCTTCTCTAGGTTGGTGAACCCACAACTAGAGGGCATAGAATTAGTGTAAGAGGGGGAAATATATAAGCAGGACCTATGGGACAACCTTTTCACACAGATGTTGGTGCATGTATGGAATGAGCTGCCAGAGGAAGTAGGGGAGGCTGGTGCTATTACAACATTAAAAAGGCATCTTAATGGATAGATGAATAGGAAGGGTTTAGAGGGATCTCGGTCAAGTGCTGGCAAATGGGACTAGATTAGGATCAGATATCTGGTCGGCTTGGACGAATTGGATAGATGGGTCTGTTTCTGTGTTTTGCATCACTCTGACACGATTATTCCAAGCGTGTTCCGCCTTTGAATTAGGTCATAGCAGATCTGATGGTCTTTCACTCCAGATTTCCATCTTTCCCTCAAAGCCCTTGATACCAACAAGTTTACAAATTGCAGAATTATATTGGACAATAGAGGCTTTTCTTTGTTTGAGCATTTGAATTATACTTCTCAAGCTAACACCAATCCAGTAAGATAGGCAAAATTGAATACCACTGAGCTTAAACGTTAGCGGAAAAGAGAAAACGAGCCAAACAATTTAGGAGAGCTTATTACATTGCTCATAAGAACCTGTTTAAAAGGAAACCAACACAAAGTGCATAACAAATAATAAATGAGTACAGGAAATTACAATACTTAGAGGAATTAGAGAGGAGAGGAGAGTTGAGTCGTTTCAGGTAAGTGTATTGGGAATGGAATCAAGGTTAGAGATTTCAGTTGAACAGACGAATCAATAGGAAAACTGTGCAAGAATGTAAAATCGGACTGTAACAACAGTCAAAAGTGAATTTCATCCAGATGGAACAGGCAAGGCTCACATTGCACCTGTGCTCTCCCTATAGTAATCATTAAGCAAAGACACGCTTTCATGGACACCTTTTGGAACAAGAGCAAGACATTGAATTATTAATACGATATATTCTGACTTGAAGCCAAGTACAGGATGAACATTATTGTTTGAGTTAAATTCCAAATTGTAGTCATTATTTTCCATAGATTGAAACTTTTACACTATCAGATTTCATCTGAATCCCACAAATCCAGTCCCCATTTTTAATGGAACCCTTGGACGCTCAACTCTCTCTTCGTGACATGTGGTCGATATCCTACATCTCTGTTTTATCCTTGATTCCAGAATGATCTTTCCTTCACATAGTATGAAAGAGCAAATGCTGGTCACACCCAACTCCATCATAAGACTGTATGATCAGGAATAGGCATCCAACTTTTCTGCTATTTACAAGATCACAGCTGCCCTTGTGTGTCGTCTCCATTCTCCCAAACATGGCAGACATCCTTTGATTGCCATGAGATAAATAATAGTCTTGCCAGTCTTAAATGCATTCACAAATTGTGCTCTCAGCAATTTTGTAGCGCAGAATTCAAAATATTTACAATCATCGGAGCAGACAGACCTCTCATCTTATTTTTCATATGTGTCCCCGTGTTCCCCAGCCAAAGCAATGAACATTTGATTGGCTTCCTGTTGAATCACCTTCTCACGTTCTGAGAAAGGTCCGAGGTTTTGCTCATTGAATTATTTTGCTAAATCTGTTTGTCTCCACTGATTCTGCATGACCTGCTGTGTAGTTCCAGCAAGTATGTTAATCTTACCATCAGAGCAGTTTGTATCAATGAGACTCTGATAAAGTCCGGAGTCTCAGCACAAATTAGTTAGCACCTCATTAAAAAAAAAACAAAGATATCCAATACGTTTTCTATTGAAATCTGGCTGTTTCAACTTAGGAAGAGGAAACTGCTTTCTCAGATGTGGAGACCAATACTGAGCACAATTCTTCCTATGTTATTTCATCAACGTTCTATTGCTTTCTGTTGGAGGCGGGAATAGACTGCAGGGAGGATGAGTGAACTAATCAAAACACCATGGTATGGACAAGTAGGTGGAGAATAGCCAAACATTGTACTAATGATCATTTGGGCAATACATATTGTTCTCTGTAAAGGCTGTGTTGCCTTTCCGATGCCAAAGTTAAGGCCATCTCTACTGAGAAATAGAGGAAATATTAATGACAGGGGAAGATCCAGTTATGAGTGTATACATATATGCTGATGGTGAATTTAGACTGGAATATTGGTTTTGCTGAGAAATTACAAGCAGCTTGGTGCTGAATTTTAAAAAAAATGCATACCAGCTAAAGCAGCAATTGTAGATTAGCTCTACGATATGATTTGCCCAAGCAACTTTGCATTTGAGTTAAGTGAAAATTGTCAAAGATTGAATACAATTAGAGTTGAATGCCTGGCTTTATGATTAATGTCAAAGGATTGGGTGATGATTTATGGACCACTGGCTCCAATGCTGGGAAAGAGAGAACTGTTCCATTGGAATGGGCTTCGTTAGAACTATACTACGACCAATATCTTCTCGAACAATATAATGAGTATGGTAGATAGATGTTAAAACTAATGATAAAGGTAAGGGTCAAGTTAATGGAAGCTTAAAAAATGTCAAAAAAATTCAGATAGAGGTCGTTCCAGATGGTGAAGAGGGGAAAAATAGTCAAGGAAGGGTCAGAAAATATAAGAAAAAACTGTGCAGCAGAAACTAGAGCCAAAGTAAATCAAAACAGTGGAACGTCAAAACATAAGGCTCTTTACCTGAAGACATGCAATATTTGGAACAAGATAGATGAGTTGATTGAACAAATGGAAATAACTGACAGGTACTACAAGACGTAGTGATTTGGTGATCAAAAGTATGAATTCAATATTTAGGAGTATTCACCATTCCTGAGAAGGAGACAAATAGGAAAAGACATTTGGATGGTGTTAATAACAAGCGAAAGTGTTGCTGTGGTCATAAAAGTGATAAAAATGCTCATGGTGTCGGAGAAGCAGTTTGGTTGGGACTAACAAATAGCAAGAGGAAGGCATAAAAGGTGGAATTTTTCTCTTCAGATCTCAAAGAGTTGGCTCACTGTCGCACCATGAGTAAACTTGGAAATAATGGTGCGTGCGTAGGGCTCTGTAATGGCCATGGGTGATTTTATTCTGCAGCTGAACTGAACAAATCAGCTGGGTAAAGATGACACAGAAACCAATATTTTAGAGTACATCAAAGATTGTTTCTTGGAACAGTGCACTGCACTTTATAGGCAGATTATGCAGTGTGTGATATAACAGAAAAATAAGATATCTTGCAGTTAATTACCCTGTTGTCGGTAGTGATCGGAGTGCGACGGAATTTCGAATTCAGATGCAGAAAATAGAACTCTCAACTTAAGCCAGTATCCCCAGCGTAAAGAAGACAATTGCAGAGCTTTGAAAGACGATTGGCTCAATTCCTTTTTAATGAGAAAAGGAGAAAGGCAATGGATGTACAGTGGTTAGAGCGGTCAGCAAAATTTATTCCAATCGAGAAGTATGACTTGTTGAACTGGGTTCATTAGAATAGTCCCAGGGTGGAGAGCGCATGTTACGTACAAACATTAAAACTGATATGCCTCTCTTGATATGAATTTAGAAGAATGAGAGGAGATCTTATTCAAGAGACAGGATTCTTGAGAAGTTTGACAGGGCAAGTACTGAAAGGATGTTGCCCTCAAGGGAGAGTTGAGGGCAAAAATTCATTGTTTCAGAATTAAAGGACATTAATGCAAGATTGAGATGAGAAGAAATTTTGTTTTGTCAGAATATTGGGCATGGTTTTACACAAAGTGCGGTAGGGTACCTGTCATATATATTAAAGGTTGAGATAACTAGATTCTTGATCAGGAGGAGATTTTATGGTTAAAGGAAAATGGAAGCAAAGTGGATGCAAAGAGGATCAGATCAATCATGAACATTCCAAATGGCAGAATGAGGTCGAAGGGCCAAATGGCTCGTCCTTTTTCTATTTTCTTATGTTCTTTTGGTTATATGAGAAAAATAAACTGCCTCAGCTTCACACCAGAGCTGAACTCCAAAGATGTGTTGTCAATGACTGTTCGATCTGCTGTTGTCTCTCTCTGGGCTCCATCTCCACCCAATATTTACTACTCCCACCTTTCCACACATTATCTTCAGCATATATACCTAGCATTTCCTTTCAACTGTTCTGAAGAATGGTATGTGGTCCCAATGCATAAACACTGCTTTCTGAACACAGATGCTGCCAGATCGGCTGTGTTTGCCCAGCAATTTCAGTTTTCACTTATTTTGGCACTGTATGTTCTAGTCTCCTTCAGTTATAATTTGACTTCATCAAAGATGATCCTTCATTAAACTGTTTATTGTCCTTCGATATCAGTGTGACTCCTCCTCGTTTATCATTGTGTTTGCTTTTTTTTTCCGAATGGCTTGTCCGCTGGACTTTACATTTCATGGTTTGGTTTTGAGCTTGTAACAGTAGCAGTGCTATGTCCCAATACTTCACTTAACTTTGTGGATGTACTGTACCTTCAATTTTAATTTCAATTTTCGACTATTCTTTGCGTGGAACTGTTCTGATTAACACAGCACTTACGATTAAAATGTGTTCCTTCCTGTTGTACTATGCTGGTCCTAATTCCCATTTCTCACCTATTACCTCGGCCTTTTTCTGAAGAGATTCCTAAATTTCCCAGCGGGCTCTGGCAGCATTTGTAATTTGCTTTGATCCTAAATTTCACTTTGACCTGAACCCATGTCCACTCTTGTAACTTGAAAGTTTGTTCACTGTCTTCATTTTGGTTCACCAGAACACAGCCACAGGCCGTCCCAATAGAACCGATTTATTTCCTGTGTAATGATATGAAGTGCTGAATGAAGTGATATTCTTTCATCCCATAATTTGAATTTCATATTAAATTCTCTGATACGTTTGATTCTCTTCCAATAGAGACATGGCTCAGGAACAGTGTCGTCTTCCATCAGAATTGGTTTCCTATTTTACAGTTTTGTTTGTTGAATACTTCAACTCGGTTACTTAAGTGCTTCCTCATATTCATTGTCAGGCATATGTTATACCCCGCTCCCTCCTGCCAATGTAATTGACTTTGCTTACGTTTAAGATTCTGATTTGTCATTGGTGTTTATCATTTTTAAACTTAACATGAATTCTATTGTGTTATGATCACTGGTTCCTAGCAAACATTTCACTGTAAAATTTCAAATTTAACGTTGTTTCATTTCAGAGTGCTGGATAATTTTGTTGCCAAATGAAAGTGTCTCTGAACTGAATACATTCTTAGTTCACATGCTGCTCGTATGTGGACCAGAACAATTGACTCCTTCTATCCCTCTTTCTGCTAGTTTATTGCCAGTTGTCAAGAGGTATCCTTAACTTTGGTAACAGGGAGGCTATCTACCATTTTGGGCAGTCACTCATAATTTCCTATAACCGTAATTATCCTATAGCCTCCAATGCTTCCCAGCCCACTCTTCCACTCAACACAACCTTCCTTTTCACTTGTCTCATTGAGTTAGCATGCTGTAACAAGACGTCAAGGTCACTTACCTAATCTAGGATAACCTGTTATTTACCATTGAGGAGTAAGGCGCCTCCATTACAATCTGCTGGATTGTCATGCCTTTTTAACTCTCTCTACTAACCTGCTATCCTTGACTATTAAACAACTCTGAAACCTTTCCTAAGCCAGAGTGTGATTTCCTCCCAGAATAACACGACCGATCAAATGTGTCCAATTCTGCAACAAAGCCCCTACAATAACTGCACTGTCTGTAACTCAGATTCCAGATCAGCATGCCTCAGTCAAATTTCTGAAACTCACTACAGGTATGAATCTCTGAGATTTCAAAATGACCTCCAATTGAAGAAGTGGTTTGCTTCACTCTTGGCTTCTTTTCTACATTTTCTTACTTAATTTTCCAATTAAGTCAACATTAAATGGGGAGGAGTATCAGCAGCAGTTGGTTATGGAGGTGGAGAGAGAGGTCAGAGCAGGAAAACGTTCTGAGGAACTCCTGCAGAGGTGTCCAGAAGGTGAGATGACAAACCTTCAACAACCAGTACCATTTTCCTGTGTGACATGAATGAATTCAACCTGGAGAGTTTTTGCCCCGATTCCCATTAACTGTAGTTTTCATTGGGTTCCTTGATACCACACTGAATAAAATGAGACCTTAATGTCAACGAGAGTCACAGTCACCTCCGCTCTGGAATTCAGCTTCTTTGGTCAAGGTTGCAATGAGACCAGTAGGAAAATGTCGGCAGGATGTGTCTCAGTTACAGAGGCCACTGGTGAGACTGCATTTGGATTTTGTGGACAGTATTGCTCACCATAATCAAGAGAAAATGAAAAATGCGTTAGAGACATTTGAGAGAATGTGAAGTACATTAACTGTTGCAATTTATAGATTAGCCGATTGAGGAATGTTTGTACAGGGTAGTTTTGCATCCGTTGGAGTTTAGAGAATAACAGGCAATTTGAATGAAGCATCTAAGTCCTGAGAAATGTCGACAGCTTACTCATGAAAAAGATTGGCCCTCTTTGAAAGTAGCATCTAGAAATAGAAACTAGGGGTGACTCGTTGCAAAACAGAGAATAGGTGACGGTCATGACTCTTTGGAACACTTGTCTGGAACGTGAATGGAAACTGTATTCCTGAATTTTTCTAAGCCAATGTAGTCAGATTCTTCACAAACACAAGCCCCTGCTTATCAGAGTTAATTGGAAATGTAGGTTTGAAAATAAAGTCTTATGACGTGGTAGAGCAGTTTTGAGCAGCTGAATGGTCGCACCTCCACCCACCCAATCTTCATATTAGTGAGAAAACTGAATTAGATTTGTTGACAGAAAAGAGTGAGCCTTGTCTCTTTACTTACTTACATTTAGTTTATTAGTCAATTTAATAATTAATGCAAATTGGTAATACATTGCATTTCTCAACTGCTTTCTGAACCTGGACTGAGTGACCCCATAAATAAACGCGTTTGTACAACAGCTTAGTTCTGCAAACATCACTCCTAAATTTTGGAAGATATATAAGGAATCGTTGTAGTTCTGTGGACTAACTCCAGCAATGTTATAATAGAAGAAGTTTAGAACATATAAAAACCACAGGAGTATGAAACTTCCAGATATAGTGAAGAGTAAAATCATAGACTTTCTTCTGCTCTCCATTTCTTGGTCACGGTGATCATCTGTCTTGCTCTGATCTCTCAATCTTTTACGGACTTGACTTCTCACTAAAATATATCTGACTGTGAGGGCATTTAACAATAAAGTTAAAACATATGGGACTAATGGGGTCAAAACTCTATCAAACCAGCCAAATGCTACCCACCTCGGATCACTATAGTAGCTTGGTTTTTCATTACAAAGCCACGGTACGTTATCAATTATCTTTATAGGGTTGTATACAAAGTAAAAAGGCATATCTTTTAAACAGAGCAAAATACATGTTGTTGCTAGAACTACAGTGACAGTTCTCTTCGTGCAATATTTTGTCTTCAGCTTTCGATGACAAATAGCCACAAAACGATCAAAAGAAAATGTTATCGTGAACCATACAGAACAGTCTCTAGATGCATAAAGCAGGACAATGATAACACGGCATACAGGTGTGATATCCAGAAATGATCCTGGAAAGTAGTACGAGCTGATACGTAACAATATTACCTCTACAATAATGAATAGTAGGTCTGCTGCTGCCATAGCCACAAGGTAGCGAGTGGTACAGGTGGAAAGACCACATTTTCCCAAGGATATGATCAGAATTCCCATTACATTAGCTGTGAGGATTACAACAGAAAACAGATTATTGGCCATATGCGTTCCTTTTCGGAGTCCACAGGGTAACAGCAGGATATGTAGCACCCAAAGACGTATGGTAGCTTTAGAGAATTTAAGAAAAAAAAACTCTAACCTGACTCTAATCTGTTCATATACTGGTTCACAGAATTGGCAAATGTGATGAACAGAAACTCATTTCCGAGAGGTACACTGCAATATTATGCATTTTGTTGATGCTCGAACCCTCAAGGGAAACATGATGAAGCTAAGAGTATAGAGCAAAGTTTTGTTCTCCTTTCCTAAAGAAAGTAACTACAGTAGAAGCATTTTAATAAAAGGTTGACTTGAATGACTCATAGTTTAGAAGAAGGAATGGCGATTTCATTGAAATATATCAGATTTTGAGAGGAAGTTGAGAGCACTGTTTCCTCAAAGTTGGGTCCAGATTCTACAGTGTTTCACCTACAGTGTTGGAATAAAGATGACTTCGTTGAATTTGGTTTCTGAAAGTGAAGGCCACCTACAGACCTCAGAGGCCTGTACATCAGCTCAGAAAATTGGAGGGAATATTGAGTGAGAAGATACATCCTCTCCTGGACTGACATGGAACAAATATTCTCTTTTTAGTTGCCTAAGCAACGACCGAGGCTCTAATGGATTGTGGTTTAAAGTAAACCTGTCACACTATAATCCAGTGTCGTGTGACTTTTGATTTTGTCCAAACCATTCCAACACTGGCTCCTCAATGTCACAAAAAGGGCTCTTCCACTAAGACTGGGCTAAGGAGATTTCTTTCGTCTTTGAATTTGCCTTTTAGATTAGATTAGATTACTTTACAGTGTGGAAACAGGCCCTTCGGCCCAACAAGTCCACACCGACCCGCCGAAGCGCCACCCACCCATACCCCTACATTTACCCCTTATTTAACACTACGGGCAATTTAGCATGGCCAATTCACCTGACCCGCACATCTTTGTGACTGTGGGAGGAAACCGGAGCACCCGGAGGAAACCCACGCAGACACGGGGAGAACGTGCAAACTCCACACAGTCAGTCACCTGAGGCGGGAATTGAACCCAGGTCGCTGGCGCTGTGAGGCAGCAGTGCTAACCACTGTGCCACCGTGCCGCCCAACAGCTGAAGCTGGGTCATTTGGTACGCTCAACGCTGATTTCGGGATTGGAATGAACGCCAAGATTAGAGCATGAACAAATCATCTGTGCCTTACTTTTATCAAATGATCAGGGATGTTTATAGGGCTGACCTCGAAGACTCGCCCTGAATTAGCTCATAACCTAGCTGTGTAACTTTTATTCTGACTGGTGAAGTTATCCCCATTTGATGCAACACCAATTTGTTTCAGTCCTAGTGGTAATACATTCACAGTACAATTCGACATTGACTTGGTAAAGTCATCAAGGTCCAACAGGACCATCGGACTGCCCTCTCATTAGAGAGAGAGAACTGGTAGACACTTAATCTGAGAGTCTACGGGTGGCACAATTTTTCACTGGTTACCACTGCTGCATTACAACGCCAGGGATCTGGGTTCCATTCTAGCCTCAGGCGACTGTGGAGTTTTCACGCTCTCCCCGTGTCTGAGTGAGTTTCTTCCTGGTGCTCCGGTTTCATCCCACATGCAAT
The DNA here is from genome assembly GCF_020745735.1 of Hemiscyllium ocellatum. Taxonomy (NCBI): domain Eukaryota; kingdom Metazoa; phylum Chordata; class Chondrichthyes; order Orectolobiformes; family Hemiscylliidae; genus Hemiscyllium; species Hemiscyllium ocellatum. Next base: position 26,267,793 of record NC_083435.1, on the reverse strand, counting down.
GATGTGAAGGTTAGGTGAATTGTAGGTCAAGGGTTTGTAGCTTAGTTGCATTCGTCAGGGGACATGTAGGTTAAGGGAATGGGTTCGGGTTGGGTTACTCTTTGAAGGGTTGGTGTAGACTTGTTAGGGTAAGTGCCCTGTTTCCACACTGTAGGGATTCTATGAAATATTTACAAAATACCTCAAGCAAACATAGACACTGAGAAGGAAGATCTTTCCTGGTTATTTCAGATGGTGCAGAAATTGAAACCACTCTCTTGGAATTACATTGCATTGCAAACTAACCACCCAAGCTAACAAACGTCCTGCACTGTGTCAGCCTCCTAGTCATAATGTGATCCCTGCGTTCGGATGGTCTCTTTTCATGAATGATACCCATGCAGTAGAATACTCCGGTGGCAGACCTTCCAGGTATACCTTCCCCAGTATTCCACCTTGGACAATAATTCACCTTTGAAGAATAGCTTTTTTTTCTCACTTTTGGAATTGAATAAAATCAAAAGCCTAATTCAGGAAATTTGAATTGACATTGATCAATATCTACAGATAGTTCACTGTTCATTGAACAGAATGTAATATTATGAGTCATAGGTTGAAACAAGAGAGATGCCCTCCAATGCATTTACACCGCGTCAGGCCTCAGTCACTTACCAGGAACACCAATGATGGCAACAGCCACGTAATATATTTTCCTCATGTTGTGAAACATTTCCATGATTTTTCTTGTGAAATGATGTGCCCCTTCAGAGGGAATAATTCTCCGAGTGCTTTCATTTATACCTAGTCGAGATTTCCATGGGGACATTGATGTTGTAACGTCACACAAATGCATCATTTCATTCTAAAATTAAAAAAAATTGCTCCAATTGATGGCGGCAGCAGTGTTAACACTGTGTAATGATAATAAACATTTTGTGCTGAAATTTGACTGGAAATCCCAAAGTCACCAAATTCTCATAACACGAATTAGCTAAAGAACATGGACTCAGCTCTGTCTTAGCAACTGAGCTTTCTTTTAAACACAATCAGACCCAGATCTCGATTTAATTTTGTTCCACTGATGTCCTGAGGTCGCCTTCAAACTGATACATCATTCTATCAAGCTGTCACACTTCTTACACCATTCATAACCATTCCTGTTCCTCAAAGTGATACAGTCTCTCGAATAGATATAGGCCCTCAAAACTGGTATGCTTCTTGCAAATGATATAGACTTTCAAAACACAATAGTTCCTCAAACAGATGTGGCATATCAAAAAGATACAGTTTCAACTGATTTAATCTCATACTATCTCTAAAACTGATACAGACCATCAAACTGGTACAGACTACTACAATCAGTTACTGTCCATCTAACTGATATAACTGCACCAAAGCTGTCACAGCCTGTTAGGGATGCCCATGGCTTTGGCAGCATAACATGACAGACAGTACGTAGAAAGCTTGGGAAAGGATTTGATCAATGCAATCTTCACAAGTAGAACAATAGTAGCTCTGTCGACCCAAGGTAACAGTACTGAGATAGAACATGCATCTGCATTTCTTTATGCATAATATCTGGACAAGAACATTTCACACTAAATTTAATAAATGAATCTCTCTTCAATAATTTTTGAAAAATATCTGCTTAAATACTAATGATAGGTTTTAATAAAGATCCTGCAAATACTCAGAGACATATTTGTGATTGTAGATTAACCTACATACGTAAAAATTACGAAGAGCATTAGAGGAAATGACTCAAATCAAATTATGAGGGCAAACGAGTCTCAAACAGTAAAAATCAGGGAGAATTGAACACAGGTGCAGAAACTACCAGACATTGGAATGTAGATTGAATTAATAGAGAAGAGGACAATCATCAAAAAGGATATGTGTGTCCAGATGCAGCTGCTAAATGCCTGGGAAAGAACGTTTGAATCCAATGTCCATTGTGAAGGGAGGTAAGAGAGTCAGTGAAACATCATGAGGCACATGGAAGGCTGGGAGTTGACCGTAAATTTGTCTATCTGTGGCCAGTCATTCATATGATTAGTTATTTGGAAATGCATGTAATTACTTAATAATATGATTAGTTTGCAAATGTTAAAGGCAAAATGTAACAAATGTATAAAAAACAATGTCTTCCCTTGTTTGGTGGTGACCTCTCTGGATTTTCAGAGGGTTTCTTCCTTTTGGCCTAATTGCAATACATTCCTTGATGCTGGAAGGAAAATCCTGGCTGTCGACTGAATGATTTTGTAATTCCACTCCAACAATGTGGCGATTCCTCCGTTTCGGTAGGGACTGCCAAGCAAATTATCTTAAACCGAATTTTGCTGCCAATTTATCGTCCATTTTCGTTACTTCATCTTGTTGGTTAGTCACGTGATTTGAAGAAGCATGCTTTGTCAAATCAAATCAGTATGTCCTGGATTGGACCTTTTCCTTGTGTTTCTTTGTTTTTTTTTAATGGAGGCAAATGCCCTCCTCTTGAGTTGGATGGTTGACGTGATTGACAGGCCATCAATCCCCTTGATAGTGACAACAGCAACTGAATGCCTACTATTATCTGAGATATTATCCTGATCGAGGGGTGTATATTAACATTCATTCCCAAAGCCTATGCTTTCTCCCATCACCTTTCTTCGTGCAATTGGCGTTCTGTATCATCTTGTAGAACTTCTGCTTTGTTTTGTAGTTGATAGTAGCAGCTTACTATTTGACCTAAATTTTGTCCAGTCTTCCCGAGATGTTCAATTCAGTGGAGAGCAAGAGCCACTTTTACTTCTTTGTAATCCATCAAGTTGTGTGAAGTGTATCAAATACTGTCAGAATTTCCAGCTCTCGTTGTTTGATGTACACCATCCGAGCTTGGTCTATAGGAACTGGTGTATCATGGGTGAAACAAAAAAGAAGAAATAGAATAGAATAAGTTAAGCTTCATATCTATAAGATGTTTCAGTTATAAATACACAATGCTATCCTCTTCCACCATATCCAGAACAGGCAAAGAGTCTGTGGACATGGGAAATTTCCAGTACATGTCCTTCAACGCGCTTAAATCCAGATTTATCTTGGTCTCTTTTTTCGATTGGATGGGGATTTATGATAATTCTTTCTCTTTATTTGTATCCCGAAAGTGAGACTCCATACAATGCTGGATTTTGATGTATTGATTTCAAGGTAGTATCAAGAGTTTACGTTTCTTGGATAACACTGATATCCTCTATCTGACAATGAGAATATGGTCTAGTCCGTGCATTTATTACAGGAACCATCAGAACCATCCCTATATTTATAACAGCGTGACAATTGGGGATTACCTACTGGACTCTCTTTACTTTCTTTAATGTCCAATCATCTAAAGTCCCCTTAAATTAAATTAATTTCACCACTTGAGTGCTGTTGACCCCCATCGGGTACCTCAGCCCTTTGTATTCGATGCAAGTTGTTCCTATATTCCCTATCATCCAAAATCTATAGGCATGGCATAATTGGTCTTGTTGAAGGTTTCCAGTGTCCTGTATTTCTCTGTCAATAATTCGATTACGTGTCTTGACACGTGCTTCCATTATATCTACCCCTTACAGTTGCATTGTCACTGTCTTCTTACACTGCTTGTTACCTCTGAGTTTCCTCTGCTTGAATCATCAATTCTCTTATAATCTGTTTTAGCCTTTGTATATTTTCATTTGCCCCCTTTATATCTAAAGAGTTGACTCTAAACAATCCAGTGTCAATGCTGGTCTCACTATCATTCAATATCTCCGTCTTGTGTCTTGTGAAAACATGGTATTTTCTGAATTTAGTAGTTCCCGTAGCATGAGCAGCTTGGTGCAATATTATGCTGGTTACAGGGCTATATATTTGTTTAACCAATCTAAGCAATACTCCGACACCTGGATAATTGAAATATTAATCAGAATAGGCCCTATCTCATGTTTCTCATTATCACCTGATATCTCTCTTTCATTGAGCAACACTATCCATTGACTCGTCCCTCTGTTAGAATTGTACACTTTAACTCACTCAGGTTTGTAGGAGATGGAGGAGGAGCAAAGGTGACAGGGACAGAAGGGAACCACATATGTAGTGACAGTGCTGGATCCTCCACCTCTGTGTAATATCCATATACTGGCAAGTTTCCCCACTCGTGTTTTATCAGTGTTTGTTCAAGATGGAGGTGGGTTGTGGCTGTGAGTGGAAGACAAAAGATCCAGGATTTGCACCCATCCATGAGTTCCACTTCCTTTCTCAAAGCACACAGAATTGGTCTGTTCATTGTACACACGCACGTCTTTCCCCAATAATATTGCTAACCACGCATTCAAGTGCACCATTTCCATACTTGGGACCACTGCTTACGGGTTCACACGTATTACACAAAGCCCCACAGTTGGGAAATTCAGAGATGGTATTCGTGCTGATCAGCTGATCTCCAATCATTCCTTTCAGCACCGTACTCAAATTTCCAGGCAGTAGAACCATGCTCCACAGCCACTGTAATCGCTTCATCCTTGATTCTTTCTCTGATCAGGAAATTAAAAACAAGCGACCTAAGAGTCAGCTGAAATCAGTCTCAGATTGCGATTTTCCTTTCCTCGGATTCCCTCTTGTCTAGACTGATCACGCCCCCTGAATAGACAGAAGCTGCAATAATATATTTTATCATCCCTATCTGTTGGATATTATTCACATTTCCCCTTTGTATTCTGTTTGCGTTTCCAATAGGTTGTGACTGATTATGATGCCATGAAGGTGTAAAATGTAAAGTACATTTAAGAGAGTTGAAAAGCTAGCAAGTTCTGAGAGAGGCACACCGAGTACGAGGACATTTAAAACATAACATTTACTCAAATAGCTAGCAGTACATGTGTTGTTGTGTGACAAAAACAAATTTAAATTTGGTCAATCAGGTTAACGTATGCCTCAAGAAACCAAAATCCAGTCCAGTTTAAATTTAGTGTTTTAACAATATTAAAACCAATGGAATGGTCCAATGTTTTGGAATATAAATATAAAACAATTTGAACAGCTACCCAGAGTAGCAAAGAAAGCTGCCAAACAACCAAACATACAGGCTGTCAACAGAAAAGCTCACTTAAAGGTACCTTTATCTTTCAACGACCTGTGAAACAGAATCTCTAAGAAGAAGAAAAGAAGACAGAGGGAAATTGACAGAGCACTCTCGGCAAGTTGACTGGTTTTGAAGCGTGATTGCTTTTTTGTAGTTTGTAAACCTGATAATTTTTTCAGAGCAGTATTGTAAAAGCTAGGTTTGGAGAAAGGAGTTGTCAATAATTGTGAGTTAATTATTTTCTGTTTGTCTTTATAAAATCAACTTCTTAATTTTTACTTTGAATAGCGACTTTTTGGATAGTTATTTGCCTGTCGAATTTTAACAGATTATAGCACGGGGTGAATCTTTCCTGTGTTGTTGGTTTAAATGATCAGAGGGGTTTACTCCATGTGATAACAGTTTGGGGGCTTTCTTCCGCGATTTCAACAGGTTCAGACAGACTTGAATAGATTTGGAAAAAGAAAACGCCCAGTAGAGTTAAACAGACGCAGTTAGTGTCCGAGATCTTTAAACAAAACGTAGGTGAGATAGTTTGTTTAATTTTGGTGACTTGGTTTTGATTAAATTAAAAGTGAGAGAAATGCCTCTGAAAATTGCTGAAGAGGTTTTGAGATTTGAAGATGATCCTCAAATTTGCCAATAAAGTTTATAAGGAAAGAAAAGGACCATGCTTTTAGAATTAACAAAGAAGTTAGATTTGAGTTTAACTAAGGTGAAACGTAAAGCTGAAATTGCAAGGAAATTATGTCAATACTTACGTGTATCAGAGAAATAGACAAGTGCAGTAGAGGTAGAAAAAACTTAAATTTCAATTGAGGAAAATGAAGCTAGACGATAACAAAGCGACAGAGTAAGAGAAAGAAAGAAAGATTAAAGAGAGACATATACGGTTCTTAGCTGAGCCAAGCGAGAGCGAAAAGAAAGAGAGAAAGAAGAAAGAAAAAAGAGAAAAGAAAAGGGGAGAGAAAGAGAGTAGAAAAAGGAAGGAGAGAGAAGATTCTTAGCTGATCAAAACGAGATAGAATTTGAACTGGAGAGGCTGTGACTTATTCAGCAAAGTCAAGTGAACAGGGCAGAGATTAAAACAGAAGGTAGTGATATACACAGATAAGTTAAAGCTCTGCCATAAGTTGACGAGAAAAATGTTGAAGCCTTCTTTATTTCATTTGAAAATTGGTTAAGCAGATGGACTGGCCCGAGGATTTATGGGTAATGTCATTTCAGACAAAACTGGTAGGTAGAGCAAATGAGGTATTTGCCACGCTGTCATATGAGAAGTCAAGAGATTATGAAGAGGTTAAATAAGGTATTTTAACTGCTATGAATTGGTATCAAAAGCGTATAGACAGCGGTTCAGAAACGTAAAGAAGGAAATAAGTCTGACCTATGTTGAGTTGGAAATAGTTAAACATAATAATTTTGATGTATGGGTGCATGCTTGAAAGATAGATAGGGCATTTGAGGCTCAAAAAGAGATCATTCTACTACAGGAGGATAAAAACTCAATTCCAGGGTGAAAAAATTCCCGTCAATGAACAGAAAATTCAGGAAGTGAGAAAGGAAGCAGAATGAGCAGATAAGTGCATGTCGGTGCAGAAGACTATCTTCCAAACGGCATTTCGTCCTGTGAGGCATCGAAGTTCGGAGAAGAGGAGATCCTGCACTATGAAAAAAATAGAGCGAAGAACAGTGGCCTTTGGAAAGGTAGTAAGGAGCACAAGAAGAACCAAGGAGCTGAAGGAGGGTGCATAGTCTAGACTGCGACGGGGTATTGAGTTAATACGTGATCTTTACAAAGAAGTCACATCTGTGGGTAAAGTTTACTCAGAAAGAACAGGGGGAGAAAGACAAGAAGTAATAATTTTGAGATACACGGGATCTAACCAGTCACTGAGAGTAAGGATGAGCGAATATGCATTCTTTATGATCTGTTATTCGTGACAGTGGCAATTTGTGGTATAGATGTGCAGAAATGTAATGTTTCCCTATGCAAGAGTACGAGGATATTTACAGTGGGAGTGATTGGCAGAGTGCTGGTTCCAGAAATCCAGTTGTTATTGGAAATGATTTGGCAGGATCGAAAGTGGGAGTGAAAAACTTAAATTTCAATTGAGGAAAATGAAGTTAGACGATAACAAAGCGAGAGAGAAAGAGAAAGAAAGAATGAAGAGAGAGATATAAGCTTCTTAGCTGAGCAAAGCGAGAACGAAAAGAAAGAGAGAAAGAAGAAAGAGAAACAAGATGGAAGAAAGGGGGAGAGAAAGAGAGTAGAAAAAAGGAGAGAGAGGGTTCTTAGCTGAGCAAAACGAGATAGAACTTGAACTGGAGAAGCCCAAGGAGGACCAAGAAACTGAGAAGTTAAAACAGAAATATCCTGATATTTTCCCAGATTGTGTAGCAAACAGATCCCTCCGTCATAAGTCACAGCACGAAGGTCAACCTAAAGAGAAAGATGAAGGAGTAGAGGTTCAGTTAGCAGATGCATTGTTTGTTGCAACTGAACAGGCAGACAGTCAGATAAAAGTGTTTAGTCCTGAAAGGCTAAGAGACTTGTAACAGCAAGTTAAAACGATAAAAGATATCTATGTGGATGCATACTCTAAAAAGTAGGCAGCGAACATTCCTGACGGTTATTATCTAAAAGATAGAATCTTAAGATGGAAATGGAGATCATAGCAGTTTAATGTGGAGGAGAAATGGGCTGAAGTGCACCCGTTTGTTTTGCTGGCAGCATACAGACAGGAAGTGCTATGGATAGCACATGAAATGTCTGGACAAGGTCACCTAGGTGTACGAAAGACTCAGGTTATACTACAAAAATATTTTTTGGCCTGGAATGTACAAGGATGTGGTTAGCTTTTGCCATAAGTGTCATATGAGAGGTAAGCCACAGGCAGTAATGAAACCAGCACCCTTGTTGCCAATTCCTGCAATTGAACACCTTTCATAAATCCCCTTCTGAGAACTAAAACCGGGAACCAGTACTTGTTTACCATAATGAGCGTATCTGCCAAATTTCCAGAGGCAATTCCATTACGAAGTATCAATGCAAAAAGGGTAGTAGAGGAGTTAGTAGATTTCCTCACATGGTACAGGCTACCCAGAGAGATTCAGTCGGACCTGGTCACATTTTACTGCTCGGCTGTTTGAGGAGGATATGGATAGCTTAGGTATACAGCAATTTAAATCCAGTGTGTATCATCCTGAATCCTAGGAGACTTAGAAAGGTGGCATCAGACCTTGAAGGCTATGTTGTGAGTATACTGTCAGGATCACCCGAATGATTGGAGTAAAGGTATCCCATTCATATCGTTTGCCAGGAGAGGTGCCCAAACTGAATTGACCCGGTTCACTCCCTTCGAGTTAATATTCCGTCATTAAGTAAGGGGCCTTTTTAAATTGATTAACGAAAAATTGACATGATCAAAGTTGGAGATCTCACAGTTAGATTATTTATCGGAGGTGAGGGAGAGAGTAAATTGAGAAGGTGAGTTAGCTAAACAGCACCTAAAGAAGGCACAGTGTAGACTGAAGCAGTTGGCAGATAAAAACTCTGAGACTCCCATGTTTTTCCGAGGGTATGTCATGTTAGTACTGTTAGCAATGATAGGAGATCACCTCAAAGCCAGTTTTAGTGGTCCCTATCAAATTGAGAAAAAGTTGAGTCAGGTGAACTACCTAGTAAAGATGTCATATAGAAAATAAAAAGTATCGAATATGTCATGTGAACATGTTGAAACTTTAATATATGAGAGATAATGTACTGGAGAAAAAGGTGTTACATACAGCCACACAGAGTGAAGAATCAAATCCAGATGATGTGGATTTTGATGTGCCTCAAAATAGATACAAATATGAAAAAGTCCTTGAGGAGTGGGTTGGATTGGTCAACTATCTGTGTCATGAACAAAGAACGCAGCTGAAAGGTTTGTTCTTTCATTATAAGGACGTTTGTAAGAATCAGATTGGGAGGATGAATACATGACGCAAAAGTAGGGAAATCTGCTCCAATAAAACAACATCCTCGTCAGTTTAATCCTTTCAAAGTCAGACAGGTTCAGATGGAGGTGGAGGCCATGCTCGATGAGGATATCATCAAACCGATCCAGAGCGAGATATTCGTTATTGCACCCATTGTCTTATTGTCTTATTTTCCAAATGGGACAGGACTCAACAAGTCTGCATGTATTATCGGAAAGTCAATGCAGTTACAAAATCTAACTTATATCCAATTCCAATATTGGAGGACAATATTGAGGAAGTCGGACAAGGCAGTTTCATCACCAAACTGGACTTAATGTGTGATCACTGGAAGGTACCTTTATCAGAGATAGCAGAATAAATTTCTACGTTTTAACCTGAAATGAGCTATATCAATTTAAAGTGATTCCCTTTGGGATGAAGATCACACCTGCCACATTCCAAAGTTTCATAAACAGATTTGTGGCTGAGTTAACAAACTGTGCAGTCTATTTGGACGATGTAGTGATCTTTAGTTAAATCTGGAATGACGATATGGTACAGTTGGTAGAGCGCTATGAATGACTACGAGAAGCAGAACTGGTTATAATATTAAACAAAACGGAATTTGTGAAAGCAGAGGTGACATTTTGGGACATAACATTGGTCATGGAAGTTGACCTCACGGAACACAAAGTCGAAGGCTATCGAGGATTTCCAGGAAAAGCCTCGCACAAAGAAGTGCTTCGATTCGTGGGACTCAGCAGATTCTATCCGAAGTTTGTTCCAAACTTTAGCAGTGTAGTGACACCATTAAGCGATTTGCTGAAGAAGAACACAAAGTTTCGGTGGAAAGAACAATCACAGGAGGCATTCATCAATTTGAAAGCAATCTCAATCACCAAACCAGCTTTAGATTCAGCACATTTTTCTAAACCTTTTATAGTTGCCATCGATGCTAGTGATATTGGAGTTGGAACTGAACTGCTCCAGGAAGATGAGGATAGGATTGAACTGCCAGTTAGTTACTTCTTGAAGAAACTCAGCATCCACCGTAGGAAGACAAAAGAACTGTTGCGTTTGGTACTGGCCTTACAAAATTTTAATATGTACGACATGAACAATATGTTGGAGACAGTTGTGCACAAGGATCACAATCCTCTTACATTTTTCGAACGCTTTAAAGTCAATAATATAAAACTATTATATTGGAGTCTTATGTTACAGACTTTTATTTTAAAAATTGTACTTTTGCAGGTCGTAAGAATGTAATAGCAGATGTGTTATCGCAGATTAAGATGACAAATTTTAGATGAGATTGGTCAGGGTACTGTATCTTTAAGATTGTTGGAAAGTGAGGAAGGCCTTAGAGAAGCACGCAGAGTACTAGTAAATTTAAAATGCATCACTTGGCCAAACGGCTAGCAGTACGTGTGTTGCTACTAGATAAAAACTATTTCAAATTCAGCCAATCCGTTTAAATTATGCCCGAAGTTAACAAAGTCCAATCCAGTTTAAGTTTATTGTTTGAACTATATTTAAACCAATGGAACGATCTGATATTTAGGGATATAAATAGCGCACATTTTGAACAGTTACCCAGAGCACCAAAGAAAGCTGCCATCCAACGAAATATACAGGTTTTACGCAGAACTCTCTTAAAGGTACCATTATCTATCAACGAACTGTGAAACAGAATCCCTAAGAAGAAGAAAAGGAGACAAAGGAAAATCTCCAGACTACACTCGGTAAGCTGACTGGTTTTAAAATGTGGTTTCTTTATATCCGACAAGCATTGTAGAGTGGAAGATATAAATAGTTTCAGACAAAGGGGTCCTAACTAGTTATTAGCTAATTATTCTCTATTAGACATCAAAAACCAAGTTTTCAACTTTTCCTTTAAATAGTGATTTCTTAGAAAGTTCTTTGCCTCTCTAATCTTAACAGATTATAGCACGGGGAAAACCTTTACTGTGTTGCTGTTTTTAGCCATTAAAAATGCATTAATTCCTGACAATCGGAAATTGATTCACAAAGGTCCAAGCAATCCACTTTCCAATTTATTCTTCCAATCCTGATATCCTTCTTCATACCAGGCAGTTTTTGTTATGTAGTTTATTTGCATATCTATCATCTGTTGTCTTTACATAATTTCAGGTGGCACCAACGCTTCTTTCGACCCTTACTTTTCATACCTATGCATTCTCATTTGTCGCTTGTCATAAATAAATTGCATTGTCCAATATATGGCGAATCCCATTTTGTCAGGGTGGCCTGAACCAAGACCTTGCCTCAATGGTTGGGTAACCTCTGGGTCCCTGTAATCTTCAAATCCCTCACTGTTCCCCCAGCCTCCTGCCACAGAACATACAATTGTTTGTAGAGCTGAACAACATTTTATTAGATCGTATCCTTCTGTGATCCTAATTCGGCCTGTCCCACTATTACAGTCTCAGGGGTTTTCATAGCTCTCCCTGTCATTAATTCAAATGATGTTAGGCCAGTTGTTCTGTTCAGGGCAGGTCTTAGTCTCATTTAGGTACATGAGAGTGCGTCTATCCACCTTCTTCCTGTCTCTGTTATTGTTTTAGTTCTCGGGGTTTAAAGAGTTTCATTAATCCTGTCTACCATCACTGAGCACGAGGGATATTAATTGCGCCTTTTTTTCCTGTGCACATATAATACACTGTTGACAGGAATTAACCAATTGTCTCCCAATTCCTGGCCACCACCAGTCCTGCAATGTGCGTCTGAGCATGCCACCACGTCTAGTGTGGTCAGGTCCATCATCATTTTTGGAGGTATATCATGTACACATTGCAATTCAATTACTAATATCGCTTTCCACCAAAGCTCCTTTGCATCTTCTGTTACTCCATTTGTTTCAATTTTAATTTTTCCTCTCCACTCGTCTCTGCTTGTAAATTTTGACTATCCATCACTTCTACTCCTACCGCTGCCACATCATGTCCTTTGGGGGCGCCGTCTCTCCTGCTTCTGTAGTGGTATGCCTACTCTCATGTCTCCTTCACTGTGCTTCTGCCGCCACTTGCCGGTGCACCTTCATTTTTTATGATTGGAACCTTCGTAGGGTATTTTACTGTTTCCACTAATTCTCTAACTTTATGCTCATGTTTGATGAGTCCGTCCCTTGAGTTAACATCCTCTCCTACGCGAAGCCATCAGATAATCGTGCACTATGCCAAAGGAGTAGTGACGTTGTGTACAGATGTTAACTGTCTTTCATTCCTCACAATGCTTCTGTTAGTGCGACCAACTGTGCCATCAGAGTTGATAGAATTTCCCTTTAAATCCCGCCCCCAACCATCGCCTTTGCAACTGTCTCCCCTCTATCGTTCAGAACATACGAACCTATCACGAATAACTGTTAATTAATACGTCGACATGTAGGGACAAGTCTGGATTATCTATTGGCTCATTGGCAATTCACTCTCCTAAATTCTGTTTTATTTCTGTGCGACAAATATGAGGCTCATCTTCTGGTAGTATGCTTCTTCAGGTTTCATTCATCATTTCATATTATTCTAATTGGCTTATTTTTCAGCAGCACTCAAGATTCTTACATTGCTCATCTGAAATCTGATACAGTCTTTAGCCTCTCTGTATACAATAATTGCACCGGAGCAAGTTTGGTTTTATCTTGACATGACAATAGACTCAACAATCTTCACCTTCCTAGCTGCACAATCCAGTTACACACTGCTGAAGTCCCCGGATTACTGGAATTTCCTGTGTAGAATAATCTGCCACCGGTCTCATGTTACCTCCCTATTCTTGATCTATTATTACACTGTGGAGATACTCTTCACTGTTGAAATATGTGTCGTAGGGTTTCGATATGCTGCCTAATTTCAGTGCTGGTGCTCTGCAACAGCATTTTTTCTGAGCAGAGAATGAGCTTCCTCTTTGGTTCCCAATTAATCTTTTCCATTTACCGGCAGCCTCCCTTAACTAATTGCTGAATGAGTTCAGTATTAATGGCAAATTGCAGAATAAAGTTATGGCAGTAGTTAAACACACCCTCACTTTTGTACTGCTACTTGTCGAGGCATGTTGACTACTGCCATTTTTCTATTTTCAGGAAGTGTTTTACTATTCGGACTTATGTCATGGACCTTACTCTGTCCTTTTGTGCCTTTCAGGATTAATTTTATAGTCCGCCCTTCCCAGGAGTTGCAAGATAATAAGTTGCAAACCTACATGTCCAATTTTGGGTTCAGATGCTATCAAAATATTATATATATTGTGTGAAACGGTGCTCTCATATAGATTACATCACATAATTGAATAATTCCACTCGTAATTCTGTGTGAAATGTTAGCATTGTTTGAAAAATCTGTGTAATTTTTGTCCATGTGCACTGCCTTCTTCTGGCAATAAGTGCAAATGTTTTCTGAAACTCATGCTCAATTGGAATTTACCAGAATCCGTTTGCTGTATCCAAGTATGCAAAGATATTACGCTCTGATTTGAGCCCATTAAAAATTTTGCCAGGATACCTACACTGGGATGTTCCAATAGAATTATTTTATTTAATTCGGTACAGTCAATTGTCATCCGCTATGATCCATCTGGATTATTGAATGGCCACATTGGTGAATTAATAACTAAAAGAGAAATGTTTGGAAAACCTCAGCATGCCTGTCAGCATCTATGGAGAGAAATCAGAGTTAATGTTAATGAGTTTTGAGAAGATTTGTCGCTCAGTTTGAGGCTCTGAATGTAAGTTTGCTTCTGTTTATGTCTTCAGGTTTCCTTGCGATGGTGGTGTCATTTCCTGCGTTGATGATGTCATTTCCTTTTTTTCTCAGGGAGTGGGAGATAGGGTCCAAATCGATTAATTTGTTGACTGACCCAAGGAAACCAAACCCAAGGAAACCTGAACACATTGATACAAAGTGGGGCATAACATTCACACTTCACCAGAGTCTCACTGATGATGTTACATAAAATGAAACTTCCAGCTCAGTGAGCAAACTTTCATGCCAAGTTAACGTTTCAGGTCGAGTAAGCCTTCCTCAGAACACGTTGAGTAAGTTGTGGATACAGAGCTCCTTTGGCCTACAGGAAGCACAAGTGCCTTTATGATTTCATCAACTGAATTTGCAGCTTAGGTTTGATGGGATACTAGTTGAGCGGTTTGTGAGACTGTTCGGGAACGTGGTCAGGTTTAATATCTTTCAGCCTGCAACCTGTTTATCCCTAGTCAACACCTTTTAGATTGTGACGCATTTTGACCCAAACTTCACTGCAGCTGACCATTCTTGTTCAAAGGTGATAGCAATTCCTATGACTGCAATATTGCTAACTAAGCTATGACTACCTCCTCACCTCTGTTTTAGGTATTACTGACCAAATTTTTTTACCTGCTTTTCGTATCGGCGAATGCTTCCATTTTATTGAGCACACCTACTTCCAATGTGGTGTTATATGAACATTTGCATGCATAAAAATACATTGACATTTTTCTTCCATCCACTTGTGTTCTCGACATCTGTTCAATTACGTTCAGCAGCTGTTGGTTGGTCATATCTCCTAGGTCTATAGCAACCTGATCTGTCCCATCATTGAGACGTCTTCTTCTTTCCATTCTCACGCCTCTCTCCCGACAATACTATTGTAAGTGTTCCCATTTATTAGAACTGAAACATTTCATTTATCAATATTGCTAAATTGACTACATGGTATCCTGCATCTGTATTATAATAATATTCTTTATCTATGTCAATTTAAACTGTGGCTCCTCTTCTCTACTACAGCTGCTAAATAGTTTTCTGAGTGCTATCTATTCCATTCACCCAAATTTCCAAATCATCGCAAGTATCTAGTCCTGTCTTCGGGACTGATTGACAGGAAAGGATAACACTCCCTTAATACATCTCAAGGAACGCTGGCTCATTCCAATTAGTGTGGGATATAGCACTATGTGCTGGAATCGCTTCAACTTTTGGTTCTTGTAATCAACAGCTCTCTTTCAGCGTTTTGTTTTCTCACACATACAACTACATTCCAATCTACTGTGTCCATTCCCATGGCATTCCTGCCATCTGTTTTAAAAGTTGTGTATGCCTGATCCTTGTAGCCAAAATCAGCAAACGAATCTCCATCCCGTTGCTGCAATAACAAGCGCCCACATTAACCCTGCAATACCTCTGTTTGGAAAATGTGCACTTTCTTTACTTTCTGTCAAAATACTCCATTACAATGTTTAGATTTCAAAGTGGGTGGTTTGTCTAGGAACTTCAACATGTCTCCTGGTGTCAATCATACGTATTTGTTTGGGCTGGGATATCAGGGAGGGGAGATACTCACAGGGCCTTTGGAAACACTCGCCTCGAAGGCTACCCTTCTCCTCCTGAGCTAACTCGTACACCTGGGGTAGGAGGCAAATATTCAAACTTAACTAGAACAGCTGACATGTCAAGAGACCGTTACCACAGCCCTTTCCATACTCTTTGATTCCTCCCATTAATACAGTCCAGTTAGTTTGACACCTGCCCCCTAAACCTTTTACAAGGATCGGGAACACTGGCCCTGCCGGCACTACTCTCATCAGTCGCTGCTTCTGAACAGTTCATTTATGCATTTGTGAGTACCACATCAATTCTGAGGCCTAGTATTATGGTCTTTCTCTCACCACTCTCCTTACATGTCAGGTGTGTCGGCGGGATTCTATCTTCTAAAGATTGGGTGAGGGATACTTTAGGCCTCCAATCCAATTGTTCCTCTGCTGTCATGGCCATCATTATCACGCTAGTGGGTAGTGAGTGGGCAAGTCTCCAGGATCCATGGCACAAGAAAGTTAGCAGTCAACTCCACTTTTGTACCTATTCCCCAATTCTTACCTGCTGTGTGAAACCAAATCATGTGTGCACATATTAGATATACGTCAACAGATGGGAAATCATCCTGCCTCCACACTAGTATCAGATTACTTTCCTGTCTTAGTCCTACTATAACGAGACGTGCTCTTAGCCCTCTCTGTGGGACAAAATGTTCCTCAGTTGCTGAGCCTATTGCAGAGGCTACTCACTAGACTGATCTGGGGACAGTCTCTATGTGCCAATGCCAAAATACATGAACACAGACACTGGCACGTTTAGGAACAGGTTCCTCCCGGACGTTATTATACTGAGGACAGACTCTCTAGCCTCAAATAATGCTGATCTTGCTCATGTTGATCTTATTAAGAATATGCCGTGTGCATCCTAACCTGTATGACTCCCTCTAGGTCGTTCTCATCTGCACATTTTTGCTTATTCTGATCCACCTGAACTCGTGGTAAACAAAGTTTTTCACTGTATTTCAATAAACATGACTGTCACTTCAGTTCGATTGGACGTTTTCACTAAAATCCTCTGGCAACAACAAATGCAAAATACTCCAGAGGTTCCACCAACACATTGTCGACAAATTGACTTGACCCATACTGGAGGGCGTACCCACTGCAAATCTGGGTTACCGTGAATGACCACAAACGAGATCACTCGCAAACCTGGTATCTCCACTCTTAGAGACTGAATGAATCTAATTTAGGTTCAGTTATGGGTGGAATTGGGAGGGGTGTTGGGTTGGTGAAGTATTTGTAGTCAAGTGCTCCGAGCAAGCTGGGCAGACAGGTCAAAATGAATGCAAAATACTCAGGTAACCTGACTCCTTACTCATAAATGATTCTGCTTCTCCTAGCCTGATTGCAGTACCAAATTGTTGGGGTGGAATGACCAAACTGGTTGACTCGAACCCAGGAATTCACTTACAGCATCAAATTTATTGACATTTCACTAGTGGGAAGAAATCTTCATAAAATTCAGAAATGTCTTCAACAAGCAACAGAAAACATCGCATGAATTCTTATATATTTTCTTAATTCTGTCCTTTAACGTTTATAACTCAATCATATTATTAATTAATTACATACATTTCCAATTAAGTTAATTTTATGGCTGCACAGCTAGAAATGGGTAACTTTGTCATCAATTCCCAGTCGCCCATGGGGTCATGATGTCTGTCAGACTCTTTTACCTCTCTTCTTAGCAATTTTCATAATGGACGTTGTATTCAAGTAGATTCCCTCCCAGAATTTGTCAGCTGCACCATGTGTTTTCTTCAAACTAGATATCCTCATCAGTATAATCCCTGGGTGTCCTACAAAGAATTCATTTAATCTAAATCCCAAATTCTGCCAGTTTCTGTACATATGATTTATTTCTCTCTGTAATGATATAGGGGCTGTTTCCCCTCATAATTTTATCCAATTATTTTCCTCTCATGCTTTTAGTGACTTTTTCTGTATATTGGTGAATCCACAATTACTTCAGAATCTATGTTTGCGATTACTTAAAGAATCTTGACTAAAACCTACAATTAGCTTTGCAACAGATTGATTATTAATTCGACAGACATTCCCTTATTAAATGCAAAGTGATATGTTCTTATATATGTCTTATGCATATATAAGAACATATAATAAACAACTGCATATTTAATCTCAGTTCTATAATCTTGGATCTCTAGAGCTACTATTGCTCTGTTAGTGAAGACTACATCAATTAATTATTTTCCCACTCTTTCTAATTACTCTCAGCAATATTCTGCTGCTAACTCAATGGGCAGTCCTAATAGAGCCTATCAAACTAATAACTGCACCCCAAATGAAAACAGCCCATCAAAATCTTACCGCCATGCCCAAGAACTGATATATACTATGAAACTGATGCAGTCCCCACGAATTGATACAACACACCAAATTGCTGCAAGCACACACAGACTCACACAGACGATCAAACTGATACAGTCCACCAAACCAGTACGAGCCATCAAATTGGTACATCCAGCTCCAAAGTAATACAGCCCATCAAACTAATACACCCATCCACAAACGGATGCACAGCATCAAGTGTACACAGCTCCTCAGAATAATGAAGAGGCCGTTTAGGATTGAGAGAAGGAAGAATTCTTCACACAAAGAGTGGGGACTCTTTGGATTTCCGCCCCCATCCCCAAAAGGTTGTGTAAACTCTACCATTGAGTGAATTAAACACAGAGATTAATATGTTTTGATGTACAAGGTGTACGGGGATAAAACAGTGAGAACTGTTGAAGGAGGAGATCATCCATGATTGCAGTGAATGGCAGAGCAAGCTCAAAGATGAAAGGCAATTCTCATATTTCAGTGCTGGTGCAAGGTGACAGCATAGTCCATTGCTTTTAGCACGTCCTTGTAAACAATGGGCTGAATGGACTCATTTGCATTATTAGTATTCATGTGTCTAGATTACCGTGTCCGAGGCAGGCAGAGAGATGAGTGGAGAAGCATGGGGGATGTCGATCTTTATATTTGTATTGTATTATTTTGGACACAGAGCTGAAAATCCCACATCTGGACTTTCTGCACAGGCCACTTGGGGCGTGGCAGCATCTTTGACTCTTCTCAGTCAGGAGGCGACCCCAGCTCCATTTTCATCAGCCCGTGTTCGCTCCCCCACAAGCTACTCACCATCTTGACTTGGAAATATTTCACCACTCTTTCTGTATCATTGTGCCATAATTCTGGAACTCCCTTTCTTACCTCATTTTGGGTATGCCTACGCCACATGGACAGCAACAGTACAAGAAAGAAGCTCATCGCCACCTTCTGAAGGGAACCCATGGATAATAAATACTTACCCAGCCAGCAGCACCCATGCAACATGATTTAATTTTAAAAAGGCAACAGAATTATGAATAATAGCAAAAAGAAAATCAGCAGAATAAAGCACTCGTTGTAAAAGTGATATCAGTTGAGGTAGTGAATGGAATGTTTGTAGCTTCTACAATTCCTTACATTTTGATATTAAGTTAGCTTCAAGACTGAGTGGAAAGCAAAAACAGAGAACTACAGTTAAATTTGCCTTGTCACAATGCATTTTTAAGGAAATGTGACAATGTCCTGTGGCATATTTGATTTTACCGTCTTAAGAATAATTTTCCAATTTTAGGCAATTAAATGTTTCAAACTAGAATTATTTAAAAATCTGGAATTCACAAAGTGCCTGACCATCTAAAATATGTGCACATCAAAAGTCATTCCAGGTCTACGTGCTAAGTTTAAGTTGGGAGCAGTAAAATGGCAACTAAGCCATTTACCTGGGAAACTGAAGACAACTGGCCTAGGGGGTTCTGATGGTGAAGTGGCAGTCTCACCAGCTGCAGGTGATAAGCCTAGTTTCAAGTCCCACCTGTGCCAGACATGTCATCACGTCTTTGGCAAGTTTTGTTGATTGCAAGAAAGCTGAGGCGAATCACTGTCTTTTCATTGAAAAGTGGTACAGAAGGTGAAGTTGCATATGATATTTAATGAGCTGGGACAATGAAAACTCGACTGGCTTGGTTGTAGAAGATGGAGAGTAATGGTGGAAGTGTGTTTTCCTTGACTAGATTTCTGTGACGAGAGTCCTTCTGCAGGAAACTGTGCTGGGACGCTTGTATGTAATGCTTAGGGAGAGAAGTAGGTAGTGTGATTGGTTAATTTGTGTATGAAACAAAGATTGAGGGAGTGAGGAAGATACCTGAATGTTATAGTATTTTGTGGACTTTGGCAGAGAACCACCAGATGTTGGCAAAAGCAAGGAGATCCATTTTGGGAGAATTTTCGCCGGAGGGAATATACAGTAAATGCTAAAATGATTAGGCGCATGAACACATAGAGAGATTCAGATGTATAGTTCCCCGGGAAATGACAAGGGGCCAAAGTGGTTAAGAGATATATGGTATGCTCATCTTCATTGGTGATGGCGTCGTATGTAAAATTGATGAGCCATGTTGCAGTTGTATAAAATTCTAGTGACGCTACATTTGGAATATTGTGCTCAGATCTACTCGCCATGTTACTTGAAATATGTGGAAGTTTTGGAGAGGCTATAGAAATGGTCTACTTGGATGTTGCCTGGTCAGGAGAGTACTAGATAGGAGTTGACATTGGACAAGCTTGGTTTGTTTTTACTTGAACATTGGTGACTGACGTGTGACCTGACACAAACTTACAAAATTATGATAGGCATGAATAAAATAGATAAATACTTTTTCCACTGATAGGAACATCAGTTATTAGGTATAAGTTAAAATAGCAAATGTTTAACTGAGATGTGAGGGGTAACAATTTTATACAGACCTTGTTAAGTGCCTGGAATTTATGGGTAGAAGAGGTGTTGAAGGCCGATGCAAGGGTCTGTTGCTATACTCTTCTGATGTATGTTCTCAACTTTAAATATTTTGCTTTGAAGACATAAGTTAATTAACTGGAAACATATAGCAGATGACGCATGTGATATCTGTTGTCATATAGATCAGGGATTAATCTGTATGTTTAAAAGGGATTTTGTGCCAAGTAGTAAACAAATACTTGAAAAGCAGCATCAATGGAAGGAAATTAGAGCAAACGTTCCATGTTCATTATAACTGTTCTTCAGAACTGAAGAATATAAACCTGTAAAAAAAACAGTTGGAGAGGACAATTGGAGCACAATGAAATGAGGGAAGATTAGGGATTAGATATAATAGCGATCACAGCTGTCATAAGGGAAAAGTCAAAGTGAGTGATAAACGTCACAGTTAAGGTAGATTAGTAACAGGAAACAGTTTATTGAAAATGCTATTGTTTTTATATTGTTCAGAGTGTATGTGTGTGTGACCAGTTAATACAACATTCATTGCCCATTCCTAATTGTCCAGAGGGGGGTTAAGAGTCAATAACATTGTTGTGTGACTGGAGTCACATGTAAGTCAAAACAGGTATGGCTGGTAGACTTCATTCCCTGAATGACATTCGTGGGAACATGTCATAAGTGTGTTTTGTTTGTGTGTTGATCTACAGGGTAGAATGGTAGAATATTTAACCTTATTTACATTAATTTTTAACTTTGAAACAATGGGGCTGTAGGAGTGTGCAATCACTAAGAGATTTTTGTGTGAAGAGATGAACCCGCAAATGTTGGACACATGAACACTCCTATGATAGGACCAGAAGTCTCCATGCATACCATCACACTAGTCAGTGAGTGTGAGCTCTTTCTTCTCTGAATGTTAATATTGTCGTCCATCTCTTGTCTAGAACTGCAAATTGATGTCTCCTAGTCCATATTCAATCTGTCAATGGGAAAAGTGTTTCTACGCAAATCTGATCCAAAACTTTGTTAAACTCTTACACCGTTGACAAACATGCTCATGTAGCGAAATGGACGTGGATCATTCTTAATTACAAGCCTCTGAGCAGCTAATTTGGAGATCATCAAGTTTGGTGATTCCAAAGATGACAAAGGATAGAAGTCAATGAAGTAACAAAAAAAAAGGAACCTGGAAACTATACAATCAATTTAAAATTGATGAGAAAAGAATTATACCCTGCCATCAGGAAAGGACACGAACTATCTGAATTTCACATTGTTTTGTGGATTGCTCATGAACTTTACCTTTCGCATGCAGGTTTGTTTGGCTCTGTGTCTAAGCTGCTCCATAACTGAACTTAGTTTCCATATCTAATTCTGCTATAAGTGTGATGTTATGATGCTGACATCCAGATGTCAGAGCGAAACCTGGTTTGATAGATCATAAATTTAATTGCTGCAATTGGGTATCTGGGTGCTTAATCATTAAACATATTCACATGAGGCTGTCAGTGTTCTTTGAAGCCATTTTATTTCACAGAAGTAAAATGAAATGAACAAAACTGTGTAGCAGCATTCTTAAAGTAACTTAATATACACAGCAAAATAAACGTTTTATCTACTACTCAGAAAACTCCCTTGAAGACCCTGAACTCCAGAGAAACTTAGTTCCTATATCAATTCTTCAACTTCTCAGTGAAATCATTCTTTCAAAAATTTCTTCTGTGAGAGCTGAAATAATTTTCGAACTCCACCTCAGTTTTAATGCTTGATCCCTCTTTCAGTTCTGACATGATAACTATCAAACACATTTTCACAGATTGGATACTTTGCAAACAACATCCCTTCAGCTAATGTGAGACTGTATTCACGAACTGAGCAGCAGATTCTTTTCACCAGAAGTCAAAGTAAAACGAGTAACCCCAGTCTGTTCTCTCTGACCAGTGTAAACTCAGAAGGATAAAAATTTAATCAATTAACAATATTTGTATTCAGCTATTTAGCTGAATTTAGCTATCAATGGCAAGGTGGTTGTCCTTCCCCAACATCCCTTGAAGTAATTGGCTCGCTTTCAGAGGATATTAAGAGTTAGCTACAGTAATGTAGTTCTGTGGGCCAATGTACGCAAATTTAAAAGACTATAAGCAGAAGAGCATCATTAGACTTTCAACCCAACATATCTGCTCTCTCATTAATTCATGGACAACAGGCTTCTGCGTCAAGTTCTCTTCCCTTCTTCCAGTAAGCCTTGATCAACTTTCAAAAACATATAAATACCTGTTTTAAATATATTCTATGACTTGATATCAACTACCTTCTGCAGCAACGAGTTCTACATATTCAACATTCCTGGCTGAAGAAATTTCTCATCTCAGTTCTGAAGGATTGTTCCTTCACTCAGAGGCTGGGCTTTTATTTCCTAGTCATCTTCTCCACGTCACTCTTTCCAGCCCTCTGAATATTTTATAAGTTTCAATGGGATCCCAATTCATCTTTCTAAGCACCAACGAGCACAGATCCAAAGTTTTCAACCTTTCCTCAAATGTCAAGTTCTTCACCCATAGGATCATTATTGTAAAAGTCCTCTAGACCTCATCCAAAACCAACACGTATTCCTGCAGATATGGGGCCTAACATTGCTCACAATGTTTCAAATGCAATCTGACAACAGCCATTTACAGCCTTGGAAATGCATCTCTGTTCTTGCATTCTAGTCCCCAGTGAATGAATGCTGAACATTACCTTCCTAACTGCCAACTTGATCTATATGTTAACCAGAAGAGAACCCTGATCATCATACTTTGGATTTACGGAGCCTTTCCCGTTTAGAAAATAATCCAGTGCTCTGTTTTTCCTACAAAGTGCACAATCTCACATTGCCTAAATTGTATTACATCTGCAACTTATTTCCCCACTCATCTTGTCTGTCCAAACTCTTATGCAACCTCCCCGCGTCATCAACACTACCCATCCCTCAATCTGTCATCTGCAAGCTCAGCAACAATGCTCTCAGTTCGTTTGTCCACATTGTTGCTTCATAATGTGAATATTTGTTGTCCCAACAGAGAGCACTGCAGAACTGCTTAAGTCATCAGCTGCCATCTGACAAAGGTCGTTTTACCCCCACTGTCTACCTGTTGGCAGTGAACCAATCCTCTATTCTTGCTGTTGTTGTCCCCATTTACCATGCGATTTTATCCTGTTTAATGACCTCGTGTGCAGCACTTTGTCAAAGGCCTTCTGAAAATTCCAAACGATCACGCCCACTGGTTGTCTCGTGGTGAACATGCTTGTTCGCTCCTCAACGAAGTAAAAGAGATTTGTCAGACATGACCTCCAAAACATAACAAATCTTCTGCCATTTCGACATGAATGGAAAGAAACCACGTAAGTATTTAAAGTAATTTACAATAGCTTTGTGAAGAGTATTACTGAGACCAACTTTCAATTGCAGATTCCATGAACGAAACTGACATTTCCTCTTGCTTCAACAGTGGAGGTTGATTGCAAAATTCCCAAGTATTCCCTTGGACCTCTGAATTACTATCCTGACATTACTGGTGTACTAACAGCACCCCCAATAGTTATACAATTAAATTGCATGCTTTCTTGAAGCTGATGAATCTCGATCACTGTTTAAAATGACTTTCTGACCTTTTTTTTTAAAAAAAGGTAACCTTCCAAAGAAATGCCATCCGAATCCATCTGCCTTTATTCTAAAGTTCAAATTCTCAAATGCTGATCAAGTTCACTCCACTGCTTTAACACAAAGGGAGTTAAGATGCTATAAATTTCAGAAGAGAAGCTTAATAGTAGTTGCAGTAATGTGCAAATTTGTAATTGTATTGACTACAGGAAGATTTGAAAGTTTCCATCATCAGTGATTATTCATTATATTCAAAAATCAGGGAGTCAAAAGAAACTCATTGAGTTGTTTAGAAAATTGCAGGAACAGAAAGAAGTAGAGTAACAGGTAGAGAGTCTATTCTGAAGGAGGGTTACTAAACTCAAAAACTTGAATCTATTTTTCCTTGACAGATGCTGCCAGAGCTGCTATGTTTCTCTGTTAGTTGCTCTCTTTGCTTGTGAGAGAGTAGAGATACTGTGAAAGTAATTGTCAGGATGTGAGTAGTCAAATTTCATCACAATCTGTATTGGGACTGAATTATTCACTGCAGTAATAAGCAACGTGAACGACGAATGGGAAAACATGTACAGATTTGTAGGTGAAGAAGTCACAATCAATATTATAGTTAAAAATGACAGCACCAGGTGACAGTCGAGCAGGTTTATTTGGAAGCAGTAGCTTTTGGAGCGTTGGTCCTTCATCAACCACCTGATGAAGGAGCAGCACTCCAAAAGCTAGTGCTTCTAAATACACCTGCTGGACTATAACCTTGTGTACACCCCAATCCAGCACTGGCATCTCCAAATCAATGTTTAGTATGGGTGGAAATAAGAAGGTTAAAATGAGATATTTTGTACAGTGAATAGTCTGAAACATTGACAGTCCAAAGCGAGGCATATAAATCATTAAAATTCTACGAACAGCTTTGATATAATCACAAAAATAACAAATGGAATACTGGCTTGCACACCCAGACTGCTACAAGACACGGCAGCAATGGATATATTTTAGATTCACAAAACTCTGGCTTGACAACACCGAAAATACTGTGAGAAATTATAGATGCAGCATTTGAACAAGGTGTTACAGGCCTTGGAGTGCGTGAAGATTTCCATTTACAAGAAAGATAACTGAATAATGATGGAGTTTAAAAGGAAAGTCAATGAAAGGGTTTGAAAAAAGCTAGTGTTGTATTCTCTGGAATTCTGAAGAATTGTGCTAATATTATCAAAGGTTTGTCAATATGTAGGTGAACCAATGATGTGTAGATTAGGATTTCATCATGATGACATGTGTTTCAGTTGGGACTGCATTTGAATTTGATTTTTTAAAATAATACACCTAAGGATAACATTGCTCGTGATATGTTTGAATCACTTTGAGAACCTTTGATGAAATCAGAAATCACGTGAAAACATATGATCATTCGACAGGTTTATTTGAAATTACAGACTTTCATAGCTTCAAAGGCTTGTGATTCCATATAAATCTGTTGAATATAAATTGTTATCATGTGACTTCTCACTTTGGTAACCATGGTCGAACACCTCCACATTATAATAGTAGAAATGGACTTGCTTCAACACATTGTGGAAAGCAGGTCTATTTTCATTGCAGCACTTATGTCATTTAGCCCTCTTACTAATGAGAGTTAATGGATATTTGAGGGCATGCTGCAGTTCCTGTCTGAACTTACTCTGCGTCACTGTATAAATGGCCGTGTTTGTGCAGCAGCTCAGAAGCTGAAGCATAATTCCTATGTTTTCATAAGTTTCATAAGGGCTAAAGAGAGATGAGAGAATAAAAACATTTGTGATTCGATAATATAGGAAGTATGTGACAGTTGTTATCCAGAACAAGATAAAGCTACTGGATATTGCAAAGAGTAAAACAATCGACCTTCTGCGATACTTCATCTCAATGTCCTTGTCATTTTCACCACTGCTACGATGTACTCGGAATTTCCTCCGGGCCTGACTAGCCAGTAAAATGTGTCTGACAGTCAGGATGTTCAACGATAAAATCAATATGAATGGAGAGATAGGAGTTAACAGCTGTTCAATCCAAGAAAATGCCATTGCTGCAGGTTGAAAATAAATTACCGGTGATACAAAGCAACCCCGTGGCATGTTGTTCACTAGAAGATATGGGATGTACAAGAAGATCCAGGGAATGTTTTTTAAACAGAAAACCAAGGTCAATATAATTGTCACCGCAGCAGCGGTTTTCACGGTACAGTATTTTGACTTCAGCTTCTGACAGCAAATGGCTACAAAGCGATCAAAGGTAAAAGCGACTGTGAACCAGACAGAAATATCGATGGCAGTTGGAGACAGGAACAGAATAATTTTGCACACAGGAGTGTATAGCAGCAGAGAGTCCCACCAATAAATTGTAGCAATCTGATGCAATGTCACATTAAAGACAATCACCATGAAATCTGCTGTTGCCATGGCCACGAGGTAGTGAGTGATGCACTTAGAGAGACCGCATTTTCCGTGACACAAAATTCCAATTGCCACCAAGTTAACTGTGAGTAAGAAGAAAGAAAACAATAAGATTCCAGGCTTTACCCAGCAATAATATATTACCTAGCATGGCGTTGACATCAAACTTTCTCTTTCTGATCTGGTCTTCTCTGCTGAAGTTGCTAGTCATCTTGGTGGAATACATTTATCATGACTTAGTGTGGTAGGTCACAAATCCAGGCACCATTCCTTCAGTCTTTACAAAAGTTTTAAATATTATAAAGTCTGCAAAATTTCCTAATTTACCTGAGTTTTTAATCCATGTTGACAAAAACATGAACTAGGTTTCTTTTGTGAACAATAATTACTACTCGTAAGAATCCAACATAACTACGGGAACATAGTTCGAAACAAGCGATAGTGACAAGGAACATTTTCAATGGAAGAACCACTGGGAATGCGTTTAGTGGTTTCCAATTCGAAAATGTTTCTTATTATTCCTCTGATTGTCAGAATGCGGTTTCTTAGTCATCCCTCCCTTATTATCAGTTGTAACCAAAGAAGCATAGAGTTGCTGGTTCACTCACAAATGAGGCGAAATTATCAATTAACAGTCATTGTACCTTTTGAAGGAAAAATGAGCCGGTTTCTTCATGTCTGAATTTGCTCACTGCAGAGGGTGTGTGTGTGTGTGTGTCTGTGTGTGTGTGTGTGAGAGAGAGAGAGAGAGAGAGAGAGAGAAAGAGAGAGAGAAAGAGAGAGTGAGAGAGAAGGAGAGAGACAGAGATAGAAAGTGAAAGAGAAGGAGAGCGAGAGAGGCATCCTGACTGGTGGAGACTATAGGCTACCCTTCTCATCCTAATATGTTCATTGACCCTAAGAACAAGTCTTCATTTGTTGAGAACAAATCAGTGTCTGCTTCTAGGTGGAAATTGTTAGTTCTTGCTCTCTGGTCAGTCAGTCACAATCTAGCCTGTTACATTTCCGAAGCAAAGCTCCATTTGTACATATCCCAATGGGTCCACTTCATCTGAAAACAGTATTGTAAGCCACAGCTGCGCAAATCGTGTTCACAATGGATATCAAATAGCTTGCCTTTAATACATGGAACAATCCTTGACTTTTAAGACGAAGGAACAGAAGCAGATCACGTGGTCAATCATGTCTGCTTTGTGAAACAATTGTGATCTCATAGTCTTCAACTCCACATTCCTGCATTTTTTTCATGGCCGCTTGATAACCATAGCCTTCACAATCTGAAGAATCGTATTGGGTATCTGAACCTATTTTGTGTTTGAACTTTTTAGTTTAAGTTTCTCTAAGTAACTCCAATCCAGTAAAAGAGGAAAAATTGGATAACATTGGACATACATTAAACACGAGGCAGACAGTAACTTCACAAGTAGTTATGGGAGCTTATTATTAGGTTTGAAAGAGCCTAATTAAAAGCAAGCAGATGATAACAATTGCAATGTGTGCAATGATTAAATTAAGAGGGAAGTCAACAATGAAGGTAAAAGGGAGTAGAAGAGAGAGTGGTTTCTCAGGTAAAAAATAAAGCATGTATTAGATAAGAAATCAAGGTTAGAAAGATCAGACAAGCAGACAAAACCAAGAGTAGAAAATAAATCAGAATGATGGATAAAACTAGATAACAGAGTAGGCAATAATAAGTGAAGTAATCAAGTGAGGTGGCAACACTGAATTCAAAAAAGAATAAAAAAAGAGTGTTAAGCAAATGATAAGAGAATACAATCTTTTTGAAAATATGAAAGCTGTAATATATTGGAGAGTAGGCAGCACAAAATGAAGACAACTTCAGTAAAGGAGATATCGAAATGAGCTTAACGCTCACAGATGTAAAGATAATTCTAACACCTCACCTAAGAATAAATTTGACCAAAATATTATACTTACTAGGCCCTCCAAAAACAGCGAGGATAGGATAGTATTTGGATGTAATTGGAGACATTGGTGTTTGAAACATTCTCAGTGTACTGTAAAATCCGATTATAGTGGAGACGATTGCGGCAGCTTTGAAAATAAAGACACATCATTGAGCTTTTATAGAGTAAAGGGAATCTCTAACGATGCTGTTGAACGGCATTCCCAAGTGAATTTCATCCAAGGCGTGGAACATGCAAGATCCTCATTGCATCTGTTTTCCCCGAAGGCATTAAGCAAAGGCTCAACTTCTTCTACACCTTTGAAAACAATAGCAAGATCTTCAAGACATAAAATGACAGATTCTGTCTTTAAGTCAAGTAAACAGTAAAGCTTATTTCAAAAGTTAAGCAATCAAACGTGACTGTTGTATTATTACTTGGAAACTTTTCTTCCATTCTTTACCTATCTTGTATTTCACTTGACCTTCAAAATCTTGTCCCTGTTTAGTTGTTACCCATCACCCAACTCTGATTGTAGCTGTCACAGTCTCCTATCCTGGTTTCGGATGTTCCCATTGCCTTTCTTCCTTTTTCATTTTCTCCTTCACTCCACAATGATATTTTCCTCACATGACATGAAAGGAGAAATAATGGGCGTATTTAGGAGTTCAAATGAATGCAAGTCACAAGAACAGGTGTAAACCTCCAGCTTGTTCTACTATTCAACAAGACCAAGACTGATTTTTCTTATCTCAGTTCTGCCCTCCTCACTCTCCATATCTTGCTTCGTTCATTGTCAGATTAACAACAGCTGTTTTCTCAGTCTGAAATGTGTTCAGTAAAATAACATCAAACACTTTATAGTCGGGAATTTCAAAAATTGACAAACCTGAGTGGACAAATCTCTCTTCATCTCAGTCCTACACCATTGACTGGATATTGCGAGGATATGTCTCCATATTCCCAAGCCAATGAACTCAACCTCCGGTTCTCTACCTTTTCAAGCATCTTCTGATGTTCTGTAGGAAAGTGTCAGCCTTTGGTTATTGCATTGATATATTAACACTATTTACCTGCACTGCTACTGCATGACTTGCTGAGTATTTCCAGCAAGATTACTGTTGTTGTTACCATCAAAATCTAGTAACTACCATTCTGATGAACTCCAGAGTCTCGACCCAAACATCATAGCCCTAACAATTGTGGCGAACCTTTTTCGTTCTATTATTATAATCAACTTCCAACAAAAAGCCACATGCCACTAGACTTCCAAATAACTTGCTGTATCTGCACATTAATATTTTCAACATTTGATTGCATCCAGGATTCTCTAAACATCTGAATTTTCACAAAGTTTAAAAGTTGCTCCAAATTTTTATTGTTGAGACTATATTATATTTTCTCACATAATATCCTCTGCTTGCAATCTGTTGTAATTTTGTTATCCACACATTTAAACCAGTCCGAATTTTCTACAGCTGGTAGTTTTTGATTCATATCCTCTACTCCCACCTAGCTTTATATCACCAACTATCTTGGTGACTTTAATAGCATCTAAGGCATGAATGCATGTTATTAATACCTGGAGTTTCAGCATGGCTACTCATGGCATTCCACTGGGAACTGCTGATCAATCGAAAGTTCATCAGTTATGTCTACTCTCTGCTTCCACTTCACTAAACATTCCAATAGACTGAGAAGAGTTAGCAGCCAGTCAGAATCAATGTAAAGAATACTAAGAGGTATATTCAGTATGTTAGAAATATATTGAAACATAGCAGGAGGTGTGTGCAGCAATTCAGCATCACGAGGAGTGTGCAGCAAATCATTATCACTGTGACTCATCCCAGTAGCGGTGAGCAGCAAGTCAGCATCACTGCAACAAGTCCGCATCACAGTGAAGTAGATTGGCAGAGTGGACATGTGTGTGAAGTGTAACAGTGACTGGAGATAACAATTGGAGACAGGGCATCCTAAAACCTGTTATTACCTGTCATTGTCTAAATATAATGTTACATTAAAATAATGTTATTCATGTGCATTGTTCCATGTAGTTTTGAGAGGCCATGTGGTTTATTTTAGTTGATGTCAGTAAATTTGAAGGGTACAGTTAGGCAATTCAGATTATAAATGTTCAATATTCCCGATAATACATTATTTGGAAAATAGTTTGTGGACAGTTGATGTGCAACAGCGGTGGTGTATTGGATCTGGTGGATACTGCTTTGATCTCAGTTGACCAAATCTGCAAGATGTATTGGTTACTTTAGTGACTTCAGCTCAGGTTTGATGTGCTGTGATCTCAGCTTCAGACAATATGACATATCAGGAGTGATGTGGAGGTGGGGTGAGCAGAGAGGAAGAGTTACCTGAACACTGTTTGAGAGTCAGACACATCCCTTAATTTAATTAGATAAATATTGGACAGCAGGCAGGGGACAAGAGGAAATGCACTGCGAGTGAGACATGTACTGGTAGTCTTAACCTAGCACTGGAAAAGACACTGGAAATACGTATGAGGTTATTGCTCCCGTGTAGAGACTGGCACAGATTGCAGGGAAGATGAGCAAACTGACATAGCTACAGACAAGTGGGTAAAGAAAAGGTAAATTTAGTCCAAATAGGGGGTGGCATCATTAGGACAATAGAAACTATTTACTGTAGGAAAGACAAAAAAAATTGCAAAAGTTAAGCATGTCAAAATTAAAGGCATCTCTTCCGAGCCACAGAGGAGCTTGATGTGAATGTGGAAAGTTCCAGTTTTTTTGTCTATGTGTATACCAACGACTAAAGTAGGACTTCAGACAAAGATTCTGCTGATGGAGTCTGCTCAGCGTGAGGCTCCATAAAAAAAGCCCATTTGATGAGAAAATAATCATAGGGTATGTCTACAATATGATAGAGCCCACTCCGATTTATACATGAGTTAATGAAAAGTGGCAGATTGTAAATCATGAGCGAAGTAAATACGTTGCTCAGTAATTGCTGTCAGTGCACTGGGCCACGATTCATGGGGCACTGGTCCCAGTCCTGGGAATTTGGCTGGGTCCATTTGAACAAGCTTCATTTGAACCATGCCGAGTCCAGCATCCACGCCAATTATGTAAGTAAGCTTGTAGATAAGATATGAGTTTAACACTGAGATGAGAATGGATTTCTTCTCTCAGAAGGTTGTGAGACTTGGGATGTCTGTTCCTCATAGAGCTTATGGTAGATCCAAAGTGTCTACTTAAGGCTGAGATACCGAGATTCTTTATTAGGAGAAAAAGCATCTGTTTAGGAAAATGGCAAGGAAGTGAAGAATGCCGAATCAGTCATTATCCTATTAAACGCTGAAACAAACTGGAAGGGCTAAATGGTTTGTCCTGATTTTATTGTTTCAGGATGGACTATCTTGGCATTCCGAAAGAGCTGAACTCCAGAAGTGAGATGAAACTGCTCCTGACATCAAGGCTATGTTTAATTATGTCTGGCATCAAAGAGCTGTCACAGCAGTGGAGTTAATATGAATCGAGGTGAAGGCTTCCTGCTGCTTTGCACCTAGCACACAATAAGGCGGGTTTGAATTTTGGAGGTCAGCGATCTCGGCTTCACAACTAATCTGCAAGTGTTCCTCTGGCTGTTATCCTATGCCCAAATATATGCAACTACTGAATCAATGGCTTTCCTCTGTCATTCGGCCAGAATTGGAGTATATTGATGATTGTGCAATTTTCAGCACCACTCACAACTTTTCAGACGCTGAAGCAATTCATGACAGATTGCATCAAAATCTGAACAATAATCAAGCTTAGGCTGACAAGCAGAAAATAATATTCACGTTGTACAAATGCTAAGCAGCAACCTTCTCCAATAAGAGGCAATCTAACCATCACATCTTGATATTTCGTGATACTGGCATCACTGAATTCTGAATTCTCCTCGATCAGCACCCCGTAGTTTGCCTTCAACCAGAACTCATTTTGACTTGTCACATAAACGTAATGACTACATGAGCAAATCAGAAGTCGGGCATATTGCAGCAGGTACTCAACTCCTGATCCTCAAACCCTGTCCATAATGTACAAGGACCTAGTCAGGAACGTAATGGAATATTCCGACTTGCCTGCTTGTATGCATCTCCTACAACACTGAGGACACCATCCAGGATAAAGCAGCCCACTCGATTGGCACCACAAGCAGAAGCATTTATTCCTTCCACCACTGACACTTGAAAGCAGCAGTGTGTACTATCTGCAAAGCAGACTGCGGAAACTCGCCAATGATTTTTAAATAGCATCTCCCAAATCTATGATCACTCCCATCTAGAATGATAAGGCCGCAGAAGCATGGAAGCACCACTCCCTGCACGTTCGTCTCCAAATCTCTCTCCTTCTTCACTTGGAATATATTGCAATTATGTAAAATGTTGCTATTCCATTACTTTCCCCTTCATCCATTGCACGAAGTTTTCTGCCTCCATGTGCATGCCTGTGAGGATGTGTAAGGTTTTGGTTTTATGAGGCAGCTAAAGTTTTACCTGTCAAGATTTTGCATGTGTCTCCTAGAGTTCGAATGTATTTATCTGTATTAAACAAGAATTGTCAGTAAATACTAAAAGCTCATCCATGTATTATGTTCACCTGAATCTGTTAAATTGAGAACGTTCAATACTTTGATAAAATATTTAACATTTGAGACAGCTCAGGAAATAGTAAACCTTGAATTCCGCTGAGGCATGACAAAGTGCGTTCCTGCACTTTCAGATCCTCCCTGTGCTTTCCATCTCTTTGCATTCAGTCCCTTCCTCAGGCACTTGATCATTTGGGCTGGACTCAATTAGTTGCATGAGTGATTTGCGATGCAAAATGCTCCCTCACTGGCTGATGGATTTACAATTTCTGCTCCGCCTCTCACCTGAAACTCCAGTGAAACAACCGCAGCCTCTTCTTCATGAGAGAGCAGCCATGTTATCCATTAGTGCTATGGAACTTTTAATTTTGTTCTTTCAAACTGTACCTGATGTCTCGTATCGAAAAGGAACAAGAAAACAAAATGATCCCATAAGTTAATATTCAGTGAAAATATTATTGGTGTCTGATTCTCAGCAATTTCGCACAGTCCCCATTTCACTGCCTCTCGGTCTGGTTTGCCACCTTTTGCACACATTTCTGCTACATGTCAACTCGACTTATCTATCTTCCACCAGAATATTTATAGAGGATCATCTACAAGTTTATTTTTAGAAGAGAAAAATCACCGATGTTAAGACGTTAGATTTGATGACAGCAAAGACTCTCAGCGTGGAAAAAGCTTTGGTGTCTCAGTCAAATCTACAAGAACCGAAGAGCAGAGATGACGTGCCGTCTGACAGCTGAACACTCTGCAGTTGACTGTGAAACTTAGCAAACAGTCACCACCTCTGATATTGAACTGCTGTCTTATGCCCCTGATTAAGCTTCTGCACAGTTCTGTCTCAAATTTGTACTTTCTATGCAGTACTTGATGTTGGAGTTGAAGTGATATCGAGGAATGAAGGAATTTATTAAGGGATGCTACATAACAGGAAATTCTGGAGAAGCTAAACAGGTCTGGCTGCATTTGTTCAGAGAAAGTCGAGATACTATTTTGAAGAAGAACCTCTTCAAAAACTATGTAGGTATGTCAGAGTAGATAGATAGATAGATAGATAGATAGATAGATAGATAGATAGATAGATAGATAGATAGATAGATAGAAAGAAAGAAGAAGAAAACGATTGATTAGTGGATAGCTGCATGATGGAACTGCTTCGATGAAATGCATTTGTTAACGATTTGGAGGTAAGCAGAAAAACAGACCTTTTTCAAGAATACTTAGTATGCCATCTATGTTAATACTCGATTTGTCAATGTTCTCTGCCTCTGGCGTTGATTTATCCACAAATACTCTAAGGCACCTCTCTTCCTGAACTCCCTTTAGAATTACATCTTTATTTCCGATGTGGCCTTCTCATTCCTCGTCTGTACGTGAATCTATTCCCATTGTTCTGTATTAATCCCAATAGCATGCTTGCATCTGCCACTCGCTCTGCTGTTCGGCTGTGTATACAATTCTGCGGTGCATCACTTCCTGATCACCGTTCACAATAGTTCTGATAGATTGATGACAAGGTTCATAACTTCCCTAATTGATTGAGTGATCTCTTTGTCTCACCCATTTTTTCAGTTTATTACAAGAGCAATGAGCCTAAATCGAGCAAACAATGAGTATAGCTATTTCATAAGCTCCACATGAATGAAAACCTATCAGTAGGTTTTCCCTGCTTTAAAAGGTGCAAAAGGAAAATATCAATAACTGCTCTACTTGTGTCTTCAAATAATGAGGCCCCTGAACGAATATGTAATTACTCTCGTTTAGAACCAGTTTGATTTTTTCGGGATGGATGGCGAGAAGCCATTATTGCAGTCAGATGGAAACATAGAAAATTAGACACGTTCTCCTTGAATGGTGGAGCAGGCTCGAAGGGCTTTTGCTATGTTCCTATATCTTTTTGCCGTTTCAGTCATTCATATACAGTACTTTGTAAATAACTGAGGCTCCAGCTTTCATTACTGAGTCCCTTACTGATTACTGTGTTTTATTTGGAAATGCATTCACACGGCCCTCATTTCACCTTATACCTCCTCACTTTAACTCTACAGTTCCTGCCTTAACAAAAGCTTGCATGTCAAACACGATTTATAGTTCATAACAAGGAAACAAGTTGACCTTTTCTGATCCAGTTCGTTTTCTCATTTCATTGTCAGGTCTTTCTTCCAGTATGTGTTCAAGGACTGATAGCTACTCTGCCTTGCCTGTCGCTCCTCTCTCTCTCTCATTGTCAACTTACCCGGAAAGCTGTGTTACATTTGAGTTCCAATTCGACTCGGGCAGCTCCAGAAAGAAACAGATATTTCACATTCGCCACCAACAAATCCAGTCTGGCGGCAGCTCATTCCTTCCTTCCCCGGGGATTGAGTCATGCAGATTGGTGGCATGTCAGTCTTTTTGGGAATATTTTCTTTGCTTGTACCGCTAGGAGGATGTCCCTGTGCTCCAGAGAATGCAACTTGCTCGTGAAACTGCGTGTGCCTGTCAGTCAGAGGGAAAGAGCAAGCAAGGTCTCTTATTACCCAACCTTAAACATAACCTAGTGTGAACACAGACAGGAAAATCCATCGGGTCCTCAAATGGGACGTGGCATCGTCCATGCTTATTATTTTGTGCTCTCTTCAGGGTAACTTTGAAGCTCAAGCTAGTAGGTTGAAAATGCTTATAGCTGAGACTACAAAGTATTTGCCCCAGTTAGGTACTTTCTGTCCCCTGCAACATGAAACACCGCAGGGCTTTCCCCACAACACTGGAAATCAGGTTGCTTCAAGAACATGTTGGAAATACAAATATTTTCAAATCTGAAACTGCTGTGCTTGTGTGGGTTCCGAACTTATCAACACTCTGAGTGACATAATACCACTTCGTTTATCTTGTCATTGTTTTTTATTATTAATGCACTTCACAATCACTCTCGTTAAATGGAACTGCTTTGCCCCCGTCTTTCTGTGTCAGCATTAATTTTACTTACGTCATCTTTGTGATCCTACCCTTCTCCTTCCCTGGTTTACAGAGGGCAATCCAGCATTTTCAGTCGCTTCACACAGCAGAAAACTCCAATCCCTGACATCATTCTGGCAATGTTCCTTTGAATTGATGTGGCAACTTAGACATCCGCCTAAAGGCTTCTTTCTCAGTTAAAAAGGACACCCTAGTCACTACGCAAACAGTGATGTGTAAAGCTTGTATTATGGATGGACCTTTAATGAAAAGTAATGCTCTCGAGATGGGTTCTCATGCTTCCATGGTAGATATTGAAATGTCAAACCAATGCACATCTGGAGTTAACAATCTAATAATGACCATGCATGTATTATCGATTGTCAGAAAAGAAAATCTGTTTCTTTAACTAAACTGTCGTCCTATTCTGGTCTGTCTTACACGTGACTCCTATCTTACAGCATTGGCGTTGACACTAAACTGCCTTCTGAGCAAATAAAAATGGGTATTCCCTCATTCTATGACTTAATTATAAAAACAGAAATACGATGAGCCCCTCACTCCTGGTCTATCACCCTTTCAGAGCATTATGAAAGAAGGGTCCTGAACAAAGATTATATACGTTGACTTTTAGATGTCCTAATGCTGCTTTGTTTGCTGTGTTCTTCCAGCTGCCCACCTGTTTATCTTGGATTTCAGCATCTGTAGTTTTTTTTTGTCGCTTACCATTTCACACCTTGATTCATTCAAAGCTCCTTGGGTCGACTTTCATGCTCTTTCCGCAAAGTCTTTCATTCCATTATTGTTCAGGAATCTCTCTGTCACAGCCTTAAATATACACCAGACACGTGACATATTTTCTTTAAAGCTTGGGCCCTTAATTACAAGTGTCACATCTTCCCAACTGCTTTATAAATTTGTCTTGCTGCTTCCAAACCAAAAGGGAGTTTCCTTCCCCATAGGAGTTTTGGCCCTTGTGCAAACAATAAAAGGACATCAGTTTCTGTTGTACTGAAGTCAGTTACATCACGTTCTTAGCACAGAAGGCAGTGGCATAGAGGTAATGTCACTGAACTGCTAAATCATGAGTTTACTGGGAACAGGAGTTAAAACGTGAGATATTTGAATTTGGGACACAAACCTGGAATGTATAACTCGTGTCCGTGGTGATGACTGTAGAAAGAATTGTCAGTAATTGTCTCCCGGGTAGGAATCCTACTTAGATAAGACTACAGTTCTGCAGCAATCCGGTTGATACTTGACTGACTTTTGAATGGCTTAGGAATACAGTCAAATTGCAGAGAAATTAGAAATGTTGGTGTGACGGGCAATGTGACCTACCCAAAAGGAAAAGAGGTAGTTGATCAGTCTGCAACAATTTATCCACAGACTTCAAAATTGTAGCCAAGCCATGTAGCCAAGCCTGGCAAGTTAAATATAGCAAAGGTCCTCCTACCAAGCTCTGGGAGACATCCTTGCAACCTTCTCACCAAGAGATAAGGAGGTGAAACTACGAGGCATCTTTACACTTGGTCTGATATTCCTTAAACGTACAGATGCAGAAAAATGATCTGTTCTCAGTCTCTACCGTTAAGCACCTTTGTGAAAATGTGTTGAATCATAGAATTATACAGGACATGCTTTTAGGGATAGGTGGACACTGCAAGGTATGGTGTGCTTTATCTCCCCTCCAACTTTATTTTTATTCAGTTCATGCCATCAAACTTCTTCACAGAAACATTGCCCCTATCAGCCTTTGTTGCTAATGGTTCATTTACCAGATTCGTGTTTTTTCCAGTGGTGGAAGCGTAGAATAAAGTTTTTGTGTGATGTTGTCTTTTCAGAGAGTCACTGCACATACACGCACGTGTGTGCATTGGTGGAGTAGAGTTTTTAAAGAAAAAGAAAAAAATATGGGACAGAAGAATCTCTTTGAAGCGTGCAATCTGAAGCCACAAATATACTCGAGTACCTACATTATCCTCATTTTCCCGCATTGGCGTATACCATTTAATGTTAGGACACTTCAGGTGCTGATCTCAATATATTTTTGAGGTTGTGAGGGTTCCCGCCCCAGCAAACCTCTCAGGCCTTGCATTCCTGATCCTATGCAACTCACATTACGCACACTTCCCTCTGGATAAAGAATCTTTTCTCAAATCCCGTTCTGCCTTTCATTTTAAAATTTTGCCGTCTTGTGATTCATCCTTCAATTAAAGGGAACAGTCGCTTTCTATTTACCCTGTTCAAGCTCCTCCTAATCTTTTACAATTCTATCAGATATCCTCTGAAGCTTCTCTGCTCTAAAGTAACAAACCACGCTCCTTCAGCCTCCCTTCAGAGCAAAACAAAATGCTCCATACACGACAACATCTTGATCAATCTCCTCTGAGGTCCCACGAATGCAATCACAGTGTGGCGGCTGGTACTGCATGTGATACTCTAGATGTGGCCCAAACGAAGTTCTATACAGCTCCAAAATAACCTCCCTCTGTTAAAATCTCTCCCTTTACTAATAAACACAAACGTCCTGTCTATCTTCTTTCCTATCAGATTTACACCGTCTACCACATTCAGGGAACTGTAGAGAAGCTCCCCAAAATCCCTCTGTCCTTTCAGCTCCTAAGTGTCTTGTCATTCATTGTTGTTGCAAGTTGTGTGTGCATATGTGCGTGCGTGAGACAAAATAGGAGACTATTTGGTTTTGAGATAAAAAAAAACTTACGAAAATTGCTTGCAATCTTTTTCTTGTTTGTTTCCATTCTGTCATATCCGGAAACTGGACTCAAATTCATTGGTCCACGGAATGACTCAAATAGAACATAGAATATAAAACAGTACAGCTCAGAACAGGCTCTTCAGCCCACGATGTTGTGCCGACCACTGATCTTCATGCATGCACCCTCAAATTTCTGTTACCATATGCATGTCCAGGAGTCTCTTAAATATCCCCAATGACCCTGCCTCCACAACTGCTGCTGGCAACGCATTCCATGCTCTCACAACTCTTTGTGTAATGAACCAGCCTCTGACATTCCCTCTATACTTTCCTCCAACTAGCTTAAAACTATGACCCCTCACATTAGTTAGTTCTGCCCTGGGTAATAGTCTCTGGCTATCGACTCTGTCTATTCCCCTCATTATCTTGTATACCACAATTATTTCCCATCTTCTCCTCCTTTTCTCCAATGAAAAAAGTCCGAGCTCAGTCAAGTGAAGTAGATCTTCTCTCACACATCATTTTGCTCCGTTCCTGGATGTATTTTGATTTCAGAGGACATTTTGCCACTTGACTCAACTTCATCGGACGTTGTACATGTTGACCAAAAACATTCAAAATGGATTGGGCAAAATCATTGAAAGATAATATAGTTACATCAATATAATGAAACAGAGCAGGGTGTGTGCGAAGTATTCTCCAAGAAAACCAGCACAGTCTCCCTGCAGTGAATAGTCTCCTTCTATGTTGGAGAATTTCTGGGTTTTATTCGTCCAACATTCCACAAATATTCTCTAATCCTCAGAATGCCAGCTGACGGACTTGCAGTGCCGGTTTAATATAACCAAATACCTGGCTCTAATCTTTTGGTACAACGCCCGATTAATTTTGGATATTAAAGGAACACATAGAAACATAGAAATTTGGAGCAGTGCTAGGCTATTCGCCCTTCGTACCTGCTCCACCATTCATCAGAATAATAGTCGAACATCAAACTTGTGAGCCCACTCCTGCTAAACTCCTATAGGCTCTGATATGCACTGGTGCCTTTTAGATCCAAGCGTATATCCAATACCTTCTTGAAAACAATAATTGTTTTGGCCTCGACTGCTTTCTGTGGCAGACAAATCCACTGGTTGAAGACATTTCTCCTTATTCAGTTCAAAATGCAATACCTGGTATCTGACCTCACCAACAATCAGTAATATCCTTCCTGCATTTACCCTCCCTCCTTGTTTGTGTGAGAATTGTATGGACCAGGCCAAACTCCCTCAAAACATTTTACGAAGGCAACCCAAACCCTAAATTTTCTAGTTGTTTCAGGTGGATATAAGCTGCATATCCCAGAAGTGCTGCAGCTGATCAAAGCTTCAAATAAAGTAGAATTTATTTACACACCATCGAAAGAAACCCAAACAAAACAGAGCAGAATTTAAAATAACAATAATCAGTAGTTTAAGAAAATCAATAAACAGCTTTTAACGAGGAATTGGCAGGTCATTCAGTATATCCACAGTGGGAAGCTGTTCACCGACTGATAACGTTAATGTATGTAAGAGAGGAAGTTTACCTCAATCCTTACCCGTTCTGATTAGCTCCTTTTCCAGTCATTAATGTTTCAACAGACTTAACACAGATTCCAATGCTATGTGATAAGGGCCGTCACAGTACTCCTCAGCACCATGATGCTGCGAAGTGAAGAAATGTTTTTGCAGAGGTGTGCAGATCTCATATTGCCCATTTAGCACTGTTGACCTGAATACAAATAGCTCCCAAGTGGAAGGTACATGCATCACACTGGTGAAGACAGGGGTAGTTTTCTTTTGTATGTGGAAGTAATTCATTCTTCTTATTATATGAAGACATGAATAGGTTATACAGGACAACTTGAAACAGTACCGAACTTATTAGACTGGGACGAACATCAAGCTCCAGTACAAAATTGGGCTCCACAACTAGAATGACATTACCATAAACATAACAGAACAACTGATAAATCTGTAACATGCTGTGATCTATTACAGGCATTATTTTGGATCATAACTGCAATTCTATAACGTGTTTTTTTTAAAAAAAGTGACTTCACTTTTATGACGTTTATTGTATCCATCTGCAGAAGATGTTGTTAATATCACAGTATTTCAGAGTCCAGAAACTGTCGTCAAAATGCTGGGTCAGACAGCGCACCTCGGCTGTTGGTATCAGGGGCCCAGTTCTATCGGCAGTTACACGCGACCGATGCAATACACACGGGAATGAAGTCTCCAACAACACACTAGAGTTCCGAGGCCAAGTGCTCGCGGCGAGTCAAGAGGATTTCAGAGTCAGGAGAGATGCTTCCATTAGCATCATTGCTCTGAAGCCGGAGGGCACCGGGTTTTATACCTGCAAAGTGTCTTTCATGCGGATTGGGGAAGCCTATGGAACAGGGACCACAGTAATTGTTACACGGGATACGTGTAGGGCAGCAGAGTTATGCTTAACGAGCAATGTGGACTTAATCGTGTGGGAACCATTCCAGTAATTTGTTTTGCTTTAGGCAAAGCATCAACTACATTTTAAAAAAACTACGATGTCCACAACAAAGTCATCAACTACAGATAAACCCTACAATTACCACATCAATGGTTTTGGAATGAATATTAGCTCGCAGTACCTGGCTCAAAATCCTGTTATGCCCTTAATGATAGCACTGTTGGGGAACCAGCCCAGACAGACCACAGCTCAATGTACGAACACAGGATCAGGAGTAGTCCCTTCAGCCAATTGAATCTATTCCACTATTCAATGAGATTATAGCTTTCCTGAAACCTAACTCCATACACCTGCCTTTGGCTTTTAACCTTAATACCTTCGCTTAACAAAAGAAAAATTAAATTAGCAACAAATCCATCGTCCACCATCAGTTGTTGAATGAGATCCAGAGATCTAGATACTAACTTTTAATATAGTAATGCACCCTAAAATCTCTATTGAATGGTATGGCTCTAATTCTCAGAATATACCCGTTAATTCCAGAATTCTTATCCAGTGGAAATAGTTTCAATAAGACGGCTTAGCATTTACAAAAAAAAAGCCCACTTTGATTTTGGCAACGAGTGCTGACCTTGTTACCGGTGTTTGAATTCCCGAGAAGAAATTATGGCCATAGTTAAAATTGCATTGAATATAGTTGTAGAGAAGCCTTCAATAAGTACTTAGTTGTTGCGTGCAAGTGAGGAATTGTAATGCTAACGTTGACATTGGTTTTGACTTTTTTTGTCAGTTTGAGTGAAATGACAGCTAGTAGACAATGACATGATATCGACACCAGTATCTTAGCGTCCCTGAATTACCATGCCGATAATGCAACTTAACGAGCATGAATCTCTCCAACTGGCCGCAATTAGCTCATTCGTGTGCCTGTGCATGTCATAGTCATAGTCATGTATCACTGAAACAGCTACTAAGTTCCACTTGTTCATGTCGACCAGATTTCGCATGCTAAACTAATCTTACTTACCTGCTTTTGGTCCATATCCCTCTAAACCTTTGTTATTCATTTTTCTGTTCAAATTTCCTTACAATGTTGTAACTGTAATACTTCTGCTTGCAGTTAGTTCTAAATGTATACTAGACTCTGTTTGAAAAATCTGACCTTCAGTTCCCTTTTAACGGTTTCCCCTCTCTCTCTAAATATATGCCCTCTAGTTTTGAACTCCCCGACTGTAGGGAAAGTGTTTTTTTAAAAAATATTGTTGCTCCAGCAGGCGAAAACTGGATGCAGTTCTCAAAAAGTGGCTTTATTAATGTTCTTTACAGCCATTACGTGGCACCCCAATTACAATAACAAAACCCTGGCCAATGACTTTAAACGCCTTCATCCCCACCCTGTTCAAATGTAAATCGATTTTCAAGGACAGAAGTATTCAACATCAAAGGTTCTCTACTCTTTACCACTCCCCAAGGGCCTACCATAAAAGTACAAGTCCTGCTCAGGTTTGTCTAAACCAAATGTAACACCTTACTTATCGATATACAAACAGCACTAAAAATGCATGTTTTAACCAAAATGTCGGCCAGGGCGACTTGGAACTCTGGCTATAAAAACCTCAAGTCGGCTCACTCATTGCTTTAAACTGACAGTAGTAATGTGGCTTTACGTGAATGAAAATGGCGCTACCTCCCTCAGATTGGGCATACTTTTCAAGGAGGGATTTCGGTCAACTTGGACATTACATTATATTGATAAAAAATAATCTCAGTTCTGGGCTCAGAAATGTAATCATTCTGTTATCACCTTCCTTTCTCCACAGATGTTCTTGAGCAACCCGAAAAGTAACTGTCTGTATAGAAACACTTATGTGATATTGATGCAGGTGTTTCCTTTGGCTTTTGTGTTTGCTTCAATATCTAAATTTCCTGTTGTCCTTATGTTTTTTATGTCAAAGGAAGAATCCACTTTATGAAGAGATCGATGAAGGAGGTGAGTAACACAAAGAAATCTAACATCTCATTAAAAGTAAACTGGTTCAATTTGACGAATTTGAGCTCGAGTTGATGGTATGGTTAGTTGTATTTTCTATCAGTTATAGTCTGAAAATTTGTCAGAAACTGGAGCATAAACATTAACGGTGCCTTGGACAAAAACCGGGAGGGAGGGTGGATATGTAGATTTTAGCTCTTCCCTCAGAGAATCACTGCAATCTGGAACACCTTGGCTGATGGATAGGATCGTGGAAGTTTCACCCAGAAATGGGTCTTCCGAAGGAAACGTTTTGCAGGAGTATTTGCAAAGAGCGGAGAAGTAGTGCTGATTGGTGGCATTTCCAGAGAACAGCCGATAATGTTAAGGCAAATG
Organism: Hemiscyllium ocellatum; assembly: GCF_020745735.1. Taxonomy (NCBI): domain Eukaryota; kingdom Metazoa; phylum Chordata; class Chondrichthyes; order Orectolobiformes; family Hemiscylliidae; genus Hemiscyllium; species Hemiscyllium ocellatum. Next base: position 26,224,517 of record NC_083435.1, on the reverse strand, counting down.
ATTTCTCTGAGACCTAACTGATCATGTATTTTAGAAGCTTTTCTTTCTAGACAGTAAATCATTGAAACGTATATATTTGCAAATATGCTGTTATCAACTCAACTATGTTGTATCTTTTACACAGCCGAATGCTATATTATAATGTATGATTGTAGGAAAGTAAATTGAATTAGTCGATGCTAATTCCTTTTCTGTTTTCTAGAGACTGGTTGTGCAAACTCAGAATAGAGAACAGCCTTCGTGAGTGTGTGTGTGTTGGGAGTGGGAGGGAGAAGCGTGTGTATGTGTGTGAGGGGAGGGTGGAGCATGCAGGGATAACATTGGAAGAGCAGGCTGATAAGGAAGAAATTATAGATTCCCTGCCATGCAAGAAGGGGAATTTCAGCCCATTGACTCTTCACCAACCCACCAAAGAACATCCCGCTCATACTTAGCACCAAATCTTCACCTCTAACCCCACGTTTCTCATGGTTAACCCATCTAGCCTTTATATCCCTGGACACTGTGACAATTTAGCTGTCCTCCCAACGGCTTCTGTAAAAAAACATTATCCTCTCAGACACCCTGCTGCAAAAAAGGCTATCCTCCACGATCCCCTCTTGTTAAAAAAAACACTATCCTTCCATCAACCCCACACACGTGTAAAAACGCTGTCCAAGAAATCTGGTTTACACCACCTCCCATCCCTCCTACTTGTAAAAGAAAACCACTATCCTTTTACACAAAGTTCACAAACCTGACTGCTCCGTTCAACCCATCATCTCAGCCTGCTACTGCTCCACCGAACTTATCTCTGCATAAGTTAATAGTGTCCTGTCCACCTTAGTCTAGGATCTCCCCACATATATTGAGGACACCAACCAGACTTTTTACCTCCTCCATGACTTTCAGTTCCCCAGCCTCTAATGCCGCATCTTCACCATGGACATCCAATCGCTATAAGCATCCATCTGCCATGCCGAATGCTCCCAAGCCCTCCATTTCTTCCTCTCCTGCCGACCCAGCCAGTACACTTCCTTTGATACACTCATTTGATCGGCTGTACTGGTCTTCAAACTTAATTTCTCGTTTGAAACCTCCCACTTCCTTCAGACCAAAGCGGCAGCCATGGACACCCGAATGTGCCTCAGCTATGCTTTCCACTTCATCGGGTATGTGGAGCAATCCATCTTCCGCAGTGGCACCAGCACCATTTACCACCTTTTCTCCACTACATTGATTACTGTTGGTACATTGATTGCTGTTGATTACCTGGTACTCCCATGAGCAGGTTGAACAGATCATCAACTTCACGAACACCTTCCACCCCGAACTCATGTTCACCAGGGCCATCTCGGCAACGTCTCTTCCCTTCCTGGATATCTTCAACTCCATTTCCAGCGACGATGCAACACGGAGATCGACTCCAAACTCACCAACTCTCACGGCCACCTGGACTATACCTCCTCCTACCCCATCTCCTGCAGAAACGTGATCCTCCTCTGCTCGTATTTAGCATGACCAACGTATCCAACCTGCACATCATCGGATTGTGGGAGGAAACAGGAACAGACACGTGGAGAACGTGCAGATTTAAAGTATTATGTCTGCACATTTTCAGTGGAGACATCATGGGATATCAGGGGAGTCAGTTTCCTTGGGAATGCTATTTTGTTTTTCTCATAGTGCCGATTATTACTTTGGGAAGTTATTTTCGATTAAAGACATCTCTGTATATCTTGATACCATCATGTCCCCTTGTTCTAGGATCTCCCCATTTACATTCAGGACACTATCTACACACTTCAACTCCTCCAAGCCTCATCTTCATCAGGGACATCCACTTCCTATACACATCTAGATAAGAGCTGAGAACAAACCCACTGGCTCAACCTTTAAAGCAACAACCTCGAGGGCATAGGTTGAAGAGAGTAAAGGAAAGATTTAAAGGGGACCTAAGGCGTAATTCTTTCACACAGAGTTTGCTTTGCGTATAGAATGAGGTGCCAGAGAAAGTGGTGGAGGCTGGTACAATTGGTGCATTTAAAAGGCATCTGGAAGGGTACATGAAAAGGAAGGATTTAGACCGATATTGGTCAAATGGGTTTAGATTAATTTAGTATAGCTGTCCGGCATGGCTCTGCTGCAGAAAACGGTCTATTTCTGTGCTGCACAAGTCTATGACAATAGGACTACATCACTGTTTGACTTCACTACAGTTTCACTGCACTACTTTGAGTTCTGTGCAATTTTTCCAGCTCATTCTGCCTTCCTCACCCTCCCACTTTTACATACAGTCCAATACATTGTTCACTTCCAGTGTGAGACCAGCTCACAACGCAGAGAAATGAAATCCATGGAATGCTTTACTCTAACAGATGCAATTCAGTCCTAACATATTTTTGAAACCCATTTCAGGTGACACGAGTACTCTGACAGCATCCAGGGCTCATTTAGATTCAGGCAGTTATATCTCAGTCATAATTATATTGCATTGTAACTCGACTCCACACAGTCAACATCAAAATCTAACAACATCCGAACTCAGTGCCAAAGCTAGTCCCAATTGACAACCAGCGTTCCTAAGGTTTAACAATGAGATCCTAACCCACAAGTCCAATTCACTTACACACACTGCATGATTTGATCGGACATCACAAATTACACCGGCAACGAGCTCCAAAGCACTTTTTAAGGATTATATCCCCAGAAAAAGGAAAGCTTTATCAAGATGTACACGCTAAATAAACATCAACAAAGACTTTCGAACGCGGGCGCTTAAAATGGTTTATTCTATTCACAGGATGACAGAGGGATATGTACCACACCTTCTTGGCTCCACAGTTACTGCTGGCATGTTCTTCCCCTTTCCATTTTCTCGTGCTAATCCAAGCAATCAGTAATTCTTACATAGTCATTTTCCATTCTAATTAGGATGCCTTGATGCCCACAGTGCTCTTCTTTGTAAATTCTATTTTCAAGGAGTCTTGTCTATCCAATATCAGTCACGTGTTCGATTTAATTGACCCAAACATCAAAACAGAACTGTGCAAGTAGTAACATTCCGCTACTCATTCCTCTGCCTGGAGGTCATTTTCGTGCCTGAATGTTGCTCTTTAACTCGTACCAGATATAAATATAGACTGAAAACAAAAACGGCTTGATATTTTGGTAGTAATATGATTAAGTTTGTCTGCCCCGGAAGGATTCATGTGACCTTGAATCGACTTTCTGGAACAGATCATTCTTATTTCCATTGAATAATTCAGAATCCCACTCCCCACTGTGAAATTTAATAAGGAGACATCCTAGACTCTAACATTTATAACGATTTCAAGGCAAGTGTCGGGCACTGTGTTCCACTGTAATTTGACTGGCCCACCACTAGGCTTTAAGCAGAACATACTTTATTCTTACACCACGGTTAAAGTCCACTGTCTAGAAAAATTGGAATGACTTTAACTCTATTGAAATAATAGAGGATAATATATGCTATAAGGACTAATCATCAACTGTTCCATTATTGGCCACATCCCATAAACATACCCTTTCGTAAAGCAATTTAGAAAAGCAGTGTTGTTCTCACATGCAGTCTTTCCCCAGTTCAGCTAAAACAAGTATTGCAAAAAAAATCTGGCTTTTTTTGTATTTCTAAGAGAACAAACTTTCTTTCTAAGACCTCATTAGCAGCTAGAGAGTTATGCCCATTTCCTTGAACAGCCAGCTAATGCAAAATGAAACTGGAACCAAAGCCCAATGTTCTTTGGCTCTGTGTGAACCTTACCCTGTGTACTCATGTTTCTTTTGTTTGGTTTAAAAGCAACACAGGGGGAACGCAAAAACTGCTTTCCAAATGTCTGTCTGAAGAAGTCATTCTGACACCAATGTGGCAAAACTGCTCGTCAAGAGAAACTTCACAGAACACTTCTCTCTTAAATGAACAGCATCGTCTCACCTTGTAAATCCCTTTTCCCTACAACCGTCCATGGCTCTCTCTGGCTTGTAAGGAATGAGTCATTGGAAAACGGAGAAATGATTCACCTGAAGATCACAATGCTGGATCCCTAATGACTGTGGTTGCTAATTCTTTAAGAAATTCAAAGCTCCTACTTCTGACCCCACTTTATCCAATCCTTCCCTTGAGCCACTGACCTCAAAGCCACCTTCACATCAGGTGCCTGTAAGATAAGCTCTTATCTCCTTGCTCAGAGATGGCATGGAACACTTCTGGACGTCGTGGGAATTGAATCCAGGTGGCTTGGCTCAGAGACACGACCACTGTGCTTCAAGAAGCACAGGTACCTGAGAGATTATTTAAGGTGTAATACTGGGTGGTGATGTCAATCGTCTTTGTTAAGTCAGCGATGACGTAAGTCGCCAGGAGCACACACACACACAGGTGATGTAGAGGGTCATTATCAATGCGGTAGGAAGGGTCAACCATTGTAAGGATAAGAAGGGAGCGTGTGTCGTTGATGTAGGTTGATGGAAGGAATGGTCAGCTCCTGGTCATATGTTGCTCCATTCAATTATTTTCGGATGCTCAGTTAAAAGCCCAGTTGAATGTCCAGGGATCACGGGTTCACGGTCAACCGCTCTCGCTTGGGAATTGGGAATTCACTTCTTAAATAATTTCTATAGTTTTATTCACAATACCCTTCAAATTCAGCGCCCTCCCCCCACCCCGGTTCTTATCTAGCCTGCACAATATGTTATTCTAACCTTGCAATAAGAGGATTGTCTCTGAACCTCCTGCTGTAAACGTCCTGCTTAACCAATTAGGAAAGGGCAACAAATGCTGGCCCTGCCACCTATGTCGGAATCGCATGAATGATTAAATGACAAGAAATTCGTCCCCCTCCCATGGATTCTGCACACCAATGTAGATCTGCTTACCCGATGCATTTGAGTGTAAAGTATGGTATCAAGCCACAAATTCAACTATTGACACATTAAATGGCAGTAGTTGGGGTCGGATGGCCTCCTCCCGCTCTTATGTTTCTAGAACTTGCTCTGAACAAAGTGGATAACATGTTTGCTCTGTTCCTAAATTATTTATCATTGGAAAAAAAAATCATTAGCTGCAATGTGCTTTGCGAGGCTCTAATCCACCAGGCTGAACAGAGAATGTTGGAGAAACTCAACGGGTCTGCCAGCATCTGTGGGGGGCGGGGGGAAACAAACTTTGAGATTCGAGTCCAGTGACCGGTGTCAAGAATTGATAACAACTATTTTCCACATTGTAATGCTGAGGATCATAACTAAAGAATCAAGGAATCAGTCGACTTTGTCAGTCAAACATTTTGTCTGTGACAGCTTGAAACCTATGCAAGTGTCGATTTTATCCTTTAATTAAGGTGAAATGAAAGACTTTGCCTTTCCTTCAAACGGCATATCATATACATGTACTAATTCAACAATTATAATTGCAGTATAAAGGTGTAAGTAACCACCATTAATGTTTTTTTCTCCAGTCCACAATTCCACGTAACGTAGCTAAATGTCATTCAGCATATTTCTGCAGTGTTTAAATCCATCTTGTTCAGTAAAGTTGCCACAGATGCTCGAACAACCTCTCTGAAATATGAAGGCATATGTTCAGCATTTTATTTAGAATTTGAACTGAAGGGAAACAAAGCACAGATTACCAATACTGCCATCAACAGAAATCAGAAGGATCACGACCACTCCGACTTGCTGAATTGATTTGCCATCTTAATATCAATTTTTGCCTGAAAACATGCCCCTTTACTGCTGTCAGCAAGTTTGAGAATAGCTGTCAAAGTGATTTGATGCTGCTCCGGCCAACATCCAGAAAATCTAATACAAATGGCATTAAAGGACAGCTCAGCATAACTCGCTCTCCTTGCAACTGATTCAATGGCTGGTCTTCCCCAGGCATCCACTTCCAATTTTTATTTGGCTTTGCTGTATTCACAGATTAATTCGACCAGAGCAAAAGTTTAATTGGCTTTTCAGCGACTATCTGCGTTCTTTCATTGTTGCAGTGTTAAAGAACTCTGCCTGCAAGTTACTCTCCAAAACACCTACCACCCTAACTGGGAATGTTTCTCTTCCTTCAGTGTTGCTGCGTCAAGATCTAGAAGTTCTCTCCTTAATGGCCTCGAGGGTCAACCAACAGCACATCGATTGCAGCAGTTCAGGAAGGCAGCTCAATACCAGCCTCTCAAGGGCAACTATCTGGTCCAGTGAGCGGCACGCATGTGCCATGCGTTAATAACACCAAACGATTACTGTCCCAGTGCTCCCCACGAAAGGGGTTACTCATCATTACCTGACAGTTATCCACAGAATGAGGTATCAAGTCAAGTGACCGCCTCTCAATGGTAGCATGCAGGTAACGCTCAGATCTATGAAGTATTATATTGATGACTAGCTGGTTTTCCTTCATTTGAAGCACTTTGGGACATGTTCCTGCATTAATGGCTTGAGATAAATGCAAATAAAAGCAGAGTAGTCCGGATGCTGGAAATCTGAAATCAAAACAGGAAGTACTGGAGAAACACAGCAGCTGAGCAGCAACATTGGAAGGAGAAGCAGTATTAATGTTTCGAGACCACAGTAATACTTGCGTGAAGTACGAAGAAACTCTTGAAATATGCATTTGCTGTTCTCCTCACTGTCATTTTGGCATTGTTTCCATGTTCCTTAAATTTCAACCTCGATTGCAGTGGTAACTGTGCAATCCAAGTATTTTTTTTGTTTATTTTAAATAAACCATTTTCAACGAAAACTCTTTTGTCAAGAGAAGCCACATTGATTCTGACTTCAGCATTTGACTCTGGGTGAAGAGGATTATTAGCAAACTTCTCAACGAGGGGGCTCTGTAAAATATAACTCGCTCGTTGGTGTCAATCACTTCAATGCTGTAGTTCAACACGAGAGGATATGGGCCAGGTTATGGAATATGGGGTTAGAATTAATAAAGTACTTTTGTTTTGACTGGTGCAGATACGATGAGCCTGAAGAACCTTTTTCTATTACAGATTTCTATGACTCAATTACCGTAAAAGTGACTGGAAACTTTCAAGTTAATTCATGAGCCCATTATCTGGAGTATTAACAGACGTATTTAACCATTACTTTCGATTTGACCAAATATGTCAATATCAATATTGTTCAATATCATCAAATGCAGTGATTGAGTGATTCTGAAGGAAGGGGTATAGATTTGGCAAAAAAAAACAGGAGTGAGTGGTGTTAATGATTTCGTGCTCTGTCATGTTACTTTCGTGCTGACACGAAATGTTTAAAAAAAATTACCCAAAAGAAGTGCTGGCTTGGAAAAGCCTGTAACGTGCTGTGAAAAGTAAGATCCTCAATTCTACAGGGTCCTGTCCCCCCATGTAACACATTTTTTTCAATTTAATGTTTTCTTTATTTCTTGATCCAGATTTGAATTATGGAAGTCCAAATAATATCAAATCAACTTGGAATTCCTTTCATTCAGATTAGCATTCTGCACGCATGACTTATAAACTCCCTTAGTTTCGGTTTTGACTACATTACCATGAGCTTGTGTTGGAGTGGAAGTGATTGATGTAACTGTGAGAATAAATAGAAAGTACCGAGTATTATTGTAGTGAAGTGAATCCCTAATATCGCTGTTTGATTGCATTGCTAAGTGAAAACCAAAAGAACTGCAGATGCTGAAAATCAGAAACAGAAATTGCTGGAAAGACTCAGTGAATCTGGCAGCATGTATGGCGAGAATCATAATTAACGTTTCAGATTCAGTGACCCTTCTTCAGAACTGTTGGAAGCTATTTTTTAAACTATGCAGAAGACTGGTTGGGGAGAGTAGGAATGAGTAAACTATATCTGGACACTAAGCCCCACACAGAGGGAAGAACAGATGGACAGACAATGAAGTACATAACAGTCAGCCTTAGAGAATGAATAGTTTTGGATCTCGACAGTCTTCTGGACTCAATATTGAGTTTAACAAGTTAAGAGCTTGAGGTATCTTCATATTTGCTGACTCCAGCTTCCACACATCGGGCCTTGTTATGACACAAGTTGGTATTACACAGCATCGAGTGTTAGCCGCTAGTTGTCCACTAATAGCTGAAGTACAGTGAAACGTTTTGTTTTGGTGAAGTACAGGCAGATGATACCATGCAAAGTGCATAGAGTAACAGACCAAAGAATAAAATGTTACAGCTTCAGAGAAGATGTGCAAAGAACAAGATTGACATTGCAGCTTAAAGTTTGAGAGGTCCATTCAGAAGTCTGTAAACAGCGCAGAAGAAGGTGTCCTTGAACTTGTTAGTACAATGCATTGATACTTGTTCTTCTTTTCTTCGACGGTATATGTTGGAAGAGATTATAAGGGGGTGGGGATGTTTTTTGATTGTATTGGCTGCCTTCCAAAAGCAGCAAGAAGTAAAGATGGAGTCAGTGAATGGACAATTGGCTGGCATGATGGACCGGGCTGCATTCATGTCTCTCATGGCTCCTTACGTTCCTGGGCAGAGCGGTTACCATACCAAGCCATGATGCATCTGGATAGAATGTTTACTATGAGGAATATATAAAATTTTGTAAAAGTCTGTTCGGGCATGCTGAATTTCCTTAGTCTCCTGATGAAGTAGGGACATTGTTGTGTTTTGCTTTGTGACCGGCACATCAGCCTAGATGGACCAGGAAAGATTGTTGTTTCTTATGATCCCAAGGTTCTTGACGTTGTCACCATCTTCACATCAGCACTGTTGATATCGATAGAGCCATACCTTCCACTCTCCTTTCTGAAGTCAACGACCATTTCTTCGATTTTGTTGAGTTTCAGGGAGATAGTTTAACTTTTACCCTATGCCACTCAGCACTCTTGGTACATAGAACATAGAATATAACAGTGCGGTGTAGGCCCTTTGGCCCTCGATGTGTGCCGACCTTTTGAACCAATCTGGAATCCATCTAATCTACACTATTCAATTCTCGTCAACATGCCTTTCCAAATGACTATTCAAATGCCCTTACAGTTGACGAGTCTACTGCCGTTGCAGGCAATGCCTTCCATTGCTGGACTACTCTCTTAATAAAGAAACTGCCTCGGATATCAGTCCTATATCTATCACCCCTCAATTTAAAGTTATGTCCCATTTTGCTAGCCATCGCTATCGGAGGAAAACGGCTCTCACTGTCCAACGTACACAGTGGTTAGCACTGATTCCTCACAGTAACAAGGTCCCAGGTTCGACTCCAGCCTTGGCCGACTGTCTGAGTGCAGTTTGCACATTCTCCCTCTTCCTGTGTGGGTTTCGTCCCACAGTCCAAAGATGTGTAGGTCAGGAGAAATGGCCAAACTAAATTACCCAGAGTGTTAGGTGCATTATTCAGAGGGAAGTGGCACTGGGTGGATTAATCTTCAGAGGGTCAGTGTGGACTTGTTGTGCCGACGGGACTGTTTCCACAGTGTAGGGAATCTAATCTAAAACCTATCTGATGATCTGACGTGTCTCAATTAAGTCACCTGTCATCTTCTCTCTCGAAAAACGGCCTCAAATCCCTCAGAATGTCTTCCTAAGACATTCCCTCCATACCAGGCAGCGTCCTAGTAAATCTCCTCTGACGTTTTTCCAAAAATTCCACATCCATCCTAAAATTGGTGACAAGAACTCGACGCAATACTCCAAATGTGACTGCACCAGAGTTCTGGACAGTTGCGGCACGATCTCATGGTTCTGAAGCTCAATCTATCTATCAATAAAAGCTGTCAGAGCGTATGCCTTCTTAACAACTTTAGCTACCTGGTGGCAACTTTCAAGGATCTATGTGTCTGGCCACCGAGATCTCTGCTCATCCACAATATCAAGACTCTTACCATTGTCCAGTATTCTGCATTCCTGTTTCTCCTTCCAAAGTGAATTACCTCACATTTTTCCACATTAATCATTAGTTTCCACTTCTCAGACCAGCTCTGCATCTTATCTATGTCTCTCTGTAACATACAACATCCTTCATCAGTATTCACAACTCTACCGACCTTAGGATCATCCACAAATTTACTAAGCCATCCCTCTATGCCCTCATTCAGGTCATTTGTGAAAATGACAACTAACAGTTGACCCAAAACAGATCCTTCCGGTACCCCACTGGTAACTGAACTCCAGGATGAATATTTCCTATCAACCAACCAAGCAATTTCTGACCCAAACCGCTAAATCACCCTTAATCCCATACCTCTGTATTTTGTGCATTAGCCTACCGTGGGGAACCTAATCAGATACCACAACAAAATCCATATACACCTCATTGACCTATTTGGTCATCTCTCAAAGAACTCATTAAGTTTCGTGATGCACGACACACCACCCACGCCCTCCACCTCCTCCAGGATTTTCGCTTCCCCGGTCCCCAACGCCTTATTTTCACTATGGACATCCAGTCCCTGTACACCTCCATCCCCCATCACAAAGGACTCAAAGCCCTCCGCTTCTTCCTTTCCCGCCGCACCAACCAGTACCCTTCCACTGACACCCTCCTTCGACTGACTGAACTGGTCCTCACCCTGAATAACTCCTCTTTTCAATCCTCCCACTTCCTCCAAACTAAAGGAGTTGCCATGGGCACCCGCATGGGCCCCAGCTATGCCTGCCTCTTCGTAGGATATGTGGAACAGTCCATCTTCCGCAACTACACTGGCACCACCCCCCACCTTTTCCTCCGCTACATCGATGACTGTATCGGCGCTGCCTCGTGCTCACACGAGGAGGTTGAACAGTTCATCAACTTTACTAACACCTTCCATCCCGACCTGAAATTCACCTGGACTGTCTCAGACTCCTCCCTCCCCTTCCTAGTCCTTTCCATCTCTATCTCGGGCGACCGACTCAACACAGACATCTATTATAAACCGACTGACTCCCACAGCTACCTGGACTACACCTCCTCCCACCCTACCCCCTGTAAAAACGCCATCCCATATTCCCAATTCCTTCATCTCCGCCGCATCTGCTCCCAGGAGGACCAGTTCCAACACCGCACAGCCCAGATGGCCTCCTTCTTCAAAGACCGCAGATTCCCCCCAGACGTGATCGACGATGCCCTCCACCACATCTCCTCCACTCCCCGCTCCTCCGCCCTTGAGCCCCGCTCCTCCAACCGCCACCAAGACAGAACCCCACTGGTTCTCACCTACCACCCCACCAACCTCCGCATACAACGTATTATCCGCCGTCATTTCCGCCACCTCCAAACGGACCCCACCACCAAGGATATATTTCTCTCCCCTCCCTTATCAGCGTTCCACAAGGACCACTTCCTTCGTGACTCCCTCGTCAGATCCACACCCCCCACCAACCCAACCCCCACCCCCGGCACCTTCCCCTGCAACCGCAGGAAATGTAAAACTTGCGCCCACACCTCCACACTCACTTCCCTCCAAGGCCCCAAGGGATCCTTCCATATCCGCCACAAGTTCACCTGTACCTCCACACACATCATCTATTGCATCCGCTGCACCCGATGTGGCCTCCTCTATATTGGTGAGACAGGCCGCTTACTTGCGGAACGCTTCAGAGAACACCTCAGGGACGCCCGGACCAACCAACCCAACCACCCCGTGGCTCAACACTTCAACTCTCCCTCCCAGTCCACCGAGGACATGCAGGTCCTTGGACTCCTCCACCGGCAGAACATAACAACAAGACGGCTGGAGGAGGAGCGCCTCATCTTCCGCCTGGGAACCCTCCAACCACAAGGTATGAATTCAGATTTCTCCAGTTTCCTCATTTCCCCTCCCCCCACCTTGTCTCAGTCGGTTCCCTCAACTCAGCACCGCCCTCCTAACATGCAATCTTCTTCCTGACCTCTCCGCCCCCACCCCACTCCGGCCTATCACCCTCACCTTGACCTCCTTCCACCTATCCCACCTCCATCGCCCCTCCCCCAAGTCCCTCCTCCCTACCTTTTATCTTAGCCTGCTTGGCTACTCTCTCTCATTCCTGATGAAGGGCTTATGCTCGAAACGTCGAATTCTCTGTTCCTGAGATGCTGCCTGGCCTGCTGTGCTTTGACCAGCAACACATTTTCAGCTGTGATCTCCAGCATCTGCAGACCTCATTTTTTACCCTTCACAAAACTGTGTTGACTATCCCTAATCAACTTATTTCTTTTCAGATGATTATAAATCCTATCTCTTAGAACTCTTTCCAAAACTTTACCCACAACCGAAGTAAGGCTCACTGGTCTATAATTTTCAGTTTTGTCTCTACTGCCCATCTTGAACAACGGGACAACACATGCTAGCCTCCAGTCTTCTGGCATTTTCCTATAGACAATGTCAGCATAAGGATGAAAACCAAAAGCTCAGCAATCTCCTTCATCGCTTACACAGAATACTAGGATAAATCCCGTCCGGCCCACAGGATTTATATATTTTTAGACTTTCCAGAATTGCTAACACCTCCTTCTTTGCTCCTCAATCCCATCTAGTCTAGTAGCCTGAACTCAGTAATTTGTAAATGGAGTTAGGACGAAATTTGGTCATACATTTATGAGTGCATTAAGAGCATAATAGGGCGTTGTGTATCAAGACTTGTGGGGAATCTCTGTGGAGCATTATCATGCAGAAGGTTTTGTTGCCTATTCTAACTGATTTCAGTGCATGAGTCAGGACGTTAATGAACCAATTGCTACCAACTAAACCAGCCAAATGCCAACTATCAAATGCAGTGATAATAACCCATCTTTGCATTACATAACGAAGGAACATTATCAATTACGTTCACAGGCTTGTATATAAAGTAAAAAGACAGTTTTTAAAACAGAGCAAAAATCGTTGTTACTAGAACCACAGTCGCTGGTTTCTTCTAACAATATTTTATTTTCAGTCTTAGATGACAAATGACCACAAAATAATCAAAGTGGAATGTGATGGTGAAACAAACAAAACAGTCTCTAAATGCATAATGCTGGGAAATGATGAGACAACATGCAGGCATAATGCCTAGAGATGATTTGGAAAATGTTACAAGCTGATGTATAACAGTATTAACTCAATGATAATGAACATTAGATCAGCTGTTGCCATGGCAACAAGGTAGCGAGTAGCACAGGTGGAAAAAAAACGCATTTTCCACAGGATAAGGTCAAATTTGAATAAAATTAACCGTAAAAATGAAAGCAAATTACTGATCAAATATTCCCCTTGGCTGAGTAAAGTGAGTAACAGCAGAATATCTAACATCACAACAAATGGCTTGGGTTTGAGTGAACAACTTATACACTCTTAAACCTGACCCCAAGACCTAACGTTCAGTATTGTGAAGAAGTGGCTATCATTGTTGAAGGTGTTGGCATGCTATCATCTCAAGCGAGATTTGGTGCTGACGTTAGGATAGTGTTGGCTACAGATGTCCCAATGGAGAGGAACACCCAATAGCAGAAGCCTCCCAGAGTTTGGCAGAGCCAGAGTGCAAATACACGAAGATAAAATAGGAGAATTTGGTAATCATTTCTGGAGTGAAAACTTCCAACAATATCTTTACAGATGTAAATTTGTGCTAGTTACAGACCACAAACACTGCCAAGGTTCCTTAATGAAAATAAGGTGGTATTGATCATAGCTTCAGGTCAAATTCAGTAATAGACTCTAAAATAAGATGCATTCAATTACAAATAAGAAATGCAGATGCCTTGAACCGTCTCCTGCTGGCAGATGCACCATTGGTGGTACCGTCAGTGAAAGAGTCTATTCTGGTTTTAAATTTTCTGGACACCCTTCCGGGCATTGCTGATGATATCAGGCCGTAGAAGCAAAAAGATCTGGTTCTGGAATAAAAAATTGCAACAGCTGTTGGTGATGGGGAAACAAAAGGGCCATCACAACGAGAATTGAAACGTTTCTAAACTTGGTGGGGCCAGATAACCAGAATGGACGACGTTTTATTATTGGGAGCAAAAGTGATCGTCCTGAGCAAATTTCACTGCCGGATTCTGGCTGAACGCCACCATGCAAACACTTTGAGTGTGCATCCATAAGAACTGTGAGCCCATGAAAGGGCTGTGATGTGTAAACTCATTCAGAGGTTGCAGAATGAAGATGCTGGTGACAAGTTATGTCTCATGGCCACGACTGCACGCTGATATAACCACGTTAGTGGTAGCAGTGCCCAGCGTACCAAAAGGGACAGAAATTACGACCAGCAGCTTCCATTCAATCGTGGGATTGGCCAAGTAAACCCCGGACTCAGTCACACATCGACAACATCAACCTTTTCCTGGGCTTAATGTTCTGAATCATTGTGGATGCCCAATTAGAGAGCTAGGATGTACATAGAAGTCATTCATCACACATGGACACACCGATAGAAAAACTGCGAGCATCTTTTGCAATACACTGTTCCCAGTAGTCTTGGTCACAGACAATGATCCATCATTGACCAGAAAGGCATTTGAAATTTTCTGAAAGTTGAATAACATTTGGTATCTAAGGACAGCTCCATGCCATCCATTATCAAATGGTGTGAGGAAAGAGAAGTCCGAATTTAGAAGGCAGGCTTGAAGAAGCCGCCTATGGCTACACACAATCATAAATAATCCGGTTACTATTTGATTATCAGATCATACCTCGTGCAACTACAGGGATTGGTCGAGGAGAAGAGCTGATAATGGGGAGAGGACACAGCACGCGTTTAAATCCGATCTTCATGAATCTGAGGGTCCTGGAGGAGAGCGTTTGGGGAGCGTGAAAGCCAATGCTTGACACAAGACACATCTAATCGTGAAATATTTTACTTCGTGGGTTAGGTTTGATGTTTGATGTTTACACCATCAAAACTACCCAGGATGGATAAAAGGCATGTTCCACGTTAGGTTATGTCCAATGATGTACACAGTTTTTGTATGTGTGGCAATCTTGAACAGGAACATGGACCACATAAAAACTACAAATTGTCAAGCAGAGCAGGAGAATATCATAGCTGGTCCCTTACAACAGCTGGAGAGGTTTTGGAAACTTAGGCTTCTTTACCATCGTCTCGGTAAAGAGAAGCATCAGAGTCTGAGATGGACACTGCAGATCTCGCAGCCTCGAGGCATTTACCACTTGAATTGAAGAATGATTTTCCCCCCCAAGATGCTTAATGAGCAAGAGGCAGGCTATTATCAAACGGATGCTGCTGGTATCGAGGCACAGTTGCAGAATCCGGACCTGGTGTGGAATCACTCTGGGGGAAGGTTCAAGGAAACGACGTGGTTTATGTCCTCAGACTCAGTAGAGGAGCGATGATTACAACGTGGTCAGGTAGATACCCCTGATCGGAGCCGTTAATTTAGAGCAATCAGGGCGTTCTGGCTGACAGATGTAAACAAGAGTGACAGAGGTTCGATCCAATCTGACAGCTGGCTCTAAGGGAGCTGGATCAGTGTCAAGAACTCTACACATAGAAAGGAAATTTTGCATGGTGACGGGTTAACGTCCTCTGTGGATTCATGTTAAGGCACATTTGCCAACTCCACGTCAGAGCATGGGAACAATAAAATGACAGCTCAACCTCTTCCGTTTGTGAAATGAGGGCAGTAAGTCTGGGGACGCAGTGGCAGTATCCTTATCTGCAGGCCAGTGGAACTACCCCAGAGACGTGTTATAACGTCTTAGATCAGGCTGAGTAAGGAAAATACGAAGAGAGTTATCCTGACGAGAATGACTCTGTCTTTTAGTTGGTCTGTTAATCAAGAAGGTGAAGTCACATGAGATCCGTGGTGAGCTAGTAAGATGGATGCAGGACTAGCTTGATAATACAAGACAGAAAGTAGCAGTGGAAATGTGTTTTCCTGATTGGAGATTTGTGACCAGCGGTGATCTGTCTGGAGCAGTGATTGGATTTCAATTGTCAGTAACATATATAAATGTTTAAGAGGTGAATATAGGTGATCTGATAAGCAAGTTTGCAGATGACACTAAGTTTGTGGAAGCTCTGGAAACTTAGCTTGATTGCTGGAGAATGTAGCAGAGTACTGAGAATTATGAGAAATCGGGTGAGAAATGGCATATGGATTTTAACATGGACAGTTACGAGGTAATGCATTTTGTAAGGTCTAATGCAAAAAGGAACTATGCAGTAAATGGCAGAATGCTTAGAAATATTAGCATACACAGGCATCTAGGCATGAAAGTCAACAATTTACTCAAAATGGCAACCTCAGTGAATACGTTGGTCAAGAAAATGTATAACATGCTCGCCTTTATCAGTTAATACATTAATAGCGTAATGTTTCAACACACATTCACCAAATGACTCGGTTTGAAGCAGTAAAACATTTATAATTGCAAAATCTACTGGACACCCCAAGTGACACGTACTATCACATAGAATATGGCTTTGACTTTAACTGGAACTTTTTGTCAAATATATATTTTAAAAATGCATCGAGTTAACCGGATGTCTGGCATCATCTATGGATATAGAAGGAGAGGCAATGTTTCATGTCCAATATGAATCATTTCCAGAACTGAAGAGAAAGATCGGGTGAGGGGAGTTGGAACAGGAGGAAATGTCAGGGGACGTTATAAACAGGGTATAATCGAGATCATAAGTTTCATACGTGTAAATGCAAGGGGAGTGATCATGGTCGTAGAGAAGGTAGATAGTTCACAGTTACTAGAGTGGATGTTAATGTTTACTTGTGGTTCTGTGTGTGTGTGTGTGTGTGTGTGTGTGTGTGTGTGTGTGTGTGTGTGTGTGTGTGTGTGTGTGTGTGTGTGTGTGTGTGTGTGTGTGTGTGTGTGTGTTGCCATGGGTCTTGAATCGCATGTATGCAAGACTATGTAAGCGTTGACAAAACTCCTTCCCTGAAGGACATTATTACAAAAATGTTTTTGCACTGATACATATGATCAATGATAGAATATTTAAGCACGTTTGTATTAATTTTGAAATCGTGCATCTGCAGGAGTGCATAATCACCAAGAGAGTTTTCACTGTAGATATGAACAGGCAGATATGGTTCACATGAACACATGCTTGGTAGTACTAGAAGTTTCCACTTGCACCATCACACTCGGCAGTGATTACTAGCTCATTACTGAATGGTAATGCTTTGCTTCAAATCATTCGTCATCTTTTGCCCTAAATTGTAAAATGATGTCTCCTAATCCTTGTACAATTAAATACAGGACAACGCCACTCTGATCGAAACTTTGCCTAGTTTCTGACATCTCTGACAAGCATAATCATCCAGTGAAATTTTAATGGCTTTTACTAAATTACCAGCCTTTGAGGAGATAGTCCAGAATCATCAATATAATGTTAACCATCTCCTGGGGTTTAGTGTGACAGACGAAAATGAAGGATCAAAGTCAAAGAAGTAGCAGTAAGGATAAAGAAGCTGGAACGTACACACACACACAAAACAAAATATTGAGAAAAGAACTACACTCTGCCATCAGGATAGGATACGAGATGTACATGTCACAGTGTTTTATAAATTGCGACTGAACGTTACTTTTCACATATGGGTTTGTGTACTTATGTCTCAAAGCTGCTCCAGATGTGAACTTAATTGCCACCCCCAATCGCTTTCCTGTTGATGATAATACTGGTTACCAGAATGAAACCTGCTTTCATAGATCATAAACTTAATGCGTGCAATTGGCTATCATGATGCCGAATGACTGAACATATTCACATGAAGCTGTCAGTGTTCCTTAATTCAGGTTTATGACAGAAAAGTGAGAAAGAACCAACAAATCCATGTATAGAAGTGTGGCCGTTTAGAAGTATCTCAATATGAATACAAAACAATAGACATTCAATCCTTCTCCTAGAAAAAAATCCTTCCAAGATACTCAACCCAAGAAAAATATCCTTCTTACACTGACTCTTCAATTTCCCAGTTCACTTTCAAGTTTTTCTTTTGGTAAAGGTGAAATAATTTTCCTGACTCCTTTTCAGTTCTGATAAATGCTCTTATTTCAGTTCTGACAATATGATAACTTACAAACATAACCTTGCCCAGTTTGGATATTTCACTATCTAGAACACTAAAGATACGGGCAAATATTTCCCCTCAACTGAGATAAGGATTTTTTTGAATCGATTTTGAAACAAAACTAATGGCTCCTGTCCTGTCTTTTCTGATTGTTTTACTCTCAGCAGTATAAATATTTCATTAATTTTTCTTCTAATCCATTGCAATTTAGGTACAACCATGCCAGTAATTGTGTTTCCCTAATTTCCATTGAAGTGATTGGTGTCCATTTCACAGAGCTGATAAAAGTCAGTACTTTGGATCTGGAAGCCAATGTTGGGAAATGTCCTTAAGCCCATAAGAAAAATGGGAAAATAAGTCTATTTGTTCGATTGATTCTGCTCTGCCATTTGATCATGACTGATGAATTTCTCAACTCCATTTTCTTGTCTTCTCCCTATACCCTTTGATTCCCTTCAGAATCAAGAGCCTATTTATCTCTGCTTTAACTATACTCAATGACTTGACCTCCACAACCCTCTGTGGAAATGAATTCCAGAGATTCCCCATCCTTTTGCTCGAGAAATTCACGTAAACTGAGTTCTGAAATGTCATTTCTTAATGCTGAAGCTGTGCTCTCGATTCATCATCTATTGAATGAATGGAAACATCTTCTGTACGCCCACTCTATCCAGGCTTCTCAATGTTATTGAAATTTCACCGAGATCCCCCTCATCCTTCTGAACTCCATCGAAAACAGACACAGAGTCTTTATTCGTTCCTCACAAGACAAGCTCTTCAACTTGGTGATCATTTTTGTCAAAATTCCCTGAACCCTCTCGAAAACCAAAAAACTGTTCTTTAGTTACAGGGACCAAAATTGATCACAGTATTCCAAATATGCTCTGATTAGAGCCTTCAAATACCCTAGAACGACATCCCTGCTCTTATATTCTAGCCATCTTGATACTAATCCTAACATTGCAATTGTCTTCCAAACTACCAACTGAACATATATATTAATCTCAAGAAAATCCTGAACAAGGACTCCTCAGTCCCTTTGAGTTTCAAATTTCTGAACTCAACTTTAAATGCGTGAAATCAGGAAAGATTTGTTCATTACCGTCTAAGAGACATTGGACATTCTCTGGCCAAGGCAATCGATGATTAATTCTAAGACCATGTGTACTAACTTTCTGTTAATTGACGTTTTTAAAAATGATGAGGCAAAGTTTTCAACGTAGAGTTCAGACCCCAGATCAGAGTTGAGTGAACAATTAGGACCTAAGGTTATTTGGCTGCTAAACTATTCCTAAAGTCCACTTTCTGCTGCAATGTGAATCAAAATCAGAACGTATTAGGGAAACTCAGTAGGTCTTGTAACATCTTCGAATGGAAAGCAGAGATAACATTGAGTCCAATGAACCTACTTTAGCGACGTTCTCAACTAATTCCATCATATTCTGTTGTTATGAAGTCGAAGGTGTTACTGTATCTTTAAGAAATAATGATTGCTGCTTTGAACTGAGAGCTGACAGGCACCTGCGATGACGAGCTAAGAGTCTCCGAGTCTACTGGAAATTTGAAAATATGTAATAATTAGCTGTGAAATAGATACCTGAGATGGCTGCTGTATTGACAACAATTCGAATTTAACTAATAAGTTCAAATAATGCTCCAGGATACGAAAACTCAATCGAGGTTAAACGTATTGCTTTTGCCAGCTCTGAATCCATGAAACGATCTGATGTTAGGGGTATTTAAGTAAAAGGAATTTTGAAAGTCAGACAGAGCAACTGCCATCGAGAGAGTAACTCCCATCGACAAAGACTGCCATTCAAAAACAATCTGTATGAAAGATACTTTTTTTTCTTAAGAAACATACTCGCAGTAAAAGAAAGGAGATGACCAAGGGAGATTTGCAGATGAACGAAGTCAGACACCAGAGACGACAGCCACTGTTTTGGAATTCAGTTGATGTAATTTTAATAAGTTTTTAAATTTAACCAGGATATTGTTATAGAGGCAGGTTGGAGGCAGGTAATAACCAGTTAAGAGAAGGGAGTGGGGCGTACAGCTGAGAATGGTTGATGTTTAAAATTCACTCTCCGAGTTAAGGAATGGATTGATATTATTTTCTTTAATTTTGGAGTTCTCTGCCACTCATATTTTAAAAGAATATGAGGCAAGTTGAGTATTTCGAGATGTTTGGTTTAATTAGCAGTAGGGTTCACCACAGCGTCATAACATCTTTCCACTCCTCTGCTGTGACATCCTCGTTACAGAAAACCCATTTCCACTCCCTTAAGAAAATAAGCAAGCACTGAAATATGTACAATTATCCTCTCCCGCCTAACTCCCGTACCTTACATAATTTACCAGAATGTGCATAATTGTTAATCCGTGCTGTTAATTGTTTTAAGAGTAAAGCACATGATTTTTTTTTCTGAAATCTAAAATATTCCTTCGTGATATTTGATAGCAGCCATTCCCAGTTTATTGAGCAAGAGTCGATGTTACATTTACACGCAGAGAGAATTCAAAGAATCGTTGAAGTGTGCTTGAATTAATTCAAAATGTGCATTTGTCCAACCGAAATGGTTGGCAGGAATTAATACCGATTCAATACAGTGGAAATGTATATGGACTGATAACGCACAGCCCTTCGATTGGAGTCACCACTTTATTGCTAAATTATCTGAATGAAGGCCCTGACTTGAGAATATTGCAAGGTATTTCGTTAGCAGGGTCAGATTTGTATTCAGTGAAATTTTGTTGCATCCTTATTGCAGCAGTTTTCCTCATTGAGCTCATCTACAATTGAGAGTGAATGGATATTTGATGGCACGTAGCAGCTCCTGTCTGAACTTACTTTGGGTCACTGCATAAATGGCTGTGTTTGTGCAGCAGCTGAGTAGCTGAAGCATAACTCCTGTTTTTTCATAAATTTCATAAGGGCTAAGTAGAGATGAGAGAATAAAGACACCTGCAATTCGATAATGTAGGAAATATGTGACTGTCGTTATCCAGAGCAAGATAAAGCTGCCAGATATTGCAAAGAGTAAGATAATGGACCTTCTGCGATTCTTCATCTCAGGGTCTTTGTCTTTTTGATCATTACTGCTGTGGACTCGGAGGTTCTTTCGGGCTTGACTGGCTACTAAAATGTGTCTGACCGTAAAGATGTTCAAAGATAAAATCAAGCTGAATGGAAGAATTGGTGTTAACAGCTGTTCAATCCAAGAAAATGCCATCGCTGCAGATTGAAAATAAATCGCTGGTGATACCAAACAACCACGTGGTATACTATTCACTTGCTCATAAGGAATGTACAAGAAAACCCAGGGAATGTTTTTTAAACAGAAGACCAAGGTCAACATTATGGTCATCATCGCAGCAATTTTCACTGTACAATATTTTGATTTCTGCTCCTGACAACAAATGGCTACAAAACGATCAAAAGTAAAAGCAACTGTGAACCAGACAGAGATATCTATAGCAGTCAGTGAAAGAAAAAGAATAAATTTACAAACAGAAGTATACAGCAGCACCGAGTCCCTCCAATAAATTGCAACAATCTGATTTAATATTACGTTGAATATAATCACCATTAAATCTGCTGTCGCCATTGCCACCAGGTAAAGCGTGACGCACTTTGAGAGACCACATTTCCCACGACATAAGATCACAATCGCCATCAAGTTCACTGTGAGAAATTCAAAAGTTAACAGAAACATATCAGGCTGTAGCCAACAATAATTACTCAACTGCCATGGGAAAACATTTCGTTTTCTCTTTGCAGTCTGCTTTTCTGTGCTGAAAGTTCTCATCAAACTCGGGATTGAATGTGACATGATTCAAAGGGTAGTGCTGAAATCAATCCCACTATGTCTGGAATCTTTACAGCTGCTAGAAATTTTAAAGAGTCCACAAAGATTCCTCAAGATACCTGATCTTTGACAGAAAGCACGGAGAGTGGTCATGTTGGCCCATTGTTTAGCGCTGCTGCCTCACAGTGCCTGGTAAACCTAGCTCGATTCCACCCTGGGCTGGCAGTCTGTGTGGAGTTTGCACAATCTCTCCATATCTGCTTGGGTTTCCTCCCGTGATCTTGTTTCCTTCCATTTCCGACATTGTGAAATTTAGTTAGATTAGCTATGTTAAATTGCGCACAGTGTTCATGAATATATCAATTACTTGGATTAGTCATGGGAAATGTGGGGTTACAGGGATAACTCAGGTGGAGTGCATCATAACGGGATGCCCTTTGGGAGGCTTGTTATGGAGTCAATGGACTGAATGGCCTGCTTCCAAATTATAAGTATTCTACAATTCTATGAATGCGTAGGACCCAGCTACAAGCAATATGTAGTTATAAAACATTAACATATGTTACTATTAGCTAAACATCTATTTCCATCATAATCTCGTTTTACACATATACATGCACACCAGAAATACAAACTGTAACGAAGGATCATTGAGAAAGCAGTTCAGTGGCTTCTGTTCACAAGAATTGCTTTGTTAATGCTGACAGTTTTTTTCTGCCGCTCCGAGAGAGAGAGAGAGAGAGAGAGAGAGAGAGAGAGAGAGAGACTGTTCTTGGCCGATGAAGACTTCATGGCTTCTCTGTATCTTGTACCCATCTTCAGGTTGTTCAGCAATGTGAGAATACATCTTATGGCGGTTTGCAGATAGAAGACGTTTGTCGTTGGTAACTGGTCAGTTATCCACAACCTAACCCAGATTAGATGATATGCCCTACCATATGAAACAGGCCCTTCAGAGCAACAAGTCCACACCGACACTCTGAAGAATAACCCACCCCTGAATAATGCACCTTACACTCTGAGCAATCCAGCATGATCAATTCACTTTCCATGTACATCTTTGGATTTTGGGAGGAATCCACAGCACCCGGAGAAAATCCATGCAGACACAGGGAGAATGTGCAAACTCCACACAGACAGTCACCCGAGACAGGAATCGAAACTGGGTCCCTGACACTTTGAGGCAGCAGTGCTGACCACCGAGCCACTGTGTCGCCCATAATCTATCAGTTTTACCAACCAAAGCTCTATTTGCATACAAATTTTTGGTTCCAGTTCTTCTGCAAATACTGCAATAATCCAAGATTGGACATGTATTGTTTATACTGAAAATGTTTACTCTCAAAGCATGGAATAATCCTTTGTTATTCGAACCCTAAGTTGATGGAACACAAGCAGGCCATTTGGTGATTCAAGTTGCCTATGCCATTCAATGAGGTTGCAATTAATCAGACAATATTCAGCTTCATATTCCTCTATTATCCTCATAGCCCTTGAGAAACATAGTCTTTAGGATCTGAAGAAAGACATTGGACATCTGAACCTATCTTTGTTTCAGCCTTTTGGTTGCTTCTCTAGTCAATACCGATTCAGTGGGAGAGGTAAAATTGGATAACGCTGAGCAGAAGTCTTAGCACGAAAGAGACAACAATTAGAGAAGGAGAGATTATTGTTACGTTTATGCGAGCCTGATTAAAAGGAAGCAGCACAAAACGAACACAGCGAATATGTATGTAAATTAAGAGGGAAGGCAACAACAAAGATAAGAGGGAGTTGGAGAGAAGAGATGAGATTCTTCGGATAAAACAGTAAATTGGAGAAGAAACCAAGATTACATATCTCAGAAGAACAGTCAAACCAATAGTAACATTATATAAGAGTAGAACATAAGGCACTACGAAGTGTTACAGTGAGTAAGAATATAAACAGTTAACATCAGTCAAATTGAGCAAGAGAGGTGTTATAGCTATGAAAAAAGAGCATAAAAGAGGAGTAATGACTAAAGATAAGGAAATTCAATCTTGTTGTCAATATGAAGGACAATATGGAGAAAAGACAGCATGAACAAAAAAGGAGAACTTTAGAGAGAACAAAAATGTACTGGAAATGAAGAGAACTTCAACAGACGAGATGTCCAAGTTAGAGGAAGCCTGACACTCTTCGAAATGATAATAACACCTTTGCTGGAAATAATTTTCAGGAGAATATTGTACTTACCAGGCACTCCAATTACGGCGAGTATAGGATAGTATATGGATTTAGTCGGAGACATTTCTGTCCACAACATCTTCAGTGTGATGTGAAACCTTTTGTATTATAGGTGTTTTGATGTATCTATGAGAAGACAGAGAAAATATTGCAGCCTTTTTTATAACGAAGTAAATCCCAAATGTTGCTGTTAAGCTGCATTCCTAAGTTAATTTGATCTAGCCAAAACAGACAAGAGTCTCATTGCACCTGGGTTTTCCCTGTAGAAGACATTAAGCAAAGACACACTTACATCAACACCTTTTGGCAGAAGAGCATGTTGTTGGAAAATGTAACGTGATGCATCATGATTTGAAGGCAAGGAAGCAATGGAGGTTATTGCTAAATTGAAAAAATCAATCTTGAATGTTCTGTTTTAGATATGGAATATTTTCTTCCATATTCTTTACCTCTACTGGATTACACTCGTGCCCCACAAACCCATGCCTTATTACAGGTGCAACCCCCCAACCCCAACTCTCCAGTTTTGACAAGTGGTAGCTGTCATTACCTCCTATTCCGCCTCCTGATTTTTCCATGGTCTGCGTTCCTTTTCGTTATATTTTTCACTCCAGAATGGTGTTTCTCTCACTTGGCAGGAAAGGGGAATTGATAGACTTATTCAGTAGGTTATAAGAATGCAAGGTATAGGAGCAGGACAAGGCATCCGTCTAAATATGCTATTCAACAAGGCCATAGCTGCTCTCTTGTCTCAAGTCTCCACTCCTTACCAGCCACGTATCCCTTCATTCATTCTGCGATTAACAAAAGCTGTTTTCTGAGTCTTAAATGTATTTTCCGAAAGAACACCAAACACTTTTCTGGTAGAGATTTTCGAAAATTTACAACCATCAGCGTAAACAAATTCTATTCTGTTCTATTCTTATGATCATCTTCCTATCAAAGACCCAAGTTTCTTTAAAACATTAATTTTTTAAGCTTACGAAATGTTTTTTTAAAAAATTCGACTAAAGTAAATTATCCTGCAACATCACCTCACGTTGCAGACTGTTGTGATTTTGTTGCACACACACTTAAATCTGCATAGACCCTCTTTCAACTTGTTGTTTCTTACTCACATCTGATACTCTCACATAGTTTTATTTCATCAACAAATTTAGTGATTTTAACATCATCTAAGTCATGAACGTGTCTTATTATTGGCTGAGGCTTCAGTCTAAAGTCTGGTTGAAGATTTGTAGCTCGGGTGTCCGTTGTTGTGGTTCTGTTCGCCGAGCTGGAAGTTTTTGCTGCAAACGTTTCGTTCCCTGGCTAGGGAACATCATCAGTGCTATTGGAGCCTCCTGTGAAGCGCTGCTTTGATGTTTCTTCCGGTATTTATAGTGGTTTGTTCTTGCCGCTTCCGGGTGTCAGTTTCAGCTGTAGTAGTTTGTATGTGGGGTCCAGGTCGATGTGTCTGTTGATGGATGTTCTTGCCGCTTCCGGGTGTCAGTTTCAGCTGTAGTGGTTTGTATATGGGGTCCAGGTCCATGTGTCTGTTAATGGAGTTGGTGGATGAATGCCATGCCTCTAGGAATTCCCTGGCTGTTCTCTGTCTGGCTTGTCCTATGATGGTAGTGTTTTCCCAGTCAAATTCATGTTCCTGGTTGTCTGAGTGTATGGCTACTAGGGATAGCTGGTCGTGTCGTTTTGTGGCTAGCTGATGTTCATGGATGCGGATTGTTAGCTGTCTTCCTGTTTGTCCTATATAGTGTTTTGCGCAGTCCTTGCATGGTATTTTGTAAACTACGTTAGTTTGGCTCGTGCTGGCTATTGGGTCCTTTGTTCTAGTGAGTTGTTGTCTGAGTGTGGAAGTTGGCTTGTGTGCTGTTATGAGTCCTAAGGGTCGCAGTAGTCTGGCTGTCACTTCTGAGACGCTCCTGATGTATGGTAGTGTGGCTAGTCCTTTTGGTTGTGGCATGTCCTCGTTCCGTGGTCTATCTCTTAGGCATCTGGTGATAAAGTTGCGTGGGTATCCGTTTTTGGCGAATACCTTGTATAGGTACCTTGAAGAGGAACACCTATACAAGGTATTCGCCAAAAACGGATACGCACGCAACTTTATCACCAGATGCCTAAGAGATAGACCACGGAACGAGGACATGCCACAACCAAAAGGATTAGCCACACTACCATACGTCAGGAGCGTCTCAGAACTGACAGCCAGACTACTGCGACCCTTAGGACTCATAACAGCACACAAGCCAACTTCCACACTCAGACAACTACTCACTAGAACAAAGGACCCAATAGCCAGCACGAGCCAAACTAACGTAGTTTACAAAATACCATGCAAGGACTGCACAAAACACTATATAGGACAAACAGGAAGACAGCTAACAATCCGCATCCATGAACATCAGCTAGCCACAAAACGACACGACCAGCTATCCCTAGTAGCCATACACTCAGACAACCAGGAACATGAATTTGACTGGGAAAACACTACCATCATAGGACAAGCCAGACAGAGAACAGCCAGGGAATTCCTAGAGGCATGGCATTCATCCACCAACTCCATTAACAGACACATGGACCTGGACCCCATATACAAACCACTACAGCTGAAACTGACACCCGGAAGCGGCAAGAACATCCATCAACAGACACATCGACCTGGACCCCACATACAAACTACTACAGCTGAAACTGACACCCGGAAGCGGCAAGAACAAACCACTATAAATACCGGAAGAAACATCAAAGCAGCGCTTCACAGGAGGCTCCAATAGCACTGATGATGTTCCCTAGCCAGGGAACGAAACGTTTGCAGCAAAAACTTCCAGCTCGGCGAACAGAACCACATGAAGCTTCAGTATTAATCCTCACCGCTTTCGACTGGGAGTAGCTGAACAAGTTGAAAGGGCATTAGTTCTGACTACTGTCTGCTTCTGCTCCGTTAAACATCCCTACAGACTGAGAGGAGTAAGCAGTAAGTCAGCATCACTGTAAAGAATAAGGGGAGGTGTTTTCAGCACGTTAGAATTACTGTGAAGCACACTGGGAGGAGGGTGCAGCAATTCAGCTTCATTGGCCGTGTGCGACAAGTCGGTATCAGTGTGAATCGCCCAGCAGAAGTGTGCAGCAAGTCAGCATCACTACTTCGGGGTGAAGCAGACTGGCAGAGTGGACATGTGTAAGAAGTGTAACAGTGGCACATGGTAACAGTTGGAGACAGGGCATCCTTCTAAGTCTTCTCACCTGTTTGTGATGACACATTAAAACAAGGCGATTGATGTGTATTTATTCCATGCATTTTTGATAGACCATGTGGTTTACATTCGGAACTGTTCGTACATTTCAAGGTACATTTTAATTATGAAATTCCATTATTTCATAGTGAAGCACATGCCTCAGTTTAATTAGATAAAATTTGGGCAGTGGACAGGGGCAATAGTATATGATCATGTGTGAGACATGTATTAGAATCCATAATCTAGTACAGGAAGAAACACAACCACTGCCCCTATAAAATAGGTATGAAGCTTTTGCTCCCTATGTGTAGGCAGCCACAGGCTACAGGGAGAATGAGCAAACTGAACAAAATGCCATGCTATACACAAGTGGCTGGAGAAAAGAGAAATTTAATATTAATAGGGGATAGTATCATTAAGACAATAATTACTGCTCACTATTGGAAAGACAAGAAAAATTCCAAAAGATATGCTGCTTTTCTGATGCCAAAACTCTGAGCCCGAGAAGATTTTGAAATGGGCATGGAAAGTTCCAGTTTTTTTTAACTATGCATATACCAATGACAAAGGTCAAACTCAAATAGTGCTTCTGCTGAAAGAACTTTTGCAGCAAGAGGTTGCATTAAAAAAAAGCACACTAATGAGATAATAAGTACAGTTTGCTCTATTGTATCATAGACACCAAACCGATTTGCACCTGAGTTAAATGAAAAGTGATAGACGGCAAATTAACTTAGAGATGTAAATGTGTTGCTCAATAATTGGTGTCAGAGCAATTGGTTACAATGAATGGGACACTGGTCCCAGTCCTGGTGTTTGAAATGGGTGCATTGCAACAGTCTTCATCTGAACCAAGCGTGGTCAGTATAGTTGCCAAGTATATAATTAGGACTGCAGTTTGGACACAATTTTAAGACTGACGTGAGAACGAATTTCCTCTCTCAGAACATTTTGAGTAATGAGATCTCTGTTCCACAGTCCATGTGTTTATTTAAGGCTGAGATACCTAGATTCTGTATCAGGCGAGCAATCAACAGTTTAGGGAAATGGTAAGAAATTGAATCTGAAGAGTGCCAGATCAGTCATTATCCTATTGAATGCCAGAACAGACGCAAGAGCCAAAATGACTAATCCTGTTTTTATTTCTTTAAAATAAACTACGTCTGCATCACAAAATGGCTGAACTCTCGAAGTGAGATGAGAGTGACTGCACTTGACATCAAGTCAAAATTACCCTGCGTTTTGCATCAAGGAGATCTTACAACGCTGAAGTCAAACAGAATCAGATGGAAGGCTCAATACTGCTGTATACCCAAACAAAGGAAGATGCCTTTGAATTTTTCAGATCAATGATCTCAGCTCGACGACTAATGTGCCGGTGTTCCTCATGGTCGTGTTCTATGTTCAAGCATTTTCAGCTACTTAGTCAATAGCCGCCCTCTAACATAATGCCAGAATTGGAGTATAACAATGATTATGCATTTTCCAGCACCATTCACAACGTTTCAGACACTAAAACATTCCATGTTAAATTGCACCAAGATCTGGACAATAATCAAGCTTAGCCTGACAACTGGAAAATAACATTCACGCTACACAAATTCTAAGCAGCAACCAACTCCAATACGAGATCATCTAACTATACACTCTTCATATTCCATTACATGACCATCGACTGACTTCTCCTCACCAACGCCCTTTGAGTTGCCTTCGACAAGAAACTCAGATGGACTCCTTATATAAATGTAAGTGTTACAGAACATAGCAGAATCTCGGAATGCTGCAGCAAGTCCTCAACTCCTGACTCTGCATAGTCTGTCCATTATGTCCTAAGAACAAGTCAGGAAGGTGATGGAATACTCACAGCGTTTCTGGATGTATGTGGCTCCAATAGCAGTGAAGAAGCTCATCAACATCCTGGTGAATTGTTTGTCACCACACCCAATCCTTTCACCAGTGACACTCAAACGCAGCAGTGTGTACTATCTACAAGATACACTGCAGAAATTCACCAAATACCCTAACACAACATTTTCCAAACAAAAGACAAATTCCATCTAGAAGTAAAAGAGCAGCAGATGCATTGGAGCACAACAAACACCAATTTCTCCTCCAATTCACTCACCATCTTCACTTGGAAATGTGTTGCCATTATGCAAAGTGTTGGTATTCGGTCCCCGCCATTCATTGAACCAACTTTTCTGTCTCCGTTTAAGTGTCTGTGAGGATGTGTAGTGTTTCCATTTTATGTAGCAGCTAAACTTTAACTACCAGAATTAACTTCCCAGAGTTCATACACGAGTCCCTAAAGTTAGAATTTATTCACGTGCATTTAATAATAATTGTTGGTAAATGCCGAAACCTCGTCCATATTTTCTGTTCTATTGAATCTATCCACCTGGTAGATTGAGAATGCTCGCTGCTTTGAAAAGAAAATCAATTTTTGAGGCAACTTCGGGAAAGGTGGAGCTTGAATTCGAATGAGGTATTTCCAAGAACGTTCCAGCATTTCCCAGGTTCTTCATGTGTTTTCCAGCACTTCCCATCAATTCCATTCCCCAGTCGTTTGATAGTTTGCCCTGGACTCAGTTATTTGGACGAGTGATTTGCAACGATTCCTCATTGGCCAATGGATTCGCATTTTCAACTTCTCCCTTTACCTGAGGTGAACCAATGCTCCAGTGAAACTAACCTCAGATTATCTTTAATCAGAGAGCCCATTGGTCTACTAGTAGTAAAAGTATGGCAATTTTTACTTTTAGTCCTTCAAGTCCAGAAAGCTCAGGACTGAAAAAAATGGAAAAGAGAACACAACATGAGCATTCAGTGGAAATATTATTGGTGTCTGGTTCCCAGTAACTTCTCACAGTCCACATATCGCTACATTTCAGTTTGAGTTGACACATTGTCCATGCATTTCTGCTACTTGTCAACTCGACTTGCTTATCACCTGTCAGGATATTTACACAGCGTCATCTACAAGATTTTTTTTTAAAAAAAAGTCACTCACTGAGGTTGAGATGGTAGACTCGGCGACAGCTAAGCTTCTCAGTGTGGAAAAAGCTCCGGCGTCGCAGTCAAACCCACAAGAGAAGAAACACAGGAACCACGCGCTGTCCAACAGTTCAACACGCTGAAGTTGTCGGCTGAAGAAGGGCTTTTGCCCGAAACATCGATTCTCCTGTTCCTCGGATGCTGCCTGACCCGCTGCGCTTTTCCAACAACACATTTTCAGCTGTGATAAATAGCAAATAGTGAATCATACAATCATGCAGGAGATGCTTTGAGTGACAGGTGGACACTGCAGGGTATGGAGTGCTTTATTTTCCTTTCCAATTTTATTTCTATTCAGTCCACGCACTGCCCCTTCACTATTTTTTTCACAGAAGTATTGCACGAATACACCTTCGGTTGTCAATGGTTCAATGACCACATGGGTGACTATGCGAGTGATGGTGACTTTTCACTGAGTGACACACATACAATGACAGTGTGAAGTGGTAGAGTGCAGGGTTAAATGGAAAAAAATAATAAGATCGATAGATAGATGGATAGATAGATGGATAGATAGATAGATAGATAGATGGATAGATAGATAGATAGATAGATAGATGATAGATAGATAGATAGATAGATAGATAGATAGATAGATAGGTAGACAGGCATACAAATAGATAGATAAATGGATACAAAGATCGATAGATATATGGATGGATAGACATACAAATAGAAATTTGTATGTATCTATTGGATACATAGACAGATGTATGGACGGATACGTAGGTAGATAGATAGATAAATAGGTAGGTAGGTAGATAAATAGATAGATAGATAGATAGATAGATAGATAGATAGATGATAGATAGATAGATAGATAGATAGATAGATAGATAGATAGATAGATAGATAGATAGACAGGCAGATAGATAGATAGATAGATAGACAGATAGATAGATAGATAGATAGATAGACTGATAGATAGACAGACAGATGGATAGATGGATAGATGGATAGATGATAGATTGATAGATAGATAGATAGATAGATAGATAGACAGATAGATAGATAGATGGATAGATAGATAGATAGATAGATAAATAGACAGATAGATAGACAGATAGATGGATAGACGGATAGATGGATAGATGATAGATAGATAGATAGATAGATAGATAGATAGATAGATAGATAGATAGATAGACAGGTAGATAGTAAGACAGATGGATAGACGGATAGATGGATAGATGATAGATTGATAGATAGATAGATAGATAGATAGATAGATAGATAGATAGATAGATATATAGATAGATAGATAGATAGATGGATAGATAGACAGATAGATAGATAGATAGACAGATAGATAGATAGACAGATGGATAGACAGATAGATGGATAGATGATAGATAGATTGATACATAGATAGATAGATTGATAGATAGATCGATCGATAGATAGATAGATGAATAGATAGACAGATATATAGATAGATAGATAGGTAGAAAGATAGATCATGTAGCACTGTCGTAACATATCATCTTTAGGAGCATCATTGGAAGGAGAAGTAGTGTTAATTTTTTAAGACCGCTGTAAAACTGGTTTGAAGTATGATGAAACTCCTAAAATATATGTTTGTTGTCCTCCTCACTGTCATCTTGGTACTGTTTCCCTGTTCCTTTTGTTTTCACCTCCATTGCAGCAGGAACTGTGCAATCCAAGTCATTTTCTTTCTGTTAAATCGGCCATTTTCAATGGAAACCCATTTGGCAACAGAAACTTCATTGACCTTGACTTCAGCATCTGACTCTGGTTGAATCGGATTACAATCAAATTTCTCCACAAGGGCGATCTGTAAAATATAACAGGCTCGATGGCGTCACTCAAATCAATGGTGCAGTTCATCATACGACGATATGGGCCAATTGACCGCAAATGGGCTGAGAATAGATAAAGTGATTTTTTTTTGATGAGCTGAAGGATCTTTTTCTACTGTTGATTTCGATGACTCAATGACTCTAAAGCTGACTGGAAACCATCAAGTTAATTCATGAGCTCATTATCTGGAGTATTAACGGCTATTTAAACAATACGTTCAATTTGACTGGAGATGTCAATATCAACATTGTTCAATGCCATCAAATGAAGTTTCTGAGTGATCCGAATAGATTCAACAGATGTTTGCATTTCTGAAGTAAGGGGTATAGATTTGGAAAAAACGAACAGGAGTGAGTAGTGTTAATGATTCCATGCCATACTATTCTATTTTCTTGCTGACATGAAAGATTTAAAAAGATTAAACAAAGTAATTACTTTCTGGAAAGTGCTGTGAAAAGTGAGATCCCCAATTTTGCAGAATCCTATCCCCTGTGTAAAATATCTTCCCAACGTAAAGCTTTCTTCATTTCTTGCTTCACACGTAAATTACATAAGGTTAAATAATAACAAATCAACTTGTTATTTCTTCCTTTCAGATTACCATTCTGTTTGCATGATTTATAAATTGTCTTATTTAACTTTTGTCTATATTGCTGTGAAGTTGTATAGCAGTGGAAGTGATCGATGCAACTGTGAGAATAAAAAGAATGTATCGAGGTATTTTTATAGTGAACTGAGAATCTGATGTTGCTGTTTGACTGCATTCTTAAGTGAACGCCAAAAGAACTGTGGATGCTAGATTGATTATGAAGCCTTGCAGGGATCCGCTGTTAACGATTATCATGCAAGAGTTGTTGTTGTTGCCTATTCTGACTGATTGTAGTCTATGAGTCAGGAAGTCGATGATCCAGTTGCAGACGGTGGAGCACAGATATTGGTGTCAAAATTGTTGTTTTGAACGAAAGTATATCATCAATAACTAATAGCCTGATTTAGAGCTCCTTGGTAACAACATGTCCCCTGGATGAATGCCCACGGAGGTTCTGTCTGCCATGGATGTATTGCAATGATAGATGAGTTGCAAAAGGTCAAGGAAACCTGGAGGCTAGAGTGGACCTTAATCATGACTAACCTCTGGAAGCACTTCATAATTATCGAGGCCAGAATGGTACTCATTCATGTATTTTCTTTATCACCAGGATGATGGTGGTCTTCTTGAAGCAGGTGCAGACTTTAGATCATAGTAAACTGAGGCCTTCATCAATATTCTCAGTCATTTCTTCAAACAATCTAAACAAGTCACTGAGACAGGATTTCACATGCACAAAACTACGTTGACCATTCGTTATCAGTTCTTGCCTTTCCAAATACATGTAGTTCATGTCACTCAGATTCTCCTCCAAAAAGATAGCCATCACTGGTCTATCTTTCCCTGGTTTTCCCATGCTAACTTCCTCAAATAATAAATTAGACTCCCTCCAGTTTTCTGGGACCTCATCCGTACGTATGTATGATACACATATGATCCAAAGAGTCCACATTCCTTTTGATAAAGTGGCGACCAGACTGTACACAGTATTCTAAATGTGACCGAATCAATGTCTTATACACTTTTAACTTGACTTGCCAGCTCTTATACTCAGTACCCCATCCAATGAAGGCAAGCATACTTCTTGACCACTCTATCCACCTGTGCAGCAACCTTCAGGTACAATGGACCGACTCTCCCAGACCTCTCTGCCCATCAACTTTTCCCAAGGCTCTTCCGTTCATTGTATAGTTCGCTCTCGAATTAGACTTGCCTAATTGCGTCACCTCAGATTTTTCTGGAGTGAAATCCATCTTCTATCTTTCTGCCCAACTCACCAGTCTATCTATATCCCCCTGAATCCTTTGACAGTCCCTTAAACTTTCTGCGATTCCATCAATCTTCGTGTCACTTGCAAATTGCTGATCATACCAATTGTGCCCTCTTCCAGACAATTTATGTATATCACAAACAACATTGACCCCAACACTGACCCCCGTGGAACACCACTGGTCACCTTTCTCCATTTTGAGAAATTCCCTTCAACTACTACTCTCTGTCTCCTGTTGCTCAAACAGTTCTTTATCCACCTAGCTGGAACACCCTGCACACCATGTGACTACACTTTCTCTATTAGTTTACGTATCAAGTGCCTTAATAAAGTCCATGTATATGACATCAACAGCCCTTCTTTCATCTCTCAACTTGTCACTTCCTCGAAGAACTCTATTAAGTTAGTAAGTCCCGATCTCCCCCGCACAAAGCCACGTGCCTTTCACTGATAAGCCCATTCTTTTCTAAATATAAATAGATCATATCCCTCAGTACCTTCTCCAACAACTTTCCCACCACTTACGTCAGGGTCACTGGCTTGGAGTTAGCTGGAATACGCCTACTATCTTTCTTGCACAGGGCGACAACATGAGAAACCTTCCAGTCCTCTGGCACGTGTCTAAGGATGCCACAAAGATATCTGCCAGGGCCCCAGCTATTTCTTCTCTCACCTCCCTCAGCAACCTGGTCCCATCCGGTCCTGGGGATTTGTCCACCTTAATAACCTTCAGTTTACCAAACGCATCTTCCCTAATTATGGCAACGTGATCCAGACTAATCAAACTTTTATCTCTAATCTTAACATTCATCATGTTCCTCTCCTCCAGTTAAAATTAAAGCTTTTAACTGTACTTAGGTACATGTGAGAATAATAAATCGAATCAATACAGTTCGATTCTCACAAGTTGGAGGAAATTGATGCAAGGTATAGATATATCTGTGAACTTCGATTCGTCAAAGAAGGTCAAATGTCTTCATTACATTTGTCAATTAATATACATTTTTGCACATTATTAACATTGCCAGGCCACTATCTCTAAACAGATGCGATTACATGACGCTTAGAAGAGGATAATGGTATTACTTGATGTAATGTACTTTGCAAAACAGTGCAAAGCTAATAAAGAGACAGAGGTGTCAATACAATTGTCAGATATTCTGGTATTTTTCGAGTGTCAACATATGTACGCGATTTTGAAGATTTCATTTGCAAACAGATATAATGAATATGTTTAGTCTGTACTTCCAGAGCCCGGTGACTTGAAACCACAAATGCTGATTCAAGAACATGTTTCAATAGTCCACGTGTTATAAATTGAGTCTTCTCAACACTGCGTATTGCATTGTTTCTCTTCACAGTCCTTTTCCAGTAATTTTCAAACAGCTAGTGAAACTTCTACGTTCTAGCACGAAAATCAAAATACGCAGCTTCAATGCTAGTGAACATTTTTGGCTTCTGCCCAATTATGATTCTTGTTTGCCTTAGTGGTATATGGTTTCTGTTAAAGTATTATCGAGTCTGTCATTAATCTTGAGCTTTCAAGTTTGTTTATTACGTTGCTTGTGCTGACTTGTGTTATTGAACGAAACAGCAAATTAATCAGTAACAAATGCACTTATGGTTATGCCATCACATAGACTATATCAGTAATACGTAAGCAATAAAATGAGAAAGAGCTGCAAAAACTCAGTAGGTCTGACAGCATCAGGAGAAAGCAAAACACAAAGAGTCTTTCCGCTTTCAATTCAAATTGAAGCAGTTGAAAAAAAAACAAAATGAGGATTGTTGATGAATATGATAGCAACAGAGGGGAGTGATTAACAGTAGTGGGAAAGATTGTGAAGCTGCACTGAGACTAAATATTAGATGCAAAAAAGACAGAATTGGACTACTGTGTTGCAGGCAGCACGAAAATTATACAAAAAAGATACAATCAAAAAGCATGCGGGTTGTAAGCCCGTTACAATGCAGAGGTCATGGTATGAAGTTGTGAAATTCAAAAAGCAATTATGTAGTCTAAACGGTTCCCACGCAGGGCATTATCTGCTGTTATATCAGCTTGCAGGAATGGATATTCTGGCATGTGAGCGAAGTGATATGGTTGTTGGAGGTGACCTACCATCATGAGTTCACTTCTTGTGCTCATCTCTAATCGTCCACTACCTGCTAAGTCGGTTTGTTTAGTATTTTGTTTCATTCTTACTTCTCTGGTATATTTTCTGCCTTCAACCTTCAATTATGTTGCTGAAATACTGAATTGTATACTTTCGAAAATAATTCTGAAATAATTCAATAAATAAACAACACAAATTACGCAACTCATTTGATTATGCATTCTTCTGATTTGTTTCTTTCTTTTGTAGTATCCAAACTTGGCTAAACATACAAAGTCTACCTAAGGTCTGGGAAATAAACATTTTTCCCCTCCTTATTTATAACTATTCTGTTGATGAAAGTAATGAAATCAGTTAACGCTTATGAAAGTGTGAACCCCTAGCGCAAAATGATATATGGGCCATTATTCTCCTCTATACAATGACATTGATATTTCTAAATACATTGATTTTTCAAACTTTAAGAACGAAAGTCTACTTGGAAAGATTTCAAATAGCTAAAAGT
Organism: Hemiscyllium ocellatum; assembly: GCF_020745735.1. Lineage (NCBI taxonomy): Eukaryota > Metazoa > Chordata > Chondrichthyes > Orectolobiformes > Hemiscylliidae > Hemiscyllium > Hemiscyllium ocellatum. The sequence goes on along the minus strand of NC_083435.1, from coordinate 26,187,977 downwards.
ATTAGAATTCAGTGGCGCCAACATTTCGATTTAACAATAATTTCCAAACGCCTTTAAAGTTGTCGTCAAACTGTCCTCAAAGTAGTATGAAAATAACTTAAAAATAAATTGAAATAATTAGCGGAGAGAATACGGGGACAAATGACTAGATTAGATTTTTTAGATTAGACTTACAGTGTGGAAACAGGCCCTTCGGCCCAACAAGTCCACACCGACCCGCCGAAGCGCAACCCGCCCATACCCCTACATTTACCCCTTACCTAACACTACGGGCAATTTAGCTTGGCCAATTCACCTGACCTGCACATCTTTGTGACTGTGGGAGGAAACCGGAGCACCCGGAGGAAACCCACGCAGACACGGGGAGAACGTGCAAACTCCACACAGTCAGTTGCCTGAGTCGGGAATTGAACCCGGGTCTACAGGCGCTGTGAGGCAGCAGTGCTAACCACTGTGCCACCGTGCCGCCCACAGTGATGCATCGTATTTACAAATATAAGCTATCATAAACCATATTGAAAACTTATAAGATTATTCGTTATGAGGTTTCAAACACCTTGTTGCTAAAATTTCGCCAAAAAGGATATAATGCTATTTTTCTACTAAATGATATCTCATAGAGTTGTGGCGGATATAATTTATTTGGGAAGCATAGCAACTGATGTATTCTATAATTGTAATGCTCTGAATGTTGCACCATCCTCATCGTGGACTCGATTACAGGCACTCATGGTCTCGAGGTAAAGACTTGCACATTCTGGGTTGGCAGGAATTATATTTTGAATTCTTAGTTCGTTATTTTTTCCAAATGCTTCGTGGACATTTTAATTTCTTTGATTTTTCATCGTAAGAATTTTTAGTTAACTTACATAAGATGGCGTCAGAACTGGTGAACTGCAAACATTTCACTGTACTTGTGTGGGCATGTGACAATAAAGATAATTCAAGTCTAAGAAATAATCCATTCAAATTATGGCGGTTCATTTTCAAATGTCAGAAACAGTTCCTGAAATAATGCAGTCTCTTTGCACTCCTAATTCCATTCTATATTTCCCTTTAATAATTCTTCTGGCAATTCTGCTGGATTGAGCCCATGTTAATTGCTATAGATCCTCGTCTTTTTGTCTAAATTCATAAATTAACTTGCCTTAAAATCCTGTTCTCTGGTTTTGTTTCCACGCACTGTGCTTCGAGGCTCAAGATGTCTGGGATTTTTAATAAGAAAATGTACTTAATTTTGAGTTTAGATTTCTATGTTTGAACTAGTATCATATGATCTGTTCGTGTGTCTAGCGGAGTAGAATGACTAACTTGTTATTAGTTTTGTAGCCATGATAAAGAATCACTAGAATCGAAACATGAACTCTGCTTTTTTTTTCTCAAACAAGCTGTTGTGGCTCTCCCACAATTTCTGCTTAACATTCAGTTTAACTCCATAACGATAGAGGTGGAAAGTAGCTGTGCAAAGTGATTCTGACACGCTGAGGGAGTAAAACGAAAGAGGGCATAGGAGTAAGGTGATAGGAGGAAGATATATAAGTGACCTATGGGGCAATGTTTACATGCAAAGGGTTGATTGAATATAGAATGAAATGCCAGAGGAAGTGCTGGAAGTGGGCACAATTGCAAGATTTCAACTTCAGCTGCATGGGTAAATAAATAGGATTTTTTTTAGTTGTATATAGGCTAAAACTGTCTAATGGGACTAGATTAATTTGCCATAATGGGCGGCATAGACGAGTTGGACCAAAAATAATACGTTATGGACCAGGCAAGAGGCTCTGAACATATTTCAAGAAAGTAACACAGACCCTAAATTTGTTAGTTATTTAAAGTAGGTGTATATTCCAGGATAGATGCAGCTGGTCAAACCACTTAGCTTTCAACATAAAACCGTTTACTTGTGCTGTTACTGAATGAAACGCAAAGGAGAACAGAATATAGAATATGCCTGCCGAAAACCCAACAGATTATCTTAAATAAGTAATGCTTTTCCAAATACTGGCACCAATCCACATAAACACGTCTTGGTTAAAAAAAAGTAACTCAAACACAGGTTCACACACAAGAAACAGATAACAGAGAGATTCAACATGGAACACCTTTTTCCATATAACTGTTTCTTTGAACAGCAGCCTCAAAACTGACTGACCACTTGCTCTGACAGCCAGACTGTTAAGACCAAACCAAGCCAAACCCAAGAAAAGTTGATCTGGGAGATAAAGCAAGAACAACATAAACGTGTTAAATGAGCAGCATCATCGCACCTCCCCCCACCAAAGAAAAAGAAAGAATAATTACTTCATTTTAAAAACATTCATCTTTCAGTGTTGGACACTACAATAGCCAAACACATTGCAGAATACAACCATGCAAACATGCATTAATGCATTCTGTTTCAGTTCATTTACTCTTGCCACCGCACACTTTTTGTTTCTCATCCAAGTCTCAACATTGCGATGGCAATCTCGTTTTGTGGTTCTGTCACATGCATAATTTTCAAATTGGTTCGCTGTAGCAACAACTCTATCGAAACAGTTTGGAATTTTCATCCTCAACCTTTTCCACAAACTTCAATGGGTTGTGATCGGTGTATGTGATTGTCTCAAAAACAATACTTGTAACGTGAACATTGAAGTGTTGCAATGCCAATGCTAAAGTTAGTATTTCCTTCTCAACTGCCAAATATTTCTGCTGCTGAATGCTCAATTTCCTGGAGAAATACCGATTGATGTTTGTAGCTTCTCGATACCTTCCTACAGGTGCACAGCACCAACACCCATATCATACACATCGATAGCCACCGTGAGTGACTTTGCGTAATTAGATCTTAATATAATTAAAAGAAGCTCTACAATAATATCATTAGCAGATTAGTACCTTTTATTTTAAATTGATCCCCTAAATAGTTTCATTTACCATGGTTAAGTGTAGAGAACATCTGCTTCCTCCTCCATAATCTGTTTTCAAAATATCCGTTGTTCACGGTTTTGTTGGAATGGGGTTATAAGAACATGTGACCATGAGGAAGCCATTCATCCCCCCGTGCCTTTTCTGCCATTCAATGAGATCTTGGCTGATCTGTGGCCTAACTCCATATTCCAGCCTTTGGCCCATATCTCTTAGTACCTCTGCTTAACAAAAAATATCTATTTTAATTTGAAAGTTAACAATTGAACCAGCATCCACTATAGTTTGTGAAAAAGATTTCCGAGCATCTACCAGCCATTGCGTGTATGAGTGCTTCCTAACGTCTCTCCTGAATAGTCTGTCCTAATTCTCAGACAATGACAGATTTTTCTACAATCTCCAAACAAAGGAAGCAGTTTTCCCACTCTGTCTTTTGCTGTTAATACCTTGAATACTTCAATCAGATCAACTCTTACCCTTCTGAATTCTGGAGAAAACAGGCAAAATTTGTATAGACATTCATAATGTAACACCTGCCGTCCAGGTATTATTCTTGTAAACCTACGTTGTACACCCTACAATCTATCCTTCCTAAGATGCTATGCCCTGATCTGCTGACCGTGCTCCAAGTGCGGTCCAACCAGAGTTTTGTATAACTGCAGCATAAATTCTTCATCCATGAATTCCAATCCTGTCGATATAAAAGGTTGCAATTCATTATCTGCTTCAAGGTGGGTTCACAAGCTGGGAGTTTGGTATCCCGAGTTCTGAGACTCCAGAGTGGTCACTGTGGAGCTCCAACCGAGTTAAAAAAACTGCATCCCACCACTTTAACAAGGTCCCTGCTCTGACAGCTCCCTCCTCCACTCTGTCATCCCATTGTCACTGGAAGGCCAAGCGCACCAACTTTCAAACCTAGGTATGGGGTCACATTTGGCGGGATATGTTTGGGAAACACTACTCTGCCTCTGTTACGGACTAGGCCAGACCACTAAAAACATTCTTGAGCTGGCAGCCCAGATCACATCTTTGCAATTTGTTTTGGTCAGGGTGCAGTGAAAATCGCCCGGAGTAAGTTAGCTAGTTTGACTACTAGATTTTAAGTAAAGAGTGAGGTCTGCAGATGCTGGACATCAGAGCTGAAAATGTGTTGCTTGTTAAAGCACAGCAGGTTAGGCAGCATCCAAGGAACAGGAAATTCGACGTTTCGGGCCAGAGCCCTACATCAGGAAAGAGGAGAGGGTGCCAGGTAGGCTAAGATAAAAGGTAGGGAGGAGGGACTTAGGGATGGGCGATGGAGATGTGACAGGTGGAAGGAGGTCAAGTGAGGGTGATAGGCCGGAGTGGGGTGGGGGCGGAGAGGTCTGGAAGAGGATTGCAGGTTAGGAGGGCGGTGCTGAGTTCAAGGGAATCGACTTAGAAAAGGTGGGGGGAGGGGAAATGAGGAAACTGGAGAAATCTGAGTTCATCCCTTGTGATTGGAGGGTTCCCAGGCGGAAGATGAGGCGCTCTTCCTCCAACCGTCGTGTTGTTATGTTCTGGCGATGGAGGAGTCCAAGGACCTGCATGTCTTCGGTGGAGTGGGAGGGAGAGTTAAAGTGTTGAGCCACGGGGTGGTTGGGTTGGTTGGTCCGGGCGTCCCAGAGGTGTTCCCTGAAGCGTTCCACAAGTAGGCGGCCCGTCTCCACAATATAGAGGAGGCCACATCAGGTGCAGCGGATGCAATAGATGATGTGTGTGGAGGTGAATTTGTGGCGGATATGGAAGGATCCCTTGGGGCCTTGGAGAGAAGTAAGGGAGGAGGTGTGGGCGCAAGTTTTGCATTTCCTGCGGTTGCAGGAGAAGGTGCCAGGAGTGGAGGTTGGGTTGGTGGGGGGTGTGGACCTGACGAGGGAGTCACGAAGGGAGTGGTCTTTGCGGAACGCTGATAGGGGAGTGGAGGCAAATATATCCCTGGTGGTGGGGTCCGTTTGGAGTTGGCGGAAATGACGGTGGATGATACGCTCTATACGGAGGTTGGTGGGGTGGTAGGTGAGAACCAGTGGGGTTCTGTCTTGGTGGCGGTTGGAGGGGCGGGGCTCAAGGGCGGAGGAGTGGGAAGTGGAGGAGATGCGGTGGAGGGCATCGTTGATCCCGTCTGGAGGGATTCTGCGGTCCTTGATGAAAGAGGCCATCTGGGCTGCACGATATTGGAACTGGTCCTCCTGGGAGCAGATGCGGAGGAGACGAAGGAATTGGGAATATGGGATGGAGTTTTTACAGGGGACAGGGTGGGAGGAGGTGTAGTCCAGGTAGCTGTGGGAGTCAGTCGGTTTATAGTAGATGTCTGTGTTGAGTCGGTCGCCCGAGATAGAAATGGAAAGGTCTAGGAAGGGGAGGGAGGAGTCTGAGACAGTCCAGGTGAATTTGAGGTCGGGATGGATGGTGTTGGTAAAGTTGATGAACTGTTCAACCTCCTCGTGTGAGCACGAGGCAGCGCCGATACAGTCATCAATGTAGCGGAGGAAAAGGTGGGGGGTGGTGCCAGTGTAGTTGCGGAAGATGGACTGTTCCACATATCCTACAAAGAGACAGGCATAGCCAGGGCCCATGCGGGTGCCTATGGCAACTCCTTTAGTTTGGAGGAAGTGGGAGGATTGGAAAGAGAAGTTATTCAGGGTGAGGACCAGTTCAGTCAGTCAAAGGAGGGTGTCTTAGAAGGGCCACTTCAGCAGGTAACATGAAATCCAGTATCATATTAATATTGGCGACTTTTCACAGTTCGTTGGACCTCACTAGTGAACTGTATTCACTTCCAGTGCAGTGGAAATTAATAAGAGCTGTAAGTGCCAGCCAGCCCCAAGCGAATGGTCCTAGACATGTGAAAGGACGTCTGTTTCACTTATTTGAATATATTTACGTAGTTTACACTGTTCACCTTATTGATCCGTTAATTAATTCTAATGTACATTATTCAATTGAAATTTAACAAATCTGTATTACATGCGAGTACACATATCTTTTTTCATACATGGTAATCAAGCATTCAAGAATCAGTTCAGGGACTTCGACATAACATTGCATTTCCCGCTAAGAGCAAGGTCTGCACAATGTTTTCAAGATGAAGATGAATGCCTCCATTGAGAAAACATTCCGGCTCCCAGGGTTATCTTTCAATAAGAGGCTCGGGTTATTGGGGAAGCACATGCTTGAATAAGGGACCCTGTAATGTCATGGTTCAGGTTTTTGAGGAAGGTTACAGCGCTCTTCAGGAGAGGAATTGGGCGATCTTGTTATGGCTGCACAGGATATTGCTTAGAACACTTTTGAAATATTTAGTTCAATTCTCGTCCACCTGCTGCAGGATAAATTTTGTGAAATCTGAAAGTGCTAAGAAAACAAAATTACAAGGACGTTGCTAGAGTTGGAGTGTGTCAGCTATTGGGACAGGCTGTTTTCCCTCGACTTTCGGTGGTTGACGAATGTCCACATAAAAACTTATCAAATCATGAGACACTTGGATAGGGTGAATATTCAAGGTCTTTTCACTTGATTAGACCGCATAAGTTTAAGTTGAGATCGGAGCTATTGAAAAGGCACCTGATGTACAAACCATTCACACAGACGATGGTGCATGTATGAACTGAACTGCGGAATTAGTTCGTGGAGAATGGTGCAATATCAACATTTAAATTGCATTTGAATGGACATATGAATAGGACGGGTTTAGAGTGCAAGCAAATGAGACTACATTAATTTAGGATGACTGATCAGCATGTACGAGTTGGACCGAATGACGTGTTTCCATACTGCACTTCTCTCGGACTATGACTTCAGAAACTATTCCCAACCATGAAGTATTTTTTGGAACAAGTGGCATTGACCAAGCAGACCACAGCTATCGCCCAAATTGGGTGGATTCCGCTGATTGGCATTGCATGATTTTTTGGGGGGATATTTGAGATTTAAAGGACGTGAAACAATAACTGATTGCTGCTATAGCCACGGCAGGCAGCTGAAGCAGCATTCGCAGAGGTAGGTGGGACTGTCCAGTAGTCCAATGGAAAAAATTAAGGAAAAGCATTGCAAGATAGCTTGGAAGTTGGCCACCGCCCAGCATCAAAAGTGGGTAAAACTAAAGAGTTGGAAAATGCATCCAGTGAACATGCGCTCTGTATTACCGTTATTTAACTGGGATACATGTATATTAAATGGAGATGTTTGTGATTCATCCAACTTACAGTTCGAATGAATTGATAGGGAAGAACACTCTGGTGATGACAATGTAAATCTGCGTCGAACTTTACTAATATATGAAATCAAGCTCCATGAACAATAGACTCCATAGCATATTTCCATTGAATTTGACTGCACTTTACGGAGTTACTGAAGTTGGTAAAACATTCCATCAGATGGCAGGTAAATGATTTATGACTCGGCAAGTCGCACAATAGCATTCAGTCACATTCTGTAATTTGATTTTACTCTAGAAGAGCTCCGATTTCTGGAAGTTCAAACTCTGGTGATGCAGGAAGCTGGAGGATAGGGAACCCCAGGAAAAGGCACCAAGTCAAAGTAGAGTGAAATATCTGATGTACTGCATGAAAATTTATAGCGTCAGTGCGCCTTCATGTGACATGGTAAACAATGTACATCTTGTGGATTGCTGCAAGGTTATCTGCATAGCCTAACTTGTTTCCCTTCTTTAGTAAACTGGAATCTGGATACATTTGCTCTCGCTTCTAACAATACAAATGACCCATTAATTTAATGGCATACTGTGCCGTGTCCCTTATGAACAAAGATTAGAAGAAGGATTAACTTTGTTGACTCAACAATTACGTGATTGCAGCTGCGAAGTTAATACCAAGGAAATCCAGACGTCAAACCAGATTTTTCTCTTCATAGGAATACAATGAACGAAGGGAGAACATGTAGTTCTTGGTGAAATGAAAAACAATATCAACGAGACACAAGACCTGGCCAAGAAATAAATGGTCGACTATTTGTGAGGCTGCCTGTTTGTTGCAAAGGGTCATAACTCATTTGAGCATCCTGCTGCAATTCGCCTATGCTGTTACTTGCAGGAGAAAAAAGAACGATAATCGACTAATATCCATTTAAACATAGGACAATCTGGGAAGAAACATATCACTGTATACCACATTGTTACTTATATCTAGAAGTTATTTGAAGTTGCTATGCGTAATATTACAGTTGATAGCTTTACAAATATAATCGCTGCTCAGCTAATGATAAAAGAAGAATTCAAGCAGTGCTAAGGTATTATTAGTGCAACCGGTTACCATTGTTCAATAAAGAACAGTTTTTCATATGGCAGGACAACAGCTGGAATGACAAGATGCCAGGACAAACAATAGTTAATTTAGTGATGTGGCAAGATCGGTCGGAGTAGCAGTCTGTAATGGTCATTGGCCCCGCAAAGCCTGAAAACTGCCAAAAAATGCATTCTATCTGAGAAACAGCTATGACCGTGTTACTGAGAACTCATTGAAACAATGTGGGTGAGTGGAACAAGTAAATTCCATTAATACTAACATAACTTCACTGCCAAATGGCATTCTTAACTGGGCATAGCTAAATGCAACCAAAACAAAGCGCGTTCAGTTAACTGATGGCTCTGATTGTACCATAACCGTAAACATCACTGGAAAAATATATAATTTCACTTGACCATATAGACATCAGTAGAACAGGGATGTGTAGTTGGTTTCAGTCAATTGGCTGCGCTTACAAATATAGTCCTTGCCCTTCACAACAATGGCGTATGTCTTCACTGACTCCTGGGCTGTTGCAAATAGTCTAACGGTTGACAATGATGAAATGGGAGTGCAACAATTGGAACTTATAATGGTAGCCTTTATTGAAGCAGCAATTACGGGAGAAAATCTGCGAAGAGGCATATCATTGTATAACAAGGTGTTGCTTATATCTAGAATACACTGGAAGTAGCTATGCATAATATTACAGTCGATAGCTTTACAAAGGGAATCTCTGTTCGGTTAATGACAAAAGAAGAATTCAAACCATCGTACTGTGGGCCAACCCTGGACATTTAAGTACCTGAGGCAGAAGACAGCAGAATGAGGCGTCCTACTGCAACTTACATCACTCATGAACTAGTGGAGCAATGCAATACTTGCAAAAAGATGAAGAAATTCCCCTTAAAAACGAATCGATTATCATCGATTTGGAGATGCAGAAGAACAGCCCAACTGCTGCAATTGGAATATATTAGACTGTTCCCTTTGTAACAATGCTTTTCATACAGTTTGATTATGATGGATGCCACCTGGGTGTCGAAATCATATACAGCTGTGTGGAAACAAACTAAGACAGTGCAATACATGCATAAACGTTTTGGTGTAGGAGCCATTAGAAATAGAAACTAAAATGTTTTCACATTCTGCAGGGAAAGCAATGAACACGTGCTTGAGATAGAATGGATATTTCACATTGCATATTGTTCTGAAGTAGCAGTGTTAGTGGAACGTATGAATAGATCTATGAAGCAACATATGAAACTATTGACACTTATGCACATGCACAAATGGCAGTTGCATGTCTTACCCCAAATCGAATACGAACTGTGCAATCAACCACAGCCTGGCAGTACCTGCATGAAAAAAATATACTTAATATCCCTGACTAATTATATAATGACGCCGGGTGGGTGATAGAGCTATGTCTCTGTAATTGTGGTAGGGTATGAATTCCGTCTCCAAATCAGTCATAATTCCCTGCAGTTGGAAATAGGATGATTGGGTACTCCCACGGGGCAAAAATATCCCATTGCTTCTAGATGCAGATGAAAATGTAACTCTCAATATAAGCGGTTATGGATATAAATGATTATGTTATCGTGTATCAGATATTAAATCAGCAACATAATTGTTTTTCTGGTGACGGCGCCCCTGCCTGTTTTTCCTCTTGCTCTGTGTGATACGGGATCTACTGCTACTTGTGTACTACTGCTCCAGAAAAGGATTTGGAGGATGGATTCACAATGCAATAAAACGAATTCAAGGTAGTTGTAACTGTCCGCCACATGATGCATGCAACGTATATATGCAATGACAATATATGATCTAATAACTTACACTGGTTACTGTCTCAAGAGGACATCCAAGTCACCTCACATTGCAGAATACTTTTACACACTCTTGATTCACTCTATGTTAAATGAAAGAAATACTGCTAACTGGAATATGACTATTTTGAAGCAGCTTTCACAACGAACGTCAGCCCATAGCTAACAGCTACTATCTCAAACGTTTACAGAGTGTACACATTATGGGTCCCGTGGAACTGTTGGCTTGTATCATAAAACAATGAATACCATACCGTTTCCCTATGTTTAGCTATTGTCTGATGCATATATTCAGGATTCAAAACAAGTATTGTGCTAAAACTAACAGTAGGAATAACTAATTGAATAAATTACTCTTCTGTTGGCGATCTGAGCATTTCTAAATTAAACTGAAAGCAGTATCCCTTTCCTGGTACTATTCAGACATGGCAAATTTCTTCTTCGACTTCAAATTTCGAGTAGCTTTGTACTTAAAGTATAATCACAGTAACTAGTTGGGAAACAGTCGACCCGGTCAATTCAGAGGTTCATAAATCAGAGGTTGCTGTCTTGAATTCAATGCAGTTCAAATCTGCTTTTGAATGACAATGATTTATACAATTTTATAAACGTATCTTCTTTTTCACTGTCAAGTTGCAAGATCGATGCAAACGCAGCCTTGAAACAGCTTTTAAAATATATGATATCTGAAAGAATGGAATGTGGAAGACAGCAACAGTTTTGTTAATATTGCAAAAATAAAACAACATAAATTTGATATGAAATGAAAGATATTCCAATCTACGGGTATAAGGAGAATGATCACTACAGGATACACTGTGAAAATATCTTGCTGAATAGGTTTTGGCAAGCTACAGCAGCATTAAACATCAAAATAAATGGTGAGACATTGAAGTAATTGGCATTTTCTGGAAATAACGCGAAAAAATACGATAAGGTCTTAGTTTTCCAAAAGGAATTAAGTGCTGACTTGGACTGGTTGGTGTTAAACACCCCCATCTATTTTGTAACAGTATTTTTCTCTGATACAAGGCTCTTTAGAGTTAAGAAATCGAATATGTTTTCAAAACAGGAACAAATGTCACTTATTGCATAACCTCTCCAGCTCACATGGGAGCTCTTAGACACGATACTAAATGGTTGGACCATTTCGCTTCATTTGGTTCTGTATTGGATATATTTTGTTCAACACCATCATTAGCACATCACTTGAAAACATGAATCCAAACACACTCGCCCTGATTTCAGGTGTCTATTACCCTCTTCTCGCTGTGTTTGGTGTCTCTGGTAATTCATTGAAATTCATTTGACAACTGCTTAAAAACGAAGGCATTTTGTTATTGATTGTGTTTTCGTTGTTCGAAAGAGTTTGTTTATTGCAGAATGGTGACTATCTTTGCTTACTATCGAGACTGTTTCTTTTTAATTATGTGTTTTTCACCTGTCATAATGAGTGGGTGATGTATCTTTTCAAATCTCGACATGCTGTTTGAAGACAAATTACAGGATTATGAATTTTCAAGGATGAATGATAGCATTCTGGTCCCGAAACAGGTTTTCAATTCGTGATTCAGGAAAACTGAGAACATTTTTATTGTTATGCCTCTTGAGGTAGTGGAGGTCTAAACGTTGCTAAAACATATAAATGTCTTTTAATTCATGCAATTCCTCCTTTGCATAGTACTAATTGCATGCAACATTAATGAAATGCATATCTAAGTGGTCAGTGATAGATTAAAACATTGGTTACGCTGATGCACACCACAAACTAGGAAGGATATGAAGAAAGTGAGGGCGGCAGATGCTGGAGATCAGAAATCGAAGAGTATGGTGCTGGAAAAGCAAAGTCAGTCAGACAGCATCCGAGGAGCAGGAGAGTCAATATTACGGGAGGCTTATGCCGTAACACCGACTCTTCTGCTCGTTGGTTGCTGCGTGACCGGCTGTGCAGCTCCAGAACCACAATCCTCGAATCTTAGAACTATCGTTAAGATTACTAAATAGCAGACATCAACATTAAATAAATTGTGGAATGGAAATTATTAATCAGGGACAAACTATAATTCAGTTAAGATAATGCACTGAAAAAAAAATCATGTGCTATTATTACAAACTAAAAGAAGCGTAAAATGTGAGAGACTTCAATAAAGTCTTATTACTTCAATTATTGAGCTTTCCTGTAATACGTTTATGTCCCATCTAAATGTTGGCAATGTGTACGCATTTCAAAAGTGTGACAAAGTCCTGCAGTTAAATCATTGTTTAGGTAGGAACAGTGTGACTTTATTTATTGAGGATAAATAAAAGTAGTTTGGCAGTAAGGTTACTAGGAAGACGCTTGGAATGTAAGAGGCATGGCGATTCTTCTTCCTAACATAATTCAATCGATTTAGGACAGAATTTAATTGAACATGCTTCCATTAAAAATTTTTATTTCGTTGAACTTCCCTATCTTAAAAGCAGTCGATGCTTGCACATTTAACATAAGGCAGCAATGCTCAACAGTCAATAGGGTACTATGAAAAAAAAATCACAATCCAGAATGAGTATGTCCATTACATTTGAACGATGTGACACGCTATTAATGATTGGTAGACCAGACTCAAGCAATCGATTGGTGTTTGCCAGCTTGTGGTTGTTGCGTTTTGGATTAAGCAAATGCGTAGGATTTCTATTTTGCCTTCAGAGAGGAGAATTCAAAATTATATAAACGTTGTTTTTAATGCTTTTCAAATTAATTTTGCGTAAGATATATTTGTGAATTCGTTCTGAAATTTTGCTGCGTACAGTAACACCTGAAATACTGTATCTCAAATGAGTGTTACATAGTTGTTCAGGAAATGATGCTCTGCTTTGGAAAAGAAACATGCTAAAGCAAGGCCACTCGTAATTCAACATTTTCTGCACGTTTGGCATGAAGTCTAGCGTGTTTTTGAATTAAATGATGTTAATTACTTAGTTTATTTGCAACATCTCAAGTAGGAAAACCGGCTTTGAATTCCCATTTCTCATATTTATTTTAGGAAGTGGGGGTTTAATTTGCATTTATGGGGGAAACATAGCATAACTGTATTATAGAATCATCCATCCTTATGTGGTTAATTAGCTTGGTGAACAGGGAAAGCAAAGATAAACGTCACTTTTCAAATTGATTAATACGAATGGGCGTTTTGCATTCTATGCAAAGTAGAAACATCAGTCTGCATTATATCATAAGCACCACGCAGGCTTTTCCACAATCTGTTCAGTGCATTTCGTATCACTCATCGGGAGCTTTGGTGGCAATGTTTGTAAAGCCCTTTGAGAGATTGACAGAGAGCCAGGTCAAAGATTTACAAGGCAAAGAGAGAAACAGTTGCAAATGGAAGGCAAAAAAAGAAATGCCAGGAGCTAAAGGAAAGTCAGAAAAGAAATAAGAATGGAAGTAGAATTCTAAACCAATTAGTTGCCCATCAGATTTGCAGGTGCATTAAAAGATACGTTTTTAAGGAGAGCCAAGTAAGGGGATATCAGTCAATCTGTTCAACGTTGATTTAGCATGTAGATTTGAGGGAAATCATTAAGGTGAAAATTAAGGCATACAGGCGGGGTAGTGCAGTCGACAATTCTAAAGCACGAAACCGACGTCACAGAAGCAACTCAATAACATTTTTTCAGTAGCTTTATTGAAGCAGTGCGTTGTTATCCAATGTAAATCACTGCAAGATGAGTAGAATAAATTCACTCAGTAGGCAGTGAAGCGCCATATTACGCATAATTCCTTAAAAAAATGAAAGAAAATGATCATCTAATAAGTCTAGAAAGGGCTAGCATACAATCCGTTTGCACAATGACATGGCACAGCAATTACTCTGCCCAGGATCGTCAGAAACTATGGAAAGTTGTGTGCACTACCCAGGCCATCACGGAATCCAATCTTACCTCCATGGACTCCATTTACACTTCTTATCACCGCAGAGGAGCTGTCAAAATCACCAAAGACCCTTACCATTCCATGTAATGTTCTCTAACAACCCATTCTGACAGGTGGAAGATGAAGAAACTTGAACATGTTCAAGAACGGTTTCTTCATTGCCATTATTAGACTAATAAATGCAGTCTCGAACTTCAAATAATGTTGATCATGCTTCATAAACGTCCTGTGAATTGTAATATGTATACTTTACTCTGGCTAAGGACACTGTGCTCTGTATGTCCTTGCTTAATATGATCGTGCTGTACTATTCACAAACAAATCTTTTCACTGTTCTTAGATTCCAGTGAACACCACAAATCAAATCAAATCGAGTCATGTCAAATCAAATCAAATCAAATCAAACGAAATCAAATCAAATTAGGAAGGATAAAGAAGGACCACGAAAACCAATGACTGAGATGCACAAAATATTTAGCACTAAAATTGAAAGATTATTTTTATAGCATGAGTGAGTGCAAAAAGAATTTTTTTAAAAATTAAAAACATACAACTTCAACGAGTGGCTATACATCATATAATAAAATTAAGGAGTAAAAAGTGAGGTCTGCAAATGCTGGAGATCAGAGCTGAAAATGTGTTGCTGGTTAAAGCACAACAGGTCAGGCAGCATCCAAGGAACAGGAAATTCGACGTTTCGGGCCAGTCCACTTCATCAGGAATCTGATGAAGGGCTTTGGCCCGAAACGTCGAATTTCCTGTTCCTTGGATGTTGCCTGACCTGCTGTGCTTTAACCAGCAACACATTTTCAGCTCTAATAAAATTAAGGGACAATTCCCACAGGTATATCAGGGAAGAGGTGTTTAAAATGTTTGTTTCATTTAACATAGTTAGACAGATGGTGTGAATAATCTTCTATATTGAAGTTAAATGGTCCATGCCATTGATAAAATGAGAGCAGAAGTTGAAACTTTTCTTGTTCAAATCGTATGCAAGGGGGAGACTTCGAAAAAAGGACTCTGTTTATGCAATATGAGAAGAAGATGCATTTTTGTTCAACCAGTATTAACATTAAAATGTAATAGGAACATTTAACCAACAGTCTTATTGCTCAGACAATGCAAGTAGATTGTGACTGACTGGCGGAAACAAACGACAAGTCTGTAACGTTTCACCCCACGGCTAAAACAAATATTCCTTTGGGCCATGCTAACTGCTTATTTTATTAGCTTGATGCTTAGATCGGGCATAATAAAATCGCGTGATAACACATAACTTCATCAAATGAATACAACATGTAAACGCAGCATGCAAATGTTAGATCAATGCTTTTAGCCTTCAGCTGTGGCAAGACTACTTCACTATTGTGCAAAGGGAACAGCAGATGAAGAGAACTGTCTCACTCAGCTATTATTCATTAAATACATAGTTCTTTTTCTCCTCAAGAATGCGATTGCCAAGTAGATGTATCTTTTAGCAAACATGAAAATAAGTAATTAGACAAACAGATTAATGATCGCAGAAATGTTGGCCGTATTGCCCAGCAATTGATGGGTAGTGTCAAAAATCGCATTCTAATAAAATATCAAGGCTCGTAGCATGCCTCTTGTCATCAATCTCTCCATGCTGACAAGACTCAGAGAAATATATATTTTTTCATAAGTGATTCTGTTGTTAAGAACATATATAAGTTCATTATCTTGGCTCATTGCTTAAGTACTTAGGATCCGGATCCATGCAGACAAAACAAATGCATGCCTCCATGTTCCAAAGGAACATGATAACCGCCAATATATTCTATATCAGCAGTGCAACGCCCTGTTCAATCAAAATGCACTAGACTGGTCTGAGAATTAAGTTATTCTGCCTGTATTTCTATTCTAACGATTTCCGAACAAAACAGAACAGCCATAACGTTTAAAATAGCTCAAATCTTTGGCAAGTCTGTTCCATGCATATTAGTTCTGAAGACTGTAAGATGAAATGTTTCTACTTCCAATCAGCTTTCAGATAGTTTTGTTTACCATGCAAAATATTTATCTATTACCAAATAATTACTTAAAAACCTTACATCATTATGGGAAACGAGAGAAAAGATTTAATTTTTTTTATATATTCCAGTTGTTCTGGGTAAAGGGGTGCCAGATGGCTTAAATGAGGGTATAATTTTAAACTAATGTAAAAGTGATACAATAATAATTCAAATAATGACATGACAATATGAGTGTTGTGAGACATATAGAACGAACATGATATGCCAATCAAACTTCGTTAGTAATTTCCAATGGTGAAATATCAAAACTGCTGTGGCCATTCAATTTGAGACAGAGCATGAAGAAACAAGATTTAATTGAATTTTACCTAGTTTTAAAATGCATTTTTAAAGTCGATGCGACGTTCATGTTAGATCAACAGAGGGATACTGACCTACGGAACATACATTTAGTGTATGAGGCAGAGGAGTGGAGATACATTATGGTAGATATCGTAGGATGTCGGTACCTTGAACTCACGAATCTGGAAGTATGGCAAAAAAAACAATTGAAAATGAAATTGAAAGAACAGATTGCATATGGCATTGTGATATCTACAAGATATCAACCTAAGAATTTGAAAGTGGAATTACGTTAACCATTGTCTTGATCCCTTTGGTAAAATTAATAATCTATGTGATCATCTTCTTTGCAATGTCTTTTTATACTTGTACAGATAATGTATTCTCATGGTATAAGTTCAGAAAACAAATCTATTCAGTGTGACTGACATTTTATAATAACTCCTGAGATATCATTTTAACATTACAGTACATTCTTATTCTTGAAAAAATCAGAGGCTGCCTACAGCGAAAAGATGGTAGACAAATCGGTTGAATGGCTGTCGTTACATTTTCTAATGACTCAGATTATCAGGTTTTAGTACGTCTGAATTGAGTGTGCTTCTTCCTTTAGATTAGTTGATTTGGTCTGAACGAGCAAGCACAATAAGCAACTTGCCTTCGGAAACTAAATAATACTTAGCATTTTGGATGGAATGTTTGGTTTTTTTGTGCACAAATTAAGTACACATGGCTTCTCTCAACACAGCTCTTCCACAATCAACTTGAATTTACGTGAAAATATTAAGCATGCTATGTTCTTTACTGTTTCATTCAATAGCTATTTCATTTGTGCTTAACTTGCTTTTGTTGCTTTAAATCTCCTGAAATTCGTTAATTGCTATAATTTGCAAAATAGCTTGGGAAACTCGCATGCATTACAAAGAACTTGAAAGCATTTTGAACATTTTAAACACGTAATTTCCCTTTAGTCTAAGTTTGTCAAATTTGTAGTTTGTTTGCATTACCAAAGGCTTGTTATTAGAAATGTACATATTCGGACATGCGGTTATACGATTTCTGGAATGTGTAAAACACGGGAATATTAATAAAATTAGAGATTAATCTGTTCTTGAGCAAACCAATGCCGTCAGTGATCTACATCAGCAAGAAGAACATATTATCTGCCACAGATCGACAAAAGTTGAAGACATTGAATAAGACAGAAATCATAAAAAGAATAATTAGTTGAGTGCCAGAAAAAAAAGTATTTTCTCTGAAGCTTTTTCTAACTTCTTTTGCAGCTAATATACTCACAATCGTAATATTGTCCCGTGGAAAATGCAACCTTTCCAAATGTATCAATCATTACATGATGGCCATGGCAGTAGCAGATCTAATGGTATTAATATTTGAAGTCATTTTATACAAAATCAAAGAAATGTATTTCCCAAAATCTTTTCTGGATTACACTCAAGCCTGTAGTCTTAAAATGACTTTCAGTTTCATTTTCACTGATTGTTCTGTCTGGTTTACAGTCGCTTTTAGCTTTGATCGCTTCATATCAATTTGTTGCCTGAAGCTGAGAATCAAATATTGCACAGCACAAACTTCAATTGTGGTTATTGCAATGATATGTGGGCTTTCGGCTCTACAAAATTTTCCAGTTTATATTATAAATGAACCAGGGCAGATCATTGGCAGCACATTATGGTTCTGTGTCTTAAAAGCTGCATTCTACACTTTGCCTTCTTGGAAAGCGTATTTGTGGTTGGAAACTATTTTGACCCCCTTTTCTGCATTTTGCATAATTTTCCTCTTCAACAGTTTGACAATCAGGCACATTTTAGTGGCCAGTAAAGCTAGGAGAGGTTTTAAATCAAAGTCAAAAGATCCAGAGGTGGAAAACCGCAGGAAGTCCATTATATTACTTCTTGCTATTTCTGGCAACTTTATTTTTCTATGGATACTAATTGCGATCTGCCAGATATTTGTCCAAATCACTCAGAATGAATTTTACAATATAGACTACAGCGACCCTTTCATGGTGGCGGAGCAAATTGGATATATGCTTCAACTTCTAAGTTCCTGCACTAATACAGTTATCTATGCTGTGGCACAGACAAAATTTAGAAACGAATTGAAGGAAATTATCAAATATGTCTTTGCCCTACCAATAAAGGTATTGCAAACAAGTTATTGGAGATGGTGTAACAGTTAGTTTTTTGAATCAACAGCTTATCAGGAACATGAAACATTCTCATTCATAATAATGTGCTCAACTTAAGTAATGATTAATCTGTTCAAAGTCGGTCTTCAAGAGACATAGTCGTTGTATATTTTCATTCTTTTCTGAACTTCTCATTGAAAACACAGAAATAAACTGATGTATTTCCTGCTTTGAGTATGTGGCGATGCTGCTTCTTTAACAAGGTTACCTTGTTTTGGTCTTTATTTCAGAGTCGGTATAAAGACATAGGGACTGGGGGGCCTAGATTTGATGGGTTTTGGGACCAATTTGATTATAACTAACAAATACTGCCAAAGACTTTCAAGTTTAAAAAAATAATTATTTATGCAATGAAAGGGGAATAGCCTGTTCTCCAAGCTTAGCATTTCTCTGGTTTATTTTGGAGTGGTGTGGGTTTTCGCAGTGTGAATGTTCAACGCAAGCAGTCAGTCAGTTTGAAGCTGCTTATCAAAGGAACAGCCATAGGAATTCCATGCTGAATCTTTCTGCCATCTCTGTATGTCTGCTGCAAGACCCTATGTTTGCTTTAACCGTATTTATTTTTTGCCAAAAGTGTGTTTATTGGGGTGGTTGCTGGAATTTTGAATAGCATTATTAAATTGTCATAATCCGTCCGGTTTTGGACAGATTACTTTATTTTATAATCTGTTCTCTTTTGTTTGGGTTGCAGTCAGTAGTCATGCAAATAAGTTCTGTTTTGTTTAAACCTAAGTGGTTGGACGAGCTGAACCACTCCTGGAATATACACTAAGCACCTGTTCAAAAAATGAGGAAACTTCGGGGCTGGCAACATTCTTGAAATGTTTTGAGGTGATCTGGCCTGGTCCATAAAATATGGGGGCTCTTCCCGAGATTTGTTCTATTGTTCCAAATTAAGGATAGAATTTTTGGACTCAAAGGCTGTAACTGGATGCTGTTAGAATCTTTTTTTCCCCCCGAATATTGATTTCAGTTGGTTAGAACAGTGAATAGAATAGCAATGGCCATTTCTTTGACTCTGCATTTTCAAGGGGTGGAAGAAGTGTCTTCGGAGGTTTTACAAAACGTGAACAAAACGAAGGTGCTGGAGTTAGCAGAGCATCTGGAGTCAGAGCTATTTTCTTCCCTTCGGAAAGGAGGGATAATTACAACAATATCTCAGCTTTTGCATTCGCTGGAAAGGCCATTAACATACAGATGGTTAAAACTTAAATGGAAATAAAGCAGCTTGAGTTAGCCACAAAAGGAAACAGTCAAAGAAATAAACTGATTAAATTATGATTAAGAACTGAGGAAAAAGTGGCGGTGGGGGGGGGGGGGGGTGTGGTGGGGGAAAGAAAGAATCGCTTCACAAAACACAGAGGAAAATAGAGAGAACAAGGGAGAGACTGGAAAAGAGAAAGAGAGAGACAGACAAGAGAGAAACTGAGAGAAAGAACAAAGAAAGAGAGGGTGTTTGAACTTGGGAATTGGCTCGTGGACAGGAAAGTCGGCTTAAAATGGTGGAGGTGAAGGCTGAAGGTAAGCTTAGCGAGGAAGAGAGTGAGGATTAACAAACCATTGGTAACGAAAGGCCTGTTAAGATTATGTTTAAATGTATTCACACATTGCCTGTATTTGATGAGAGATGTAGAAATCTTTTATTCATCTCACTTGAGAAGGTGGGTAAATCAGTGCAGTGGAAAATGATCAAACTATTTTTTGGTGTTCTAAACAAATGTTGTAGGCAGAGCTAATGCGGTAGTTGCATCACAATCAGAGGAGGTATCTGGGGCGTTTTCGGAGATGATGAAAGCCATCTGAAGTGCATAGGAGCTTGTGCCAGAAGCACAAACTTCAGAAATTTAAGAAGGGGGCCTTGTCAAACTTACATTTAGCTTGAGTGGATCATACGATGTTACATAATCAATTTGGCTTCCATAATCAATTTCAATCCACGAGGTATAGAAAATGGAGAAAATAGAAATCCTTATATGTAACAGGAAAGGTGGATTTAAGTGAAAATCATAAATATAACTTGCCACAGGTTAAAAAGGTAACCATTGAAAGGAAATTAAAAATTAAAAATCTCTGACGTTTTTAGTGCAATAAAGTAGGCCACATGAAATCACAGGATTGGGGAGTTAGGAAAAAAATACACTGTGAAGCCAGATGTAAGAAAATAGGATAAGACAGTGAATTTTGTTGAGTGGCAACAGGAAGCACAGTAGAGTCTGAAAAGTTGCGTGAGAATGTAAAACCTGATGTTAGGTTGTTAAGGAGAAAGTGCCAGATCTTTTTAAACTATAAACCTTGAAGGGGAAGTTTACCGCCATCGTACAGGAGCACTAGGTAATAACTTTTACAATATTAAGATATGCAGAATCCTCTCAATCTGTGATTTTGAAAGATGAACAGATATATACTTATGAAGGATTGTTGACAGAAAAAAGTGCAAGTAACAATAATTCACGGTGAGCCAAGTAGCGCTCAATCATGAACAGTAAGCTTAGAGTGTCCCATAAAGGGTGGAGAAGGCGTGGTGGGTGTTGAAAAGCCAGTGGAAACTCAGGCAACTGATCAATTGGAGGACACATATCTTGTAATTCTTCCAGGCAGTGTGGTTACAAGGTCACAAAATCATGACAAAAGAGTATAGGTCAGAACGTTGAAGTGGAATTAGCAGAGACAACGTTTGACCAGATTGCTGATAGAAATCAGGAGCAGATAGATGTCAAAGTCGACATCTTTAGCCAAGATAAATTAACCGACGTATGCAGATATGTGAAAATGTAAATCAGTTGTATGAAAAGGCACACACAGAAAAAGAATCCGAATTTATCCCTGAATGCTCCTATGTTAAATGTGGTGTCATAATGAAGAAATAAACATGATTAAATATTCAGGCAGATATGAAATCGGAAGAAGTTCATCAAGTCGTATTGCCAGTGGTTTTGCAGAAAGAAGAAGCGTTAACTACAAACATAGAGTCATTTGAGTGAAAGAAAACAACGCGATAAAAACAACAACGTTTTTAAATGGCCTGGACTGCAGAAGATTGTAGTTGAATTTTGCCAGAATGCCATGCATGTCAGATGGTTTGAAAGCCACTGACTGTAATAAAACCTGCATCTTTAATATCTATTCGTGCATTTGTGTGACCTTTTACAGGAGCCTTCATTGATTGCGTCCAACTCCAAACTAAAACTAAAAGTTAGAACCAGTATTTGAAAAATGTAGTAGATGTGTCCACTAGACTCCCAGATGCCATTTCATTGCACAATATCAAGCTAAATGGTTTGTCGAGCGGTTACTCAACATTTTCCCTCGAAATTTATTACCCACAGAGATGTCAACAGGTCGAGGGACAATCTTCACATCAAATTATTCAAGGAAGTTATGGACAGCTCATGGATAATACAATTCAAACGTACTGTCTACCACCCAGAATCGAAGGGAGCTAGAAACATGGTATCAGACATTAAAGTCGAGAGTACTGTGCTGGAAAAGCACAGCTGGTCAGGGGGCATCAGATGAGCAGGAGAATAGACGTTTCAGGCACAAACTCTTCATTAGGAATTAGGTTGGTGACCGGGGACCTGAGCGATAAATGGGAGAGCGTGAGACTGGTGGGGGTGAGGGGATGGGTGTGTGTGTGGGGAGAGATAGGGAAGGATGCCATGAATGTATTCGATAGATCTAGCTGAACGCGAGGATGATAGGTAGGGGAGCGGGGTGGAGCACATAGATTGGAAAGAAATTGGATAGGTCAAGAAGACAGTGCCGAGTTGGAGGCTTGGGATTGGCATAAGGTGAGCAAAGTGGAAATGAGAAAACTCCAGAAATTAACATTAATCCTTTGTGGTTTCAGGGTCACATGGTGGAAGATGAGGCATTCTTCCTCCAGGCATGTGCTGGTTAGAGTTTATTGATAGAGGAGGCCCAACATGTACAACCGCAACATGACCTCTTAAATCCTATACTCAATGCTCTGACCAATAAAGGAAAGTATACAAACGTCTTCTACACTATCCTATCCATCTGCGACTCTACTTTCAAGGAGCTATGAACCTACACTTCAAGGTCTCTTTGTTCATCAACACTTGCTAGGACCTTACCATGAAGTGTATAAGTCCGTTTAAGAATTGGTTTCCCAAAATGCAGCATGTCGCATTTCTTCAAATTAAACTCCATCTGCTACTCTTCAACCCATTAGCCCATCGAATCAAGATCTGTTGTAGTCTGAGGTTACCTTCTTCACTGTCCACTACACCTCCAGTTTTGGTGTCATCTGCAAACTGACTACCTATACCCCCTCTGTTCATTTATGTAAATGACGAGAAGTAGTGCACCCAGCACTGATCCTTCTGTCACTCCACTGATCGCAGGCCTCAAGTCTTCATAACATCCTCCACCACCACCCTTTGTCTTCTACCTTCGAGCCATTTCTGTGTCCAAATGTCGAGTTCTCCCCATATTACATGAAATCTAACCTTCGGAGTCACGGAGTGAATGGTTACTCTGAAACACTGATGAGGGTGGAGAGAGAAATATATCCCGAGTGCTGGGGTCTGCTTGTCAGTGGATGAAGTGGCGGAGGATGGTGTGATGTTGTTGCATTGGAAGGTGAGGACCCGGGAGGAGTTATGTTCTGTCCTTTTTGCATTGGCAAGGATGAAGTTCGAAGATGGGCATGCGGGAAGTGGAGGAGATGCATTGGAGGACATCATTGAGGACATGAGAGGGAAAATTGCGATCTTTGAAGAAGGAAGCCAACTGTGATTTCTATGGTGGAATTGGTCACCCTGGGAACAGATGTGGCAGAGGCGCAGCAGTTGCAAATACAAGATAGCGTTTTCACAGGAGGCAATGTGGAATGGGTTGTAGTCCATGTATGTATGGGAGTACGTGAGCTTCTAGCAGATATCCATGGTTAGTAGAGATCCAGGAAGGGGAGATGGAGAAGTAGAGATCCATGCAGGGGAGGGAGGTGTCCGAGATGGTTACCGTGAATTTGAGGTCAGGACGAAAGTTGTTTGAGAAGTTGGCTTCTATTCAATCTCCAACGCAGAGCATGACGTAGTGCTGAGTCAGTCATCGAAGTAGCAGAGGAAAACGTGGCGAATAGATCTACCTTTTGCATTATCAGCTACGTTATCTCCCAGCCCCAGCCCTCCTATTTATCTCAGCTCCACGGCCAAAAACCTTCTTTCCTGATGAAGGGCTTATGCCTGAACTATCGATTTTCCTGCTCCTCGGATGCTGCCTCACCTGGTGTGCTTTTCCAGGACCAGACTCTCGACTCTAATCTCTGCCATCTGCAGTCCTCACTTTACATTAAAGACCAGGTTGAGAGCTTATTACATAACAATCCAGAATTCCGTTTGTACTTTTTATAATCAGAGATTCAACAATAAATCGACCAAATTCAGTTCATTTGAAATAGTTTTTGGGCATGAATGTGAGAATGGCTAAAATTGATTGGTGAGAAATTAATAGACCAGAATTCAGTGAGAACGTATTTTGGTTATGTGTCAGATTATAGGGAATGTTTAAGTAGAGTGGGGGAGTTCGTTAGCCAGCATTTATGAAGGATCACAACTTATGAAACAGGAACCAGATAAGAAATCAAAAACTCGTAATTTTTGCATCGGAGAAAAGGAGTTAGTGTTACTTCCAGTGATAGGTGAAACATTGAAGTTTAGTGAACGTTCGCAAGTCGAAAGAAAATTGAATGAGGTGAACCATGCGATTACAATTCCACACAGGAATTAATCACACACTGTTTGTCTTGTGAAATTGCTTAAAAGGTGTTTTGACAGGGAAGGAAAGATGAAGGAGACCATGTGTTATTGGTTACAACACAGTGGGAAGAACCAAGTTCAGAGGATTTTGATTTGGACCTTCTGCAAATTAAATTGGACAATGAGGAACTTGTCTGCAATTGGGATACATTATTGAGTTATCTTCCATACGAAAGTCGAACTGACCTGATTTGGTTATTCCTACTGCATGGGGAGAGATTTGGAAATAATGTGGCAAGTACTAACCTAATTATGCATGGTAAAGATGCAGGACATGCTGTTGCAATTAAGTAACATATTTTTAGGCATAGCCCTCGAAAGTTGGCACAGCATCAAAAGAAAATTGAACACATGCTTCAAGAGGTGATAATCGACTATGAACCGGTAGGAATGGAGCCAAAACCAAATTGGACACAGCTGTGTGGACAATTACAAGATTAATTCAATTACAAAGACTGGTGCATTTCCAATACCATTTTTCGATGATATTTTTAAGCTGGACTTTGCTCAGACGGTACTGGCAGGTATCTTTCTCTGAAAGACCTCAGTCAATTTGGGTTTTCTTTACGTGGAACTGACTGTATCAGTTTCAAGTTATGCTCTTTGGTGTGAAAAATGTGGCAGCCACATTTCAGAAATGAACCACTAACGTCATGTGCGAATAACCAATCCTATACCTGGTGATTGTTAATCACAAATGGAAAGATCTTTAGCAACATTTATCGGACTTCAACATTCTGGGCCATGTTATTGGACATGGACAAATGGCTCCACGGAATGCAAAAATAACGTAAGTGGGAAGCTTCCAAACGTGGGATTGAGTGGATTTTATCGGACCGAATGTTAACAGTGTGGCTGCTGTGCTCATTGAATTACTTAAGAAGGCAAGAAGACTCAATGGTCATTGGACTGTCAGAAGACATTCGACAGCGTGAAATTAAGTACAGTCGATGATGTTCTCAGAAGAATGTCCTTTCATATTAATCACAACTTTGTCTCAGAGCATTCATGCCGTATCTATGTATGGACTGCCCCGTAAAATACTAGTAAATAATCTGTGTGCTAAGAGCTGCATTGTTACACGTTTTTACTGCGTGATTTTTATTTTGTTTTAAGCGTGATTAATGTATAATGTATTGGGCAGCATTGGAGAAGTAGATCATTCAGCCGACTGACTACAGCCAAACATTCAATGGGATCACGTGATTAGATGAATTAACTGATATTATCTGCGCAATTTAAACTGCAGCAACCTAAAGCAAATGACTGAGAGGAATGTTATCTATTTACAGTTATGAAAGTGACTATTCTGCCTAAATCTCTTGATCCTGTGTTTTGTTTGTCACATCGTGACGATTATTGTAATGATTCTTCATGCAGAAAACCATGAAATGAGTTTGCTGTGGGTGTGCAGTTACATGAAGGCGACAGCAGGTGAAAATAGCAGCTTTTTTCCACTAAATGACATTAGTGAACCAGAACAGACTTTCCTCAACACTCGTTTGTCCTTTGGTTATAAGTCGATTTGTAATTCCTAAGATCGAATTAATTTCATCAGCTACCATTGCTTTATTCGATCCCTAGGCCCCAGAACATTATTTGGGATTTTATTGACTTACAGCCAATGTTATAAAACCACTAAGAAATCAGCTAGCCCTTTTAATTTCCCATAGGTAAAAACAATGACTGCAGATGTTGGAAAAGCACAGCAGTTCAGGCAGCGCCCGAGAAGCGGTAAAATTGACGGTTTGAAGGGCTTTTGCTCGAAACATCGATTTTACTGCTCTTTTAATTTCCTATATCATGCGAACTGTTTGAGACTGACATTGAGTACTCGTCATGCTAAGTTTGCACCTACTGGAGGAGAAGAAAATATTAAAAGGCGTTGACTGAGTTATAACATGAGGATTTCAGTTTCTCATGAGAATTTGAAACAAGATAATTCAATCCAAAATGCAAGCTGATTGCTGCATAATCATACAAATAGTGAATACATTTCAATCGAATTGTTTGGGTCGAAATGTTCTACGTCACTAAAAAAAATAAGAAAATCATTTCAGTTTGTATATCGACTCAAAGCAGTTCTCAGTGCAGCAGAGTTTATTTGGCTCATCGTAATACACCAGTCAAACTAATCCCACCTTTCGGCTCCTAACCCACAGTACTGGGATGAAAAACCCTAAATGGCTCTTAAATAACACGAGAATTTCCACTGGAAATAATTGTTTAGATCGTGAGTTCCAGACTTGCACCATGCATATAATGACTAACAAAACATGTCAATCAACTCTCTTCTTCGACTTCTACCTCGGGAAGTAAACCAATCCAGTTATTGTCAATTTAACAAATAAATAATAAAGTGCCCTTTTGTTTCCACCCCCTCTCCATTCGTTAAATCAAAAACATCACTATCAGGCCTCATCTTAATTTTCGCTATTCCAGAAAAAGCAACCCAAATATTTCATTTTTTTCCTCCTACCTCAGAAACTAAAACACAGGTAATATTCTGATAAGTCTCTTCTGTACCCTATCTGTTGAAACCTTATCATTCCTATAAATTGTTGACAAAAAGTAAAGGCTGCACTTCAGGTGTGACTTAACCAGCATTTTGTATAGTTCCATTAATACGTCACACTGTACCTTAACTAATACAGGCAAGATTTCCATGTGCCTTGTTGATGAGTTTATTTTACTGATTTACATCATTCAGCGATTTGTTTGTATATACATCAAAGCCGTTTAACGTTCACAATCTTCATAGAACATCCTTTGGATTTGTTCAACATCGCAATTTTCATTATCTCACACAAATAAGGCTAATTTTCATTTGCAACTGTACTTCCTCACTAACAGTTTGGTTGACATTCAACATCAGTTTACACCTAATTACTTGATGGCCCATGTTTTATGTCATCTGCAGAATCTTGAACATTGTTGCTATTTATGAGTACAAATCATTAATATACATCTCAATGTCAAATTTAATATTACAGTCCACTGCGAATTACAACAGTGAGTTGACTTCCAGTCACAGAAGTATGCTCCCCTGCTATCACTCAAAGCATTCTGGCCCTCAGAACATTTGGATGCAACATGCTTGCATTCACTGAGCTCTTATTTTTGTCGACTAGCCTGCCAACGCTTATCAAACTATTGTTGAAGTCTATTTCAACCACGTGAGGTCCATTTCATTTCTCAAGTTCATTCGGCTCCTTTTGTATTCAGAACACATGATTAAATTGATAAAACATGGTACTTTACGATCATACGAATGCTGAGTATTACCAATTGATTTATGACTCTTCACATCTGGGCGTGTTGTTTCCTTCAGAACTGCTTCTCATGTTTTTCCACAACCAACGTTAGTCTGAATAGTTATTCGTTTCCAGACACAGCCATTCCGCTGTTACAATAATGACGCTGCGTGAGCAGTCGTCATCTCCAGTTTTGAACGTTATTATGTTCGCATCAAAATTTGCACCCGATGCTTCTTGGGATGTATCTCCTCCTGGCCATCGACTTTATTATGTTGATAACCTACAAGATTTGCTTGTATACAGTCCTCTCAATGTTAACATATTTTCATATACTAATATCATCCAAACTAATGTGTATTCGATCTTTGTACTTTTAGACTGGATGAAGACAGTAATGTATTTATTGAGAGATGCAAAATGGTCTTCTG
Source organism: Hemiscyllium ocellatum (assembly GCF_020745735.1). Classification (NCBI taxonomy): domain Eukaryota; kingdom Metazoa; phylum Chordata; class Chondrichthyes; order Orectolobiformes; family Hemiscylliidae; genus Hemiscyllium; species Hemiscyllium ocellatum. Next base: position 26,160,051 of record NC_083435.1, on the reverse strand, counting down.
GGTCTACATATAGACCAGGTCTATCGTCATTAATGACATTGCATGTAAGCTTGTTCCTTTTCTGTATGCATTTTTAAAATGAAATCCTTTCTAATTGCTGTTATTCTAGATGGTCAAGTTTAAGTGTTTTACTTATTCGATGTCTTCGTTTTCTTAATTTGCTTATACTTTCCTCACTCTGTATTTTAATAATTCTCGTGGCACTTTGTTCGTGGAAACATAGATTCATGCTTTAATTTAATCGTTATGCTCATTGACATACACTATTTTACAGTTTTGTTCCACTCTCAGTTTTATGTGAGCATATATTCCCTGCCTCTCCCTATTTCTTACTTGAACGCCTTCCAATATCCTTGCACATGTTTGAGCGTGAAGAACTGCTGTTCGTCCATTTGGATTGTCTGCTATTTCATGTCTGTGAAAAGTTGTTTTACTTCAGTTCAAACTTGCGCATTTTACTTTATTTCTAAAAGGATATTCAACCTAACTCAGTAATGTAATCTGCCTGCAAAGAGGAACAAAAATGTTAACTGAACAATGTGTATCAGTGGTGTTAGGCTTATTTCCAAGTAGCAACTCCATAACCAGCCCATCCCTTCAGCAGTCGTCAACATAAAGTTTGAAGAAATTTCTACTGTATGCATGGCATAAAGTTGACTCCCTCGCTTGCTTGCACAGAAGTAAAAGCTTTCCATCTGAATAATTGCATGTTTAAAACATGTCACTCTAAACTCTTTGCACGTCCATGAAAATCAATTATGTTTTTGAAGTTGTATCAATGTAACTGAACACATCCTATTGCATGTCTGTCTTTTTTGTTCGTACTTCTACTCAAATGGTCACAAAGCATTTTCGATCCAAAATGGTTACCTACAGTAGATTTCATTAATAAAATTTGAAGAGTGAGAACAGTCCAATTAGCCCAACATGTTTACTCTCTGATGAGCAGCCCACCTATCCTATCACGTTACATTTCCCATGACTAATCCACCAAACCAACACATTACTGGACACCATAGTCAATTTATCATGGTCAGTCCACCGAACCTGCACATCTTTGGACTATGCGTCAAATGGAGCAACATCGAGGGAACCCATTCATAGACAAGGACACCTTGCAAACTCCACAAAACAGTCATCCAGGGAGAGTAGGGAGACTTGCAAAGCATTAGGTTTATCATACTAACATAGACTGGGACTGCCAAAGCGTTAAGTGATTATATGGGATGGAATTTGTTAAGTGTATTCTCGAAAGATTCGTCAAACACTATATAGAGGCTTCTTTTCGAGAGGGGTCAACACTCAAATAACGCTTGAGAAAAAGGCAGGACAGATAACCACGGTTTTATTAATTTTAAAATAGTTGTGGAGACGGACAGAACTTGTACACATGCCCAAGTTCTAAGTTGGCGGAACGTGAATTTTAATGAAATTATGTAGGAGCTTGCAAGGGTTGATTGGAATAGTTTGTTTGCAGGCAAAGGGAACTTCAGCACTTGAAAGTTAGCTACAGTTCAAAACTCTGCATGTTACAAAGGCCAAAGTCGACTGAAATAGGAAACCCTCAATGACAGGACATATGGAGGCTTTGATGAGAGAAAGCGAAAAAAGGAGGCATGACTCAGGCACAGGCAGTTAGGATCAAAGGAATGCCTGGTGTTAGAGGGAATGCAGGAATTTACTGAAGAAGGAAATCTGGAGAGCGAAAATGGATCAGAAGTTAGTCTTTGCTGAAAACATATGGCTACATAGTGGGCGGCACGGTGGCACAGTGGTTAGCACTGCTGCCTCACAGCGCCTGAAGACCCGGGTTCAATTCCCGACTCAGGCGACTGACTGTGTGGAGTTTGCACGTTCTCCCCGTGTCAGCGTGGGTTTCCTCCGGGTGCTCTGGTTTCCACCCACAGTCCAAAGATGTGCGGGTCAGGTGAATTGGCCATGCTAAATTGCCCGTAGTGTTAGGTAAGGGGTAAATGTAGGGGTATGGGTGGGTTTCGCTTCGGCGGGTCGGTGTGGGCTTGTTGGCCCGAAGGGCCTGTTTCCACACTGTAAATCTAATCTAATCTACATTAATAGGCTTTAAGCATATTAAATGAAAAAAAAAATGAAGAGCGAATAGGGTCCCTCAAAGAGGGACATGTATGTATAGAGTTGTGGGAATGGGCGACATCCTCAATGAATATTTTTTCCTTCGTATTTACCAAGGAGAATGACATCAGGGCTTGTGAACTTCAGAAGTTAGTAATGATATCTTGGGAACAGTCCATGTCACCAGAGGGAAGGTTCTGCATATATGAAAATGCATGCAGGTGGATCAATTTCCTGATGCTGAACAGATAGATTCACAAACACTGCAAGACGCTAGAGCAGAAATTACTGGGGTACTGGCTGATATATTTGCTTCATTGTTAGCCATAGGTGATTTCTGAGAAGACTGGAGGGTAGGGAATGTTTGACATTATTCAATAAGGGCTGCAAAGAAAAACCTGGAAACTGTAGACAAGTATGCTTAACATATTTGGTGATTTCATTATTTGAGAATTTTCCAAGGGATAAGATAAACATACATTTGAAAAGACAATGCTTGATTAGGAGTCGTCAGCACGGCTTTGTCAATGCAAGATCGTGTCTCAGAAATTTCTTAGATTTCTTGGAAAATTAATTAAGAAGGCTGACAAGAGCAGTGGGGGAGAAATAGTCTCTGCAGATTTCAGTAAAGCTTTGGAAGATTCACATAGCAGGCTGATTTTGGAATGGGTAGATCACATGGAATCCGGAGAAGGTGGCAAATTGGATATAAAATCACTTTGATTTTAGGAAGCAGAGTGTAAAAGTGCAAGTATCCTTGTCAGACTGGAGGGCTGTGGCGAGTAGATTGCCTCAGGCGTCTGCCTGGGCCCATTACTGTTTGTTATCTTTTTCAATAATTTAAATGAGACTGTACAACACGTGATTAATGAGTGAGCAGATAACACTAAAATAGTTGGTATGGTGGACAGTGAAGAATGCTATCAGAAATGACAGAAGTACTTTTATCAGATGGGGAAGTTGATCTAGAAATCATAAATCGAATTTAATATATATAAGAGAAAGGTCTTGCGTTTTGAAAAGTCCATTCAACATAGGAGTTTCATGGAGAATGGTGGGGTCTTGAGGAGTGGAGTGGAACAGAAGGTTCTAGGATTATACGTTCACAGTTCTCTAGAAGGGGAGTCAGAGTTAAACAGAGCACTGAAGAAGTATTTTGGCATACTGGCCATCATTAGTCAGGGCATTGAATATAGAAATTGGGAAAGTATGTCACAGTTATGCAGGACGTTAGTGATGCTGCACTTGCAATGTTATGTTCAGTTTTGATCACTTTGCAATGCTTGTTATTACAATGATTTATTACTAAAATGTCAAGAGTGCAGAAGAAATTTAGAAGGATTTTGCCTGGACTCAATGCTCTGAATTCGAGGGAGAGGTTGGACAAGCTAGGACTTATTTTTCTTTTTAGGAGAAAGTAGGGACTGAAGATCAGTGTCGAGAGTATGGCGTTGGAAACGCAGAGCAGGTCAGGCTGTATCCATGGAGCAAGAGAATCGAAGTTTTCGGCATAAGCACTTCATCAGGAAGGACCCAGCAGAATTCTGCTGCTCCTGGTAGGCTGCCTGACCTGCTGTGCATTTCCAGCACTGCTCTGTCGACAGTTTTTTCTTTATAGCAGAGGAGACTGAGGGGTGAGGTAGAGCTATTAAACGTGTATAATATCATACGAGGCATGGATAGGGTGAAGATCCTTAGTATTTTTTCCCAGAGTTGAAGAGTCGAGGATTGGAGGGCATCAGTTTAATGTTAGAGGTGAAACAATAAAAGGGAACCTGAAGGGCAATATTGTTTACAAAGACGGTGGTACACGTATGGAATGATCTGCCAGCACAGTGGATGAGGCGGATATACTAGCAAAATTTAATTGGCTGTCGGAAAAGTACATGAATATGAAAGGATTAGAGCCAAACACAGGAAGATTGCATTAGTGTACTTGGACATTTATGTAGGCATAGACTATTTTGGACAAAGGGCCTCACGCCATGCTGTTGGACTGTATGACAGTGGTCTCAGTGTGGAATCGAATGCAGGTCGCTGATACAATGAGGTAACAGTTCTAGCCAGTGAGACACCATACCCACAGTCCACTACCTCATAACATTGCTACCGCAAGCATGATGTCATCTATCCTTTGTTCTCCCTGATTGGAATACCTTATCAACAGGAACAAGAAGGTAACCATCTTGCCTGTATTTTCATGAAGAATCTGCTATTGGTATAATATCATACTGGCACGTCACGATCTGTTACTTCACCTACCTTTTCATATTTCTCAGCCTCTTTCCATTATAGCATAAATTATGTACCTTTTTATTTCGATTTTGAAATTCAACTTGATTAACTGAATTGTTGTGACATTGTTAACTCTATTTTTAAATAGTGATTTCGATTTGTAATTTCTCGAGATATCATTGCCTACAAATTAACAGAATTGAAAAGTGTGTGAAACTTTATTTTCATGTTTACCTTATGATCCGTCTATGCTCAATGTTTTTTTTCTTGAATTGGGTGGAGTAAACTTATGGTTTCCATGAATGACTATCATAACTTAACTATCATAGCTTAACTATCATAATAACGGAAAACAAATGCAGCATATCGGACGGTTACTACAGTATTTTAAAGATGTGTACTTTCTTTTTTACCATGTCGACTTTCATTTTTGAGCACTGACATATCCAATACGTTCATCATCTGAATAATATTAAGTGTGTGCTCGTGACTCGATTTGAACAATTAAACTTAAGATAGCTTTATGTCTCGTTTCAGGAAATGCGTACTTGGAGCATCTGCGTCTAAATCAGTAGTATTGTAGTGAACATATATGCACAAATGAATGTTCAAATGAGAGATTTTATAATAATGGAAGACTTGTCGATGATTATAAAAGTTTTGGAAAAAGCAAAAGGCAACAAATAAATTTAAACATCGTAAGAGAAGCTGTCTCTGAAAACGAGAGAATTTTTATGCAACACGTTGCATGAGATAATTTAATGCAATATATTTCCAATCCAGAGTTGCATCTATTTTTTAGAAATATGAAGAAAACAAAATAGTGCAGCAAAGGAAAATAGGGGGAGCGAGACAAAATGAAAATAGGAAAATGGAACAAGAAACCAAAGAGGGATCAATGTAGAATTGCAAAAAGGTTGTTCTAACTTTAAAATGAAGTACAACAGAAAAGACATAGAAATGAATGAAGGTAGATTAAAAATAAGAAGATTTGACTGTTAAAAAGGTGGGATTTTGTGCCCACCTAGCGACAACGCTATTCAGTATCATTGACTAGGTCCTGAAATTCGACATCATATTTGTGAGATCCTTTGACACGTATCAGTTTTCGATATCTGTGTACGACTATATGCACAGACAGATGTTTCACAAACTCTGGAGTGAAGACAGCAGTCCTTATTTCAGTCAAATATAGTGCATTGCATCTCCTCACGTATTTCCAGTTATTCTTCAACCCCCTGTCAGGAAATATCTGCCTGCAGAGTTTGTGGCACTTTCAATGTTTTTTTCATTTAAATACAAGTGAGGACAGAATCACCAAGCAACATTCTCCATATGACAAGCCGGGAGCATGCAGCTGAGCCCAGTTAAATTTCAAGCTGATTCTTTCCCCACTAAGCCAGCGATTAATGCTCGAACTTGTCTTCGTGCTGGCAAGGAATATTTTCATCTCTTACTGAAAAGTCGAAAGCCTATCAGAAGGAACATAGAACAGTGGAGCACAGGAACAGGCACTCAGATGTTGTGCCGAACATGATGCCAAGTTAACCTGATCAATTCTGCCTGCCCATGGTCCATATTCCTCCATTCGTTGCTCTTCATGTGCGTATCTAAAAGCCGCATAAATGCCTCTATTGGATTTGCCTTTACCACTGCACTCAGCAGCGGTTGACTTTGTGATTTCTGTTTTCACATCCTCCATGGTAAGTTTACATAGTCTTAGGTAAGAAATTGACAACGCACATAATGTTCAAACTGTGGTCTCGCCGAGTTCCCGTAAAGTTGCAGTATGATTTTCTTGCCACTCAGATCTTCTTCAACCGACAGGTAAACACACAGATTGATTTAACAACTGCTCTCTGCACCAGCGTCCTGACTTTCATTAAACTACACTTAAAGAGAATCAGGTGCATAGTAGATTCAAATTTCCCAAATACTCGATAAGAAGTTACTCTTCTATTCCATTTTTCCATGTGAATTGCACAACCTCTCAGCTATCGATATCAAATTGTGGCTGTCACGGATTAAAGCACATGCTCAAATTGTCAAGTTTTCCTAAAAAAAATTCAAAATCTTTCAGCAACACCCAATGCCAAACTAAGAATGATTGCATTTAATACTATTATCCAAATTTTCTCTGGGATTCGCATGAACAGTCAATCCATTATTTAATAATAAAAATCTTAACTGATTGCACCACGCAATTGCATATACGATAAATGAAAGGAGTACAATAGAATTTGATGTTGTTTTTTTAAAATGATTTTTAGCTAGATGGAATTTGGATAAGAATCTTTTGTCAAATTAGATCCGATAATTAAAAAAATCAGAAACAGAATACAGAAGGATGTAGAAGCCAGGTTATTGAGTATATTTCAGACTTAGAACGTTAGGTTCTTAAGTGTCAAGAGGATCAAGGGATCAAGGGTTACGGGGAGAGAGTGACAGAATTGGTTTGAGAAACTTAGCTATGATTGAAGGTTGGAGCAGACACTATGGGCTGAATGCCCTAAATTCTGCTCTTTTTTTTATATGATCTTATACGAACACTTAAGCTGTACTAATACGATTGCCTGCTTCTTCATATTGTACAAAAATAAAGAAATGTTTCAGAGTCTCATGATGGTTATTCTAAGAAAATTACTCTAAAAATGAATCCATGGTACTGAATATCTCATACCTAATATACCAGAACGCGAAAACCTTTCTCATTCGTTTTTCACCATGTTGGAAGAAAACAAAAGAGGGTTTGCCGAACAATGACTTAAGTCCAGAGAGAAGGAATTCACTTGATATTGTCAGGAGACCAGGCATTGCTAGGTGTGATAGAATGAAGCTTTGTAGATAAAATATACTGCAGCAATACTGAGCAAATAGGTTACTTTCAGCCTGTTGTGGCAAGATATCGGACCTGTAGAAATAGAAAAGAAGAAGTGATGCCAATTGAGAAAAAGAAAAGATGAAATTTTTGTAATCTAACCTTGATTTTAAGCAAACATGCTTTGCGGAAGAAAGTGTTTAGTCTTCTTATTTTAATGAAGTATTTTGCTACCTTCAAATCATTTTTAGACAGGCCACAAACTGATGTTCAATTCAATCAGTGAAGCCAAATAGATCTTTCAAACATTGAATCAATTTAAGTGATATTTTCTTGTTCATTTCAATTGCCGCAAATGGACAATGGACTATCCGATAACAATTAAATTTTAATGTTCAAGTCAATAATAAAGGATTGAAAAATAAAGAAAATTGAATTTCTCACTCACAACTAAGAAATTCAAGACGCTTTTGAAAAATGACAACAGATTTGGAGAGAGTTATTCTCGTTCTTATTCTTCAGAACTCCTCATGATTTGGCAAGAGAAATTTGTTTGGCTTTCGGGGAGTTGTTAATATGACAAAAGGTATCAAACCTTTTGAACGGATATTTGATTGTAACACTTAAACTGACGAAAATGAAATACGTGAATTAGCCCGTATCATTCAAGAGTACTCTTTAAGCATTAAGATTTAAAACTGATAAAATGAAATTTTCCCAATGAAGCCATGAGAGAAGGAAAGTCAGTGAATATTTCTGGACAATATTTTGAAGAGACTTTGCTGTAGACAAAATATTTGTTAGAAATTTGTCTTCCTCAGGCTGAAAGGAGGAGCGAATTAAAGGGACAATAAACAAGTGGCATGCACAGACATATTGTGATAGATGCCAAAGTGAAATTAATGCATAACCAGAGAAAATTAAAAGTATTTTCCAATATTGACTGCAATGAAAGAATTTTAAAAAGTTAGGATCCACAGCAAAATTTCGATTGTTAAAAGGTCAAATGCAATTCCAACGATTAGTACAGAGAAAAGGTTTGTTGTGGATGTTGTGGGTGACAGAGGGATGTAGATTAAATATTGAGCTGGTCTGAGAAGTGACAAATGCTGTTTAATATGGAAAAGTGTGAGGTAGTTTCTGCAGAAAAACTTACAGGACTGCACAGTACTGGGATAACGGTGCAATTCTTTGCATTATAGATGAATAGAGAGATGCGAAAATTCGAGAAAGTTTCCACCCAGGTTGATTGGGCTGTTAAGAAGCATTTGGTGTGTTGGCATTTATTTGTAACGGAATTGTAATTCGGAGCCAAGGGGTCATGCTTCAGTTCTACAAGACACTGGTAAGGCTGTATCTGCAGTATTGCGTACAGATCTGGTCACCATATTTTAGGAAGGATGTGGATTCTTTGGAAAAAGGTTCAGAGGAGATTTACTAGGATGTTACCGAGTATGGATGGAAGATCTTATGAGGAACATCTAAGGGAACTGAGTCTGTTTTCGTTGGTGATAAGAACGTTGAGAGGTGACTTAATTAAGACGTACAAGATAATCAGAGGGTTAGATATGGTGAACAGTGAGAGCCCTTTTCCTCAACTGCTGAAGGCTAACGCAATGGGACATCGTTTTAAATTGTGGGGTGATAGATTTAGAACAGATATCTGGGGTAGTTTCGTCTGCCAGAGAGTGGGGGGGGGGGGGGGGGGGGGGGGGGGGGAGGGGGTGTGCGGTGGGGGGAATGCATTGCCTTCAACAATAATAGAATATCCGACGTTAAGTGCATCTAAATGAGTGTCGGACACATTTATGGATAATAGTCGAACTATGTCAGTTAGATGAGCATCAGATTGATTTCGCAGGTTGGCACAACATTGAAGGCTGAAGGGACAGTACTGCGCTGTAATGTTCTATGTTCTCTGTTAAAATGACTTAGGGTGTTGCAGATAATACATCTGTTAACAGGACTGCCAGGCATTTTGCCATCAATGTGGAAGAGCTGCAGTTATTCTAGTATGCTCCTTCAATATAGCTCAATACTGATTGCTGAGGCCGTCAATTTCACACTAACATTTCTATTTCTCAAGTCGCATTAATGGTGGATAAATCACTGGTATGTTCTTTTTTAAGATCACAATCTGTGTTATTGGATTTGGAAGCACGACTCAAACATTTTTATATTCAGGTGAAAGTTAGTTAAATATATCTTGCTTCCACTTTCACTCAAATGTTTGTTATAATTGCTCAGGATACTAGTTATCAGCGAAATACTACGTCTCACAGTCAACAATAATCAGCTACTCATTCGGTTAATCAGATTTCTGTCAAGCATCTTTTGGGATGTTTTGCCAGAGCTTGTTGCATTGATCTTTCTCCTCAATTTGGATGACCACCATCTTCCTGATTTTCTGCCATTCTTTCATTTCATATCCATGTGATAGATAAATCTACCACCAAATGACAAGGTTGTCTTATGTTGAAATCTTATTATCTGCGTCCAGAGCAACTAAGAGATGCCATGAACATGAAGTACAATCTTCAGCTATGAAAGTAACTCTTCTTATGCAGGTATATTTATAGTAGATAGTTGCAGCAGGATTAAGACAGGTATTGCCCTGTGAGGAACAATTACTGAGGTAACGTTGGAGAACATTTTTCACACTGTCATATGTGATGCTACGTGTACGAGCGAACGCTGTTGAGAATAAGTACAACGTGTGTTTAATTTTTAGTGCTAAATTCAATTCATTGGCCAATGAATGAATAACAGAAAGTCATGTTTCGTTAGAATAGAATAGAATAGCCTTTTATGTCACATGCACGCGAATGCGTTCAGTGAACAGTTCATAACATCACCTCTCAGCACCATCTTAGTTACCGAGTACCTACGTACTAATATTTTAAGTGTTGTCACAGAGATAAAAGAGAAAATAGCATAGCATGGGAACAGAGCTTTTAAAAGTCCAAAAGGATAATATTACATTCACTGGAAGCATGCAAGCATTCACAACTGCTGTCCATTTCAGTCCATTTTCCCAACATTGAATTCATTGTCATTTTCTTCATCAAGATTTGGAGGTGCCGGTGTTGGACTGGGGTGTACAACGTAAAGATCAGACAACACCAGATGTAGTCCAACAGGTTTATTTGAAAGTAGTATCTTTCAGAGTGCTGGTCCTTCATCAGTTGATTGTGGGGTATAAGATCATAAGAGACACAATTTATAGCAACTGTATGATGCAACTATATGATATATAGAAAAACGACTGGGATTTTGTATTAAGTTTCTCATTTTTGTAATCATCAATGGAAGCAAAGTCATACCACAAAAAGTTAGCTTTATTTACTGAGTTTGGCTGGGAAGGCGATTTCACAGCCTATGTAACGACAGATTGGAGTCCATGTCGCATCCCAACATTTTCCTTTGCATTAAGAGGTGCTATGCTATTATTTAATGCTATTATGCTCTTCAATGCTATTATTGCGCAATGAACCATCTTTCTCAGCATTTCCTTAAAACGTATTTATCAATGCACTTAAATTCTTTTTATTTGGAGCACAAGTTTTGATAACCAAAACTATTTTTTTCATTGCCGCAATTACGTAACTTTCAAAACGCCATCGAATTTCAACTCAGAAAACACACAAACGAAAGATCTAATCTGTGGTTGCAAATAATTCGGCGTCAGTGTGTCAGTAAAATAGTATTCAGATGAGTTATTGGATGTCTTTGTGGGCTCATGAAACCAGAATGCATAGCTCGATTAGTCTACACTTATCATCGGTTCCTGGGAAGTCAAACGTCATGAATTGTCTGCATCCTCCAAATGTGTTTTTTCCATGTATTTAAAAATTTTGCCACACAAATCCAACGTTATCAAATAATTTGCTTTTACCATTGTACGAAGCAAAATATAGATGACTTTAACAGTCTACAACGAATGACTCTCTCCTCAAAAGTAACTGAGATAGAAAATAACTGTTTTCAGTGCAAATTGATCTAAAATGAATAAAGTTTTTCCTTCTTCTTCGTTTCACAATGACTACAGGGCCTTGAGATATTTTAGTTTATTTTCTCAAGGGATTCGTACTAAAAGAGCTGTGTATCACTTTTTACAAACGGCTGTGGCAGATTTTGTAAGTAATTGGTTCTCAGGAGACAGTTTGCAGGTATAGTTGAACATCCTACCAAAAACTGATATTATCCATCTTAGAAAATGGGAAGTCTAATAATTACGCAAATTGAAAAGATTTATTATCCTATTGTTGCAGTAGTTGGCAATCCAGGTAAAATTCTATTGCAATTAATTATCAAAACTGTTAATAAGCAATAAGTTTTCCCTTTTTTGTTTCTCTTGTTGCAATATGCTTTCAAAATTAAGCATAATTGCTTGAGGCCATGAATTAAACTTTTTTTTCAAATCTCAAAGGTTGTCATTACATTTGGTTGAAAATGTACGGGCATCTGGTAATCAGCAAGATTTTTTATTTCGTTTTTTGCAGAAAATTCAGTTTTATTTATTAGAACAGTTTATATACTTGACACAAAGTGTTAAATGCAAGCTTTAAAATGAAGTGAATGAAAATATCAGAGCAGCCAGAATATCGTCATAACATTTGAGACACTTACATAGCGAATCCCGTGTATTACTGAAATTTTCATGTATGTTAGCGAAGACAAATATAGAATATACTGTAATCTTGCTGTTTGTAATAAATGCAATACATTTCTGAAGCAATAAATCGGCATTAATTAGTTAACAGCACTTCGGTAGTTAGCTCGTGAACATTGCTAATGTACCTGTAATAAGATTAATTACATTTTTATTGTAGTTCCTTTCTCATTCAGTGTATGTTGCAGACTTTATATCAATAAATATTGAATACTTGGTGGCATACTATGGTCAATAATTCTATCAACGGTAAAATAAGTCTAACTCATCGTCAATTAATTTAAGTGAAGTTTTTGTGTGGGCTCTTCTAACATGGTTTACGATTCTTGATAGTTCAGACCACTTGGGCTATTGATAACTTTAGAAGTCTAATATATATGTATACAAACCATAGTTGGTTATGCAATTAAACATTAGTTCTCTGCTCCTGCAAGCCAGAATCGTAAGAAAATCACATAATAACAGTGCTCCCCCATCTCATGACACCAGAATTGTGTTACACTAATGTATGCAGTAAACGTTCACGCATGAAACGTCACCCATGACACTTCAATCCTGTTGTAGCGAATTCACACTACTGTAACACGTGGTATAGCAGGATGACCTGCATGATGCACAAATTGGTATATGCAACATGAAAATGTTACACACTCATCACCAAACGCAAGTTTTCTGGTACAACCAGTCGATATCTCGATTCATATGTCCATCCCATAGGCTGTTCACAAAAAAAATCTTTGAAAAACTATTTCAAATGGTGAACAATTAAAAAAAAATCAATGTTGACTTTTGCTATTCAGTACAATCAATGATCGTTTTTCGTTCCAATATACCTAGTTCATTAGTAATTAGTGAAACATAAACTCATTTTGTAATTACCTCAATCGTCACAGTGCTTCGCTCCAAAATGTCATAATTGTTAGGTTATACTTTTTTTCTGTTATTTGGTGGAAATGTAAAAAAAACCCTCAGTATTGGTAAAGTATTAGAAGCAATCATATATGGCAAAAAATATAACTTCTCGAGAGATCCGCACGACTTTAAGATTTTCAGCAAGATTTATTGGGGAATAGTAGGCACACAAATCTTCGCAAAACTAATTCGAACTTTTGTGAGATGCTAAGGAAAAGTTTTGAAGTGCTACTCATTCATCATTTTGACTTCAGTAACGGCATTGCTAAGGCATCACATGGCAGACTGGCCAAGAAAATAGTAACTCACGGACTCTAAGGCAAATCAACACAGTGGGAAAAAAAGACTTAGACACAGGAAAGAGAGTGAGATGGAAGACGCATGTTACAGAAACATAAGCAAACATTATGTTCAAAGATCGTTTCTGTGGCTGAACGTGTGTATAATTCCAGTAAGGTCCACAAGGCTCCCTTTTGGATTTAGATATTTGTTTTGTTCATTTATGACTTAGAGTTAAACATAACTGCTATGATCATGTTTATGGATGATACTAAAATTAGCATGGTGGTAATGAAGATAGCTGTAAAATTCCGGAGTATATTACCTGAAAGGTCAACTGGCCAGAGCAATTGCAGATACAGTTCTACTCAATAATGTGTAAGGGTATGTTTATATGAAGGGATAACAAAACAAAGCATTAGACTGCAGCTCATAAGATGTTGGAATCTACGGAGCATTGAACAAAACTTGTTGTGCATATCGATAGATCCCTGAAGGAAGCAGACAGATAAATGAAGTGATGCCGATACAATATGGATACTTGAGTTTAGCAAAGATGTATCGAAGCAATTGCAGCGTGGTTATGCTGAAACTACATAAAACTTTGCACATGGAGTGCTGCATGCAGTTTGGGCAAAATCGTTTTGCAAAGTACATAGTGCACCGGAGAACATGTAAACGATATTGTCCTGCATGCCTTATTTGAAGGATCTGATTAAAGAGAAACATTTGGATAATCTGTAATTGTTTTTCATGAAGCAGCAAACGTTGGAAAGGAAGCTGACATATATTTTGCAATATATTCCAAGTGTATACATGGGAAATTGAGAGAGACAATTTATCCAGTAAAAATGAACAGAAAACATGCCTTCGTATGAAGTTCATTAGCTGATACACTACAATCAGGCTCCCTTTAACTCTGTACTTCTCCAAGGGAACGAATCACTTTATCCATGAGTAGCATGATTAATACCATACAGCCCCGTTTCTAATAAGGAGAAAATGGTGAATTTCTGAATGAAAGAAAAACTTTTTGACGCATTGATGAGCATCTACAGTTCACAGCCTGAGAGTCTGTAAGACGCAAAATCTCTCTTAACGTTTGTGCAATACTCACATGTTCATTTGAATTGCTATTGTATTCAAAACTAAGGGAAGAACGCTGGAGAAGTGGATTAATTTACTAATCTTTGTTCATAGGCGTTCATATATATTGAGTCGATTGGCCTCATTATGGACAATGAACGTAATGTGGTTATGAGCCTAAGATGAGCATTGTAAGGACATTACTTCGACGGAAAACGTGATTGAACTGATGGTCATTCAGTGAAATCGCGATTTAGCTTATCATCTGCAGAGTTTTCCCAAATCATCATCTACATTTCTCAAATCTGACGTGAGAACTATTCATTAACCGCAGCTTTGAAATTTCCTGGCGAATCCCACTACACTTATCCCAGAACATGTGATTATTTTCGATGCCTTCTAGCCATTGTATTTTTTTTCCTTTATGAGATGTTGGAATTGTTGTCCACAACAGAACATATCGCATGCATAATTTCTTCCTGGTCCTTGGTTTAAGCAACATCTAATGGGCTGGAAGGGAGAGGGTTTCAGTATTTCCAACAAGTGGATTTGAAGACATAACAATGTAGTTCTAAATCAGATGTAATGCTTCTAATTGAAGGCGTTATTATGTGCTATCTGTGCTTGTTGCTTTGCTTGGTAGGGATCACAATTTTAGCAGGGTCTGCAGAAGAAGATTGCTTAGTTGTATGGTTCATACGTTGGCGAAGTTACGTCGTACTTTCAGTTTGGCTTGATAATGAATGAATTGTAATTTGAATGTCATGGATGGTATTTCAATTAAGTAGGCTCCTTTGTATCAAGTTTTTCAATGATTGTGAGACTGTATTCATCAAGTGCATGTTATTCCAGGTTACTTCTCAGAGTGGCTTGTAATTCCATACATACATTAGTGAGACAAGAAATCCACTGCCAGAAGTTTACATTTCTAACACAAAATGTATGCAACATTAATAGGTTAATGATTCAGTATTTTTACTGATGTTTGGGGGATGTCAGGTTCGATGATGATCATTGACACTAACACATAATTGGGACTTACACGTCTTGCCTTGACAAAAAACAGATGGCCTTTTAGTTTCCAATGATTAATGTGAAGTTTTGGGACAAACCTTCTGCACATTCATGGTCAACACTAAAACTAAATGCAGACCTAAATTTTTAACCAATTGGTTGATTTGGAGTGCGTTGGAATCTTGATCGGATGGTTTGAGAAGTGGTAGGTAAAGATTGAAATAGACAAATATAAGGTATTACATTTAGTTAGAATAAACCAGGGCTGGACGTATATTGTTACAGATAGGGCCCTCGGTAATTTTTCCGAGGTCACCAAAAGGCCGGTACATTATTCCTTGCAAATGGAATCAATGGGAGATAGGAATCAGAGGTATATAGATTAGTGCTTTGAGTGTAGGAGTGGTGACATCATGTTGCCACTGTACAGAACATTGGTGAAGCTAAATCTGCCATACTGTGTTTAAGATATTATAATCCTTTAAACGGTTCAGAAAAGGTTTTACAAGCGACTAGAGAATTTGAGCTGGAGGGCGAGGCTGAACACAATTTTTTCACTTTCCTTGAAGCTTTCGTGGCTTAGGGGCAACAATTGAGAGGCTTATAAAATAATAAGGGACATGGATGCGATGAGTAGTCAAGGTCTTTTTCACAGTGTATGGGTTGCAAAAATTCAAGCGTAAACCATAAAGAATTTAAAGGAAGCTAAAGCACAGAGCGCGATGTATCTATGAATTGAGCTGCCAGATGCAGTCATCGAGGCGGGTACAATTATAACAATTAAAAGACTTTTGGACAATTATAACACTTAAAAGACACTGGATCATTTTCTTACATATGCTGCGCAGATGATTTGGAGTGGAAAGTTTCTTTCTGATTCAGATATCGATTTAATTTTGTGACTTCTTTATGTGATAAGAATACAGTTGTTTTGCCTGATGCTTCTGAGCTCAATGTTTTCTTCGTAAAGGATATGTCAGTGGATGAAATTAACTAGGACATTAGGACAGTTATATTAAGAGGGTGCCAGAGTGGTAATTTCTATGGAACCATCAAACAGGCTTGCATGAACTGTGGTATAACTTCATGGAACGCTCTAAAACTTCTCAGCTAACGCATGCAAATCTCTCATCAAGTTGGGATATGATTCAAGGAACGTATTACGTTTTGTTGACTAGCTCTTCCGACATTTTCACATTTCGAGTAATTAAATGCATTTATATGAAAGGCTGTTTGCGAAATTACTGTCATTGCATCATTTGCTGCATAGGTGAAAGACCGAAAATGTTTGAAATAAATTCTTTATATCAAAGAAGACATTTCAATAGTCACCATCAAATATTTCTGACTTGTTGGTATGTTTTTGAATGGACAATAATCAAATTACTTCAGCGCTGGGACTCCTGAAAATGAATGAGTGCGAATTACTTCCAAAAAAATCGAAAGGAAAACTTGATGAATCAATAGGTTTGCAGAATCAGAGAATTTTTTGAACAAAATTTGAACTCCAATAAGAGGTTGATGAAAGTAACTTTAAGCATGACAAGCCACTTGTGCAATTACAGCTGAATAAAGGAAAATGAATCAAATAAGGAATAGTGGATGTTTAATAATTTATCATATTGACATTATGTATTGCTGACGATTAAATCAGTTTTACACCGTTCTGTTCTGACTGTTGAATCTGTAGTACCGAACAGACAAATTCAGAAGCATGCTTCTTTTTTAAAATATCATTATCATTTCGTATTCAAACAATTATTTTACTATTTCTTCCAATGTTATCAGTATTGTGTATCATATAATTTTGATATTGGCGTATTCCTTACGTGGCAATGACAATATTTCCTGAAATGGATAAGGTCATTTCAGCAGCAGCACTGCTCCTGTGACCTTTACCCCATTTTAGTCATGTCTTCTCAGACCTCAAATGGTTTCCCTATGTGTACTGCCATAATCTTGCTACTCTGCCAATAGTAAAAGTACTCAATGTTTGCTGTCCTGAGAAATTGTTGAAGGGTGACAAATTGGTTGTCCTCTTCTGTGACATGAATTCAATGTGCAATTGAACCTATCCAAGAGCTAAGCCTGAGCTGCAAATATGTTCTCTCATTTGAATATTAAATAAATTTGACTTGGAATTACTGAATGGGAAACCTCTCTGCCCCGCAGAAGACTGGTGTATTGTGTTCAAATGAAATAATGGAAGTACGATGATTCATAAAGAAGAATCTCTCCATTTCAATCATGTTATATTTTGCTTTGCGGTGTCAACCATCGTACTTTAAGTGCAGTTGCTGGTCCAAGTGAATTGATTTTCTCAGTCAGCCATGACATGCATGGATGCTCACATGGTTCCAGCAATTGAGAAATTTATTCTGCCAGAAGTATCATTTTTAATTATCTCATTATGAACGATGAACAGAATAATTTGGAAAGGACTACACTTTGCTCAGTTGGCTGCATAACTTCAAAGGAAGACAATATGTGTTCTGAATCTGTGTGATAAAGAAGAATATAATTACAAACTGATCAAACGTGATGTGTCACTTTACATTGTTGTTGTCCGACAATTTCTATCACAATGTCTTTTATTTCAAAATGTGTGTGAAGGCATTTGAATAAATCTTTCTGTTCTATTCCACCAAGCTGATTATTTGCTTTGAAAGTCGTTTCACTTGGAATGGGGGTCGAACGTAAGATCGCTGAGTTTGGATTGAGTATTGAGCACATGATAATTATTCTCTTTTCCCAAACAACAAAAAAAAATTGCAATGTCAAAGGGAATTGGAAAATTTAAGTAATGGAATGGCAAGCCGAGATCTTATTCATGTGTTCCCAAAGTACGAACATACCTATCATTCAAGGGGTCACCTCTCCTCATCTTCCTAGTTGTTTTTCTATCTCTACTCCAAAGCCAGTGACTGATTTCTGTCGATAAGCAAATCCCATTACTTTGTCTTTATTCATGCGATTGGGATCGACTTAATCTATTGTTTCTAATATGGCCTCAGTTTTAATGCTGGTTTAGCCACATTCCATTTTCACAGAAACCCGCCTTAAAGCATGAGCATGATGTTTTTTGCAGTTTCAATTACTAATGCCTTAGGTGTATCTTATTACTCCTGTTCAATTATTATCAAACTTGCTGGGAACATCATTGGGTGCAACTATTAGCATCTTCCAAATCTTTTTTACCATCGGAGGAAAATATGTGTATCATAATGACTATCCAATTTTTCTCTTTGTATGCTGCCACAACTTAGTCTTCAATTTTCAACGTCTATGGAAGCACACAAAATTGGTGCTAGTCCTGTTAGAAAAGTGTGTGCTTGGTCTCATTGGAAGTCTATTTTTTCACGTGCATTCTCTGTATCATTGCTGTTCTGGGAGTTTATTATGTAAAGTATTCTTACAATGTATCGGATACAGGAAAACCAACGCTTACTGCATCATATTTGCGAGAGATACTTATAAAAGATTTAGAGATAGCATTCGAAAACAAGAGTAATCATCAAATAACTTTGCATGGCAAGTCAACTGGACAGTACATTACTCGAATTCTTAAGTGCTCTGTTTCAGACAAGCACTTCATCTTATTCATGTGTTTGCAAAGTACAAACATACCTATCATTTAAGGGGTCGCCTCTCCTCATCTTCCTAGTTGTTTTTCTATCTCTACTCCAAAGCCAGTGACTGATTTCTGTCGATAAGCAAATCCCATTACTTTGTCTTTATTCATGCGATTGGGATCGACTTAATCTATTGTTTCTAATATGGCCTCAGTTTTAATGCTGGTTTAGCCACATTCCATTTTCACAGAAACCCGCCTTAAAGCATGAGCATGATGTTTTTTGCAGTTTCAATTACTTTTCTTTTAACCTGACTACGCTCCAATTTCGCAGAGTACTCACACCATCAGTCCACTGTCTCCAAACAAGCTAAATAACCTGACACTTACAAATGAGCAATGAAAAAATAAGCACTAGCACAGTTAGGTGGTAGGGTGGGGGGAGTACAAAAAGAAAACATGTGTGACAGAGGCTCTGCTTAGTCTGAGGGAGTTGGATCAGTGAAGGAAAAAATAAATGAGCAATGAATCTACTTATAATTGTATCTATTTGAAAATAGAAGTCCAACGTTTTTATATGTTGGAATCATTGGAATTTTGAAGCAAGAGAAACTAAGTGTGAAAATAATGTGCAAATCTTCATTTTTACTGCTGTGGTGTCAACATTCGTCGATGAGTACGATTGGAGTTTCATGCGCTATCATGTGGTCCCAAGTGCTGGTTCATGACGTTGTTTTAAAGCTTCAACTGTGATCTGACAAGCTGTTGCTCCTCACGGTGGCACAGTGGTTAGCACTGCTATAGCGCAATGACAAATACCCGTGTTCAATTCTCGCCTCAAGCAACGTCTGATATTTGCAATTTCTCCCCATTTCGAACAGTCTGGAAATCTGCCCATTAGGTGAATTAAAAAGAAGATTACAGTTTGGTACATCCAATATTTCATTGCATACATTAAATTCCCTCTGGCAGACTCTCCAGGGTATTATTGCCTATGTGTTGCTGCTGATTGGATGCAGTAGGTTGGTTTCTTACAGCTGTGAAACTGTTGAAAACGGCAAATTAAAAAAAATATCTTGGATATCTGCATGAAATTGAGCTCAATTTAGAATATTCGAAATTTGAAAGTAAGTCTAACAAATAAATGCAGATAAATATCCAAAAGTGCAAAATGTCCTGTTTTTATTTCAGTGAGGGATTGCATTGGCAAAATCAAGGACGTAAAATACAAACTATTGTAGTGTACGTTAACAAGCATTTGTATTCAGAGCCGATATTTAAGGTTTGATTCGACATAACAATAAGCAATTACCCGAGAGAGGAGTACCACCTGGTAATGTTGTGTTTTGCAAGATGGTTTTGGCGTGAGAACAGATTCCTTCGTACTAATACCTCGATTTGTTTCTGACCCGGTGTAGAGGAATGCTTGGCAAAAAGTACTTAGAAAGAGAAATTAGAATGTAACATCGTACCCAGTATAATATCAGGGACATTTCACATTTCTTTGGAATTCACTAGCACACTGTTTATATTACTGAGTCCGTGTAAATTAATATCCAACTTCCACACGGCAAGTTCTTCACCCAGTTGGTGATAGGTGTTTGGAACGCGTTGCCAGCAGAGGTTGAAGAGGCAGACACGGTAGATTAATTTAAGATGCGTCCGGATAAACATATGAGTAGGTGGTGAGTAGAGGGATACAGATGTTGAGGAATTGACTGACACGTTTAGACAGTACATTTGGATCGGCTCAGGCTTTGAAGGCCGACGGGCCTGTTTTTGGTCTGTAAATTTTCTTTGTTCTCTTTGTTCTTCTTTGTTCCAGCCATCTTAAGTTTCATCACGTACGAAAGGCCACGAGGGTCACTTGTGAAAGTATGATGATGGATACTACACAAATCATATTATTTAAATGACAACTATTTTAATTAGACATTAATGAAATGGTGTTCATAAATTTGAATTACATCAGAGCACCTGTGACTGCCTCTTCATTTTAATAAGGCCTCAAAGAACCAATTAAGACACGTCAGTTTAATATTCCACGAATTTAGTCAGATTTCAGATATTAGATCTCACTTGTTCTTCAAAATAGCAACTTCAATCACAGCACGTTATGAAAAGAAGACTTGTTCTGTAGTTTTGCTAGTTCTCCTTGAAAGTCTCTCATGGCTTTGAAGCATTTTTATTGCCAAGTATCTGCTCATAGTTCGCTTCAGTAAAATAATCTCTTGTCTCTGTAATACGCTGTTAATACACAAAGAACTTCCACAGTGAAATTGAGTTTTTTGTTCATAGTTATCATGCTCTGTAACTGTTATAAACTGATCTGAACAAAAGTGAGAATCTCCAAGATCCTCATCAACTGATGCACGATCCGCCTACCTGTGATCATTTTTGTTTTAACATCAAGTCTACAATTTTCACTCACCCCATTTGGTGCTCAGTGTACACGCTAAAGAAAACCTGCAGGTTACAATTTTAGATTATCCCGCCCTACTTAATACACTAAAACTAAATCAGATAATAATTTTGTGATCAACGTTCCCTCTGATTAATACCATATTTTTGTTCCATATGCCAGAAGTTTGAAAAAAAATCACCTAGACCTTAGACAGCGTTGAAAAACTACTTGCACATGCAACATCATGATCAAGTTTTGTTAGTGTCTTGGATTTCTCGCCATTTGGCTTCAATATGACGTTGCAAACATAATTAAATTAATTTGCCCTTTGATATTCAACATTATGTCTTCAGTATCGTTGTCTCTATTTGCCAGGAAGTCTCTCTAAACAAGAATGTTGTTGTCACTGCTGAAGATTTTTCAATCAATTTTGAAGGTCTTTTTCATGCTCGTATTCTTTTAATTCTTTATCTTCAGGAATCTGCATTAAAATGTTTACAATTTAGCATTGTCAGACTAATGGCATTTTGATTTTTATGATTAGACTTTCTGACTACCATGCGTTATTAAGAACTTTGATTTGTTTGTCTGCAACAAATCCCAATGTCAGATTCCACTCAAATCTACATTAAATTTGGCCCAAACAGCTTTCACTAAACTCCCACGGAATGGTGATCCTATTCCTGTTCAAATGTATCCCATATGAAATGTTCCTGATCATCCACTCTTATAAAATATCTCAAAGTCTCAGGAATCTAAAAAGTCTTCACAGTGCACCACTGCTCCATTCATACCAGTGCAGTGTATATCTCCAATTCTATATTCATATAATCTCGACTGCATGATACCATCAGCATTCCGGATGCATAATTTCAAATCCTGATATTCACGTTTACAATAAATTGTTAAAAGTGTTTGTGTAGGATCTTGATTCTCTTTGTACTCAGATCATTGAATCCCGGTTTGAATCATAATGTATAATCTGCAGCCTTTCCATGAAGTTCGTGATCGAAAAAAAACTTTTGGTGTCAGATCTACGGCTACTGAAACACCAGTCTATTATCCTTAATATTCTTAATTCTATCCATCATCTAAAATTCTCCTCACTGTTGAGCAGCGTCACACTCACAGAACCATGACCATTGGCCTGGCTTGCATTCATATAGACATTGCAACTTCCATTAATTTCCAAGCCAGAAAAATAAAGAAAATGCATGGAGATGTACTCAGGGTTCCCTGACTACATTTCATGTGACAGTTTCCTTTTCTGGGGGTCACCTGTTAGCTCTATGCATGCATATACATAGGCTGTTGGCCAACACATCCTGAAAGTGCAATCAAAAAACTCGTCAGTCTTGTTCAAGCTTCCATGCCCGGACCTGTATTTACTCCGAACAAAAGCATGTAGAGCACAAATGATCATTCAGATCTCTAGAAAAACCTTGACTTTTCACATTGCTGTTAACAAACCCCAATAACAATATTTATCTTAAATAAATATAACATTGGCATTTAGTTTCATGTACCCAGGCTTTTATTCTGATTATATCGAACAAACCAATACTTCTATAAAATGGAGGAGTGAAGGCTAATTGTCTACACACAGCTTGAAAAAAGCATTACTATTTTAACTTAAGTTGATATTCTCTCACACAATTTGCCAAAGCGTGATGCCAATTGTGTGAAGCAACTGTTACACCCTTCAGAGTGCTTCAAAGACATCTCCCCCGTTTCGAAACATGTACAGTTTTTGAAATCAGTATCCGCATCTCTCACAGTTCTGACACCAATCACGTGGTCGAGAACTTTCCACGATCTGTGATCAGTTATCACCATCTGTCCGCAGCTCTGAAATGATCCAAAGCTAAATGCTCGTTTCTATTTTGTATCTTTGATGCCTGAGAAGGTCTGCAATTTTCAGAAATTTACAGTCATAGATGTTTACAATCTGAAAACAGGCCTTTTGGCCCATCCTGCCCAGACGATCCAGTTTTTACCATTTAAACTAATCCAATTTACTTGTCTTTAGTCCAAATCTTTGCATAGCTATCCCATTCATGCATTTGGATAAGTGTTTCTTAATTGACGAATTTGTATTAATTTCCACCACCTGCCTCTAGCAGTCAATTCCAGTCAGTCACCACGTTCCGTTCTTTTAAAACGTTCTGAACCCTTTTGTATCTCTAACATCTCATTTTAAACTTATGTCTTCTAGTCATAGAGTCCCCTACAATATGGAAAATCTGTCCATTATCTATCTTATTCATGCCTCTTATGACTTATGTACCTCTATAAGATGATGCCTCAGGCTCCAACACTCCAGGATTGACAACGTACTGGCATATTCAACCTCTTCTGATGTCTCAAATCTTCCAGTGCAGGTACCGTCTCAGTAAATCTTTTATGCACTCCTTCAAGTTTAATAATATCCTGTCTATATTAGAGCGTTGAGAATGGCACTCAGTAGTCCAAACGTAGCCTCATCAACATTTTGTACATTTGGACCAAGATGTCCCATGTCCTTTACTCAGTGATATGACCGGTGAAAGATAATTCCCTAAAGCCATCTTCATCACGCGGAAGTAAGAAGCTATGCACGTGTACTCCTGGATCTCTTTGTTCTACAACATTTGGCAGGGCTCACTGATTGTGTAAGTCCTGTTCTGGTTCGACTCAGCAGAATGCATATCCTTGCCTTCATTGAAATTAAACTCTATTTGTCATTCCTCAACCTACTGGCCCAGTTGATCAATATATCGCTACATTCTGAGATTACCTTATTCCCAGGCCTCTATACCACAAATCGTGGTATCATTCACAAACTTACTAATCGGCCGAAATAAATTCTCTTCCTAATCATAGACATAAATGATGAATAACAATATATTAATCACCGATTTCTAGCTCACATCTCTGGTCAAAATCCTCCTTTCTGTAATTTGAAAGATTAAATTTTATTTTAACGTTTCTAAGCGTGTTTAAGCATTACCTTCTACTTATCTTTTTGTGTCAAATAAAATTCTTGAGGAAGGGCTCATGCCCGAAACATCGATTCTCCTGCTCCTTGGATGCTGCCTCACCTGCTGCGCTTTTCCAGTAACACATTTTCAGACGTGTCACATAAAATACAAAGTTTTGAATAGATGACAACAATTTATTCATTCTTTGCCCACATCTCGTTTCACGCTTAATTTTATATTATTACAACGTAAATCAAATCAACTCAAATTAAAGAGGACTATGAAGGAACGGAGTGAAACTTCTATCCTTGTAAACATATTTACAGCTACACAGAACTGGTCATGAAAGTTTAATCAATGTGAGATGTTGTTAAATGTATCGAAACGTCTCTGTTGGGAATAAGTGGAATAAAATGCTGTAGATATAGTGAGTTCGATCTGACATGCATCAGAAAGTAATTGTTAATGAAAGATTAGCGGCGCTCTTTCAGATTTTTCTCAATAATTACCGTTTCAGTAATGTTTTCAAATTTAACTAAACATAGTCTGACAGCAAATATTTGTCTTGTCCAACTATACTGTGTTCTGTCTAAATTTCGATAGAAAGTTACTCAAAATAGAATAAATTCCAATAATTAACAGAAAGACAAATACGTTCCTCGATTTAATAGGCTAAATAACGATGTGCTTTTTGCAAAAAGGTTTCTCCTTCCATAGACAGCAATTCTAGGAGTGGAAGTTGATCCACACACACTTTATGTGAGAGATTGAATTGTTACAAGCTGAGCTATGCAGGCTTACAGTGAAGCAGCTGAATTTGCCCACTCTCAGAGAGGAGAGAGTGGGGCACAATTTGGGATTGGTTATGAATCGAGACTATAACTTGATAGTCACGAGAGCAGGAGATGAGATAGCGTTGCAACAATATTGCATGCATAATTGGTTGATGCGTCAGTTCTTAACTCATTTTAAAAATGATGATTTTATTTACATGAAAAATAAATTCTTGAACTCGATCAAAGAGGGGAAAAGTTAACAATCGCAGTATGTTCATGGCATAATGTACAAAGTTACCCATCTCAAAAACTCAGTATTAATCAATTGTTTCTGCTCGCTCTGTTTCACCTTCAAGTACGTAAATTTTCATAGAAAGTGACGCCTATATGAAGATCATTTAATTCGTCGAGTGCTCCTGCCTGAGCTCCCAAACCTTGCAATTTTGGCATTACATTTTTTTAGTTGACATGAATTATTGTTTGACTGTGTAAGTGGAAGATAAATACTCGTGTCGGGATTCCTATAAAATGACTCTTAATGATTAAATTTTAAGATTTATACAAATCCATTCAACCTGGCCCCATGCATAGAGCCAAGACTGACATCAAAGGAAAACAAGGACGGCAGCAATGTTCTGTGCACACATTTTCTTTCTTTGCCAAATAACAGATGCCATTATGGAACAGGTCAACATTGTGCTAATTTTTCTGTTTAGCCAATGTTGCTCAGCTGGGTTTCATAACTGATTTATTGCACTTTGACATCTCCGAAAAAACGCATATATTAATAACACAGGTGTTTTAGTATCCTTAAATTTACAGAACCAAAGCAGCACAAGAATAATTTTCATCCTTTCGCCATGTGTTTCTCGTTTTTAAGTAGAGCTCAATGCTGACAACTTGGAGCAGTAAAAAAAATGCATATTGTATTATTGGTGTTAACAATAACAACAAACTGCAAAGTGATTTTTGTTGTTCGGGTGCAAAAGTTTTGTTTTACATACCAGTATTAGTTATCAGCAGAAAATAAATCAGAAATAATTCTCAAGAAGTATTTCATCCCAGAGTGAATTTTTTATTTCGTCTTTTTCTATATCAATCTCTAAACTGAATTGAAGTTAAATGTTCATAGTATCTTAAGTATAATTAGACAAATGCCTGACCAGTATTGCGAATGCACAATTGCCTCAGCATTATGCCTTGTTTCAAAACAATGGTTATTCAACTACATCCCACCTTTTGTCATTTCGAGTGTTCCTGGTGTAGTCAACGCTGTGTCTATTCATTGACGAATATTCTTCTGATGCATGGTTCAGCAACATTTACTGAATGCCTTTGCACTTTCACTTTTCATGGAATCCATTTTTGTACTCCTCCTCCAGCGCCAAACTGAATGAGTCAACTTCACACTTAACATCAGTTTTCTGGAATTCCGATTAAATTGACCCAGTTATTTGCACAATCTATCTCTGAATCCCATAAAAGTACTGAAGTTGAACGACTAGCTTTTGTCTATTTTGCTTTAAATATAGGATTTGCACATCCTGAGTCAAACGTTGACGTTTCAATGTCAATTCCCAGCTAAGGAAAACATCAATTTATACTTGCTAAATTGAGCCAGTTGCACAAGCAGACAGAGCCAGATTGTTTGCTTTTCTTTAGAGAATTTGTAACTTATAACGAAAATAAATTCAAAAAAAGTCCAGTTTCGTTTCAGAAAAAAAGTTCCTGACTAGTCATCTATTAAGTTGTGCCATTGTCCATAATTTTGTACGCTAATTAGAAGATCGAAAGTCATGAAATTAGAATTAATAGTCCAGAGCCCATGGCATTTAAGCTACTTTCTTAACTGGAATAAACCACTACATACGAATTTGAAGGAAGTTCAGTTGTCAACATGATTTTGTGATCACGGTTTTGTGAAGGGAAGGTTGCACCTCACTCACGTTATTGAGTTCGTAGAGAA
Source organism: Hemiscyllium ocellatum (assembly GCF_020745735.1). NCBI lineage: Eukaryota > Metazoa > Chordata > Chondrichthyes > Orectolobiformes > Hemiscylliidae > Hemiscyllium > Hemiscyllium ocellatum. The sequence goes on along the minus strand of NC_083435.1, from coordinate 26,133,270 downwards.
GGTGATAGAACGAGTGGGTGAACATGAAGCAGTTAATGTTGCGGATATGGACTTCAATAATGCGGTTGATAATGTTCTGCACAGTTTGCTATTACATAAAATGCGGAGTTTCGGGATTGAAATTGATTTAGCGGTTTTGGGTGAGGAATTGGCGAGCTGAAACAAGACAGAGGATGGTGGTTGATAGGAAATGTTGATCCTGAAGCTCAGTTATCAGTAGTCTGCCACAAGGATCTGTTTTAGGGACACTGCTGTTGGTAATTTTTGAATATGATCTGGATGTGGGCGGAGAAGAATGGGTTAGTAAATTTGCAGAAGGCACTAAGGAAATCAGAGTTATGGAGAGAGAGAGAGAGAGAGAGAGTCGAATGATATTGTGGGTGACAGAGGAACACAGAGAAGGTGCACAGCTGGACTGAGAAGTGGAAATGCAGTTTTATGCGGAAACGAATGAGGTAGTTGACTTCAGAAGAAGTAACAGAAATTCAGAGTACTGGGATTATGGTAAAACTCCAGGCAGTGTAAATGAATGGAGAGATCTTGGTGCCCAGCTGCAATAATCCCCGAAGCTGCCACCGAGGTTGATAGGATTGTAAAAAAAAAGCATATGGTGTGTTGGCGTTAGTTGGTAGGGGAATTCATTTTTGGAGATATGAGGTCATGCTTCAACTAATCAATATACTGATTTGGCTGCACCTGCAATATTGAGTGCAGTGCTGGGCATCACATTATAGAAAGGATGTGGATGCTTTGTAAAAGATTTAGAGGAGATTTACTACGATGTTGCCTGTAATGAAGCAAGGTCTATCGAGGAATGGCTGAGGGAACTGAGGCTGTTTACGTTGGGGAGAAGACGTTTGAGATGAAGAGGCTGTAATGTGGTGCAACTTTCTATGTTCGATATTCTAGGTTTCTGGGACACCATTCATTTTAGAATAAATACCACTTATAACCCAGTTCTAAATTTGCGAGAAAAAAAATGAACCAGAAGCTATGAATTTATGAAGTTCTTTTTCATCTTTGCTTTTTTGGTGGTATAATGATAAGTTACCAATATTTGTAAGTAATAACAGCATTTTACCTCTCTTTCTAAATTGTTTTTGCCTACATTTCTTTTGATATAGTCTACCGAGTTGAGACTGTTGGAATTATAGTCATTTTTGAACAATGAATCTTTAAGTTTGAAGTGAAATGACTCCATGAATGGGGCTCTCTTCAAACAAAATACGTCGCCTAAAGCAGCGAATTAATCAAACCCTTGAAATGTCATTATTTACTTGCCAATAGAAAAATCATATTTACGTGCCTTGCATGGATCATTCCAAATGTTGAGCATATTAATGGCGATTCACAAAAGTCTCGGTGCACTTACCAACCTGCAACAAATTCCAGCCACGTGAGTTCAGCACAAAACTCTGACTAGCACAGCCAGCATTAACTTTTTCATTCTGATCCTTTCAAATAAAATAAATCCACGGACGCCTATTTGCGGCACTACATTCAATTTTTGGTTTTAGAACAAGACTGACTTCACTTTTTTTGAACTTCAGAAGAGTTAATACAACACTGCATTCTTGATTTTGGCTATGTGCAGTATTACATCGAGATATATTGGTTTACTGTTTCAAAACATTCCTGGATATTCAGGCAATTTCATCTCATTCGAAGCATCTTAGCAGAACAGAAGAGATTCTCAGAACTCCTCTGCTTCAGCTAAAACCCAACATATGTCAGTTTGTCCATTCTAAATATCATTTAAGTTGGAACACCAACAACATGAAAAAAGTCCTATTCCCTCCAGAGTTCCTATGTTCACAGTGATTGTCTTCCCATCAGAGGATTGCTCAATGTCATATATTTTCCTACATATTTCTCATTTCACCTTGCTGATCACTTGATATTGTTTAACAGCAAAAGCAACCATGATCGAGGTTAACAACAAAAGCCCTGATGGAGTGTCACCTACACTTGAAAGGGCAGCTTGTTTTCTCTCTCCACAGATGCAGCATGACCAGTGTGGTCTCTAGATTTTTCTTGTTTTCAATACAGGTTCCAGCCTCTGCAGTAATTCACTTCTAAAGGCAAATCAATGCTGAACAGGCGGTAACTAATTTTATTCAAGATGTGTGGATGTAAATTTGCTGATGTTCATGCCTGGTTAATAGAATTTTAGGACCTGCATTCAAACATCGTTAGGGTTAAAAAGGAAATCCTGCATGCACGTCGGGCTTATATAATCTTCATGGGGTCCTGGCTTGGAAGGAGATCAGCAAAAATACTGGAGAAAAGTGGCTTAAAAACAAATTTTAACTTCTGACAGAAATTTGGATTTGCTTCACTTGTCTTCCACAGCAGTTGGACGCTTAAAAGAGATTTTTGTAAGCATTCCAAATCATGACAAGATACTTATAGTGTGGAGAGATCGAAATGAGCTATGTTAGCTTGGTGTTGAATACAAAGCTATCGACTTTAAAGAAAGAAATGTATTTTAAAATGTTATCTTAGTTAGGACACGTAATAACTTTTACACAGCCTCACACAGGTTTGTTAATTTTCGTCCAAAAGCTAATTGAATGATGAAGACATTGCAACTTAAAGGTAGAATTGCTTTACAATTGCCATATTGGTGCATTGAGAGATACAGCACATGAATATATTCGAGATCATCCATGAATTCAACGCATGGTGGAACGTACTGGGGATCGAAATGTTCAATGCTCATTCCATGCAATGTTTAGCAGTCAGAGGAAAGCTTATATCTGGTTTTCTAAAGAAAATTGTGAATGTGTGCAGCTATCCTGTCAGGTGGTAATGTAGTCATGAGAATAGATAATCGAGTTGGAATTATCACAAATTTCTTTATTAATCAGAACATGCAGATGTCTAGTTGTGGTTGAACAAAAGCATTTCCAAATATTAGCATGGAGAAGATACAATTTCGAAAGATGTTGTATTCTTGTAATTGCAAACGGAAGCCTGTAGTATTATTGTTGGAGTAATGCAATTCGAGACATTTGTTAAATCGTTGAATTAAAGCTTACCATAGATTTGAAACAATTAACTATTGTTTGGCAAATTACATTCTGCAATGTCTCTTTTACTTTAAGGGAGGAGAAACCTGCCCATTACACATACATTTTCCTGACTGTTTCATTTCACTACTCCATAAAGATGGCATTCAATTTTGAAAGTCATTTAAATTACAAAATTTAATGCAGTATCAGACTCAAAGGATGTTTAATCATACTTTTCAATTCATCTCTGAATTTACTTTGTGAAATTGCATAAATAAATGTGTTTGTGCAGCAACTCAATGTTCGAAGTATATATCCAGTCTGTTCGAGAATGGTAAAAGGATCATTGTAATTTGCTTCTAAAAATGTTGCATCCGTAAATTGTACACAAATGTTTGATACGGACGTTACAATCCATAAAAGAATAAAATTGCAGGATATAGCCAGCAACAGAATTATTGATTTTCTGCGGTTTTCCGTTTCTATGTCACGATCGTTGTCATTGCCATTGTGTCCACGCAGTCCCTTTCTCGATCTATTCGCCTGTATGATGCGTCTAATAGTCAGTATGTTTAGCAGCAATATTAATATAAATGGTGCAAATGGAGTTAAAACAGTTTCAAGCCACAAAAACGCGTTCCATATGGGTGAAGAATAGAAGCTTGCTTTTACATAACATGACCATGGAAGATTGTTAATTATTTCTCGAGGCTCATAGGTGAAGTAGATTGGAACACTTTCTAAAACACTTAGGGTACAAACAATAACTATAACTACATATGCAGTTTTAGTGCTGCAATATTTCCTTCTTAATTTCTGACAACAAATGGCCACAAATCGATCAAAAGTGAATGCCACGGTCAACCAGACAGAACAATCAACAGAAGCGAAAAGCAGTGCAAGGTTAAGGCAACAAACAGGGGTAAAGTTGAGAAAGGAATGCGGAAAGTAGGCATCTTTAATCTCATACAGCAGTACTTCGAATATCAGGACAGATAAATCCGCTGACGACATCGCTATCAGGTATCGGGTGATGCATTTCGAAAGCTCACAACGGTCTCGTGAAAGAATCACAATTGTTAACAGATTAGCTGAAAAGAGGGAAAAATTGAAATTAGGAACACATTTTTAAAATATCGGTTTATCAGTATTCATTCTCTTTCTAAGCAAAAAAAATCACATCGATTTTTTGCATTTTTTGTTTGCAGGGAAGTTGGAAAGGCAGAGGCACATTTGCTGCTGAAGACGGCTTAAGTAAATAACGTATGATGCCTTTAAGTTTTCTCTTTGCGAAGTTGAACAATGGAAACAGGTTGAATGCACACGATCAGCTTACCGACACTAAGCTTTCTAGATTGTTTATTTACTTTTATCTGTCAGAATTTTTGATTATTTGATTATAAGCCTTACTTCTGAGAGTCCTTTCTAACACATTACCCACAACCGAAGTAAGGCTCACTGATCTATCACTACCAGGGTTGTTTCTACTCCTCTTCTTGAACAAGGCGTCGATATTTGCTATCCTCCAGCCTTCTGGCATTGTTCTGGTAGACAATCACGACATAAAGAACAAACTGAAAGGCTTTAAAATCTCCTTCCCAGCTCTTCAAAGATTCCTAGGATAATTACCATATGGCCTGGGGGCCTTACGTATTTTCTCACTCCCCAGAATTGCTAACAACGTCTCCTTGTGAGCTCCAATTTCATTTAGACTAGTAGTCTGTATCCCAATTTCCTCCTTGAAAGCATTGCCTCTTGCACTGTGAATGCTGACGAAAAATATTCATTTAGCGCTTCTCCTCTCCCTTTTGACTCCATGCACAACTTCCCAGTACTTTCTTGATTTTCCTTAATCTTTCTCGAGCTATTCTGTTGTTCCTAACGTCATATTAAAGTACTTTGAGGTGGTCTAGTCTGGTCCGTAACAATTAGAAGACAAATATATGAACGGATGAAGTTCAGATCCTCTGTCTCAGATTTAGGTACACTTTTGGAAGATCCACCAGTTACCGCTGTGCGAAACAAAATCCAGAAGACAACAGTTACATTGTGTTCGTAATCTGTAACAGAAATGTCATGAGATCATAGTTCTCCCATCAATGTGGAAGGAATAATTTCATGAAGCTGCTTGTACTTGATAGATGATTTGTATGCATCACATCTAAACGCTGCATTGATCCAGAGTGGAAGGGGTTAGTGAGGGCGAAGGGTGAAAAATAGTTTCCTAGTTCCGTGGGACCACATTGAAAAACACTACGTGGTTGTTCATGCAAGGCTGTGTGTGATAAATTTGAAAGACATGTGAAATAAAAGTGTTAATAGCACAAAACCAGCCAGCATGTCGGTATTACCCGGGGTTCACAGTAACATAGCAGAAATGCAATGAAAGGCACAACGATTTCACATAAGAAGTTAACGTAGTAGTGCCACTCTTCTGAAGGACTATTCTCGATCGATGTGTCATTAGAGTTTCACAATAAATGACACGGTATGATCATTTGAATGCAGGTTAACAACTATGTTACGATTGCTGTTTCATGCCGATTTCAATGAAGAAAGCAGGATGAAGAAGGAAGAGTGCAACTGGAATGCAACCTCACAATGAACTTTTAATCTGCAAACTTCCTGCATAACACTTTGTTTCCAGGTATCAAACTTGGATAAAGATTCAGGCGACTGACTGTGTGGAGTTTGCACGCTCTCCCCGTGTCTGCGTGGGTTTCCTCCGGGTGCTCTGGTTCCCTCCCACAGTCCAAAGACGTGCGAGTCAGGTGAATTGGCCATGCTAAATTGCCCGTAGTGTTAGGTAAGGGGTAAATGTAGGGGTATGGATGGGTTGCGCTTCGGCGGGTCGGTGTGGACTTGTTGGGCTGAAGGGCCTGTTTCCACATTGTAAGCAATCTAAAAAAATCTAATCTAGGGGTTAATTTCTCCTGCTTGAATAATGCACCCTACCAGTGTTGAATGGCAAGGTGGGGCTTGGGCCCGAAAGAGGTAAATTTTGCTGTGTTGTGTAGAGTAAAAATGCTTCTTCATTTCATTCCCTTGTCAGATGTCATCACTTGCAGTGACCAAAATATACAAGTACCCCCTTCTAATGCATTTCCAGGAGATAACATGGCCAAATTAAACAGTGCAACTAACGTATTTTAAACTAGATTATGAATATTGACAAAATCGCAGTGGGCATGTATTATCCTACTCTCGAGAAGCCATACAAGTTTCGGGACATGTCAGATCCGCATGTAGAGTTGTTGGAGGCGAAATACAAATTGTAGGATGCACAAATATACTGCTGTTTCACCTTTTGGCAAGACTGTGCCGCCATATGGCAGACGTTAAACGCAAAGCTCGAGGTCTGATGAAAGGTTTTGGTATCGAAAATGGTTTGTATGCAATGGCAAAAGCCTTTGAGGAGTCTGTCACAACAAGTGAGTCATAACCGCCCATTTCTTTGCTCACAGTCTTTACTGAACAAATGACGGACAGCTGTCATTGAGGACATTACCAAAACGCACGTACATTGCGGACAAAAGGGTCACTCTCATCCTGATATGATCATATTTCCTCATATATGTACAGAAAGGCAGGATTCCAGAGGTGAGATCAAGTGAATGTCCTTGTCACCAAGGCCTCAATTCACTAAGTATGGAATCTAAGAAATAATCTCAATACGAGACTCTTTGTAAATCAGTGGACAGTATGGTGGGATGGTGAAACTTTTCACTGATTGCAATCATACTGGAATGCAGACGGGTGTTTGTGCTTGCTGCAGATAAATGATCCAAGCTACAGAACCTCTCAGAAGGTTAACATAAGTTAGTGTCTTTAGCCCAACCACCTCTTGATACTTCACCTGTAATGTTTCCTCGATCATGCATCAGATATGTGATTTTTGCTGATGATTGCGCAAATTTCAGTGCCATTCTTCACTCCTCAGATCCTGAAGACAGTAATCGCGAAAGCAACAATATCTTGAAAATACCTGGGCTTGGGATGAGAACTGGCATGTACTGCTGAATACTCCATTATTCCATCGACAACAACTTCAAAGCACACAACCACTACCAACTGGATTGAGAAAAATACCAAATATATGGGGGCACCAATATATACAAGTATCCTCCGAAACTGTGAAAATTAAGTTGAAAAGATATCAGCTTTCCTTTCGTCGTGTTCATCAAAATCCTGGAATTCCATTACCATCGGTATTAGGGATACACTGACTCCATTTTTTCAGCGCTGTTTCAAGAAGATAGATCATCACCAAATTTTTGAATAAAACTAGTGACGAGAAATAAATTGTGGCCCGGCTAGTGACGCTGACATTCATTCGATGAATAAATTAATAAAATCTCCAGATCTGCAGTATATCACATTTTTATGAAGCAATCAAGCAGAAAAGCTGGACAGACTGAGAATGAGGAACCCAGCGTAACGTCAAGTCACTTTTACTCTGAGAAAAACAGGGAGAAATAACGGATTGCTTAACCCATTGGTTTCGACTTGCAGGTAACGTCTGAAGCTGCCAGATTCGACACCTTTGCCGTCAGCACAATTAATTCCGCTTGTCTTCGCAATAGAGACTCCTGCAGGAGTCTCTTGCAATTCCTGGGCCCTCACGGACTGAGTTCAAAATGGGCAACTACCCCTAGTAAGCATAGGAAAAGTATATGTACTGTAAGTAGACTAGCAATGCCAAAACTCACTCACACTGGAAATGAACATCTGTACACCATTCAGCAATTTATTGTTTGAACGTTATTGATATAGATTATAGATTCCCTATAGTGTGGAAACAAACCAATCAGCCTAACAAGTGCAAACCGATCTTCCCAAGATTAACCCACACAGACCAATTCCCTGAATGAATTACTCTAGATTTACACCAGGACAATGCACCTCACCCACATATTCTTGAACACACTGGGCAATTCAGCATGGCCAATTCACCTAATCTGCACATCATTGGATTATGGGAAGAAGGCAGGTCGTGGCAATCCTCTCAGAAGTAGAGAGAATGTGCAAATCCTACCTCCCCCAACACTCGCGCGATCCTGCAATCAAATGTAAGTCCCTGATGCTGTGAGGCAGCAGTGCTAACCACTGAGAAAATATGCCGCCATGATTTCGCATGGAGCAGTACATTAGACATTCTATTTTAATTTAAATGATCTTGCAAGTAAATGATGGAGTTTCCTGAGTGATGCCAGGCTTTTTTTGAAGCATTCTTAAGAAGAAAATCTGATTTGACACATTCAACTTGAAGGACTAGTCAACCCGTTGGAGAATGTATTTAGTCAGTAATCTGTACGTGAAAGATGAAGTTAAAAACTGAACACCTTCCTTTCCAATTTGATCCATTGGTTGAATTAAATAACCTAAAACTATCTAATTTTCTCCATTGTTGCCAATTCTGCATGTTCCTTACCACATGTTGCTTGATGGTTACTTGGAGAGAAGCAACATTACCAAAAGCATAAAGTTTTCACTTTCTCTCTCTCTTTTATTCTGTTCTAAACGAGTGGACAAATGAAGTTTCCTATTCATTTGCTTACTATTTGTCGACCTTGCATCCATGGATTAGAAACGCTGTACCTCTTCTTTCAAAGATGCTTTCATTGTTTGCCCACCTACTGAATGGTGGCTAACGTTATCATGAAACCTGAAGGCTCAGTTAGGGCTCTTGAGAGTAACAGCTTAGCCAGGAAAGACGTCAAGAGTGAGCTCATAAGAACTCGGAGCGTCAATGAGAAGTCATTCACAGAAAAGGGCAAGGAAAACCCTAAAGCTTTCTTCAGATACATCAAGAATGCAAGAATGACGTAATAAAATTTCGGATGAAATATGTGTTGCTGAAAACGCTCAGTAGATCAGGCAGCATTCAAAGAGTAGGAGAATCGATGTTTCAGGCAGAAGCCCTTGAAAGGCTTCTGCCTTAAACGTCGATTCTCCTGCTTCTTGGATGCTGCCTGACCTGCTGAGCGTTTTCAGCAACACATATTTCAGCTCTGATCTCCAGAATCTGCAGTGAGACTTCTTCCCTTAATAAAATTAGGGGCAATCAAGTACTGCAGTGCGAAGTTGTGCGTGGAGCCTGAGGAGATCGGAGAAGCGTTAAATGAATATTCTTCATCAGTTTCCACCCTGAGAAAAAGACAATGACATCGAGGAGAATATTGAGATACAGACTACTAGACAAGATGGAATTGAAGTTCACAAGGAGGAAGTGTTAGCAATTCTGGAAAGTGTGAAAATACGTAAGTCCTCTGGGCTGTTTAGGGTTTATCCTAGGATTCACTGGAAATCCAGGGAGGAAATTCCAGAGCTTTTGGCTTTGATTTTTACGTCGTCATTGTCTACAGGAATAGTGCCACAATGCAGAAGTATAGCAAATGCTCTTCACTTGCTCAAGAAGGGGAGCAGAGAAAAGCCTGATAATGATAGTCCAATAAGCGATACTTCGGTTGTGGGTAAAATGTTGGAAAACTTTACGAAAGATAGGATTTATAATAATCTAGAAAGAAATTCTTTGATTACGGATAGGCAAAACAGTTTTCTGAAAGGTAGTTCATGCCTTGCAAACCTTATTGAGATCTCGAGAAGGTGACCAAACAAGTGGATGAGGAAAAAGCTCTGATGTGGTGCATATGGAGTTCAGTAAGGCTTTTGGAAAGATTCCCCATGGTAGACGATTGCACAGAAAACGGAAGAATGGGAATGTGGGTGATTTAGCAGTTTGGATCAAACATTGGCTACCTGAAAGAAAGAGTGTGGTAGTTGGTGGGAATTGTTCATCCTGGAGTCTGGTAACTAGTGGTGTGCCACAAGGATCTGTCTTGGGGGGTACTGCTGATTGTCATTTTAATAAATGATCTGGATGAGGGCGGAAAAGGATGGGTTAGTAAACTTGCGAATAACACTAAGGTAGGCAGAGTTATGGATAGTTATGAAGGATATTATGGCGTACCAAGGGGCACAGAGAAGATGTAGAGCTGAGCTGAGAAGTGGCAAAAGGATTTCATGCAGAAAAGTGTGAGGTGATTCACTTTAGAAGAAGAAACAAGCGTAAAGAGTACTGAGCTAATGGTCAGATTCCTGGTTGTGTAGATGAACAGAGAGGTCTCTAAGTACATGTACATAGATCCCTGAAAGTTGACATTCAGATTGCTATGGTTGTTAAGAAGGCAAACGATGTTTTAGCTTTTACTGAGTTCACAGTCATGATGTCAGCTGTACATACGCCTGGTGTGGTTGTACTTCAAGTATGGCATACAATTCTGTTCACCACACTATAGCAAGGACGTGGAGGCTTTGGAAATGGTTCATAAGAGATTTACTAGGATGTTGCTTGTTATGGAGGGAAGATCTTCTGAGGAAAGACTGCAAGATTTGAGACTCGTTTCGTTAGAGACAAGAAAATTGAGATGTGACTTAACTGAGATATATAAGGCAATCAGAGGGTAAATAGGGTGGACAGTTCGAGCCTTTTCCCTCGCATTGTCATGACTAGCACGAAGGGTCATAGTTTTCAATTGAGGGGTGATAAATATAGTACAGATGTCAGAGATAGTTTCCTTACTGAAAGTGTAGTAGGGACGTGCAGTAGACTCAGTAGAAGACTCGAGTAAAAAGTGAGGTCTGCAGATGCTGGAGATCACAGTTGAAAATGTGTTGCTGGTTAAAGCACAGCAGGTTAGGCAGCATCCAAGGAACAGGAAATTCGACGTTTTAGGCCATTCCTGATGAAGGGCTCTGGCCCGTAACGTTGAATTTCCTGTTCCTTGGATGCTGCCTAACCTGCTGTGCTTTAACCAGCAACACATTTTCAACTCAGTAGAAGACTCGCCAACTTTAAAGGATTTTAAATTGCCATTGAAAATGCAATAGTGTCGGATAGATGAGCATCAGATTGGTTTCACAGTTTGGCGCAGCATCGGGGTCCGAAGGGCTAATCGTCACTGTAAGGTTCTTTATTGTATGAAATAAAAATAATATCTGAGACAACGTATAAAATGTGTGGTGTACAGGCTGCTAGACCCTGCTAATACATGGTAAAAACAATGACTGCAGGTGCTGGAAACCAGATTCCGGATTAATGGTGCTGAAAGAGCACAGCAGTTCAGGTAGCATGAGGAGCAGTTGATTCCTGATGATGGGCTTTTGCCTGAAACGTCGATTTTACTCCTCCTCGGATGCTGCCTGAACTGTTGTGCTCTTCCAGCACCACTAACCCAGAAACTGCTAGTCTGTGATCACACTCTCATTCGTAAATTCATGAGTTTTGTCCATTCTATCCTTTCAACCGGAAATTGCTTTCTGCTCCATGTATCTGCAATCATCTGTCGTAAACAACACTCGCCTTTTTCGTTCGAGAACCCAGAAGAGAGTGAACAATTTAAATCCGCAAATAGCGATATTTTGAACAAAATGAACTGGGAACGGCAGCTCCAACATAAAGTCTATTCTCGTGACTGAAGTACAAATACAGCATGTAACAATTTAGTGACTTCTATCACAAAGAAAAGAAATAAAGCTGCGAAACATGTTCTGCATCGCAAGCATCCTTCTCTTAGAAACTGTCCCTTTGATATCATACCCAGAATCGCAACCTCCAAGTTCTGTCGAGAAGAAAATAGCAAGAAAAGGAGCAGGACAATGTTGCCTAAAATTGTGATTGTAAATTGAAATCGGCCGTTCAAGGAGATGTCCTGAGTGGCGGATGTTTAATAGAAAGATAAGCACCATGTTAAACGAAACTACGGAGTCTTTTGATAAAATTGGGCAATGATAAGCAAAAGGCAGAAATACAGTACTTTTTTGTTCAGGGACCATTTTCTTGATGAAAAAGGGTAAACAAGCAAATAATCAATCAGAGATTCTAGAAATTTTGCAGAAATGTAAAAACCTGCATTGTGGAAAGACAGAGCACAAAGATACTTCAAGGGACACAATCGGCATATGATATGAATAGCCACCTGCTGCTGAGAGACTTTTGATTTGGTTTTCAGCATTTAAATTGAGATGAGGTCAGTTTGTTCGAAAGGGGAGTCGCCTCTGTGTTTGAATTAAGACAAGGGGAGCAAGATTTCATCACACCATCTTCTCTCGGTATCTCAGTCCAAGGCTCCTTTCGCACATTTTGACATATTCGGGATGCTTCAGAGCATGGGGCAGATGCATGGCGTGACGGAATTGCAGAGACTAAATATGGCTTCCGTTGTCTGGCCATGAAATGTGCTACCGACTTTGTATGTGCAACTGACGGGGCATTGAACTGCACCTGAACAAATAGGGTGCCACTCTGAATGATCCCTAAAAAAATCTCAAATCAGAGGCATATTTTTACTTAATATATGAACCTGGAGTTAAAGTGGAGGTGAGATTGATCAGTATCACAGAGATGGTATTTTTTTGCAAAGCTGAGCTTTTTGTTCCCATACACTTACTGTGTCTTAGTTTCTTTTTCAGAGGTATGATAAGATAGCACAGGCTCAAAGACAGTTGAGTTGCTACAAAGAGGAATCGTTTATTGAAACCCTTTTTGCTTATCCATAACTCAGGCCAAAGGACTTCATGTTTTCGAAATAACTTGTATAATGAAATATAGGTTTGCCAGTCCTGGTAGCTGAGGTTTTATTTTCGGTTCAGTTACAGCAGGGAATGTCTGAAACAAGCTGCTGTTTCCTTTTTCTCCTTGTAAAGTGTAAACTAGTGCCATGTTTTCCTGTTTGTGCTAAATCATGTGTGTGTTTTCAGAACAGCCTCACGAAGTCGAGGTTGTTTAGGATGAGTTTTCGGGAATTGCTCTTTTGTGTTCTTTATGTTTCATTGTCCAACTTTGTAAATACATTTTGTTTGTTCAAAACTTGGAGTCGACCCAACTTCTTTACACCAGGAATATCGACGATACAGCTACCTAAACAATTAGCAAAGTTAGAGTCTGGGCGACCTGCTTAAAATAAATGTTTTGAGCGGTCTGGATTAGTCCATAACAGGTTGGGGCTCTTAGCGTGAATTAAACAGCGACTCGTGGGCATTAGTGTCTTTATTTCGGTTGGCGATATTGTGGTAAAACATAGCTCAGATAGTATTGACTCTGTCAGTCACTAAGATGTTTCTGGAGGTGGAAGAAGTGAAATTGGGGAAATAAAATGAAACTGCGGGATTTGGGACACCAACTGGGCTAGAATTTACCTCCAAATGTGAGGAAATATAATATTATTTCTGTATCTCAGTATTTCAATATGCTGGAAATAACATCAGGATCTAGGTAAAAACAATGAACGCAGGTGCTGGAAACCAGATTCTGGATTAGTGGCGCTGGAAGAGCACTGCAGTTCAGGCAGCATCGAGGAGCAGTAAAATCCCGGATGCTGCCTGAACTGCTGTGTTCTTCTTGCACCACTAATCCACAACATCAGGATCTGCAGAAAAGGTCAGCATACAAATGCAAATGAAGCGTCTTAAGTTAGATGCGAGAGAGAAGGAAAGGGCATCAGAAATGAAACTGCTTTAGTGACGATTTAAAATCAAAATAAAACGAACGGAGACTTTTAGAATAAGAGAAGTAAAGAGAACGAACGGCTCTAGCAGACAGAAAAAAAAATGAAGGAATTTGAGCTTCAGATATTGACACTTAAAAATGGAAGTCAGAATAAAAGGCTGGAGATTAAGGCTGAAGGTAAGATCGTTGTGAAAGAGTAGAAGGTTAACATAGCAAGGGTAGAAGCTGAAATATCTGGTGATTATGAGTTGGTCGATGAACCACTGTTTAATTTCCCGAATCAATTTCAATGCATGGGGATAGAAGTGAAGGAAAGGAGAAATCCTGACTTTGAACTATAAACATAGATCATAAGGAGACCTTACCACAAGGTAAAAAGGATACTCTTGAGGTACACAAAGAAGTTCTGATATTAAAAAGCTCCGACATTTTCATGCTAATAAAGTAGGCCACGTGAAATCATAGCGTTGGTCGAGTAGAAACAGTCCAGGAAAGCTAGACATGGGAAGGCAGGATTAGCCTAAAAGTTTTATAGGAGTGGTAAGAGAAAGGACAGTGGACGCTATAAAGCTGTATCAGAGTGCACATGCTGATCAGAGGTTGGTTAAGGCGGCAGTGTCAGATCTGCGACAAAAACATATCTTGAAAGGGAAAGTTCATTTATATTGACCAGGAGTAGCACACAAAGAGGTTACAGTCGGTGATGCTGATGAATGAGGCGATATGTCCTTCTGAAGGACTATTGCTAGAAAAGGTACTGCACACAGGAATTCATGGCGAGACAAAGCGCACTCAATCATATAAAGTGAAGCTAGAGCGTCCAGAAAAAAAAGTGGAGAATTTGTGGTAAGACTACTGTACAAATTCTTTGTAGTTGTTTGGCTTTGCGCTAGTCCACACCATTGGGTGCTATGTGGTCTTGGCACCATTACTATAGTTGAGCTCCAGTCACTGTAATTCAATTTGTCCTTACAAAAGATATGGCTAATTCAATGGAAGTGCTGCCTACTCTAGTTAAAAAGCCATTGGAGTCGCAACTAAAACAACGCAGGATGTTTATTCAGGAACATTCCCTGATTGTTTTGAACGAGATCACAAATTCACAAGCTGAAGAAGGAGAGATCAAAGGCCACAGAGAAGGAAGCTGAAGTGACATTAGCGAGACAGTATCCCGTCTATGAGTGGTGTCAGAATATGGACAAATAGGTAAACATGCAAGCGTCTTTAGCTTATTTGAGCTAATTGATTTAACGCAGAAAGATGAAATTTTAAGCAGAATTATCACGACGCATACGCAATAAATGAGTCTGAACGTAATCTTGCGTGTTATTAGCAGAAAACATGACGTCTTAAGGAGGAAATGGAGACAATCACATATTCACGCAGATGAGAAGTAGGCAGAGATTCATCAGATTGTGTTGGCATTGTGTATAGAAAGAAGGTGTTGCAAGATGCGCATGAACTACAACTTGGAGGTCAATCAGGAGTGTGGAGAAAATAGCCTAAAATACAAAGACATTTTTACTGGCCTCGACTGCAGAAAGATGTAGTTAAATTTTGCCAGATGTGTCATACATGGCAGGTAACTGGAAAGCCGTAAGCCATATTAAGGCAGCATCCGAGGAGCAGTAAAATCGACATTTTCGGGCAAAAGCCCTTCATCAGGAATACAGGCAGAATACACTTCAGGTCATCTGCCTGTAGTCCTGATGAAGGGCTTTTGCCTGAAACCTCGATTTTACTGCTCCTCGGATGCTGCTAGAACTGCTCTGCTTTTGCAGAACCTCTTATCCAGAATCTGGTTTCCAGCATCTGCCGTCATTGTTTTTTCAGAGTCAGTATTAAAACCTACACATTTAACATCTATTCCAGCACTTGAGAAACCTTTTACAAGAATCTTATTTGCTTGCATGTGTCACCTACCTCAATCAAAAGCTGGGAATCAATAATTGTTAATAATAGTGAATACATAAACAACATTTCCAGAGGCTATTCCATTATACAATATCACAGTGAAAACAAAAATAGAGGAATTCCTCATTTGTTTTTACTAGATACGGACTAACAATAGAGATACAGTTAGATCAACGGTCAAATTTCACACGCAAACTATTTAAGGAATTTATGGACAGTTTATGCTTAAGTTAATTCAAATCTAATGCATTCAATCCAGAATCGCAGGGAGTACTGGAAAGATTAAAATCAATCACTAAAGACCATGTTGAGGTCTGAGAGATGGGATTATCTAGAACATTGGGATAAACGACTTCTTTTTGTGTCTTTTGCAATCAGAGATGTGCGAACTGAATCGAACAAATTCAGTCCAGTCAAAAGAGTTTTGGAGCATGAAATTGCTTAAGGAGAAATCATGAAGTTAAAATTCAGAGATCACACGTTTTGATTATGCGTCAAATTTTAGTGAACAATTAAATAGAGTTGGGAGTTGACTAGACAGGAAAACAAAAAACATACATCCGTAGCATTCAAAGGACCAGGAAGTAGATAAGAAATCAAAAATTTTCAATTTTGCTTTCGGATGTAAGGTATTAGCGTTACTTCCAGTAATAGGTGAGGCATTAAAAGCAAAGTTTAGTGGACTTTATGAAATCGAAAGTAAATCGAGTGAGATTAACTCCTTGAGGGGGACTCTAGACAGGAAGAAATCTCACAGAGTGTGTCATGTGAATATGTTCAAAAAGTATTTAGACAGGGAAAAAAAGCAAGAGGATACAGTGTTCGTGATCACAACACAGAAGACAAAAACAAAACAGTAGTTCAGAGAATTCTGAATTGGACATTCCCCAAATTACGTTAGACAATGTGGAAATTGTCAAAAATTTGGGATAATGTATTGTGTTACCTTCCTGAGAAAAATCGAAATGACTTGGAAGAGTTATTACAATCACAGGGGGACCTCTGCAGAAATGAACTGGGAAGAACTCAACTGATTGTGCATGATATCGAAGATGCTTTTCCGATTAAGCAACAATCTTATAGGCATAACCCTCTAAAGTTGACACAGCTTCAGAAAGGCATGCTCCAAGATGACATAATCGAATTGAGTTACAGTGACTGGAGCTCAACCATAGTAATGGTGCCAAAGCCACATAGCACCCAATGGTAATGTGTGGACGAGTGCAAAGTCAACCCAGCTTCAAAGACTGATCTGTATCCAATTCCTTGGTTGGAAGACTGTGTTGAAAAGGAGGGGCAAGAAATTTACATGTCTAGTTGGACTTGCTTAGAGGCCACTGTCAGGTAAACCCTGTCAAAAAGAGCACCGGCAATTTCAGTTTTCATCATGCCAAATGGACTGCATCAGTTTAACGTCATGCCTTTTGTATGAAAAATGCTCCAGCTACATTTCAGTGCCAACGGATAAGATCATTGCTAGTTGACCCAACTGTGTTGTGTACATTGATGACCCGATCCTTTTTAGTCACTGGTTCAATCAACTTCCGAAGGCTATCTTGGCGGAAAATTGAGCTGATACTGAATTTGCCAAAGTCCACGTCACCTTCCTGGATTATGTTATCGGACATGGACAAATGTCTGTACGGGATGTGAAAACGGAAGTTACTGGGGATTTTCCCACTCTACCAGCTCTAAAAAAAGCTGCACTACTCTGCCTGGGATTGAGTGGATTTTATTGAAAGTTTGTGCTGAAACATAGCAGTATTTCCCCTCCACTCACTGTATTACTAAAGAAAGACAAAAAGTTTTCGTGAATACCGGACCTGTCAGAAGGCACTTGACCACCTGCAAACTGTAATTGCCTCGGCATTGACCAGACCTGCTAACACAAAAACTTTCAAGGTAGCTATCAATGCCAGTGATGTGGGTGTCGGTGCTATGCTCCTGTAGGAAGACGATGAGGAGCTAAAAATACCAATTGGGTATTTCTCCAGGACATTGCATGTTAATTAGCAGAAATATTAGAGAATTGAGTAAAAGACTTTAAGCTTGGTGCTGGCCCTGCGCTACTTCAGTGTTTACATTACCAGTAAAGCATCTGAGACAATCGTACATACTGATCAAAACCCAGTGATCTTTATGGAGAAATTTAAATACAAAACTGCCAGAATGTTTAGAAGAATCTTGTTGTTACAGCCATTCAATTTGAACATTGTGCATGCGGCAGGTCGAGAAAACGTGATTGCCAATGCATTGCCGAGAATCAAGTGAGAAACATAAAAAATTGGTAGTGGGTGTACCACAGAGAGAATCCGACTTTGTTGTGCCTATTTGCATGCGTGTAGTCAGTATAACGTATATGTTTATTTGTGAGTACTAATCAAAAATTTCAAGACGTTTTAAAATTGAATCCATAGTTGGATATTGATAGTTCACTCTTTAATTAAGGGGGAAGGTCTAACACAGCTTGTCTTTTTCTTAACGTTAATTCCTTTTCTCGAAGTTACAGCGTCCTTGATATTTTTCAGAGGAGTTTATAAAGTAACCCAAGCTGCAAAGCGGTTGAGTTGGTGCAGAGATCAATGGTTTATTGGGGCCCCCTTTTTGTTTATCCATAAACAGATGAAACGCTGGCGAAAGGCTTTCATGTTTTAGTCATAATTTGTATTATGAAAGGTGGGGTGGTCAGTCCTGACAGCTGAGGAGTTTTAGATGAGTTACAGTAGGGGATATGTGAACCAAGCAGCTGGAATTATATCTGTCCTTGCAAACTGTAAGACCGTGTCATGGTTGACTGTTAGTGCTGAGGGATGTGTGTGTTTTTGGAACAGCATCATTCAGTCGAGTTTGTTTAGAGTAAGTTATCAGGTATTCTAATTTCTGTGCTTTGTGTTTCATTCCGTGTTTTGGTAATTAAGTTGTGTTTGTTTCAAACATGCCAGTCTACCCAGCTATTTTACACAACCATACAGCTGTTTAAACATATAGCAAAATTAAGGTCTGGGCTCTCTGCTTTTAAAAATGTTGTGAGGTGTCTGGCTAAGTCCATAACCATCAGACATACAATGACCCCATTCAATGTCAGAGTAAACTCGATCGGTTGAAAGAAATGCCTTTGCTAATCAGTTTGAGAATCAGAAAGGTAGAAGTGGACAGAGTCCACTGCAGATTTGTATAACAGTTGAATTACATTTATCAGTTGATATTTGTTCATTTGGTCAAAAATGTGTGATAGATTTCTTTGCAAACTGATTATTTTGTAAAGGCAAACTTTCCCTTCTTTCATTGACAAATTGTCCTTGTCAATGACATTACACTTGTATGTTTATCTGCAGACAAGTAAACATAAAAACAAAATGTGGTGAAAAGGAATTACAGTTAAAAGGAAAGCGTTCCAATAAAAGTCGACTAATCAGCTGCTGACTGTAAAACAAAGTCAGCTAATTAATTTTAAATGCGGCTTACGAATGCAGGTGGCTTTACTAATCCCTGTTTTCAGAATGCAGAGAACGTCCAGTGATGAACAGCAGACTAGCACTACCTACTTCAGGGACTGCTCTGATGAAGCAAACGGTGAAAACGTGTTTGCTTTAAAGTGAGTTTGAAATAGTGTAGCTTGAAGAACGCCGTCCACTGCATACTCCTAACAAATGTCAACACTGCCGAAAACAAAATGGGTGAACTCAGACCTACACTTACCAACCAGAGGGAACTGAGGCAATATCGTACGCTCCATTTCATGGAGTCTTTGCAAATTGTGATTTAACCCCATAAGCTGACCAGTTCTCCATGTATCACATAGATTTTACTGCATTCTTTAGTAGGGCAAAAGGACAATGATTAAGATATTCTTGTGTTTGGACTTAGTGAACCTCGTAAGCGATTGTTTCCTGTACCTAGAATACATTTTCCTAAAGTTCTGTCCCTTTTGTGCAGCATGGGAGTTAACCTCCGCTACTCGATGGTAGTCTAAATACGAACTCATGTGGATATGAATAATGCACTAGACAGAATTTACACTCTAGAGAAGAATTTACCTGAGGGTCTATTCATTGTTGCTGATGAACTCAACCAAGCCAATGTCAGGAGGGACGGCAAAAAACCACAAACTCATCTCCTGCACCACCGACGTACCGAACAATCCGGTCCATGGCTGCACAATCATCAAAAGCAGCTGCCATTACATCCTCCGTGACCACTGTGAAAAATCCGATCGCAACGCCATGCTTCTCCTCCCAGCTTAAAAGAAGAAAGTGGAACTGGAGGACCCTTCACCAAAAGGAACGTCATGCTGGTTCAAAGGTGTAGAAGGCCGTCTCTGGTGCTGCTTGAAATCAGTGAACTGGTATGTATTCAATTACTCAGAAAACACACATGAGTTCCCCGCCACTGTGACGGACTTGATTAGCAACTGCATGGAGGACTGTGCGTCAAAGGATGCAATTCATTTGCTTCCGAACTGGAAACATTGGATGAACCAGGAAATCCAATCCCTCCTGAACATCAAACGTGCAAGATTCAAGTCAGACGAGCCAGACCTATATACTAAATGCAGATATGAACTCCTAAAACCCATCATGAATGGTAAGAGACAATATTCAATTAAGTTAGAGGCCCAAACCAACAAAACAGATTTCGGACACCTGTAGCACGTTCTCAACAACATTATGGTTTACAAAATCAAGCAGAGCAAGTTAGTGGACAAAGGTAATCCCTATCGAATGCTCTCGATGCTCAGTTTCACCAGAATACCAGCAGCGTGGTGACACCTGCCCCAACACCTCCAGATGCACCTGTGCCCACTTTCACTGCTACAGATGTCAGATTGGTCGACCTGAGAGTCAACACAATGAAAGCGATTAACTTGTACTGTGTCCTCAGAGAAGCACTCACAACCTGTCTGGACCAACTGGCAGAGGCATTCACCGACATCTTCAAACTTTCCCTCATATAAGTCAAACTACTGACCTGCTTCAAGAAGTCGATCATTATACTACGATCTCAGAAAGCGCCTGCAACTTTCCTGAATGACTCCCATCCAGTGGTTCTGACCCCCATACTGATGCAGTGCTTCAAATGCCTGGTCATGGCCCATATGAAATTACATCTCTCAGCTTGGATTATTTTCTGAAAAAATGCCTACTATCGTAACAGATCCAAGCTTGATGTCATATCCCTAGTCCTGCACTCATTCCCAGAAAATCTGGATAACAGAAGACCTACATCGACTACAGCTCATTTCAGATTACCAATGTCCTCCCTAGACGGATCTCAAAACTCTGAAACCCTGGATCTTTTTCCACTCTCTGCAATGTGATCTTCAGCTTTCTCAACCACAAAGTGCAATTAGTAAAGTTTGGTAACGACACGTCCTGCACTTTTATACAAGAGCCCCATATGATGCGCCCTCAGCACTCCCTGTACACTCACAAGTGTTTTGCCAAATTCTAAACAACACCATCTACAAATTTGCTTAGGAGACCACTGTAGTCGGGCGGATATCTAACAATGACGAGCCAAAATACAGAAAGGAGATGGTGCAATTTCTCTCTCACAATTGGAAGACGAAAGAACTGATTTCTAACTTCAAACTAAAAGAAAGAGAATACACCATCATTTACATCAACGGAGTTGGGATTGAAAGGGTGGAAACCCTTAGGTTTCTCAGAGTGACGATAGCCAACAATCTGTCCTGAACTTCCCACGTAGATGAAACTGTCAAGAAGGCACAACAACGCTTTTTTTCATTTAGGTTTGCCTCTTGTTCAAACTCGGAACTGATGAACAGAATTTGATCATGTTCAAATCGTGACAGCTATGTAAATGTAACAGATTGAATTATAGCTCAGTTTACACCGGACATTTCAACCCTGACAAAGGCAGCGATATTGCTGTTTTGCCCAATATGCATTCTGCAAGGTTGATGTAAAGCTGTAAGTCGATCCCCACTGAAACAAGGAACACGTCAATATGTCCACTGATAGTCAGTAAAACTCAGCAAGACGATGCTAGAGAATTGTATTTATTTTCCCACCTGAAATTTGGTGAACCATGAGCAACTTCACCAATTTTTACAGATGCACAGTAGACATCATGATGTCTGGGTGCCGGTTATGACAAAAACCCAAAACCGTAAGTAACTACAGAAGATTGTGTGCACAGCCCACAAAATCATGCAAGCCACCTTACCATTCATGGACTCCATTCGCATGGCTCATTTCTGCTGAAAGGCTTATTCAAAACCCATCAAACTCTGGTAATGATCGCCTCCAACCTCTTCCCTCACGCAGAACATGCAAAAGGTTGAAGGCATGCAGCAGTAGGTTCAGGACAAGCTTTTTCCGGGCAAGTATAAGACTGATAAATAAGAGAACAGAGAATATAGAGTACTTTCCCAAATAGTTCTAAGTTTGCCAGATGGGAAAATAAACACAATTCTCTAGCGAGGTCTGGCTGAGCCTTAATGACTATCAGTGGACACATTGACGTGTTCCTGGTTTCATTGGGGATCAACTGATAGCTCTACATCTGCCTTGCAGCATGCATATTGAGCAACGCGGCAATATCGCTGCTTTGGACAGGGATAAAATATCAGGTGTAAACTGAGCTGTAATTCAGTCTCACATTTGATATAGCTGTCACGATTTGAACATGATCAAATGTTCATCAGCTGTTCATTCCTGAAGAAGGGCTTATGCCAGAAACGTCGATTCTCCTGCTACTCAGATGCTGCCTGACCTGCTGCGCTTTCCGAGCAACACATTGTTCAGCACTGATCTCCTGCATCTGCAGTCTGCACTTTTTCCCCCGTGTTAATCAGTTCCGAATTTTAAATAAGAGGCAAACCTGAACGAAATTATTTGATTCAGTTTTTTTTTATCTCTCCTGTAAACCCTTTGTTCTGTTTTGGCAACGATTAAAGATGAAACACGACTTAGCCAACATCTGCTTAATGCAAAAGAAAATTAGATTTGTTGGTCTATTGTACTGTTTTAAAGCTGATCTTAGGCTGAAACTTTTCTCTGTGCATATCCGACTCATTAACTTTAAGTTTTCAGCGTCATTTGACTGTTGGCAGGCGTGGTGTATTACACACATTAAAATAAAACAAAATATGCTTACCTGGAAGAAGCAATGCATCAGCCCCAGCAAGAACGTTAACACATTTAAACAGGTTTAATGAGGAACATGAATTGACCATCAACAGCTTACCAGGAATTCCAACAATTGCAAGAATAGGATAGTAAATGTTTTCTACTTGTATAATTATGGGCTGCTCCATCTTCTGAGAGAAGGGCAGTACTGCCGTCGTAGATTACACTCGAGATCATCTTCTCTCAAAATCTGGAGTAACTTATATTGAAAATACAATCGATTGTCGACATAAATATTGTGCAATTTTTGGCATTAGTTTTAGATCATTGAACAAACATGTTCATTGACGTCAGAATTGTTCACACCCATTAACAAATAGAAATAGCTGGAAGTCAACATTCTAGTAAAAATAGGTATGCCTGAGTTATAGTGTTGATCATATCTTTAACATGAAACATTATAATGCTTGTGTTGAAGAACCTAAGACAGTCTTTAAATATGATATCTGGAATAACTGATCAATAGAGGGAAGTTGATGAAATAAGTCCACACATTTCTACTGTGTAAGAAGCACTCAACATCACTGAATATGCGTTTTTACATTACAATAAAAAAAGACCAACAGTACAAAGATAATACAGGCAGTACGATACAAATAGAGCTCAGATAAATACATATAATCACATATTTAAACAGACAATGAGCAGCATGGTTGAGTTTAAAACCACGTTTCGAGGACCTCCCTATTGATTTTAATAAAGGCATAGACTTGAGCTTGACCTGGGACGTGTTGATAAGGGAAATGGTTACTCTTGAGGTTGAGTATGAGACAAATCCTTCATTATGCTTCCTGACGTCATTAAACAAAGCTTCATGGTCCTCGACTGAGACTGCGGAGATGATATCTTCATGCATATATTGACGTTTTCACAAGCGAGTCCGATGTTGTTTCTTTCTTCTTAAATTTGAAATTGTTAAACGTTTTTAGACCATTCAGCAAACAATATCCACATCAAAGGAAAGTTTGTTCTTGACCACACTAAAAATGATGACAATGAAGGTGGGGAAGGATCTGGAAGTGATGCCTTGTAAAAGTTTGCCCTCATCTTGACTCAGATGAGGGCAAACTCTGAGATATTACCATCAGTGAGAAATGTTATCTAATTCTTGCTGTTGAGAACATAGAGGATAGTTTGAAATTCAATGGAGAGTTATCGTTTGAAGTGTTATTCAATTAATTTCTCATAATATTTCTCTTCGAATTGCTGAGCAATGACAAACATGTTCAGTGCTGTCTCAAGACAACTATTGTGGCAAATTTTAACAATATACATTCCATTGTGTAATGATATGCATGAGGAAGAAAACACATTCTGTCACAAAACAGCAACGAAAGAAAAGTTTGTTAATGTAATTAGCTCAAATGTAAGCATAGGTTACAAGATTGGAGACAATATCAAACAAGGACAGAATTCCTGAAAGCTTTAAAGGGTAGTGTAAATTGGAATGCTGAAGGCATTTAGAAAGTAAAAAAAAGGTAAATCAGACAAAGCAAGTATCTTACAGGCATTCAAAAACGAAACATGATTAAAATGAACTCGTCCTCTCGAATGCCAGTCTGTGGAATTGATGATGGAGAATAACTGAACGTAAGAGAATACAATAGATACTTTTGTGATTTCTTTGTAATTGCGGAGACTAATAACATCCAAGAAATTCAAGTGTATCAGTTGATTAATACAACACCCTGATTCAAGGGGGGAGAGAAGAAGAAAATACACGTCTTTAATAGGCGAAATTCTCCAGGCTTTACTTTGTAAGTTACAATGTACCACTTAAAACGTATCAATGCAAGAATGAAAAACGATAAGGTTTATGAAAATGAAATTATGTTGCCGAATGTATTGGAGTACTTTGAGAGCAATGCAAAACATCGTTGAAGCAATTCATATATATAACACTTCGATTTCTATAAATAATTGAACAAGATGACACTTTACTGCTTACAACAGACAATAATACATTATGGTGTAAGGTATAAAGTATCATTCATCAATAGATATTTAGGAGTCAACAAAAAAAAAGTGGTTTCATGTAAGCATCAGCGTCAGGGCGTCAATGTTTTGTATTTATCTCGCGATGAGAGCACCTTTAGCGAGGCCAGCACTGGGCAGTTAAGTTTCAACCAATTTGTAGCAGATTTGGAGCAAGTGAGGACTGCAGATACTGGAGATCAGAGCTGAAAAATGTGTTGTTGGAGAAGCGCAGCAGATCAGGCAACAGCCAAGGAGCAGAAGAATCGACGTTTCAGGCATAAGCCCATCTTCGGGAAGGAGGAGGGTGTGCAAAGCAGGCTAAGATAAAAGGTAGGGAGGAGGGACTTCGGTGAGGGAGGTTGGGAATGCGATAGGTGGAAGGAGGTGAAGGTGAGGGTGATAGGCTGGAGAGGGGGTGGTGCGGAGAGATAGGGAAGAAGATTGCAGGTCAAGCAGGCGGTGCTGAGGCCGAGGGTTGGGACTGAGAAAAGGTGGGGTAACGGGAATGAGGAAGCTAGAGATATCTGCACTTATCCCTTGTGATTGGAGGGTTCCTAGGCGGAAGATGAGGCACACTTCCTCCAGGTGTCGTGTTGCCTTGGTCTGGCTATAGAGGAGGCCAAGGATCTGCATGTCGTTGGCGGAAGTCGTAACTCCAAAGATTGCAGACAGATGGGTCACAGAGAGGGGGACTGGGAGGAAGCAGCCAGTGCAGAGACCCACAACTGCCGTTCCCCTCAAGAACAAGTATACCGTTTTGGATACTTGTGAGGGGGACAACTTACCAGGGGTAAGCAATGGGGTTCAGGCCTCTGGCACGGAGCCTATCCCCGTTGCTCAGAAGGGAAAGGTGGAGAAGAGCAGAGCAATAGTTGTTGGACACTCGATAGTTTCGGACACAGATAGGCGGTTTTGTGGGGGCAAGAGAGACTCACATTTGGTATGTTGCCTCCCAGGTGCAAGGGTATGTGATGTCTCTGATCGTGTTTTCCGGGTCCTTAAGGGGGAGGGGGAACAGCCCGAAGTTGTGGTCCACATTGGCCAACGACATCGGTAGGAAGAGGATGAGATATTAGGCAGGCTTTCAGGGAGCTAGGTTGGAAGCTCAGAGTTAGAACAGAGTTGTTGTCTCTGGTTTGTTACTCGTGTCACGTGATAGAGAGTCGAGGAATAGGAAGAGAGAGCAGTTAAACGCGTGGCTACAGGGTTGCTGCAGGAGGGAGGGATTCCAGTTTCTGGATAACTGGGGTTCTTTCTGGGGAAGGTGGGACCTCTATAAACAGGATGGTCGACACTTGAACCTGAGGGGCACGAGTATCCTTGGGGGGAGGTTTGCTAGTGCTCTTTCGGGGGGTTTAAACTAACTCTGCAGGAGCATGGGAACCTAGACTGTAGCTTTAGGGTACAGGACCTGGAGTGTAGGGAGGTTAGGAACATGGCATCAATCTCGAAGGAGAATGCCTGTAAACAGGAAGGTGGCTTGAAGTGTGTATACTTGAATGCGAGAAGTATATGAAATAAGGTAGGTGAACTTGCAGCGTGGGTTGGTCCGTGGGAGTTCGATGTTGTAGCTATTACGGAGACATGGGTAGAACAGGGACAAGATTGGTTGTTTCAGGTTCCAGGGTTAAATGTTTTAGTAGGGTCAGAGGTGGGTGTAAAAGAGGGAGATGTGTGGCACAGCTTGTCAAAGATAGTATTACAGCAGTGTAAAGGACGATGGATGAAGACTCGCCATCTGAGGTAGTTTGGGCTGAGCTTAGAAATAGGAAAGGTGAGGTCACGCTGTTAGGAGTTTTCTACAGGCCTCCTAATAGTGCTAGAGACGTAAAAGAAAGGATTGCGAGGATGATTCAGGAGAAGAGCGAAAGTAATAGGGTGGTTGTTATGGGGGACTTTAACTTTCCAGATATTGAGTGGGAAAGCTATAGCTCGAGTACATTAGGTGGGTCAGTGTTTATCCAATGTGTGCAGGAGGGTTTCCTGACACAATACGTAGAGAGGCCAACAAGAGGTGAAGCCATTCTGGATTTGGTTCTGGGTAACGAACCAGGCCAGGTGTTAGAATTGGAGGTAGGTGAGCACTTTGGGGAGAGTAAACACAATTCGGTGACTTTTTCTCTAGATTTGTACCTGAAGCAGGGAAATTATGATGCGGTGAGGCATGACTTAGAATGCGGGGCTTGGAAAAGTCGGCTTCAAGGGAAGGGTGCAATCAATATGTGGAGCTTGTTCAAGGAGCAACTACTGAGTGTCCTTGATAAGTATGTACCTGTCAGGCAGGGAGGAAAGGGTCGTGTGCGGGAGCCGTGGTTTAATAAGAAATTGGAATCCCTTGTTAAAGAGAAGAGGGCAGCCTGTGTAAAGATGAGGCATGAAGGTTCAATTGGGGCAATTGAGAGGAACAAGGTAGCCAGGAAGGATCTAAAGAGAGAGCTGAGAGCAGCAAGGAGGGGACATGAAAAGTCGTTGGTTGGTAGGATTAGGGAAACCCAAAGGCTTTCTATAGGTATGTCATGAATAAAAGAATGACTCGGGTAGCAATAGTTCCTGTCAAGGATAGTAGTGGGAAGTTGCGTGTGGAGGCTGAAGAAATTGGGGAGACACTGAATGAATACTTTTCGTTAGTATTCACTCAGGAACAGGACATTGTTGCCGATGTGACTATTGAGTTACAATTAATTAGAATGGATGGTTTTGAGATATGTAGGGAAGAGGTGTTGGAAATTCTGGAAAGGGTGAATATAGATAAGACCACAAGGCCTGATGGCATTTATCCTTGGATTCTCTGGGAAGCAAGGGAGGAGATTGCAGAGCCTTTGGCCTTGATTTTTTATGTCCTCGTTGTGTGCAGGAATAGTGCCAGAAGACTGGAGGATAGGAAATGTAGTTCCCTTGTTCAAGAAGGGGAGTAGGGATAACCCTAGTAACTATAGACCGGTGAGTCTTACCTCTGTTGTGTGCAAAGTCTTAGAGAAAATTGTAAGGGATAGGATTTATGAACATCTGGATAGGAAAAATGTGATCAAGGATAGTCAGCATGGTTTTGTGAAGGGCAGGTCGTGCCTCAGAAATCTTATTGAATTTTTTGAGAAGGTGACTAAGGAGGTGGACGAGGGTAGATGTGGTGCATATGCATTTTAGTAAGGCGTTTGATAAGGTTCCCCATGGTAGGCTCCTGCAAAAAATACGTAGGTATGGCATTGAGGTGAGTTGGAGGTTTGGATTAGGAATTGGTGGGCTGGAAGAAGACAGAGGGTAGTAATTGATGGAAAAAGGTTCATCTTGGAGTGCAGTTACTAGTGGTGTTCCGCAAGGATCTGTTTTGGGACCATTGCTGTTTGTCATTTTTATAAATGACCTAGAGGAGGGGCTAGAAGGTTGGGTGAGCAAGTTTGTGAATGATACAGAAGTCGGTGGAGTTGTTGACAGTGAGGAAGGATGTGGCAGGTTACAGCGGAATATCGATAAGCTGTAGAGCCGGGCAGAAAGGTGGAAAATGGAGTTCAATGTAGGAAAGTGTGAAGTGATTCACTTTGGTAAGAGTAACAAGAAGATGGAGTACTGGGCTAATGGTCGGATACTTGGTAGTGTGGATGAGCAGAGGGATCTTGATGTCCACGTACAGAGATCTCTGAAAGTTGCCATCCAGGTAAATAGTGCTGTGCAGAAGGCATATGGCGTACTGGTTTTTATTGGTAGAGGAATTGAGTTCCGGAGTCCTGAGGTCATGTTGCAGTTATATAAGTCTCTGGTGCGGCCGCATCTGGAGTAATTTGTGCAGTTTTGGTCGCCATTCTATAGGAAGGATGTGGAGGCACTGGAATGAGTGCAGAGGTGGTTTACCAGGATGTTGCCTGTTATGGTAGGAAGATCGTATGAGGAAAGGCTGAGGCTCTTGGGGCTGTTTTCATTGGAAAAAAGAAGGTTTAGGGGTGACTTGATAGAGATGTACAAGATGATTAGGGGTTGAGATAGGGTTGACCATGAGAACCTTTTTCCACGTATGGAGTCAGATATTACGAGGGGGCACAGCTTTAAATTAAGGGGTGGTAGGTATAGGACTGATGTTAGGGGTAGATTCTTTACTCAGCGAGTCGTGAGTTCATTGAATGCCCTGCCAGTAACAGTAGTGGACTCTCCCTCTTTATGCGCATTTAAACGGGATTGGATAGGCATATGGCGGAAAGTGGGCTAGTTTAGGTTAGGTGGGCTTGGATCGGTGCAACATCGAGGGCCGAAGGGTCTGTACTGCGCTGCATTTTTCTATATTCTATGTTCTAATAGAAGCAAATCTTTTTTCGAAGTTGGTCATGGAAATTCCTCGATGCCCTTTGTCTTCACGTTCCTGGTGTCAACCTTCCATCACCAATGCAATGTCTGAAGAATATCAGCTCTGCTTTCACGAATGTTTTTTTCTGTAATTTTTGACAGTTTTATTTCGTTCAATCGTTTAAAGAGATCAGCCAACTGAATCATGTGTTCTTTCCGGGACTCACTTAAGAACATGACATCGTTCAATTAAATTGCACAGTTTGTTAATGCAGCCACAATTCTGGTTATGAGACTTTGGAATGAGGCGGGTGTGTTCTTTATTCCAACGCGTATCAGTTTAAATTGATAAGAATATTTATGGTTAAAAATGCAGATATATATACCGCTCTCTCTGTTAAAGGTACCTGCCAATATCCAGCAGTAAGTCCAACTTTGTGATGTGACTGGCTTGTCTAATGTTCTCTCTTCAGTCCTTCTTGGAATTGGGTATGAGGCCGATATTGTTACGGCGTTGACAGTCCAATAATCCATGCATAATCATTGAGTCTCATTCGTTTTGGAAGCTAAGACAATCGGTGAACTCTACTCACACTAATATGGTTCAATGTTGTCTTCATTGAGCATCACACCTCCACTTCTTCAGGACGTGTCTGCCTTTGAAAGGATTATGCCTGTCAGTGTGTTGTTTTATCAGAACGTCCTTCCCTACATCTACCTCATGCACAATAGCATCAAT
This sequence comes from Hemiscyllium ocellatum, assembly GCF_020745735.1. Lineage (NCBI taxonomy): Eukaryota > Metazoa > Chordata > Chondrichthyes > Orectolobiformes > Hemiscylliidae > Hemiscyllium > Hemiscyllium ocellatum. The sequence continues at coordinate 26,103,693 of NC_083435.1, read as the reverse complement.
ACTCCCTATCCTATTCCTGCTGCATACAGCTCATACTGCTGCAACAAAACTTTCAACTGCATTCTTCCTCCTGAGACGTATAGCTTACCAACCTATTTCATTCCTCAAGGACTTACACATCGTTTAACTGTTTTGAGGCACTTGAAACTCCACAACATCTGGATTTGATTCATCACTCTGCAAGGCTGTAACTAATACCTGTTCTCCAGTTGCTTCTCCCTATTTAATAATGTTGTAACATACTCACATCATATACCCGAGAGTTTTTTTTTCTTCCAATCTGGCATCTTCACCAGATGCATCATCTGATTCAGCTTTTTTCTCAATTTGTTGGGACCACTAAAACTGGCTTTCAATAGATCTCCTGTCACTGGTGACGTTGCTAATACGTCATGTCCACAGGGAAATGTCCGTATTTGAGACTTTTTATCTGCCACCTGTTTCATTCTCTGCTGTGCCATCTTCATTTGTTGTTTTGCTAACTGAACAAAGCAATTTAATCTCTCCCTCACATACGATGCATAATCCAAGTGTGAAATATCCGACTTTGGTCTTGTGAATTTCTCTTTAATTATTTTCAAAGGGCCCCGCACTTCATGTCTGAATATTGACTCAAATGGAGTTCACTGAGTAGATTCGTTTCGGGCATTATTAATTGTCAACTGTATGAATGGTATAGGGTTGTCCCAATCATTCGGATAATTCTGACAGTATGCTCTCAACATGGTTTTCAGGGTCTAATGCCACATTTTCAAAGTTCCAGGGGATTTCAGATGATACACACTTGATGTAAAGTGCCGTATACCTGAGTTATCAATGACTTCCTTAAACAACTGAGAAATAAAATAATCCCCTTAGCCTGACTGAATCTAGGGTGTAGGTTTGCTCGCTGAGCTGTAGTTTTGATATTCAGACGTTTCATTACCTGGCTAGATAACATTTCGACTGGGAACACACAATTATCCTGGGACAGGCTAATCAAAAACATGACAGAGAATTTCTACAGGCCTGGCACTCCAACCACAAAGCCACAAACAAACATATAGATCTAGATAACATCTATCAACACCTCAGAAAACGAACAGGAAATGACATCACTACAGACCGCAGGAACCCCATCCAGGAAAACGATAAAAATAGAAAGCAGGAGACAATAGCTTTGCTGCACTTGGAGGTCGCCGCTGATGATGTTACCAGCCAGGTAATGGAACGTCTGGTTATCAAACCTGCAGCTCAGCGAGGAAACCTGCACCCTAATCCTCAACTTGAGCTACAAACCTTCACAAACCTTGCTGACTGAATCTCTCTAGGTAGCCCATATGGCGGGAAGAAAGCTATTAACTCTTCCGCTACCCTTTTTTGCCTTAATACTCTGTAGTAGCATTACCTTCAGAAATCTGTCAGTCATATCCATTACAGATAGTGAGTATTGGTTCCCATTGAAGTTCTGAGGAGAAGAACTACGCAATCAGTCATTACCCACGTGAGGGATTCTTCACATGCTGGAATTGGTAACCAAAGTCAGCATTTTATTCTGGCAGGTGGTTTACTTACCATTTGGCATGCATGATATGGACACCAAAAGTTAACCATACCTGTGTGCATTCCAGATAAATAGAAACGTTTTTGTACCTGTGCCTAAGTCTTCTATGTACCGAAATGAACTCCGACAGGTAGATCATATGCTTCCCGACAGACTTCCTCTCTGTATGCTACTGGCAACACAATCTGGTACACTTCTGCCCATTTCTCTCCTCTGTACTAATCTGCCATGATCTCCATTTTCGTTTGAGGATTGTATCTTTCAGAGAATAACACTCTCGACTGTTCTCTGACTCGTTTTCTAAGTACTCATCAACACACACACACACACACACACACACACACACACACAAACACATTGTTTCATCGTTCTGTTGTAAGCCCATAAGCCTTTCAGGGCTAAAGACTTCTGCTGGTCCCTCGGCCTGTTCAGGTTTATCCTGCACCATTTCGTCAGCCAGGCTGCCAGGTAACTGGAACTCAACTGCTTCATCTTTCTCTTTAGTTTTCGCCTTGTGCTGTGACTTATGCAAGTGGGATCATGTTACGACATATTCTGGCAAAATATCAGTGTGTTCCTCTTTTATATCCTCACTTCTGCTTAGCAAACGGTGTCACTTCCACTTTACAACCTGCTAAATTGTTCACAAGAGCAAATTGGATTCCTGGACTAAGACTCTGTTAAACATTCACACTGTTAATTCCTCAGTATTGCATTGGCATTCCAAACTGATCTTAGAGACGGAAATGCTAAATTTCTGTCCATTTGTGCCAAAAATTACCACTGTCTCTGGCAACAGGTCAGACAGAGTGCAAATTCGTTCATCTCTTACTATTAGAGACTGCTTAGATCCTGGATCTCTCACATTTATAGCTTCTTGCAATTCTCTCCGTTCTTTGGGAATAACCTTTACCCACAGATGAGGCAAAAACTCAATTTCCAGCTCCTGCTGAAGCTATGCCCTCTCTTGCAGCCCCTCGACCTTTCTTTGTGTTTATTTGATTAGTTCCACTAATGCCAACTGCTAAACTTTTTTTTAACCACATCCTTTTCCACAATGCCTTTCTTTAACGACCAGCACCGTGACTTCATGCGTCCCACTTCACCACATTGGAAATAGGTGACGCCTTTCACCTCCTTTGCACCAACTTGGGCTGTTTTGTTTTACCCTGTGTTGAACAACCACTAGTGTTCTCCCCTTCGAACAATTTTTATCCCTAACAGGAAGCTAAACATTGTCTTATGCACCAACTTGCATTCATCTGCGATCACTGTTGCTCTTTTAAATTCCAGAACTTTCAGTTCATCCACGTGAACTCTTATCAGTTGTGGAAGTGAGGTTTTAAACTGCTCCAGTAGAGTAAACTCTTTGGAGCATCATAATCTTATCAATTTTTAAGGCCCACACCCAAGCAATCAAAATGACTGTGTTTAATCTATGGAAATCAAAGTAAGGCTGACTTTCTTCGTTCTTTAGGTTTCTGAACAATTGTCTATTCGCTTCTGTTACCAATTCACAAGCACGCAAAATAGCCCATTTGACATCTTCAGAATTTCTTGACCCCTTGTATAAAAGGGCTACTCATACCACACAAGCTCTGCGTACCGTTTCGCCTGGACTCGCATTATCCACAAGTCCTCTGACCACTTCATATGCCTAGCAATTCTTACACATGAAATAAAGGTTTTGACATCTTTCTCATCAATATGCGTCAGTGTTTTAACATCTTTGTATCTATCACGACCTTCTCTTATAATTTCCATCCTATTAAAACTACTTTACCGAATAAGTTGGAACTTCTGAAGTTCAAATTCTTTCTTGTTTTCTCTCTACTTTTTTTTCTCTCTCGTTCTTTTCTTCTCTATTTCTTTGCTCCACTAAGGATCTTCTCTCTCTTTCATTTGCCTCTATCTGGACTTCTTCTCTCTCTTTATCACTCTTTATTTCATTTTTCTTTCTCTTCTTTTATCTTCTATCTCCATTTTCATCACTCGTAATGTCAGTTTTTCTAATTCAGCTGCACGTCTCTGTTTCTGTGACACACGCAAGTGTTCGCTTATTTCCCTTACAATTTCAGCTTTTATTTTGTCCTTAGTTAAACAAAAATCTAATCTCTTTGCTAATTTTATAATTAACGTTTATTTCATCCATTCTAAACTTTCTTGGCAAATTAGGGATTCATCTTCAAACGGATCTTTGAGAATGCTGGCGGCCTTTCCTTGACAGCAGGTCTGGGTAAATGGATTCCACACATGGGAGTTTGGCATTGGTGATTGCCCAGGTCGAATTCACCACTCTTTGTAGCCGTCTCTGATCTTGAATGGTACAGTTACCATGCAAGGTAGAGATACATCCAGACAGAATTATCTCGATGGAGCACCTATAAACGTTGGCAAAGGTATTCGCCATCATACTAAATTTTCTCAGCTTCCTGAGGAAGAAGAGGTGTTGTTGGGCCTTTCAAAATGCATCATTCAATACCTTCTGGCTATGCCGACAGTAGATCTATTTTTTTCTGATATTTTTTAACTACTTTATGAACTTAATGATTCATACTTTCCATGTTCAACATTCAGTTATACTCGAGCATGCCGTCTTATTCTCATCTTAAATTTGACTTTGGTTCACTGCTTTTTGTGGCTAACCATAGGATTTATCTTTGGCAGGTTTGTGACCATCTGTTGTCTGAAGCCACGCACAAAATATTGCACATCAAAAATGGCAATTGCACGTACATGCACACACAGCACTATATCGTCAATTATATACTGTGGTCCTGTGGTGTAAAAGCCAGCTTTTAAACATACCCATATGGATTACATTTTTCTGGTTGAAACAAATTTTCTACCCGATTTCTTCCATTCAGTTTGATACTTTTGTTGAATGCACTGATGATCAAGCACATTGCGCAAGCTAATTGTGTCAGAAGAGGACTTCTCAGAATAAACAGTGCAAAGAAGGACAAAGATTCAGCGATGGTGAACCTAAGAAAATAAATTGGTTTATTGTCAACCATATCAGGACATTTTATTGTGACGTGGTTGTAAATTTTCTGTCGTATGTTTACGTGCAATTTACAGACGCACAATCTTTAGAAGCAAATTTCAATGATCCGTTTACTGTCCTCGAACATATACATGTCATTCAGACGATGAATTTTTGCATTAACACATCCATCTATGTTGTTGCCAATCTTAAATTTCGAGAGGAGCTTAAAAATCTGATAAATTATCTCTTGTTTATAATCGTGAAAATCATTTAAATAAAGAAATTGAATAGCATTTCATAAAATTTCTCATGACGAAAATATAATAACATCATACGTTAAAATAGGTTCACTAATGTTCCTGCAAATATAGAAAGTTATTTGACTCATCAATATTCACTTACAATGCCACATATGCGCTATGAAGTCAAATGTGTGTAAGTTTACATTAACGTAAATCATAGATTGTGTTAACTGTCTTTCATCAAATAAAATTAAAGCAACACAATTTGTATATGAGCTGCCAATTGTATGCTTCGAAGTATTGCAGAAAGAAATCGATTATTTGCAGCCAATATGGTAAAACTCGTTATTCTCTCCCCTATATTTGGCGAAAATTTCAAATTCATTGTGCAAAGGAAACATAAAGGACAATTGTCCAGTCAAGTATTTGACGCTCAAGAGAAAGATCATCTGATATGTACTCGCCTACATGCATCTTATTTTGACGGAGGCAAAAATGAGGACTGCAGATGCTGGAAACCAGAGTCTAGATTAGAGTGGTGCTGGAAAAAAAACATTAAATTTTGCAGGTCAGGCAGCATCCGAGGAGCAGGAAAATTGACGCTTTGTGCAAAAGCCCTTCATAAGGAATGGGAGCACGGAGCCTCAAGGGTGGAGAGATAAATGGGGGGTGGGGGGCGCGTGGGAGGGGCGTGGTGGGGAGAAGTTAGCAAAGAGTACGAAAGGTGAATTGGGGTGGGGATGGAGGTGATAGTTCAGAGACGAAAGTGGGGAAGATAGCAAAGAGTACAATTGGTGAATTGGGGTGGGGATGGTGTTGATAGTTCAGAGAGGAGGGTGGGGGAAGATAGCAAAGAGTACAATGGGTGGATGGATGTGGGAATGAAGGCGATAGGTTAGAGGCGAGGGTGGTGTGGATAGGTGGGAAGGGAGATTGGCAGATAGGACAGTTCATGAGGATGGTGCTGAGCTGGAAGTTTGGAACTGGGGAAAGGTGGGGGTGGGGAAATGAGGAAACTGGTGAAATCCACATTGATTCCCAGGGGTTGAGGTGTTCCGATGGCGGGAGAACTCGCCATCGGGAATCAAACCTAGTTCGGGAGTAGAAGACAGAAGGTGGAGATGGAGGGTTTTTTTTGAATAATGACCAATGATCTATCATGTACCACAAGAATCAGTATTCGGTACATTGCTTTTAGCAAAGTCGATAAAACTTTTGGATATGCATGTAGGAGTTGTGGTTAGTGTGCTTGCAGATGACGTCAAATGTGGAGGTGTAGTGTTTAGCAAAGAAGGTTATGTCATAGTACAACAAGACCATGGTCATTTGCACCAATGGACTGACGAGTGTCAGATGGAAGTTAATTTTACAAAAAATGATATTAAGCATTTTGGAAAGGCAAACTATGGCAACAGGAATATACTTAAGTTAAAGTCCGAGACAGTGTAATTGAACAAAGAGACTTTGGAGTGAAGGTTCATAATTACTTGAAAGTGAAGTCCTATATAGAAATGACAGTGGATAAGATAGTTGGTATCTTGCTTTTATTGGTCAGTGCATTGAGAATAGTATTTGGGACGTCATGTTATGGCTGTATAAGACAAAGCTTTGGCAACTTTTGTAACACTGCCTGCATGTCAGATATCCGTGTCATAGAAATTATTTTGTGAAAATTACAAACGTTGAGAAAATATTCACAAGAATTTTGTCAGGACTGGAGCGTTTAAGATAATAGGGAGAGGTAAAATAGGCTGCGGTTGTTTTCCTTGGAGTACCAAAGGCTGAGAGTAGGCCTTATAGAGGTTTATAAAATCGGGAAAAAGAGGGATAGGGTTAATAGCCAAGGTCATTTCCCCGGGGTCAGAGCGTTTCAGATTAAGATGGGAAGTGAAAGATTTAAAAGAGAACTATAGGGCAACCTCTTTTGCGCATAATGAGAGTTACATATATCGAATGAGCTGCCAGAGGAAGTGGGTGAGTATGACAGAATCACAAAATTTAAAAGGATATATATATATAGGAACCGTTCAGAGTGATGATGGGCAAAATGCTGGTAAAGTAAATTGACTATTTTAGGATAACTTACAGCGATGAGGCTTTGGAATGAAGGTTCATATTCCATGTTGGAAAGTTCTATGAGGCTTTTCTTTACGTCTTATAGTCGAAAGATGTGCAGATTATGCAGATTGCTGAGTCTAAATTGCCTTTAGCCTCAAGGAATTTGCTGGCTCCGTGGATTAGCAAGTGTAACAGAGTGAGTGACAGTTGGTTGGGTGTGCGTCTGATGCTCATCAGAGAATCAGTGTAAATTTGATGGGAGGAATGGTCTGCTTCTTCGCAGATTGTAGGGACTGTATGATTTTTCTGAGCTTCACTCGTGGAGGAAGTCAGTGGTTATGATGATACTCAAGATGGCTGCTTTATCCTGAATTTCGAGTTTGTTGCTGTCAGTGCATTCATCCAGGCAAGTGAAGTGTATTTCGACACTTTCAACAGTTTCTCGCTGCAATATTACAGCTCTTGTAACCACCGAATGAAAAAAACAAGTCCAGCTCAATTTATATTCAAACATATAACCTATATATTGACAGTGTGGGTTCACTGGTCATAATCCCATTAAAATCATGATAATCTGAGAAGCACAGCATAGGCTCAAAAATGATAATGTAATTTTAAGAAAATGAATATATTGATCGCAGGCGATCAATGCAGCGAAATACTAGATGATATATTGTTTTGCAAAGAAACTAAAATGGTAATATGAAGTCAGGATAATTTCTTGGAAAGTCAATTTCAGGGGTAGAGAGATTTGCGTATGCATTTAGATAAATTATTAAAGCTGGAAGGCCAGGCACAAAATAACACTGAACAGAACATAAAACATTCAATCTTTCACCAATATATATTAGGAATCGAAGGTTATGTTTGTTATGCATGATTCACTACTTTTAATTCATATTTATTACTCTGTACACATAAGGAAACAAGACATTGAAATCAAAATAAAACATTCGACAAGAGTTCAAAGAAAATTATCAGAAATTTTACGGGGGGTGGGGACATACCTTCATTCTGAGGAATGATGAGGAAATTTGGGAACGTTTTCTGTGGAAAACAGGTGGCTAGGAGGAGCTCTAATAGATATTTACAAAAGTCCGAAGAACCTCAACAGAATTGACAGAGGGGAAACTGATCAAGTGGAAGGGAGAATGTAGATTAGGCTTTTTAAAATTGGTAAGTATTTAGTGCCGGGACTCCATGTTCTGAGAATTGTGGTGAAGACAAATTTAAACGAATGGTTCGAGAGGGCATCGGATGAAAATTTAAATGTAAGTAATGGAATCACTTACGGGGCTATTATTTAACTCACCAACTATGAAAGCTCTTCCTGATTGGCTGCATTGGATAGGGTGCAGAGCTATAGTTAAAATTTGTTGTGAGCAGCGTGTATAGTTACATTTGAATTTTTTTGCAGGCAGGGTAAATCATGGTAGTTTCTTGATGTGGCCTTTAATTATATTATGGTAATAAAATATTGTTAGTTTACCATGACTGGTGCATAGTGCATGTTTAATTAGATAAGTAGTGTGAAAATCTGTGAGACAGCATGCTATGATCCCTCCATAGAATATCTTCATGGATTGTCCAAATTCACACCTTTTCATTAACACAAGCACATAGAACCAGGGCAAAGATATGGTGCAGCCAAAACACATTGCATCTGAACATTCTATCTTCCTTCCCCGCATCCATTCCACAAACTTGCAAGTTACAGTATCTCAGACGCAGTCTCAAGTAGGTTTGAAATAAGTTGACTTTTTCCTGCCTTCACCAATATCTTGTGCACATAATTCTCAAAGCATACAACCATTATGTCAGTGAATATGTTATCCACATGTCTCCTTCTATCATTCACTAAATCTATTTAAACTAGTGTACTGTGGGGTTTTGCCTCGTTCTGATGGGAAAAAGGTATTTTTGTCTAATTTGCCTTGTCCATACTTACTTTGGTACAAGTGAATTACGTGACACTGGATCTGTAAATTTCAAAAGGAAACAATTCGTACGTCTTGAACAACATTCTCTTCGATATGTAGTGATCACAAATCTGCACGAAGTTCGAGCAAAGGCCGAAATAACTTGTTCTACGCTCCTGGAACGATACCCATGTACTTGTACTCAAACTTCATCCATTAATTATAAACTTTCCTGATGTTATTTTCAACATCATATTCCCTCTCTGTTCCCTTTCAACGATAATTCAACAGATTCGGCAAACTCTAACACTTCATCTGCAAACTCGCATTGTCCTCAATTCTGTTGCTTGCAGTCAAGCATTGTTTACCCTCTCCAACACATTACCTCACACTTCTCTGAAGTGGAAGAAATTAGCCACATTTGCAAACCCTTCCTAATAACAACGTGAGATATGTTTTTAACATTGAAATCTATTCCTTTCACTGTTATACACACGCTTCGTTTTTTAAGAAAATTATAATTTCTCAAATATATGTACGACATAGAAGCCAAATCATTGAGCTCAGCAGGATATAACAAAAGACCTGAAAGTAAACACCATTGGCTTGGAGTAGAGACTGTTTTCCATTCACACACACATAAAAAAAAGTCTTTAATTTCTTTTATTCTTGCCTCATAAGCTTCAAACCCCCAAATTTGATAGTGTTGTACATTTCAGAATTGTAGTTTTTTTTAAAGGACTTCCACCTGTGTTCTACTAATTGTTTCCATTTATCACTCTCATTTTCTTCAAGTGTGATATCTGCATCCGCATTTTTTACTTGTGTAGACAGAAACAATTTATTGTTTAATCACTCTCACAGGATTCTCCTCTTCCACATATAAATTACCTCGTATATATTTTCATGGATCCTAACATGCTTAACATTCAGTGGGTTCTTAATATGCAAGCAAAGTAGCTTTAGTTTTTCTATAAGCAGAGCTTTTTCCCAATCTTATTTTATGTTTACCATTTCCTTTTGTTTGATCTTGCTGTCTTTTTTCTGTACTTCTGTTGGTTTTAAACAAGAATCGATTTCCTAACTGTCATCAGCGTCATTTTGTTCCTCTTATTTTAGCCACTGTGTTCTGGATAATAGGAGGACTGTAGATTTGATGGTGAGTCCTTCTTTATGGTAGTAAGACCACAACTCCAAGCACATTTATCCAATCTACCTTTGTCAGTTCATGCTTCAGTTTCAAAAGTGTGCCTACCCCATTGTATAATATCGGTTACGAATAGTTTGTTTTCTTTCCTAAGGCAATGTTAAATTTAGCAGCATTATGCTGACATTTTTTTATAATTATCTTCTAGTGCTCCTTCATCTACTTCATCTTATCAGGAAATAATTAATTCTAATTCTGCATATATATAAAAAATGTCTAAAGGTTTCAACTATGTCAACTTTTAATTCGTAGTATTTTGTTCTCAGAGAACAGAACTTGAATACGTTAAGAGAATGCAGTTGCATCTTTTGGTGATTCAGCTGCTCGGAATTGTCATGTTAGCAACTTTGGCATTCTTCATTATATCTTTGGCTTTCAACATTGAAGAAATACCTGAAAATCAGTCGCAAATAATTTGGAATGGAACGAAGAGCTAAAGTTGGCACTGCTAAGAAGTGATATAGTATTATTGCAATTGTACCAAGGAAACATGAAGGCTTGTTACACATTCTAATAAATGTTTCCACTTAATTCATGATAATAAGATTGTTCAATAATCTTTTTCGAGTTTCTGTAATTGCATTAGATATTTTAATTCCTATTTTAACATGGACAACTGTCCATGTTTTTCCCCAATATTGTGACACTTAGAATTTTCAGACATATCATACATTCCGAATAAAGAGCTATGCTGGAAATGTCTACTCTCCTGCTCCTCAGATGCTGCCTTAATGGCTGTGCTTTTCCAGCGTCAAACTTTTGGACTGATCTCCAGCATCTGCAATCCTCATTTTCTCCTCTTAGCGAAATATATCAAGAAAGCCATAAAATCTGCTTAATACTCTTGCTAATCACGTCATCTTGCCTTTATCTCTCCACCCTTCAGGCACTCTACCTGTATTCCTGATAAAGGGCTTTTGACTGAAACCTCGATTTTCCTGCTCCTCGAATGCTGCATGAACTGCTGTGCTATTCCAGCACCAATCTAATCCAGAATATTGTTTCCAACATCTGCAGTCATTGTTTTTACAACGTTAACTTGCCTTCCAAAACGTTGCAGCACTTTTGTCTGGTAATGCGGTTATAACTCAGAAAGAAAATAGTAACACTGCTAGAAGTTCAGTTACATGCTCTTGTATTTATTCCGTGGCAGCAATGTAAATCATTCAATTAAAAATCTTTCCTTGTTCAAGTGATTTCGGACTACTAAACTTTTCAGGTCACTGAAAACTCTTGCATTGTTAATTCATTTTTTGCTTGTTCATAGTGAAGAACTACATGTAAGCTTTATTACCCAAAGTCAAGTGTCCATGAATAGATAAAGCACTCTGATATTTCTTCGTTATTTCTATAGTGGATGAACATTTGAAGTCTCGATTCATCTGTTTCTTATGAAAAAAATGCAAAAAATATTTTGTTCACATTGCAATGTGGGTTCGTTTAACCGAGCAAATGAAAGTTATGTCGATTCTATTGAAAAATATTTTACTCTCAACTCATGAATGTGAAAAATGAATATCCAAAATAATGAATTCAGATCTGTTGTTAGAAAGTGAAGACAAAACAAAATGATTCTTCTGCAATTTTAGTGTACACTAATAGTCACAGAAATTTGATAACAATGAAATTGGACATCTATAACTGTGGAACTTTGACAGCAGGCGTAGATCCCCAAAACACAATAATTTATTTTCATTCTTAGTGTTTTGAACAGAAGTTAGCAGAGCAACGTTCACAATCATGATGCAATTTTCAATAAGCATGCTTTCGCTCTGTAAGCAAGTCAAAAAACCTAATATTCTGCACAGTCTCAAACGGTTTGTTATATATCTGTGTAGAGCAATGGAATGCAAAGTCCTAGTAATGTTATTGCTATGCTGCGAATCCCGAGATGGAAGTAATGTTCTGAGGACCCAGCTTTGAATCCCGCCTGTGTAGATAGTATAACCTTAAATCATTAAACATGTGCCTTCACAATGAATACCAAAAGTGTCTAACGACGACTGTGAATTCGTTGTGGATTGTGAGGAGAAACAGAAGTCATGTGGTTCAATACTGTTCCATAGGACTGTCATTTTTATTTGGTTTGACCTACATGTGATCCCAAACACACAGAGATGTTTTAGATTCGTTTCTGGCCTCTGGTTAATGGATGGCTGTGGATGCCCTTATTCCATGGCTGAACGAAACCTGAGTTGACAGTTCGATGTCGCTCAGACCTGAAATGTAGATCATAGTGGACAAAAAAGAAATATATAAAGGTTCACATTAAACTGTACCTTCTACACATAAACACCTTATTTGCATTGAGCTCAGTAGAAAGGACACAGGCACTTTTTTAAGAGCTTAGTATCTTATCACTACTCATCTCTTCGTTTTCTTCTTTCTCTACTGTTGACAAGCTCCACTTTTGCCATGAGCATCCAGAATTCTGCCCCATTTCTCCTCTTCTACCTCACTCTTTTTTTTCGGCATCTTTCCGATCTGTTGCAGTAACATATAAAATTCGAAGTGAATTTTTGGTTCTTTGGACAGATTTTACCAGACCTCCTTAGTTGACCAGAATTCTACTTCTCAAGTAATGATTTTGAGCATCAGCAGTATTTTGTTATGAAACATTTTGTAAGATGTGCTTTCATTATGCATATTTTTTTTTCAAACATCAAACAAAGCATGGAATATGTTTGTAGAGCTGTATAATGTCGCGATTGACAATTTGTTAAAATTCCACTCTCCCTATTGCATCTTCTTCAATAGCAAGGAAATAACGGAATTTTCAAAAAAGTATGGCATTTTACACAACTTTTAATTCATTTAATATGTCCTGATTGAAAAACACACAATTATAATTGTGAGTTCACACTGTCATTGTTTTAGAAGAATACAATATTTATGCATCAAACAATTGGAAGGGTATTGACAGTCAAGGGAACAGCTAGAAGAGGTTATCATTTTGTTGTAAGATAGTTCAAGAAAGATAAATCAAAGTTAAAAAAAATAGATGATCTACTGTTTCCGTTCCAATATCAGGTGCAAATTTCAGTGAAAACCGAATTATGTCTTGTGGAATATTTCTTATTTTGAGGCCATGCACTTGCTCATACTTTTCAGATGTCAAATATAGTTGCCTATATTGGACTGGGGTGGGCAATGTTAAAAATAATGCAACCACAGGGTATAGTCCAACATGTTTGGATGTATTAGCTTTCAGAGCGCTGCACCTTGATCAGTCACTAGTTACTGAAAACTAGTACTTCCAAATTAACCTGTTGGACTGTAACCTGCTGTTGTTTGATTATTAACTTTTCAGAAAGGTATGCAATCCCTGCCCATATTATTTTTGTCTCACAAACATCCATCGTGCATCTGCTTATATCTACATAAACTAATGATGAAATAGAACCCAATAATGTTATTCCAACTTGCAAATACCATTAAATCCTGATCCTGCAACTTCTGTATTATACACAGAAATATCCGCCATTGTTCCTCCACTGTCATCCCTGCTCAGGTATTGCACCATTGAACTTTGGCCAGCTCCTCCCTCATAGCTCCATAGTTCGCTTTATTCAACAGAACTATTGTCACTTTCGATTGCTCCCTTTCAAATTGCAGATTGAAGCTTATTGTATTGTGGTCACTACTTCCCAATGGGTCCTTCACTTCGAGGTTCGTTGCACAATCCCAAATTCTGAATTGCCTTCTCCATGGTCGGATCCAGCACCAGCTGGTCTAAGAATCCATCTCTGAGGCACTCCACAAAGCCTCTTCCTTGAGGTTCGATGACATCCTGATTCTCCCAGTCTACCTGCATGTTGAAATCCCCCATAACAACTGTAGTAACATCTTTGCGACAGGCCAATTTCAGCTCGTGATTCAACTTACATCCGACATCCAGACTACTGTTTGGGGACCTGTAGATGATTTCCAAGAGGGTCTTTTTACCCTCAGTATTTTTCAGCTCTATCCACACTGACTCTGCATCCCCTGATTCTAGGCCACCCCGCGCAAGGGACTGAATATCATCCCTTGCCAACATGGCCACCCCACCCCCTGTGCTCGTCAGTCTGTCCTTACGATAGCACGTGTAGCTTTGAATATTCATTTCCCAGGTTCTGTCCCCTTGAAGCCACGTCTCCATTATCCCCATAAAACCGTATCTGCCAATTTCCAAAACAGCCTCAAGCTCATCCATCTTATTTCAAATGCTTCGTGCATTCATGTATAATATTTTTAATTTGTTACTGCCCTCACCCGCCCCATCAACTCCTATTTCACACAACCTTACGGCATGATCCCTTTTTGAGTTTTCTGCTGCATTGATCCAGTTGCTGTTCTAACTTTCCCTTCAATTTCCTTCTTAAATATCCAATTTGTTCCTCCCCCCCGCTACTTAGTTTAAACGTAGCTGTGTTGCAGTAGCAAACCTGCTTGCCAGAATACTGATCCCTAACCTATTAAGGTGCAAACTGTCTCTATTGTAGAATTTACGCTTACCACAAAACATACCCCACTGATCCAAGAATTTAAATCCTTGCTTCCTGCACCAGTTCTCCAGGAACACGTTCAAGTCCATTATCTCCCTGTTTCTGGTCTCACCAGCCCGAGGAACTGGGAGCAAACCAGAGATAACCACTTGGACATCCTGCTTTTCAGCCTTCTTCCTAGTTCACCGAAGTTCCGCTGTAGTATGTTCCTCCTCTTCTTCGCGACATCATTTGTGCCTACATGTACAACCACCACTGGTTATTCACCTTCGTCCTTGAGGATCTCCTGCATTTGATGTCTTCACCTCTGGCACCAGAAAGGCAACACACCATCCTTAAGTTCAGTCTGCTGCCACAAAAAAAACCCTGGTCAGTTCCTCTCACTATGGAGTCCACTCTTACCATGGCTCTGTCGATTTCCGACTCTTCCACTCTACCTCTGCGCCAACTTTTGATTGATGGACCTGGCCACCTCGCGGACTGGCAGTGTCATCTGTCTCTACTGTTTCCTAAAGATTCAACTTGTTCCTGACAGGTACTTCCCCCGGAGTCTCTTGCACCTGTCTCCTCTCTGCCTTCTGCATCGTCTGCTCACTTCTGGTATGATTGGTTTAATAACCTCGCTGAAGGTCTTCTCCAGAAAGATCTCGTTCTCTCCGATGAGCCTAAGTTTCTCGAGTTCTTTCATCAGTGCTGCAATATGCTCTGTCAGTAGCTGAACGTGCACACACTTTCCACACTTATACGAGCCAGACACACCAGAGTCGTTGACCTCCCACATCAAGCACGTAGCATACTGACCCAGCTTGGCAGTCATGTCTTCACCCTCTTCAAATGTGGCGTAATCACTTCACTCAAACTCCTTGTCAAAGATACCTGAGCTAAAGCCTCACTCTTCACTCCACAGGAACTTCCTTGGACCCTCTTTTTGGGGCAAGTCTGTGGACTCTTAATTTAGATTAGAGGAAGAGGGAGGGAGGGAGGTCAAACTTTGTAGGACCTGGGGTCTAGAACACACCCACTCTAATAACAATCACTTACCATCCCTACCAGCTTTGCGCTGCCTTCACTTCCGCCCAGCTCCCGCCGTTCTCTGATGCGAAAAGACTGTTGGCGTCGAGGTAAGTTATTCAATAACAATCACTTACCTTCCCGACCGGCTTTGCGCTCTGCCTTCACTTCCGCACAGCTCCCGCTGCTCTCTGATGTGAAAATATCTCGGATATCTGCATGAAACAGAGCTCAACGTAGCATATTTGAAATTTGAAAATAAATCTAACAAATAACCGTAGGTAGAATATCCAAATGTGCAAAATGTCCTGTTTTTCACTTCAGTGAGGGATTGCATTGACAAAATCAAGCACATTATTTACAAGCTATTGTAGTGAAATTTATCAAAAATTTCCATTCAGAGCAGTTAATTAAGTTTTGATTCGACATAACAATAAGCAATTACCCGAGAGAGGAGTATCACCTGGTAACATTGTGTTTTGCAAAATGGTTTTGGCGTGAGAACAGATCCCTTTGTACGAATACCTCGATTTGTTTCTGACCAGGCGTAGAGGAATTTCTGGACAAAATGTACTTAGAAAGGGCAATTAGGATGTAACATCGTACCCTGTATGTTTTTAATATCAGGGACATTTCACATTTCTTAGGAATTCACTAGCACACTGGTTATATCATTGAGTCCGTGGAAATTAATTTCCAACTTCCACACGACAAGTATTTCTCACAGAGGGTGGTGGATGTTTGGAACGCGTTGCCAGAAGCCATAGTAGAGGCAGGCATGGTGGATTCATTTAAGATAAGACCATAAGACATAGGAGTGGAAGTAAGGCTATTCAGCCCATCGAGTCCACTCCGCCATTCAATCATGGCTGATGGGCATTTCAACACCACTTACCAGCATTCTCCCTGTAGCCCTTAATTCCTTGTGACATCAAGAATTCATCAATCTCAGCCTTGAAGACATTTAGCGTCCCAGCCTCCAATGCACTCTGCGGCAATGAATTCCACAGGCCTATCACTCTCTGGCTGAAGAAATGTCTCTGCATTTTTGTTCTGAATTGACCCCCTCTAATACTAAATCTGGGTCCACGGGCCCTAGTCTCCTCACCTAACGGAAACAATTTCCTAGCGTCCACTCTTTCCAAGCCTTGTATTACCTTGTAAGTTTCAATTAAGTCTCCCCTTAAGCTTCTGAACTCCAATGAATACAATCACAGGATCCTCAGCCGTTCCTCGTATGATAGACCTACCATTCCATGGATCAACTGTGTGAATCTCCGCTGGACACGCTCCAGTGCCAGTATGTCGTTCCTGAGGTGTGGGGACCAAAACTGGACACAGTATTCCAAATAGGGCCTAACCAGAGTTTTATAAAGTCTCAGCAGCATAATGGTGCTTTTATATTCCAACCCTCTTGAGATAAGTGACAACAATGCATTCGCTTTCTTAATCACGGACTCAACCTGCATGTTGACGTTCAGAGAATCCTCGACTAGCACTCCCAGATCCCTTTGTACTTTGGCTTTACGAATTTTCTCACCGTTCAGAAAGTAGTCTACACTTTTATTCTTTTTTTCCAAAGTGCAAGACCACGCATTTGCTCACGTTGAATTCCATCAGCCATTTCCTGGACCACTCTCCCAAACTGTCTAGATCCATCTGCATCCCCCCCCCACTTCCTCAGTAATACCTGCCTGTCCACCTAACTTCATATCATTGGCAAACTTCGCGAGAATGCCACCTGTCCCTTCGTCAAGATCATTAATATATAATGTGAACAGCTGCGGCCCCAACACTGAACCCTGCGGGACATCGCTTGTCACCAGCTGCCATTCCAAAAAAGAATCTTTTATCCCATCTCTCTGCTTTCTGTCAGACAGCCAATCCTCAATCCATACCAGTAGCTCACCTCGAACACCATGTCCCCTCACCTTGCTCAGCAGCCTCCCGTGTGGCACCTTATCAAAGGTCTTTTGGAAGTCCAGATAGACAACATCCACTGGGTTTCCCTCGTCTAACCTACTTGTCACCTCTTCAATGAATTCAAACGGGTTTGTCAGACACACCTCCCCTTACTAAATCCATGTTGACTTGTTCTAATCTGACTCTGGTCTTCCAAGAATTTCGAAACCTCATCCTTAATGATGGATTCTAGAATTATACCAACAACCGAAGTTAGGATAATTGGCCTATAATTTTCCATCTTTTGTCTTGATCCTTTCTTGAACAAGGGGCTACAACAGCAATCTTCCAATCAACCGCGACTTTCCCTGACTCCAGTGACTTTTGAAAGATCTCAACCAATGCCTCCGCTATTTCCTCGGCCATCTCTCTCAGAACTCTAGGATGTATCCCTTCGGGGCCAGGAGATTTATCAATCTTAAGACCTTTTAGCTGTTCTAGCACTTTCTCTTTTTTGATGGCAACCATACTCAACTCAGCCCCCGACTCCCTTTAATTGTTGGGATATTACTCATGTCTTCCACTGTGAAAACTGACGCAAAGTACTTGTTAGGTTCTCCTGCTATTTTCTTATCTCCTATCACTAGGTTTCCAGCATCAGTTTGAAGTGGCCCAATGTCTACGTTTGCTTATCGTTTGTTTCTTATGTGTTGAAAGAAACTTTTACTATCAACACATGATAAACGCATGAGTAGGAGGGGAGTAGAGGGATACTGATGCTTAGGAATTGACTGACAGGTTTAGACAGTACATTTGGATAGGCTCAGGCTTGTAGCTTCGATAGGCCTGTTTTTGAGCTGTAAGTCTTCTTTGTTGTATTTGTTCTTCTTTGTTCCAGTCATCATGACTTTTGCCACATGCGAAAGGCCAAGAAGGTCACTGGTGAAAATATGACGAAGGATTCTAACCAAATCATATTAATTAAAGACAACTATTTTAATTAGATATTAAAGAAATGATGTTCATAAATTTGAATTACATCAGAGCACTGGTGACTTCTGCTTCATTGTAATCAGGCCTCAAAGATCCAATTAAGACACGTCAGTCTAATATTCCATGAATATAGTCAGATTTCAGATCTTAGATCTCACTTGTTCTTCGAAATAGCAACTTAAATAACAGCACGTTATAAAAAGAAGACTTGTTCTGTTGTTTCGCTCATTCTCCTTGAATGCCTCTCATGGGTTTAAAACATTTTTATTGCCTAGTATCTGCTCATCGCCCACTTCAGTAAAATAATCTCTTGTCTCTGTAATACCATGTTAATAAATAAAGAACTTCCACAGTGAAATTGAGGTTTTTTTTCTGATCACCTTCTGTTTATAGTTATCCTGTGCTGTAACTGTTATAAACTCATCTGAACTATAGTGTGAATCTCCAAGATCCTCATCAACTGACGCACGATCCACCTACCTGTGATTATTTTTGTTTTAACAGCTTTCACTCACCTGGTTTCGTGCTAAGCGTACACGATAAATAAAACCTGCAGGTTACAATTTTTGATTATTCCGCCCTACATAATAAACTAAAACTAAATCAGATAATAGTTTCATGATCAACGTTTCCTTTCATTAAAATCATATTTTTGTTCCATATGCCGGAAGTTTGAAAAAAATCACCAAGACCTTAGAAAGTGTTAAAAAAATTACTTGCACATGCAATATCATGATCAAGTTTTGTTAGTGTCTTTGTTTTCTCGCCATTTGGCTTCAATATAATCTTGTAAAATTAATTATAATTTATTTGTCCTTTGATATTCAACACTATCTCTTCAGTATCATTCTATCTATTTGACAGGAAAGCTCTCTAAACAAGATTTTTGTTGCCATTGCAAAAGATTTTTCAATCAATTCTGAGGTTTTTTTTCATGTTCGTCTTCTTTGAATTCCTTATCTTCGGGGGTCTTGATTTAAATATTTATTATTTAGCATTTTCAGACTAATGGCATACTGATTTTGTTGATTAGCCTTCCTGAATAATATGCATGTTTTAGAACTTTGATTTGTTTGTCTCCACCACCTCCCAGTGTCAGATTCCACTCAAATCTAGATTAAATCTGGCCTAAACAGCTTTCACTAAACTACCACGGAATAGTGAACTCTATTCCTGTTCAAATGTATCCCATATGAAATATTCATGATCATCTATTCTTAGAAAGTATCTCAAAGTCTCAGGAATCTAAAACGTCTTCACAGTGCACCGCTACTCCGTTCAAACCAGTGCAGTGTATACCTGAAATTCTATATTCAGATAATCACTACTGCATGATACCATCAACATTCCAGATGCATGATTTCAAATCATGATATTCAAATTTACAACAAACTGGTAAAAAGTATGTTTGTAGGATATTGATTCTCTTTGTACTCATATCATTGAATCCCAGTTTGAATCATAATGTATAATCTGTAGCCTTTCCATGAAATTCGTGATACAAAAAAGGCTTTTGATGTCAGATCTACGACTACTGAATCACCAGTCTACTATCCTTATATTCCTTAATTCTATCCATCATCCGCAATTCACCTCACTATTGAGCAGCTTCACATGCACCGAACAATGACAATTGGCCTTGCTTGCTTTCATACAGACATTGCAACTTCCACTAATTTCCAAGCCAGAAAAATAAAGAAAATGCAATGAGATGTACTCAGGGTTCCCCGACTGCATTTCATGTCAACGTTTCCTTTTCTGGTAGTCACCTGTTAGCTCTATACATGCATATACATAGGTTGTTGGTCAACACATCCTGAAAGTGCAATCAATAAACTCGTCAGTCTTGTACAAGCTTTCATGCTCGGACCTGGACTCGCTCCTCACCAAAGCATGTAGAGCACAAATGATCATTCAGATCTCCAGAAAAAACCTTGAATTTTCACATGGCTGTGAACAGTCCCCAATCCCTAGGCTTATCTTAAATAACTATAACATTGACATTTAGGTTCATTGTACCCTGACTTTTATTCTGATTATATTGAACAAACCAATACTTCTATAAAGTGGAAGAGTGAAGGCTAATTGTCTATACCCAGCTTGAAAAAAGCATTACTATTTTAACTTAAGTTGATATTCTCTCACACAATTTGCCAAACCTGATGCCATTTGTATGAAGCAACTGTTACGCCCTTCAGAGTGCTTCCACGACAACTCCCCCGTTTCGAAACATGTACAATTGTTGAAACTAGTATCCGCACCTCTCACAGTTCTGACACCAATCACGTGGTTCTGATAACTTTCCATGATCTGTGATCAGTTATCACCATCTGTCCGCAGTTCTGAAAGGATCCAAAGCTAAATGCTCGTTTCTATTTTGTATCTTTGATGCCTGAGAAGGTATGAAATTTTCAGAAAATTACTGTCATAGATGTTTACAATCTGAAAACAGGCCTTTTGGCCCATCCTGCCCAGACTATCTAGTTTTTACCATTAAAACTAATCCAATTTACCTGTCTTTAGTCCAAATCTTTGCGTAGTTATCCCATTCATGTATTTGGATAAGTGTTTCTTAAATGACGAATTTGTGTTCATTTCCACCACCTGCCTATAGCAGTCCATTCCAGACAGGCACCACATTCTGTTTTTTTTAACCCTTTGAACCCTTTTGAATCTATACTTCTCATTTTAAACTTATGTCTTCCATTCATAGAGTCCCCTACAATGTGGAAAAGCTATCCATTATCTACCTTATTCATGCCTCTTATGACTTATGTATCTCTATAAGGTGATGCCTCAGTCTCCAACACTCCAGGATTGACAACGTACTGGCATATTCAACCTCTTCTGATGACTCAAATCTTCCACTGCAGGTACCATCTCAGTAAATCTTTTATGCACTCCTTCAAGTTTAATAATATCCTGTCTATATTAGAGCGTTGAGAATGGCACTCAGTAGTCCAAACGTGGCCTCATCAACATGTTGTACAGTTGGACCAAGATGTACCATGTCCTTTACTCAGTGCTATGACCAATGAAAGCTAATTCCCTAAAGCCATCTTCATCACGTGGAAGCAAGAAGCTATGCACTTGTACCCCTGGATCACTTTGTTCTACAACACTTGTCAGGGCCCACTGATTGTGTAAGTCCTGTTCTGGTTCGACTCAGCAGAATGCATATCCTTGCCTTTATTGAAATTAAACTCCATTTGTCATTCCTCAACCTACTGGCCCAGTTGATCAATATATCTCCACATTCTGAGATTACCTTATTTCCAGGCCTCTATACCACAAATTGTGATATAATTCACAAACTTACTAATCGCTCGAAATAAATTCTCTTCCTAATCATAGACATAAATGATGAATAACAGTATATTAACCACCGATCGCTCCCACACATCACGAATCAAAATCCTCCTTTCTGTAATTTGAAAGATTAAATTTTATTTTAACGTTTCTAAGCGTGTTTAAGCATTACCTTCTACTTATCTTTTTATGTCAAATAAAATTCCTGAGGAAGGGCTCATGCCCGAAACGTCGATTCTCCTGCTCCTTGGATGCTGCCTCACCTGCTGCGCTTTTCCAGCAACACATTTTCAGACGTGTCACATAAAATACAAAGTTTTGAAAAGAAGAAAACAATTTATTTATCCATTGCCCGCATCTCATTTCACGCTTAATTTTATATCATTACAATGCAAATCGACTCAAATTAAAGAGGACTATGAAGGAACGGAGTGAAACTTCTATCCTTGTAAACATATTTACAGCAACACAGAACCGGTCATGAAATTTTAATCAACGTGAAATGTGGTTAAATGTATCGAAACCTCTAAAGAGAAAGAGCATTTTCTTTCTCTGTTGGGAATAAGTGGAATAAAATGCTGTAGACATAGTGAGTTCGATCTGACATGCATCAGAAAATAATTGTCAATGAAAGATCAACGGCGCACTTTCAAATTTAACTAAACGTAGTCTTACAACAAATATTTGTCTTGTCCATCTATACTGTATTACTGTCTAAATTTCGTTAGAAAGTAACTCAAAATAAAATAAATTCCAATAATTCGCAGAAAGTCAAATACGTTCCTCAATTTAATAGGCTGATGGACGATGTGCTTTTTGCAAAAAGATTGATCCTTCCATTGACAGCAATTCTAGGAGTGGACGTTGAGCCACAAACACGTTATGTGAGAGATTGAATTGTTCCAAGCTGAGCTATGTACACTTACAGATGAGCAGCTGAATTTGCCCATTCTCATAGAGGAGAAAGTGGGGCACAATTTGGGATTGGTTATGATTCGTGACTATAACTTGATATTGACGAGAGCAGGAGACGAGATAGCGTAACAACAATACTGCAAGCATAATTGGTTGATGCGACAGTTCATAACTCATTTAAAAAATGAAGGTTTTATTTACATGAAAAATAAACTCTTGAAATCGATCGGAGGGTGGCGGGGAGTTAACAATCGCAGTATGTTCATGGCGTAATGTACGAAGTTAACCATCTCAAACACTCAGTATTAATCAATTGTTTCTGCTCAATCTGTTTCACCTTCATTTACACAAATTTTCATAGAAAGTGACGCTTCTATGAAGGCCATTTAATTCGTCGAGTGCTCCTGCCTGAACTTCCAAGCCATGCAACGTTGGCATTACTTTTTTTTAGTTGACATGAATTATTGTTTGACTGTGTAATTGAAAGATAATTACTCGGGTCGGGATTCCTATAAAATGACACTTATGATTAACTTTTGAGATTTATACAAACCCATTCAACCTGGTCCCATTCATAGAATGACAGCAAAGAAAAACAAGGACGGCAGCAATGTTCTGTTCACACATTTTCTTTCTTTGCCAAATAACAGATGCCATTATGGAATAAGGCAACATTGTGCTTTTCTTTTCTGTTTAGCCAATGTTGCTCAGCTGGGTTTCATAACTGATTTATTGCACTTCGACATCTAAAAAAAAACACATATATTAATAACACAGGAATTATAGCATCCTTAAATTTACAGAACCAAAGCAGCACAAGAATGATTTTCATCCATTCGCCATGTGTTTCTCGTTTTCAAGTAGAGCTTTATGCTTATAACATGGAATGGTAAAAATTACTGCATATTTTATTATTGGTGATAACAATAACAACAAACTGCAAAGTGATTTTTATTATTCTGGTTCAAAGGTTTTGTTTTATATATCAGTATCAATTATCAGCAGAAAATAAATCAGAAATTATTCTCAGGAAGTATTTCATCCCAAAGTGAATTTTTAATTCAGTCTTTTTCTATATCAAGCTCTAAACTGAATTGAAGTGAAATGGTCATATTATCTTAAGTATAATTATACAAATGCCTGCCCAGTATTGTGAATGCACAATTGCTTTAGCATTAAGCCTTGTTTCAAAACTATGGTCATTCAAATACATCCCACATGTGTCATTTCGAGTTTTACTGGTGCAGTCAACGTTGTGTCTATTCATTGACGAATATTCTTCTGATGCATGGTTCAGCAACATTTACTGAATGCCTTTGTACTTTCGCTTTTCATGGAATCCATTTTTGTACTCCTCCTCCAGCGCCAAACTGAATGGGTCAACTTCACACTTAACATCAGTTTTCTGGAACTCCGATTAAATTGACCCAGTTATTTGCACAATCTATCTCTGAATCCCATAAAAACTGAAGTTGAAGCTTTTGTCTATTTTGTTTTAAATATAGGATTCGCACATCCTGAGTCAAACGTTGACATTTCAATGTCAATTCCCAGCTAAGGAAAACAGAGCAATTTGTATTTGCTAAATTGAGTCGGATGCACAAGCACACAGAGACAGCTTGATTGCTTTTCTTTAGAGAATTTGAAACTTTTAACGAAGATATATTTTTAAAAAAGTCCAGTTTCGTTTCAGAAAAAAAGGTTTCCTGATTAGTCATCCATTAAGTTGTGCCACTGTCCATAATTTTTTACGCTGATTAAAAGATTGGAAGCCATGGACTTAGAATCAATAGTCCAGAGCCCATGGTATTTAAGCTATTTTCTAAATTGGAATAAACCATTGCCTACGAATTTGAAGAAAGTTCAGATGTCAACATGATTTTGTTAACAGGATTTTGTGAGGGGTAGATTGCACCTCACTCACCTAATTGGGTTCGTAGAGAAGGTGATAGAACAAGTGGATGAAGATGAAGTGGTTAATGTTGCGGATATGGACTTCAGTAATGCGTTTGATAATGTTCCACACAGTTTGCTATTGCACAAAATGCGGAGTTTCAGGATTGTAATTGATCGAGCGGTTTTGGGTGAGAAATTGGCGAGCTGAATGAAGACAGGTGGTTGATGGGAAGTGTTCATCCTGAAGCTCGTTACTAGTAGTCTACCACACGGATCTGTTTTAAGGACACCGCTGTTGGTAACTTTTTAATATGATCTGGATGTGGGGGGAGAAGAATGGGTTAGTAAATTTGCAGAAGGCACGAAGGAAAGCAGAGTTATGGAGAGAGAGAAGAGAGATATTGTGGGTGACAGAGGAACACAGAGAAGATGCAGAGATGGACTGAGAAGTGGAAATACAGTTTAATGCGGTAACGTATGAGGTAGTTCACTTCAGAAGAAGTAACAGCAATCCAGAGTACAGGGATAATGGTCAAATTCTAGACAGTGTAAAAGAAGGGAGAGATCTTGGTGCCCAGGTCCAATAATCCCTGAAAGCTGCCACCGAGGGTGATAGGATTTGTAAAAAGGCAAATGGAGTGTTGGCGTTAGTTGGTAGGAGTATTCATTTTTGGAGTTAGGAGATCATGGTTCAGGTGATCAATACACTGATCAGGCTGCACCTGCAGTATTGCGTGCAGTGCTGGTCACCACATCGTAGGAAGGATGTGGAAGCTTTGTAAAGGAATCAGAGGATATTTAGTACGATGTTGCCTGTTAGGGAAACAAGGTCGATCGAGGAATGGCTGAGGGAACTGTGGCTGTTCACGTTGGAGAGAAGAAGTTGGAGATGAAGAGGCTGTACTGTGCTGTAACTTTCTATGTTCGATGTTCTCGGTTTCTGGGTCATCGTTCATTTTAGAATAAATATCACTTCTAACCCAGTTCTTAATTTGAGAAAAAAAAACATGATCCAGAAGCTATGAGGTTCTTTTTCATCTTTGCTTTTTTGGTATAATTGTAAGTAAAATGCAATGGTGCATTTGTGTGACGTTACAACATCAATGTCCCCATAGAAACCTCGATTAGGAATAAATGAAAGCACTCGGAGAATTATTCCCTCTGAAGGGGCGCATCATTTCACAAGAAAAATCATGGAAATGTTTCACAACATGAAGAAAATCTATTACGTGGCTGTTGCCATCATTGGTGTTCCTGGAAAGTGACTGAGACCTGGCGCAGTGTAAATGCATGGGAGGGCATCTCACTTATTTCAATCTATGACTCATTATATGGCCAGGGGACTATCTGTAGATATTGATCAATGTTAATTCAAACTTCCTGAATTAGGCTTTTGATTTTATTCCATCCTCAAAGTGAGAAAAACAACCTGTGCTTCAAAGGTGAAATATTGTCCAAGTTGGAATACTGGGGATGAGGACTACAAAAAGAAGGTACACTTGGAAGGTCTGCCACCGGAGTATTCTACTGCATGGGTATCATTCATGAAAGTAGACCATCCGGACGCAGGGATTACATTATGACGAGGAGGTTGACTCAGTGCAGGACGTTCGTTACCTTGGGTGGTTAGTTTGCAATGCAATGTAATTCCAAGAGAGTGGTTTCAATTTCTGCACCTTCTGAAATAGCCAGGAAAGATCTTCCTTCTCAGTGTCTATGTTTGCTTGATGTATTTTGCAGATATTTCATAGAATCCCTACAGTGTGGAAACAGGACACTTACCCCAACAAGTCTATACCAACCCTTCAAAAAGTAACCCAACCAGAACCCATTCCCTTAACCTACATGTCCCCTGACTAATGCAACTAAGCTACACACCCTTGAACATTATGGGCAATTTCACATGCCCAACTCACCTAACCTGCGCATCATTGGATGTGGAATGAAACCGGAGCACCTGGAAGAAACTCACTCATATACGGGGAGAATGTGAAAATTCCACAGTCGCCTGAGGCTGGAATGGAACCCACATCCCTGGCGCTGTACTGCAGCAGTGGTAACCACTGAAAAACTGTGCCACCCGTAGACTCTCAGATTAAGTGTCTACTAGTTCTCTCTCTCTAATGAGAGGGCAGTCCGATGGTCCTGTTGGACCTTGATGTCTTTACCAAGTCAATGTCGAATGGTAGGCTAATGCTAAAACTTCGGAGGTATGGCATTGAGGATACATTAGAGGTTTGGATTAGGAATTGGCTGGCTGGAAGGAGACGGAGGGTAGTAGTTGATGGATTATGTTCATCTTGGAGCTCAGTTACTAGCGGTGTACCACAAGGATCTGTTTTGGGACCATTGCTTTTTGTTATCTTTATAAATGATCTAGAGGAAGGACTTGAAAGCTGGGTAAGCAAGTTTGCGGATGACACAAAAGTCGGTGGAGTTGTGGATAGTGAGGAAGGAAGTGGTAGGTTACAGCGGGATATAGATAAGTTGCAGAGCTGGGCGGAAATGTGGCAAATGGAATTCAATGTAGCTAAGTGCGAAGTCGTTCACTTTGGTAGGAATAACAAGATGATGGATTACTGGGCTAATGGTAGGCTACTTGGTAGTGTGGATGAGCAGAGGGATCTTGGTGTCCATGTACACAGATCTCTGAAAGTTGCCACCCAGGTATATAGTGCTGTGAGGAAGGCATATGGTGTACTGGGCTTTATTGGCAGAGGAATTGAGTTCCGGAGTCCTGAGGTCATGTTGCAGTTGTATAAGACTCTGGTGCGGCCTCATCTGGAGTATTGTGTGCAGTTTTGGTCGCCATACTATAGGAAGGATGTGGAAGCTTTAGAACGAGTGCAGAGGAGGTTTACCAGGATGTTGCCTGGAATGGTAGGAAAATCTTATGAGGAAAGGCTGAGGCACTTGGGGCTGTTCTCATTGGAGAAGAGAAGGTTTAGGGGAGATCTGATAGAAGTGTATAAGATGATTAGGGGTTTAGATAGGGTAGATACTAAGAACCTTTTACCGCTAATGGAGTCAGGTGTTACTAGGGGACATAGCTTTAAATTAAGGGGTGGTAGGTATAGGACAGATGTTAGGGGTAGATTCTTCACACAGCGGGTTGTGAGTTCATGGAATGCCCTGCCCGTATCAGTGGTGAACTCTCCTTCTTTATGGTCATTTAAGCGGGCATTGGATAGGCATTTGGAAGTTATTGGGCTAGTATAGGTTAGGTAGGATTCGGTCGGCACAACATCGAGGGCCGAAGGGCCTGTACTGCGCTGTATCCTTCTATGTTCTATGTTCTATGTACTGTGAATGTGTTACCACAAGGACTGAAACAAATTGGTGTTATCTCAAATGGGGATAAGTTCGCCAGGCAGAATAAAAGTTACACAGATAGGTTATGAACTAATTCAGGGCGAGCTTTCGAGTTCAGCCCGATGAACTTCCCTGACCATTTGATAAAAGTAAGGCACAGATGATTTGTTCATGCTCTAAGCTTGGCGTTCATTCCAATCCCGAAATCAGCATTGAGTGTACCAAACGACCCAGCTTCCGCTGTTCTCTGGAGAAAAGAGAATTTCACAGACGAAAGAAATCTCCTTAGCTCAGACTTAGATAGAAGAGTCCTTTTTGTACTACCGTGTCCCGTTGTTCTGTGACGTTGAGGAGCCAGTGTTGGAATGGTTTGGACAAAATCAAAAGTCACATGACACTGGGTTATCGTGTGACAGGTTTACTTGAAATCACAATCCTTTGGAGCCCCGGTCTTTGCTTAGGCAACTAAAAAGAGAATGTTTGTTCCATGTCAGTCCAGGAGAGGATGTATCTTCTCACTCAATACACCTTCCAATTTTCTTAGCTGATGTGCAAGGCTCTGAGGTCTGTAGGTGGCCTTCACTTTCAGAAACCAAATTCAATGAAGTCATCTTTATTCTAACACTGCAGGTGGACCACTGGAGAATCTGGACCCAACTTTGAGGAAACAATGCTCTCAACATCCTCTCAAAATCTTATATATTTCAATGAAATCGCTAATGAAATCGCCATCGTCAATGAATCATTCAAGTCAACCTTTTATTACAATGCTTCTACTGTAGTTACGTTATTTAGGAAAGGAGAACAAAGCTGGACTCCAAACTCTTTGCTTCATCATGTTTGCCTTGAAGGTTCGAGCTTCAACAAAATGTATAATATTGCAGTGTACCTCCCGGAAATGAGTCTCTGTTCATTATATTTGCCAATTCTGTGAACCAGTATATGAACAGATTAGAGTCAGGTTAGTTTTTTTCTTAAATTCTCTAAAGCTTCCATACGTCTTTGGGTGCTACATATCCTGCTGTTACCCTGTGGACTCCGAAAAGGAATGCATAAGGCCAATAATCTGTTTTCTGTTGTAATCCTCACAGCTAATGTAGTGGGAATTCTGATCATATCCTTGGGAAAATGTGGTCTTTCCACCTGTACCACTAGCTACCTTGTGGCTATGGCAGCAGCAGCTCTACTAGTCATTATTATAGAGGTAATATTGTTGCGTATCAGCTCGTACTACTTTCCAGGATCATTTCTGGATATCACGCCTGTATGCCGTGTTATCATTGTCCTGCTGTATGCATCTAGGGACTGTTCTGTATGGTTCACTATAACATTTTCCTTTGATCGTTTTGTGGCTATTTGTCATCGAAAGCTGAGGACAAAATATTGCACGAAGAGAACTGTCACTGTAGTTCTAGCAACAACATGTATTTTGCTCTGTTTAAAAGATATGCCTTTTTATTTTGTATACAAACCCACAAAGATAATTGATAACGTACCCTGGCTTTGTAATGAAAAACCAAGCGATTATAGTGATCCGAGGTGGGTAGCATTTGGCTGGTTTGATAGAGTTTTGACCCCATTCGTCCCATATGTTTTAACTTTATTGTTAAATGCCCTCACTGTCAGATATATTTTAGTGAGAAGTCAAGTTCGTAAAAGATTGAGAGATCCGAGCAAAACAGATGATCACCGTGACCAAAAAATGGAGAGCAGAAGAAAGTCTATGACTTACTCTTCACTATATCCGGAAGTTGCATACTCCTGTGTTTTTTATATGTTCTAAACTTCTTCTATTATAACATTGCTGGAGTTAGTCCACAGAACTACAACGATTCCTTATATATCTTCCAAAATTTAGGAGTGATTTTTGCAGAACTAAGCTGTTGTACAAACGCGTTTATTTATGGGGTGACTCAGTTCAGGTTCAGAAATCAGTTGAGAAATGCAATGTATTACCAATATGCATTGATTATTAAACTGACTAATAAACTAAATGTAAGTAAGTAAAGAGACAAGGCTCACTCTTTTCTGCCAACAAGTCTAATTCAGTTTTCTCACAAATATGAAGATTGGGTGGGTGGAGGTGAGACCATTCAGCTGCTCAAAACTGCTCTGCCACGTCATAAGATTTTATCTTCAAATCTACATTTCCACCTCACTCTGATAAGCAGGGGCTTGTGTTTGTGAAGAATCTGACTACATTGACTTGCATAATTTCATGAATACAGTTTCCATTAACGTTCGAGACAAGTGTTCCAAAGAGTCATGACCCTCACCTGTTCTCTGTTTTGCAATGAGTCACCCCTAGTTTCTATTTCTAGATGCTTCCTTCAAAGAGGGCCAATCTTTCTCATGAGTAACCTGTCGACATTTCTCAGGAACTTTGATGCTTCATTCAAATTGCCTGTTATTCTTTAAACTCCAATGGATGCAAACCTATCCTGTCCAAACATTCCTAAAAAGGCTAATACATAAACTGCAACAGTTAATGTACTTCACATTCTCTCAATTGTCTCCAAAGCATTTTCCATTTTCTCTTGATTATGGTGAGCAATACTATCCACAGAATCCAAATGCAGTCTCACCAGTGACCTCTGTAACCGAGACACATTCTGCCGACATTTTCCTACTGGTCTCATTTCAACCTTGACCAAAGAAGCTGAGTTCCAGAGTGGAGGTAACTGTGACTCTCCTTGACATTAAGATCTCATTTTATTCAGTGTGGTATCAAGGAGCCCAAAGAAAACTACAGTCAATGGGAATCGGGGCAAAAACTCTCCAGGTTGAATTCATTCATGTCACACAGGAAAATGGTACCCGTTGTTGAAGGTTTGTCATCTCAGCTTCTGGACACCTCTGCAAGAGTTCTTCAGAACGTTTTCCTGCTCTGACCTCTCTCTCCACCTTCATACCTAACTTCTGCTGATGCTCCTCCCCGTTTAATAATGACTTAATTGGAAAATTAAGTAAGAAAATATAGAAAAGAAGCCAAGAGTGTAACAAATCACTTCTTCAATTGGAGGTCATTTTGAAATCTCAGAGATTCATACCTGTAGTGAGTTTTAGAAATTTGACTGAGGCATGCTGATCTGGAATCTGAGTTACAGACAGTGCAGTTATTGTAGGGGCCGTATTGCAGAATAGGACACATTTGATCAGTCGTGTTATTCTGGGAGGCAATCACACTCAGGCTTAGGTCAGGTTTCAGAGTTGTTTAATAGACAAGGATAGCAGGTTCGTAGAGAGAGTTAAAAAGGTATGACAATCCAGCAGATAGTAATGGAGGAGCCTTACTCTTCAATGGTAAATAACAAGTTATCCAAATTAGATAAGTGACCATGACGTCTTGTTACAGCACGCTAATTCAATGAGACAAGTGAAAAGAAAGGTTGTGTTGAGTGGAAGAGTGGTGTGGGACGCATTGGAGTCTATAGGATAATTACGGTTTAGGAAATTATGAATGACTGCCCCAAAATAATTGATAGCCTCCCTGTTACCAAAATTAAGGATACCTCTTGACAGCTGGCAATAAACTAGCAGAAAGAGGGACAGAAGGAGTCAATTGTTCTGGTCCACATACGAGCAGCATGTGAACTAAGAAGGTATTCAGTTCAGAAGCACTTTCAGTTGGGACCAAAATTATCCAGCACTCTGAAATGAAACAACATTAAATTTGAAATTTTACAGTGAAATGTTTGCGAGGAACCAGTGATCATAACACAATAGAATTCATGTTAAGTTTAAAAATGATAAACACCAATGACAAACCAGAATCTTAAACGTAAGAAAAGTCAATTACATTGGCAGGAGGGAGCGGGGTGTTACATATGCCTGAAAATGAATATGAGGAAGCACTTAAGTAACCGAGTTGAAGTATTCGACAAACAAAACTGTAAAATAGGAAACCAATTCTGATGGAAGGCGAAACTGTTCCTGAGCTTTGTCTCAATTGGAAGAGAATCAAACATATCAGAGAATTTAATATGAAATTCAAATTGTGGGATGAAAGGATATCACTTAATTCAGCACTGATGGAGACTAGGACAGACAGTACCAAAGTATCATTACACAGGAAAGAAATCTGTTCCTTGGGACGGCCTGTGGCTGTGTTCTGGTGAATCAAAATGAAGACAGTGAACAAACTTTCAAGTTTCAAGAGTGGGCATGGGTTCAGGTAAAAGGGAAATTTAGGATAAAAACAAATTACAGATGCTGCCAGACCCCGCTGGGAAATTTAGGAATCTCTTCAGCAAAAGGCCGAGGTAATAGGTGAGAGATGGGAACTAGGACCAGCATAGTACCACAGGAAGGGATGCATTTTAATCGTAAGTGCTGTATTAATCAGTACAGGTCCACGCAGAGAATAGTCAAAAATTGAAATTAAAATTGAAGGTACAACACATTCACAAAGTTAAGTGAAGTATTGGGACATAACACTGCTCCTATTACAACCTCAAAACCAAACCATGAAATGTAAAGTCCAGCGGACAAGCCATTCTAAAAAAAACAAACACAATGACAAAAGAGGAGGATTTGCATTGATAGCGAAGGACAATAAACAGTTTGATGAAGGAGTATCTTTGATGAAGTCAAATTATAACAGATGGAGTCTAGGACAGACAGTACCAAAGTAAGTGAAAACTGAAGTCGCTGGGCAAACACAGCCGATCTGGCAGCATCTGTGCTCTGTGGAGATGGAGCCCAGAGAGAGACAACAGCAGTTCGAACAATCATTATCAACACACCTTTGGAGTTCAGCTCTGGTGTGAAGCTGAGGCAGTTTGTTTTTCTCATAAAACCAAAAGACCATAAGGAAATAGAAAAAGGATGAGCCATTTGGCACTTCGACCTCGTTCTGCCATTTAGAATGATCATGGTTGATCTGATCCTCTTTGCATCCACTTTGCTTCCATTTTCCCTTAACCCTAAAATCTCTTCCTGATCACGAATCTAGTTATCTCAACCATTACTATATATGACAGCTCCCTATCGCACTTTGTGTAAAACAGTGCCCAATATTCACAAACATTCGACAAAACAAAATTTCTTCTCATCTCAAACTTGCATTCATGTCCTTCAATTCTGAAACAATGACTTTTGGTCCTCAACTCTCCCTTGAGGGCAACATCCTTTCAGTACTTGGCCTGTCAAACTTCTCAATAATCCTGTCTCTTTCTTAAAATCTCCTCTCATTCTTTTAAATTCCAATGAAGAGAGGCATATCAGTTTTAATGTTTGTACATAACATGCGCTCTCCTCCCTGGGACTATTCTAATGAATCCAGTTCAACAAGTCGTACTTCTTGATTGAAATAAATTTTGCTGACCACTCTGACCACTGTGCATCCATTGACTTTCTCCTTTTCTCATTAAAAAAGGAATTGAGCCAATCGTCTTTCAAAGCTCTGCAATTGCCTTCTTTATGGTGGGGATACTGGCCTAAGTCTAGAGCTCTATTTTCTGAACCTGAATTCGAAATTCCATCGTGCTCCGATCACTACCGACAACAGGGTAATTAACTGCAAGATATCTTATTTTGCTGTTATATCACACACTGCATAATCTGCCTATACAGTGCAGTGTACTGTTCCAAGAAACAATCTTTGATGTACTCTAAAATATTGCTTTCTGTGTCATCTTTACCCAGCTGATTTGTTCAGTTCAGGTGCAGAATAAAATCACTCATGACCATTACAGAGCCCTACGCACGCACCATTATTTCCAAGTTTACTTATGGTGCGAGTGAGCCAACTCTTTGAGATCTGAAGAGACAAATTCCACCTTTTATGCCTTCCCCTTGCTATTTGTTAGTCCCAACCAAACTGCTTCTGCGCCACCATATATTGCTCTTGTATCACTTTTATGACCACGCCAACACTTTCGTTTATTATTAACACCATCCAAATGTCTTTTCCTATTTGCCTACTTCTCAGGAATGGTGAATACTCCTAAATATTGAATTCATACTTTTTGATCACCAAATCACTACGTTCTGTATTACCTGTCAGTTATTTCCATTTGTTCAATCAACTCACCTATCTTGTTCCAATTATTGCATGTCTTCAGGTAACGAGCCTTATGTTTTGACGTTCCACTGTTTAGATTTACTTTGGCTCTAGTTGGCTGGCACGGTGGTACAGTGGTTAGCACTGCTGCCTCACAGCACCAGAGACCCGCGTTCAATTTCCACCTCAGGCGACTGACTGTGTGGAGTCTGCACGTTCTCCCCGTGTCTGCGTGTGTTTCCTCCGGCTGCTCCTGTTTCCTCCCATAATCACAAAGATGTGCAGGTCAGGTGAATTGGCCATGTTAAATCGCCCGTAATGTTAGGTAAGGGGTAAATGTAGGGGTATGGGTGGTTTGCGCTTCAGCGGGTCGGTGTGGACTTATCGGGCTGAAGGGTCTGTTTCCCCACTGTAAGTAATCTAATCTAATCATTTTCTGCTGCACAGTTTTTGCTTACATTTTCTGACGCTCCCTTGATTATTGTTCGCCTCCTCAACATCTTGAACGACCTCTATCTGAATTCTCTTTTTTTTTAATCTTCCTTTAAATTGACCCTTACCTTGATAATTAGTTTTAACATCTATCTACCACACTTATTATATTGTTCGAGAAAATATTGCTCGTAGTATAGTTCCAACTAAGCCCATTCCAGTGGAAAAGTTCTCCCCTTCCCAGCACACTAGCCAGTGGTCCATGAATCAACGCCCAATCCTTTGACATCAATCAAAAAGCCAGACATTCACCTCTAATTTTATTCAATCTTTGCCAATTTTCACTTAACTCAAATGCAAATTGGCATGGGCAAATCATATAGCTAATCTACAATTGCTGCTTTTGCTGGTTTGCATTTTTTTTAAATTCAGCACCAAGCTGCTTGTAATTTCTCAGCAAAACCAATATTCCAGTCTAAGTTCATCATCAGCATATATGTACACACTAATAACTGGCTCTTCCCCTGTCATTAATATTTACTCCATTTCTCAGAAGAGATGGCCTTAACTTTGGCATCAGAAAGGCAACACAGACTTTACATGCATCCCAGCTTCTTACAGGGAACAATATATATTGCCCAAATGATCATTAGTACAATGTTTGGTTATTCTCCACCAACTTGTCCATACCATGGTGTTTTGGTGAGTTCACTCCTCCCTGCAGTCTATTCCCGCCTCCAACAGAAAACAATAGAACATTGATGAACTAACACAGGAAGAATTGTGCTCAGTATTGTTCTCCACATCTGAGGAAGCAGTTTCCGCCTCCTAAGTTGAAACAGCCAGATTTCAATAGAAAACGTATTGGATATCTTTGTTTTTTTTATGAGGTGCTAACTAATTTGTGCTGAGACTCCGGACTTTATCAGAGTGCTCAGTGGTCTCATTGATACAAACTGTTCTGATGGTAAGATTAACATACTTGCTGGAACTACACAGCAGGTCATGCAGAATCAGTGGAGACAAACAGATTTAGCATAATAATTAAATTAGCAAAACCTCAGGCCTTTCTCAGAACGCGAGAAGGTGATTCAACAGGAAGCCAACCAAATGTTCATTGCTTTGGCTGGGGAACACGGGAACACATATGAAAAATAAGATGAGAGGTTTGTCTGCTCCGATGGTCGTAAATCTTTTGAATTCTGCGTTACAAAATTGCTGAGAGCACAATTAGTGAATGCATTTAAGACTGGCAAGACTTTTATTTATCTCATGGCAATCAAGAGATGTCTGCCATGTTTGGGAGAACGGAGACGACACACAAGGGCAGCTGTTATCTTGTAAATAGCAGCAAAGTTGGAGGCCTATGCCTGATCATACAGTCTTATGATAGAGTTGGGTGTGACCAGCATTTGCTCTTTCATGCCATGTGAAGGAAAGATCATTCTGAAATCAAGGATAACGCAGAGATGTAGGTGCATGCAAAGTAGTAATACAAGGAACTGATAGCGAACAATTGTCACGAAGGAAGAGTTGAGCGTACAAGGGTTCCATTAAAAATGGGGACTGGATATGTGGGATTCAGATGAAATCTGATAGTGTAAGAGTTTCCATCTATGGAAAATAATGGCTACAATTTGGAATTTAACTTGAACAATAATGCTCATCCTGTACTTGGCTTCAAGTCAGAATATATCATATTAATAATTCAATGTCTTGCTCTTGTTATCAAAGGTATCCATGAAAGCATGTCTTTGCTTAATGATTACTATAGGGAGAGCACAGGTGCAATGTGAGCCTTGCCTGTTCCATCTGGATGAAATTTACTTAAGGAACTCAGTTAAGAACTCACTCTGCTATGAAATTATCTCAATATTTTCTCTATATTCTAACAGTTGTATTAATTGTGTCTGCTGCAACAGGATTTCATAGCGCTATGGCAAATGTTTTGGACAGAAATGTCACCCATTGCATCCATACACTATCCTACCATCGCACGGGTTGGAGTGCCTGATAAGTACTATATGTTTTTGAAATATATTCCCAGTTAATGTATTATATTGATTTCAGTGTCTGCGACACCAGCTCACAATTAGGCATTTCCACTACTGAAGTTGTTTTCACTTGCAGAACATTTTGTCTTCTCTGTAATATTCTCTTTTTATTGGTATTGCCCTCTCTCCAACATATTGCATTGCTTTCCCTTTTCATTAATCATTCGTCCTCTTGCGTTCTCTTTTAATCTTGGTGTTAACACGTGATCAATTCCAATCTTGGTGTTGTCTACTGTCTCATTCATTTTGACTGTTGTTACAGTCCGATTTTACATTCTTGCACAGTTTTATTATTGATTCGTCTGTTCAACTGAAATCTCTAACCTTGATTCCATTCCCAATACACTTACCTGAAGCAATTCATCTCTCTTCTCCTTTCTAATTCCGTTTAGTATTGTAATTTCCTGTGCTCATTCATTATTTGTTATGCACTTTGCGTCTGTTTCCTTTTGTATCGTTTTAAACAGGTTCTTATGAGCAATGTAATAAGCTCTCCTAAATTGTTTGGCGAGTTTTCTTTTTTCCGCTAACATTTAAGATCAGTGGTGTTCAATTTTACCTCTCTACTGGATTGGTGTTAGCTTGAGGAGTATAATTCAAATGTGCTAATGAAGAAAAGCCTCTATTGCCCATTATAAATCTCCAATTTGTAAAGTTGTTGGGATCAAGGGATTTGAGGGAAAGATGGAAATCTGGAGTGAAAGACCATCAGATCTGCTATGACCTAATTCAAAGGCAGAACACGCTTGGAATAATCTTGTCGGAGAGATTTGAACACAGAAACAGACCCATCTATCCAACTCGTCCAAGCCTACCAGATATCCTAACCTAATGTAGTCCCATTTGCCAGCACTTGATCCAGATCCCTCTAAATCTTTCCTACTCATCTGTCCATTAAGATGCCTTTTTAATGTTGTAATTGCACCAGCCTCCACTACTTCCTCTGGCATTCCATACATGCACCAACATCTGTGTAAAAAGATTGTCCTATAGGTCCTGTTTATACTTTTCCCCCTCTTACCCTAATTGCATGTCCTCTAATGGTGGGCTCACCCACCTAGAGAAGATAAATTGTCTGTTTATCCTACCATTGCCCCTCACGAATTTTTAAACCTCTGTAAGGGCACACCACAGCCTCTGACTCTCCAGGAAAACCGCCCCAGCATATTTACCTCTGCCTATAGCTCAAATTCTCCAACACTGGCAAAATCCTTATAAATCTTTTCTGAACCCTGTCAAGTTTCATAACATTCTTCTGATGCTTCTTGAGTGTTGTTTGGTGTCGCTCCCACCCAGCCAAATGGAGTGTATTTTGTCACATTTCTGATTTGGGACTTGTTGATGGCAGATATTCTTTTGGCAGTCAGGAGGTGAGTTACTTCCTTCAGGATTTCAAGCCTCTGAGTTGCTCTTTGCAGCCAGAGAATTTAAGTAGCTGGCCTATTTCACTGTTTGGTCATCATTAATCCCCAGGATATTAATGATGGAAAACTCATCAATGGTAATACTGTTGAAAATCAAAGGGGCAATTGCTAGATTCTCTTAAAGTTGGTGCTTACTGGACCTTTGCGGGAATTTCTCAGACCAAACTTGGATGTTGTCCAAGACTTGCTTCTGACTATCTGAGTTATCATAAATGGTGCCACGCACTGTGTAATCATCAGTGGATGATCCGGTTTTGACGTTGTGCAAGGGCAAGTCCTTGATGAACCAAGTGAAAAGTCACCCCACCTTTTCAAGACCCCAAAAATAGGATGGATGGAATTCTAAATGAACAATAACTTCAACTTGCATACCTCTCTAAAATAGGAAAACTTTGCACATTGCTTCGTAACAAAAAAAGTAAGGCAGACTGTTAAGCCTGATCTCCCATCAATTATATCTTAGATGATCTGGTTATGACCTTAAATCCATTTTCTTGTCTATTTTGCATTGTCTCCCTTGTCACTCAAAAATCTTTCCAACTCTGTCGTTGATTAGTTCAATGACCAATCCTCTACTAACTGCCTGAAGAAATTTTTTCTGAAGAAAAATGACCCAATGAGAAAATAAATTCCTTTTCATCGCTGTCTTAAATTGGAAAAGACTTTCAATTACTTTCAAACTTCACAATAGTTTTAGAATGTCATGAAAGGAAACACGCTCTCAAAATGTATTGTGTCAAACTTGCTCAGAACGTTGTATTTTAATAAGATAATCTTTTGTTCTTCTAATCTCCAATCAATACAGGCTCAACTCGCTCAACATTTACTCCGAATATAAATCTTTATCTCAGGAATCAGTCCAGTGAACCTTCAATAAGTTGTTTCAAATTCATTCATGAGCCTCCAAAAGTCAAATGATCAAAATATCACAGTATCAAGTGTCAGTATCACCAATGTGCCAGATTTTCCCTGAGTTTCTGCTTCATTTCCCTTACAACAAATATTAACAAGTTGTTTGCCTTCCTAATTTTCTTGTTTTATTTGAATGCTGGCATATTGTTGTTCAAGAACAATCAGATCCTTTTGCAATGCACTGTTCTATAGTTTCTCTTAGATAATAATCACAAGTTCTATTTTTCCTACCAATTTTGACATTCTCCCTCAATTAATGGATTCCCAGTCCACCTTATCTTTAGTACATTCAACCATGGTACGTGGACGTTGCTGATTGGGACAGTTTTGTTGCTCATCCCTAATTACTCAGACGGCATTTATGGGTCAGCCACAGGAGCAAAAAGAGAAAATATGATGCCAATTCCATGCCAGTTGATATAATATAATTCACTGCAACATGTTACATTACATATTTATTTTCCATTTCTCACAGTGAACATGGCAGCAATTTCGTTAGTCAGTGTAGATGTGATTTGTCTCAATGTGTCACTCACCTCCTGGTGGCCATGGAAACGGCGGATTTCATGGTGATTGACTTTAATGTGATACTACATCAGATTGCTGAAATTTATTGGCTGGACTGTCTTCTGCTGTACTCTCCAGTTTGCACATTTATTCTCTTCCTGTCTCCGACTGCCATTGATATTTTTGTCTGCTTCACAGTCACTTTTACCTTTGATCGTTTTGTTGCCATTTGTTGTCAGGAGCTGAAATCAAGATATTGCACAGTGAAAACCGCTGCTGTGGTGACCATTATATTGACCTGATTTTCTGTTAAAAAACATTTCCTGTGCCCTCTTGTATATTCCTTATGTTCTAGTCAACAATAGATGATGGGGTTACTTTGTATCACCAGTGATCAAATTTTCTTGGATTGAACTGCTGTTAACTCTCGTTCGTCCATTCGTCTTGATTTTATTTCTGAACGTCCTCACTGTCAGGTACATTTCAGTGGCCAGTCAAACTCGAAGGAACCTTCGGTTGCACAGCAGTGATGGTCAAAAATACAAGGACCCTGAGATGAAGTCTCACTTAAGGTCCATTATTTTCCTCTTTACCATTCCCAGCAGTTTTATCCTGCTCTGGGTGACAACGGTCGCATATTTCCTATACTATCGAATTAGAAACTTCTTCCTTGTCTCATCTCTACTTAGTCCTTACGAAATTTATGAAAATACAAACAGGATTCATGTTTCAGCTTCTGAGGGGCTGTACAAATACAGCTATATATGCAGTGACTCAGAATAAATTCAGATCAGAGTTGCTTTTCGCTGACAAATATCCCTTTACTATCATTTGTAAGTGATCTTAATGCAGAACATTCTGTGCTGAGCGGTGAACGACCTCTTCTATCTATATAGTGAAAGAACAAATGTGCCAATTTCACAAGTTATGCATGCAATCTTTATTTGAAATTCCACAGTTCTGCGATAATCGTCCAATCTATCACAAAAGCCATCCTTCTATCTATTGACTCCATTTCCTTCGGAAGGCAACATCATCAAAAACTCATCCCACCACTGTTATAATCTCTTCCAACCTCGTCTGACAGGCAAAGAATACAAAAGCTCAAGATTACATACAATCAGATTCAAGGACAGCTTTCACTGTTATTAGAATTCTGAATGGACCTCTCAAATTTTAATTTCGTTCTCGTACTTTGTACGCTTTCTCTGCAGCACCAATAATATATTGTTTGCTTTGCTCTGTTACCCTAACGCACGTTATATGATATGGCCTGGCTGTACTGCATGAAAAGCAAAATTATTGACTTGATCTAGGTACATGTGACACGGCTAAATCAAACCAAATCAATTAAAAACATATATTTCTTACTGATTGTGTCATTTTCTAAACAATGAATAACTTACCATTGGCTCCAAAATTTCGAATTTTAATGAACAATCACTAATGATGGCGACTTCCAAATGTTTCTGCCTACATAGTCACATATTTTTTACGTTTCTGCAACTCCTGCCTTCAAATCTACAGCCGTTCATCTCCTTTTTGTGATAACGTGTAGAATGTGAATCATTATCATTTTTGAATTTGAATATTGCAATGAAGACAGATGGACTCTTTTCACAGTTCTGTTAAAGGTAATTTTTCGAAGAAGTCAGAAAGTCTCTTGGAACACTGACCTCAGTTCATTAACTGCAGGAGAGCATGTCATATAGTTAAGTATGTGGTGGGGGTTCTTTTGAATAGCAATAATTTTAAAAGGCTAAAAACCAGGACCTCGTCGGTGGTAATCTCCAGATTATATGCAGTGCCACCTGCTCGCAAAGGTAAGAACACGACGATATGGTAGGTGAATGCATGAGGTAAAAATTATTGCAGAGTGTAGAGATTCAGATTTTTAGATCATTGGGATCTTTTCTGGGGCAGATGTGACCCGTTCAAGAGGGACGGGTTGCATTTGAACTGGAGGCGGGCCAGTTAGTGGCCAGGTTTGCTAATGATACAAAGGAGGGTCTTAACGAGATTGACAGGTGGTGAGATCCTCCGCAACAGAGAGCCAAGTGCGAAGCTGCAAGGAGATGCAGTAAGCAGAAAGAGTAAAATGAAGAGACAGTTCAGGCTGTAATACAACAGGGAGCAAGGAATGCCTGAAGGATTAAATCGCATTCATTTCAATGCAAAAGGGCTGACAGGTAAGGCTGATGAATTTATGTCGTGGATAGGTACATGGGGGAACGATACTACAGCCATTACAGAAACATGGATGAGCGACGGACAGGACTGGCAGCTTAATGTACCAGGGTACAGGTGCTTTAGGCGGATGCAGAAGTGGTGGAAGGACGGGAGGGGGAGTTACATTTTTGATTAAGGTGAGTATCACACCAGGAGACAGAGGTGATCTAACTGAAGAATCATCCAGTGAGGCTTTGCAGGTGGAGCTAAGAAACAAGAACGGAATGGTGACATTATTGCAGTTGTACTATAGGCAACCAAACAGTAAATATAAATTAAACGAAGAAATATGCAGGAAGATTTCGGAGACTCGCAGGAGCAATGGGGTTGTCATAGTCGGGGGTATTAAGTTTTCTAACAGATTGGGCTGCCAGAGTGAGACAGCCAGAGATCAAGGTCGATATGTTTCTGTTAGGATGAAAGGCAAGATTGACAGGAATGGGCAGCTCTGGGTGACAAGAGACAATGAAGCTTTGACCAGAAATAAAGGAGGTGTGGCTCAGTTACCGTCAGCTGGGATTCAGGTTATCACTTTAGATATATCAGGAAAAGAGGAGATTGGAGCATAGAACAGTACATCACAGTAAAGACCCTTTGGCCCACAATGTTCTGCAGACGTTTTATCATACTCTCTGATCAAACTATCCGACACACCCTTCATTTTACTGTCATCCATGTGTGCATCCAAGTGTCTCTTAAACGTCTTTAATTTATCTGTTTCTACTATCACTGCTGGTGGTGCATTCCACGCTCTGAGAAAAGAATGGACCCCTGATATCTCTCCTAAACCCTCCTGTAATCACGTTAAAATTATTTCTCCTTTTGATTAACATTACTGCGCTTGAAGAAAGTATCTGTCTATACCCTCTATCTATGTCGCTCATCATGTTGCACACCTCTATCAATTCACCTCACATCCTTTTTCACTACAATGAGAAAAGCCTTTTGCTTCCTCTACCTTCCTTCATAAGACATACCTTCCAGTCCAGGCAGCATCTGGTAAATCTCATCTGCACCCTCTCTAAAGCTTTCTCATCCTTTCTGCAATGAGGCGACCAGAACAGAGGACAATTTTCCAAATGCGGTCTAACCAGGCTCCATAGAGCTGCAGCATTACTTCCGGCTCCTAAATTCAATTCCCACGTCAATGAAATTCAACAAATCATACACCTTCTTAATAACCCTATCAACTTTGGTGGCAACATTGAGGGATTTGTGAACGTGCACCGCAAGATCCCTCTGTACATCTGCACTGCCGAGAATCCTGTCTTTAACCCGATGATCTGCATTCAAGTTCGACTTTCCAAAATGAATCACTTCACATTTTTCCAGCTTGAATGCCATCTGCCACTTATTAGGCCAGTTCTGAATCCTGTCAATGTCCCATCCTGACGACAGCACTCCACATTATTCAGAGTCCCACCAACCTTCGTTCATTGGTAAAATTACTAAGCCACCCTTCCACTTACTCATCCGAGTCACGTATGAAAGTCAGAAAGAGCAGAAGTCCCAGAGCAGATACCTGCAAAACACCATTGGTTATCGAGGGCCAGGCTGAATACTTTCATCACCCTTTGTCTTCTGAGGGCCAGACAATTCTGTATCCAGACTGTCATCTTTTTTCTGCATCGAATGCCTCTTTACTTTCCGAATGACCCTACCATGTGGAAATATGTCAAACGCACCATATGCACGAATCTAACTTCATCAATGTATTTTGTCACATCCTCAATGAATTAAATAAGGCTTGTGAGGCATGACGTATCCCTCACAAAACCCTGCAGATTAATTCTAATCAAACTATGCTTTTACAAGTAATCACAAATCCTGTCTCTCAGAATCTTCTCCAATAATCTGCCCACCCCAGAATGAGACTGATTGGTCTGTAATTGACAGGTTTTCTCTATTCCCTTTCTTAACAAGGAAATAATATTTAGCACTCTCCACTCATATGGTATGACTCCACTGCACATTGTGAATGTAAAGAGTTTCACCAAAGCCGCAGCAATCTCTTCCCTGAAGAAGGAACTCAGTAGGGTAAAAAGGTGGTATGGGATAGCCTTGACTGCAAATATTAGGGTCAATCCAAATAGATTATTTCAGTGTATTAAGGAAGTGTTTAGAGGGAGAATAGGACCCCTCAAGGACCAAAGTGGGCATATATGTGTATAAATGCAGGAGATGGACGAGGTCCTCAATATTTTCATGCTGCACATTTCTATCGTTACCCTGGAGAAACACATGAAGACTTGGGATCTTGGGAAAATTATTGGTCCAACCTTGGTGACAGTTGATATCACAGTAGAGGAGGTGTTGGACATATTAGAATTTACGAAGGTGGATTAATCTTCTGGTCCTGAAGGATAAAAGGGTTTTCCTCGCATATACAACTGGTGATTTGTGCAATTATGTCACGCTCTGTGTTAGGACAACTATGCACGTTATAAATTAACAACCTGGACAAATGAACCGACGGCATTTTTGCTGAGTTTGCAAATGACACAAAGATAGGTTGATGTGCAGGTAGGGTTGAGGAGGTGGGGAGGCTGCAGAAAGTCTCAGAGAGGCGAGGAAACTGATCAAAGAAGGGGCAGGTAAAATGCAGAAGTCTCGGGTTATGGACTTCGGAAAGAAGAATAGAGGACTGGGCTATATTCTAAATGGGGAAAGCTTCAGAAATCTGGAGTACATTCAAGGCTTGAAGACTTTGTTCAGGATTCTCATGATATGCAGGTTTATTTGGCAGTTAGGAAGGCAAGTGCAATGTTCGGATTCATTCAAAAAGAACTAGAACACAAGGGCAGAGATGTATGGATATATGAATAGGAAGCGTTTGAAGGGATATGGGCCAAATGCTGGCAAATGCGACTAGATTGGACTGAAGAATCTATTTCTGTGCCGAACATCTCCATGACTCTATGCACTTCTGAGATTTTATGCAACTCTGGTCATCCTGCATTTGGAATATTGCGAGCTGTTTTGGGCGCTGATGTAGATAAGCATGGGCCGATTTTGG
Source organism: Hemiscyllium ocellatum (assembly GCF_020745735.1). NCBI lineage: Eukaryota > Metazoa > Chordata > Chondrichthyes > Orectolobiformes > Hemiscylliidae > Hemiscyllium > Hemiscyllium ocellatum. Next base: position 26,059,332 of record NC_083435.1, on the reverse strand, counting down.
ACAGGATTCACAGGAGGCTAACAAGAATGATCTTTGGGATGAAGGACTTGTCAAGTGGGGAGACGTTAATGACTCCGGGTTGATTCTCAATGGAGATTTGAAGGATGAGGGGGAATCTCATTAAAGCTTACAAAACAGTCAGAGATCTGGACAGACTAGATGTGGAGATATGCTTCGATGACCAAACCAGATCAGCTCCTGAGGGCGTATCCTCAGAGTGAAGTGGCGATCCTTCAGAACTGGGATGAGCAATATCTTCAGCCAGGTAATGGGGAAGCTAGGCGCTCGTTTTTGCAGTAAGGAGAGGATACCAAGTCATAGGCAGACATAGAGATGTTAGTGATTTGTAAGGTGGTCAAGAGTTACTGGGAGAAGGAATGTGGTTCAGAAAGCTATCAGCCATGAATGGACATCGAGCAAACATGACAGGTGGAATGGTCTAATTCGACTCCTATACATTATGGTCTTATGACTTACCTTCAGACACAAGTACTGTGGCCAACACTTCTGTATTCTCTGAAATTGTAGCCAGTGCATTCAAGTGTAATTAGGGAGGGGCAATTACCTTGCTAATGATGGTTAAATCCAATCAAATAAGAACAAACCTGGATACGTGCACTGTTAATTAAAGAAATATTTCTACGGTTGCGTTTACAACAGGAAGAGAGAAAACAGACTGGGCTCAGTCGTTTTGTTTTGGACACTGTTCAAAAGATTCTGAAGTTGAATTCTGGAAAACGGCTTCACCCTACCTGAACTGCGTTAGTTAGCGAAGTATGCATAAAGAGAACGCTTGTTTAGAAATTAGCATGCTGTCAGAACTGAAAGAAGTTTTAGGCCACTGGAACTGAAAAAGAACCAAAAGATTACTTCAACTGTACCAGGAAAAAAATTGTGAAACTATATATTAACTGAGTAATTAATGAGGTAATACAGGAAGATTGTTTCTCTGTCATTGACTATCTCCAAAGTGGTGAGCTGGAAATCAGATGGAAGGTTTATTTTGTTGTGTATTTTAAGATACTTCGAAACTGCCAAATACAGAGTATTGTTGGTCCTAGATCATAAGACCATAAGACATAGGAGAGGAAGTAAGACCATTCGACCCATGGAGTCCACTCCGCTATTCAGTCATGCTGATGGGCTTTTCAACGCCATTTACCCATATGCTTGCGAGATTAAGAATTTATCAATCTCTGCCTCGAAGATATTCAACATCCCGACCTCCAATGTGTTCTATGGCAATGGATTCCACAGGCCCACCACTCTCTGGGTGAAGAAATGTCTCCTCATTTCAGTTTTAAATTGACCCCCTCTAAATAGTATCCCGGCCTGACGGAAACAAATTCCCCTCAATCTCGCCTCTATAAGCCATGCATTATCATGTAAGTTTCTATTAGATCTCCCCTCAACTTCCTAAACTCGAATGAATACAAACCCAAGATCCTCAGCCGTTCATTGTATGTTAGGCCTACCATTCCAGGAATTATCTGCATGAATCTCCGCTGACATGCTCCAGGGCCAGTATGTCCTTCATGAGTTGTGGGGTCCAAAGCTGGACACAGTATTCTATATGGAGCCTAACCAGAGCTTTCTACAATCTGTGTAGCATATCGCTGCTTTTACTTTACAATCCTCTTGAGATAAATGCCAACATTACATTTGCTTTCTAAACCGCAGACACAACCTGCAAGTCAAACTTTCGAGAATCCTGGATAAGCATTCCCAGATCCCTTTGTGCTTTGGCTTCAGGGATTTACTCACCACTTCGAAAGTATACGCCCCATCTTCTTTTTTTTCTGAAATGCAAGATCTTGTATTTGCATACACTGAATTTCATCAACCATTTCTTGGACCATTCTGCTAAACTGTTCAAACTTTCTGCAGGCCACGCACTGCCTCAGAAACAGCTGCCTGCCCGCTTAACTTCGTTTCATTGGTGAAGTTCGCCAGAAGGCCCCAGGCCATTCGTCTACATCATTAACATATAAACTGAACAGCTGAGGCCCCAACACTGAACCCTGTGGGACACCACTTGCCACTATATGCCATTTCAAATAAAAGGAAACTTTAATCCGAGCTCTCTGCCCTCTATCAGATAGCCAATACTCAATCTATGCCAGTAGCTCACATCGAACACCATGGGCCCTCATCTTACTCAGCAATCTCCCTTGAGGCGCCTTATCAAAGGCCTTTTGGAACTCTAGATAGATAACATCTCACGGGTTTCCCTAGTCTAACCTACTTGTTACCTCTTCAAAGAATTATTACAGGTTTGTCAGTCACGATATCCCCTTATTAAATCCATGTTGACGTGTTCTAATCCGATCCTGCACTTTCAAGAATTTACAAATCTCAACATTAACGATGGATTCTAGAATTTTACAGACACTCGAGGTTATGCTTATCAGCCGATAATTTTCCATCATTTGTCTTCATCCTTTCTTGAACAGGGGTTACAACAGCGATTTTCCAATCATCTGGGAATTTCCCTGACTACAGTGATTTTTGAAAGATTACAACCAATGCACCCGTTATTTCCTCAGCTACCTCCCTCAGATCTCTAAAATGTAGCCCATCCAAGCCAGGAGATTTATCAATTTTTAGAACTTTTAGTTTTTCTAGCACTTCCTCTTATGTAATGGCTGCCATACTCAACTCTGCCCCTTGACACTCCTTATTTTGTGGGATATTGCTCATGTATTCCACTGTGAAGACTGACACAAATTATTTTTTTAAATTCTTCAGCTATTTCTTTATCTTAATCAATAGCCTTCCTGTATCAACTTGGAGCGCTCCAATTTCTATTTTTGCCTCTTGTTTATTTCTTATGTATAGAAAGAAACTTTTACTATCAGGTTCGATCATCTCCTTCCCTATATCTCTCTTTGTTATCCGCTGTTTGTTCTTGTAGTCTTCCCAATCATCTGATTTGCCAGTGCTCTTAGCCACTTAATACACTCTTTTTCTATGATACATTTCCTGATTTCCTTTGTCAGCCATGGTTCTATAACCCCACCCTGGCTAATTTTTCTTATCTTTGGGATGAACCTCTGTACTGTGTGCTTAATTGCACACAGAAAACCCTGCCATTATTGTGCTTCTGTCTTCCCCACTAGGCTCTGCTTCCAGTCGAATTTCATCAGTTCCTCTCCCATGCCCCTGTAGTTATCTTTATTTCACTGTTACACCATTACATTGATTTTGCCTTCTGTCTTTCAAGCTGCAGTCTGGACTTTGCAATATTATGATCGCTGTTTAAATCAGAGTGGTGCAGGAAAATCACAGCATGTCAGGCGGCATCCAAGGAGCAGGAAAATTGACATTTCCGGCAAATCCCCCTTCATCAGGAATCACTTTTGCCTATATTATGATCGCTGCCTCCTTAGTGTTCCCTCACTTTAAGATCTTTTCAAAAGTCTGGATCATTACATATCAGTATGTCCAGACTATCCTGCTGCCTTCTGGGCTCCACCACAAGCTATTTCAAAAAGCCATCCTGTAAGCATTCCATGAATTCCCTTTCTTTGGATCTGCTTACAACATTAGTCATCCAGTGTATTTGCATATTGAAGTCGCCCATGATCACCGTGACCTTGCCTTTCTGACATGCCCTATCTATTTCCTCTTTCTTGTTTTATCTTCCCAACCTAAACTCGAATCAAAGAACACTGCCAGCCTCATGTCATAGACTCGTAAATGTGTACAGCATGGAAATAAACCCTTTGGTCTACCTCATCAATGTCTATCTGATATCTTCAATTAATATAGTCCCATTTGCGAGCATTTGGCCCATATCCCTCGAAATCCTTCCCATTCATATACCCATCGAGATGCCATTCGAATGTTGCAACTGTACTACCTTCCTTCACTTCTTCTGGCACTGCATTCCATGCACGCACCACTCTCTACCTGAAAATGTTGCCCTGATGTCCCTTTTAAGTCTTTCAACCTCTCCCCCTAAACCAATGACCTCTAGTTTTGGAATCCCTTATTTGGACAAAAAGTCTTGACTATTCATTCTATCCATGTTACTCAAGATTTCACAAAATCCGATAAGTTGAATATGTTCAGTGATTGTGCTACATAATATTCAACTGCAAAAATTAAACTGAGTCTTAAATGAACTGGTGTCAAATTTGCACTTGGATTGCAAAATACTCAAAAATACGGACAGAACAGGTAACCAATTTAGAAAGAATATGTCAGTGTTCCTTGAGACATGTGTCAATTAGAATAGAATCAAACACACCGGAGAATTAAATATGAACGTCAAAGAGCAGTGTGCAGTGAAGGAACTTCATTTCATGAAGCACTTGCATCAATATTCAGGAAAGAAAGATCTGTTCCATTCGAATGGGCTGAGGCTGCGTTCTGGTGAATCATAATTAAGACAGTAAATGTGTTTTAAAGTAACCAGAGTGTATGGGGAAGAACTGAATCTAGAAATCTCAGCAGATAAAGACTGAGGTAACAGATGAGAGACGGAGACAATGACCAGTATAGTGCAACAGGAAAGGACAGAGTTTAACAGTGAATGCTATATCAATAACTGCAGTGCACACAGAATTTAGTGAAAAGTTGAAGGTGAAAGGCATCCACAAATTTAAGTGAACTATTGGCACATATCACCGCTGCTGTTACAATCTCAAATCAACATCAGGAACTAAATATTCTAGTGGACATAATATTATGAAAAGACAGACAGAATGACAAAAGAGGAGACGTAGCACTGTTAGCAAAGGACAATAATTGAAAACATAAGTTGCAGGGAAAACCAAGCATATCTGGCAACATCTATGGAAAGAAGGCATAGTTAGCATTTTTGAGTGTTACCCCAGTGAATTCATGATACCATACCGTTTAATTGAATACATTTTGTTCATTACTCTGAAACTTCTGTTTAAAAGTTGGCTAACACTCATCCATTGACGTTTACTCATTTTATTGCACATTACTCAATCTAACCCATCCTGTTCCAGATGGAGCTTGTAGTGTGTTTCTCCAAGGAACAATCTCCGACGTACATTAAGAAATTGTCTTCAGTGCAATACTCGCCCAGCTGACTTGTCCATTCAGTATGCAGAATAAAATCAACAATGGAAATTGAAGGTCCCTAGTTGTGCACGTTCAATACTTCAAGGGCTATGTTTTGTGCTGTAGTGAGACTACATGTTCGGATCCAAAAGACAATTCCCACATGTAATGATTTTCAATTGCAATTTGTTATTTTTTCCACACAAGCAGTTTCCACATCATGATCTATTGCACTTATATCACTATTCATGACCACACTATCACATTCCATTTATATTAACGCCATCCTGCCACCTTTTCCAATTTACCCACCTCTCAGTGAGGGTGAATACACTTGATTATTGAGTTCTCAGTCTTACTCAAACGCTCTCCATGTCTCTGCAATAGCTATACTTTCATTTCTTTTGTGTCATCAACTCATGTCTCCTGCTGAAAATGCTGCATGTATTCAGATGAAGAGCTCGATGCTTTGACATTTTGCCATTTTTGCTTAATCTGGCTCGAAATTCTACTGCGCTTTTCTGCTTGTATATGTTTTGGCCCTTCCTGACATACTTGGATTATTGTTCAGCTCTCAACCTCCCTGCATTTATAATCTCAATTATTTACAATTGTTTTTTTAAGCTTCTCATCAATTGAATCCTCCCCTTGTTAACTGCTAAAATGTTCTGTCTCCAACCCTCGTTATATTATTGATGAGGAAAGCTGTCCGAGAATGGTTCCAAAGAAGCCCATTCTATCAGTAAAGTTGTTTCTTTCTCACTACTGGGACCAGTGCCCTAGATTCTGAATCGATCCCTCTGACAATAATCGTTGAGCTACACATTAGTCATTAGTTTTATTTAACCTATGTCAATTTTCGCTGAGCTCAAATGCAAATTGGCATAAGGTAAGTAATATTGTAGAGATAATCAGCAATAATTGTTTTGTGCAGACTTGCTTTTTAATTCCGCCCCAAGCTGCTCATCATCCCTCATCAAAACCTGAATCTGTGTTCAAACGTGTCATTGGTACATACAATGACATTGGTAACTGGATCTTGTCTCTCATTTAAGCTCCCTCTCCCACGCAGAGGAGAAGTTCTTAACTTTGGCACCAGAAAGGCAAGATAGACTTTATGATTTTCTCTCCTTGCTACCGAGAACAATATCTATTTACCGAAAGACATTCCCCTGCATTAGCACTAAATTTCTCTTTTCTTCAATCAATCGGTTCTTTGGTGAGTTCATTCATCCTCCCTGCCGTCTGTGTCCCCTCCACAGAGACTTTCACTAAACTCATAACTGATATTTTATGGTCTTTTAATGAAATCACACATGAATAATTATCGTCCTCAGTTTTGGTCTCTGTATCTGTGGAAGGATGCTCTTGTTTTTAGGTTGAAACAGCCAAGGTTCAATAGATTAGTTCTTGGGTCATCTTTATTTTTCGAGGTTCTACGAAATTCATGCCAAGGCTAAAGTGTTTAAGAATTCTCGTTGATCTCACTGACACAGACGATTCTGATCGTATAACAACAGTCTTTGCTGGAAATATTGAGCAAGTCATCAAGCATCAGAGCAGATAATCGGGGTTAACATAAGAATTCAATAACCAAATTCTTAGAACTTTCCTCAGAACATCAGAATATGCTTTAAAGTGTGGACATCCACAAGTTGAATCAGTTGTCTGGGGAATATGGAGACACATTCTCACAATAAGCATTCAGTCAATTTTTATTGGAATATGGAGACATTTGTCTACACAAATTATTGTGAATCTTTGGATTACTGTAAGACAAAAGTGTTCTTTTACGAAATACATTTCAAACTGAGAATACATCTTCCATTTGTCACGTAAATATCAAGCATCTGTACAGTGTTTTGGAGAGTGGTAACGATACATAACAGCAGCCATGATCTTGTTAACGCAGCACCAGCTGTCGATCCACTCCTCCTCCTATTTATTATATTTTTTGAGTATTGTTGAGATCCATCATTTGGTCTTGCTGCCATGTGAGTGTAAGATTATTCTGGAATGAGGGATAAATCAGAAGAGAGACGAATGCACAAGTAAGAACAGGATAGGAGCCACAGAATGTTGCCATTCATCAAAGTGAGAGAGTTGGGAATGAAACGTTTGCAACAATAGGAGGAACTGGAATTGTAGGAGAGGGGTGAAATACGTTAGAGATAAAAGTTGGAAGAAATTTCTCCGGATATTAAACACAATTTCTCGTTTCACTTCAGCAATAATCTTCATTGTTTACTTGGTTTAAAGCCAGAATGTATCCATTTAATGATTCAACACCTTGCTCTTGTTCCCAAAGGTGGAGATCAAGACCGTCTGCATAATGACTACTACAGGGAAAGACCATGTGCAATCAGAGCCTTGTGTGTTCCATCTGGATGAAATTCACTGAAGAATGCATTTCTAACAACGACGTTAGAGACACACGTTTGTATAAATAGAACTCAAAATTGTGTCTTTATTTTCACAATGAAATTCATCGCCTCTACAGCAGCAGGATTTCGCATCAGACTGCAAACATCACCGTAAAAAATGTCTCAGATTGCGGCCATTTACTATCCTATATTCGCTATGATTGGAGTTCCTAGTAAGTACAATATTTTTGTGAAGTATATTCCCAATAGATGTATTATAATGGTGTCTAAGTCTGTGAGAACTGCTCTCAATTAATCATGTCCTCGACTGAAGTTGCCTTCACTTTCAGAAGATTTATTTTTCTCTTTAACATTCTCTTTTAACTGATATTGTCTTCTCTCTAACATATTGCATCCAAAATATTGTCAATACAATGCATATCCTTATCAAATAAAGACGGAAAGAAATGCAAATCAAGCAACATCAGAAATTTCTGGACAGCTCAGCAGGTCTGGCAGCATCGGTGGATGGAAGTCAGAGTTAACTTGTTGCTTTGCCTGATCCTTTCTCAGAACGGAGTGCCTCAGTACTGAAGAAGGATCACTCGACAAGACACATTAATAATGCTGCCAGACTTGCTGAACTTTCCCACCAATTTCCGGTTTTGCTGTCTTTCCTTATCATTAGTCATTATTCCTCTTCTAGTCTCTTTTAATCACAGTAATTGTCACCTCTCTTGATCATGTCTGCTAACATTATTTATGCTCTCTTACTCACTTTGATAATTTCTTTGTTTTCCTATTCTTTAACAGGTTTACTGGTGTTCTGATATCTCTCATCTTGATTTCTTCTTCAATACACTGCTTTCTCTGAAGCATCTCCCCTCCCCTCTCCAACACCCTTTTACCTTTGTATTATTTCATCTTAATTTATTGATTTTACTCTTCGTATTTGTTTTTTTTTCTCCTTCCTTTAAATCAGGCACTCGTCAGCCTAATAATAAGTTCTTCTAAATCCTGCTGTCGTTATTATCTCCCTCGTGCTCAGATTCATGCTCAGTGCTATCAAATTATCAATCCTCCTACTGGATTGTTGTTGGTTAGAGAAGTTCAGCCGAGAGGATGAATCAAAAATCTGTTCAGATGATCAACGTGACTTTCAATTTGTAAAGACCGTGGGGATCAAGAGTCATGAGGAAAAGTTGGGAACATGAAGTTGAAGATTTTCAGATCAGCTCTGATCTCTTTGTATCAAAGATTGACTTGTTTGAACGAATGGTCTCCTTCAACTCCTTTGTCTTCGGGCATCAAAAATGAAAACCATGTTCTGAAAGCAAATATTTTGACTTGTAGTGAAGGGGCAATTCTGCAGAACTAAGATGAGTAATTTCTCCAGCTGGGAGAGAGTGAATTTAGGAACTCCTTGTTCCAGAAGGCAGTTAATACCAAGTCATAGAGTGCATTTAAGACAGGCATAGTGATGCTATTGATTTTTAAGTTGATCAAGGGTTACTGGAAGAAGACAGGAGAATGTGGCTCAGAAAGATATCAGCCATGAATGGGCATTGAGCAAACATGATATGCTGAATGGCCTAATTCTGTACCTATATCTTATGATCTTATGAAATCTGACAGCAATTCCTTCAGATCCACATTGCTGCAGAGCCTTATTGGTCTTATTTCACTTTCGACCTAAAGTTTCATCAAGAAAAACTGGAAGCCTCATGTCACAGAGTCATAAAGATATACAGCATGGAAACAGATTATTTGATTCAACTCATCCATGCCGCCCATATAGCCTAACCTAATCTAGCCCAATTTGCCAGCACTTGGTCCATATCTCTCTCAACCCTTTCTCTGCATATGCCCATCCAGATATCTCCACGGCTTCCTTTGGCAACTCATTCCAAACACGTGCCATCCTCTGCATGAAAGTTTTCCCCATTAGGTCCCTTTTAAATGTTTCCCTTCTCTCTGTAAATCTACTCCCTTTTTTTTACATCCTCTACCTGGGGAATAAACCTTGACATTTCACTCTATCCATGCCTCTCATGATTTTATAAAATACTGTAATTTGAATATATTTGGTTACTATGCTAAATAATATCTTACTGCAAAAACTAAACTCAGTCTTAAATGGACTGTTGTAAAATTTGCATTTTCGTAGAAACATTTTCAACAGAGGACATCGAAAACAGATAACCAATTCAGAAGGAACAAGTCAGTGTTTCCCGAGACATGTGTCAATTGGAATAGAATAAAATACATCAAAGAATTAAATATGAACTGAAATGATCTGTGTGCAGTGAACGGATTTAACTTCATGAAGCACTTGCTTCAATACAAGAATAATGTGTTCCATTGGGACTGACTGAAGCCGTGCTCTGTTGAATCATAATTAAGACAGTAAATGGATTTTGAAGTGACAAGAGTGTTTGGGCAAAAAGGAAATTTAGAAACCTCATCAGAGAAAAGCTGAACCAACAGATGAGAGATGGGGACAAGGACCAGCATAGTACAACATGAAGGGACAGTGAATGCTATATCAGTAACAACAGTCCACGCAGAGATTCATGAAAAAAAAAACAAAATTGAAGGTTCAAAACATCCACAAATTTAAGTGAACTATTGGCACACATTAATGCGACCGGAGCAACTTCAAATCAAGATCAAGAATTAAATATTCTAGTGAATATGATATGCTGGAAAAGACTGACAGAATGACAAAGGAGGAGTAGGAGAATTTATAGCAAAGTCAATAAAACCGTTAACGTGGAACTATCTCAGATTAAGTCAAGTCAGATCAAAATAAATGAAAACAGAAATTGCTGAGGTATCCAAGCAGGTCTGGCAACATCAGTGGAGAAAAAGCAGAGTTAATGCTACTAGGGATCATCCTCCTGAACCTAATTCTTCATGTCATACTGTTGAATAGCATAAGTGTTGTTAACCACTCTGAAATACCTGTTTAAAAGCTGACAACTAGTCATCCATTGACTTTCCCTTTTGAGTACTTTCCAGCCTAATTGAAACAATTTTTATTCATATATCTTTAATTGCCCTTATTTCAGTTGGGGACACTGCCTTGAGACTGGAGCTGCACTCTCTGAACCTGAATTAAAAATTCTACTATGCTGTGATCACTATTCACAATAGAATACTTGACAACAAAACTTCTTTTTAATCTACCATATTGCACATTACTCAATCTAACCCAGCCTGTTTCTGGTCAAATATTGTTGTGTGCTGCTCCAATAAACTATACTGTACCAGCTGACTTATCCTTTTGATATGCAGACTAAAATCAACCATGGCAATTGTAGGGACCTACTTCCACACGTCCATTATTTCCAAGTTTATAAGTCGTACTGTAGTTTAACAATGAGTTGGATCCAAAAGACAATTCCCACGTCACATGTCTTTCCCTTGTTATTTGTTATTTCCACCCAAACAGCTTCCACATCATGATCTATTGCACTTATATCACTATTCATGACCAGACTAATATAACCATTAATATTAACTCTATGCTGTCATATTTTCCAATTTATGCACTCCTCACTCAGTTTAAATACTCTTGTTTAAATTAACTTCCCAGTCTTGCTCATCCGCTCAACATGTCCTGGCAATTGTTATTCAGACATTATTTTATGTTCTCAATTCATCTATCGAGCTACAAATGCTGCATGTATTCAGATAAAGAACCTCATGCTTTGAGATTTTACCTTTTTTTCCCTCTGGCTCTAATTTCGACTGCACTTTTCTGATTGGATATTTTGCCTCTTCCTGTCACACATTGACTGTTGTTCACTTCTTCACTACCCTGAATTTCTACTCTCTCAATTTATTTACATTTTTTTCAACATTCCGTTCAGTTGAAACCTCCCCATGCTTTGTTCTGTCTTCAACCCTCATTATATTATTGATGAGAATGCCAGTCCAAGAATGGTTCCAAGAAAGCACATTCCACTTGTAATGTTGTCTCTTTCTCAGTACTGGGACCAGTGCCTTAGATTCGGAATTCATGCCTCCATTGCTAATCTTTGAGCCACATATTGATCGTTAGTTGTATTTAACCAATTTTCACTTAGGACACATTAAATTTTGCGTTCGGTAAATAATACTGCAGAGATAATCAACGATTCCTGCTTTGTGCAGATTTGCTTTCCAAATTAGCCATATGCTGCTCATCATCCCTCAACAAAACCTATACCGAGTTCAAATTTGTCATTGGTGCATTCAGAGACATCAGTAACTGGATCATGCGCTCTGATTTCAACTTTGTCTCCTCCTCAGAAGGAATGTTCTTAACTTTGGAACTAGATAGGCAAATAACGTTTGCAACTTTATATTCTTGTTAGTGAGAACAATATAAATTGACCGTATGATGTTGTCCCACATTAGTACTGCATTGCTCTTTTCTCCACCTAGGCGGTGTTTTGGTCAGTTTGCTCATCCACCCTGCCATCTGTGTCCACTTCCACAGGGACAGTACTGGCCTCACAGTTAGATGTTTAAGGTTTGGTTAAAATCATACTTGAAGCATTTTGCTCAGTTTTGGTCTCCATATGGGAGGAAGAATCTTTCTGTGTTTACATTGAAAAAGCCAAAGTTCATGACATTAGTTCTTGAGTCATCTTTGTTTGTCTAGATGCTATCTAATTTGTGTCAAGCCTCTGGGGTTTACAAGAATTCTCGTCGATTCGGGTGGTATAACAACTCTCCTTGGAGGAAGTATTGGACAGATCATGAAGCATCAGCGCAGATAATCAGAATTAACGTAAGAATTCAATAACTAATTCCTCATACCATTCCTCAGATCATCATAACATACTTCAAAGTGTAGACATCCACAAGTTAAATCAGTTGAATGTGAAAAATAGAGACATCTCGTTACAATACGCATTCACTCAATTGGGATTGAATTGTGGAGAGATTTGTCTACTTTGTCAATCATTGGATTACTCTAATACAACAGTGTTATTTTATGGATTGTTTTGATCCGTCATTTGCTCTTTCGTGCCATGTGAGTGAAAGATTATTCTGAAATGAAGGATAAAACAGAAAAAAAGAGAAACGGACATACATGCAGAAGAACGATAGGTGTCATTCATCAAAATGATAGAGTAGGGATTGAAAAGGTTATAACAATAACAGAGTCTGGATTTGTAGGAGATGGCTGAAATGTGATAGTGGTAAACATTGGCAGAAAATTTTCCCGACATCGAACACTTTTGATCATTTAACTTTAGCAATAATCTTCATCGTTTACTTGGCTTAAAGTCAGAATGTATCAAGGTAATAATTCAATGCCATGTTCTTTTTTCCAAAGGTGGAGATAAAGTGCGTCTACATAATGACTACTATAGGGAAGGCCCATGTGCACTGAGAGCCTTGCATATTCCATCTGGATGAAATTCACTGAGGTATGCAGTTCTAACAACAACATTAAGGTCTCACTTTTCTATGAATAGATCTCAACAATGTCTCCTATTTTCACAGTTATTTTAATCGCCTCTACTACAGCAGGAATTCACATCAGACTGAAAACTTTGAGGTCAAAAAGTCACCAATTGCATACATATACTGTCCTATCTTCGCTATATTTAGAGTGCTTGGTAAGTGCAATATTTTTCTGAAGTTTATTCCAAATAGAAATATTATAATATCTCCATGTCTGTGAAAATTGCTCTCACCGAGGCATGTCCTCTACTGAAGTTGTCTTCACTTTCGTAGTATTAATTCTTCTCTCTAACACCCTCTTTTTACTTGTATTTCCTTCTCTCTGACATTTTTCATACTGCATTTCCTTGTCAAATAAAAAATGAAGAAAGATAAGTAAAATAAAATCAGACATTTCTGGAAAAGCTCAGCAGGTCTGGCAGCACCTGTGGACGTGAATTAAATTTAACTTGTCGCTTTGCCTGATTCTTCCTCAGAACGGTGTCGTCCATACTGAGGAAGGATCACTCCACCCGAAACATGAATAATACTGCCAGACTTGCTGAACTTTTCCGCAAATTTCTGGTTTTAGGATATTTATCATTATTCTTCTTCGAGTCTCTCAATCTCAGAAATGTCACCTCTCTTGATCATTTCTCTGATCATTGTTTTATACTCTATTCCTCACTTTGTTTTTCTTTTCCTTCCTTGTTTTCTATCCTTTCAAGGTTTTACTTGTGGGGTTTGGTCTGTTTTGATATCCCTCATCTTGATTTCTTATTCAATACACGGTTTCATCTGATTCATCCTACCTCTCCTCTCCAACACCCTTTTACTTTGATTGTCTTTCAGTTCACTTTATTTAAGAACAAAGAACAAAGAAAATCTGCAGTCTGGGAACAGGCCCTTCAGCCCTTCAAGCCTGAGCAGATCAAAATGTAATGTCTAAACCTGTCGGTCAATTCCTAAGCATCTGTATCTCTCTGCTCCCCACCTACTCATGCATCTGTCCAGTCGCATCTTAAATGAATCTACTGTGCCTGCCTCTACCACCTCTGCTGGCTAGACGTTCGAACGCTGATCACCCTCTGTGTGAAATATTTGTTGTGTGTATCCCCTTAAACTTCCAACCTCTCAACTTGAAAGCGTTTCCTATTATTATTGAGTCTTTCACTCTGAGAAAAAGCTTGTCTCTGTCAATCCTGTCTTTTCCCTTCATGATTTTGTAAATCTCAATCAGGTTCCGCCACCCCCTCCCCACCGCCCCACCCCCACCCCCGACATCTCCTTTTTTCTAATGAAAATAAACCTAACCTGCTCAACATTTCTTCATAGCTAGCACCTTCCTCACCAGGTAACATCCTCGTAACCCTTCACTGTACCCTCTCCAAAGCGTCCACATTCTTTTGGTAATGTGGCGACCAGAACTGTACACAGTATTCTTGGCAGCTCTCATAGTCAACATGACTTGGCAGCTCTCATACTCAATACCCCATCCAACATGCTTTCTTGACCACTTTATATGCCTGTGCAGTAATCTTCAGGGTACAATTGACCGGAACTCCCAGGTCTCTCTGGCCATTAGCTTTTCCAAACGCTCTTCTGTTCATTGTATAATTGGCTCTGGAATTAGTCTTGCCTAAATGCATCGCCTCACATTTGTCTGGATTAAAAACCATTTGCCACCATTACGCCCACTCTTCAGTCTATCTATATCCTCTCTGTATTCTCTGACAGTCCCTTATACTTTCTGTTACTCCACCAATCGTCGTGTCTTCTGAAAACTTGCTGATCATACCAATAGTGCCTTTTTTTAGATCATTTAGATATGCTACAAACAACAGTGGCCCCAGCACTGACCCCTGTGAAACATCACTGGTCACTTTTCTCCATTTCAAGAAACTCCCTTCAACTACTACTCTGTCTCCTGTTGCTCAACCAGTTCTTTATCCACCTAGCTAGAACACACTGAACACCATATAACTTCACTTTCTCCATTAGTCTACCATGGGAAACCTTATCAAAAGCCTTACTAAATTCCATGTATATGACATCAACAGCCCTTACTTTATCTATCAACTTGGTCACTTCCACGAAGAACTCTATTAAGTTGGGAAGGCATGATCTCTCCCGAACAACGCCAAAACCTATCACTGATGAAGCCCATTATTTTCTAAATAACAATAAATCCTATCCCTCAGTACTTTCTCCAGCAACTTTCCCACACCAACGTCAGGCTCACTGGTCTGTAGTTGTCCCTACTACACATCTGGTACAGGGCGACAACATGAGCAACCCTCCTGTCCTCCGGCACCTAACCTGTGTTTAAGGATGCCACAAAGTTATCTGTCAGGGCTCCAGCTATTTCCTGTCTCGCCTCCCTCAGCAACCTGTGATATATCTTACCCAGTCCTGGGATTTGTCCATCTTAATAACCTCTAGTCTACCCAACACATCTTCCCTACTTACGTCAACGTGATCCAGTCTAATCAAACTTCTATCTCTAATCTCAACATTCATCCTGTTCTTCTCCTCAGTGAACACTGATGCAAAGTAATCATTCAGAATCTCACCCATTCTCTCAGGTTCGACACACGGCCTTCTTTCGTTATCGTTTAGTGGACCAATCCTTTCTCTAGTTACCCGCTTGCTTCTTATATAAGAATAAAATGGTTTGGGATTCTCCTTAATTCTGCTCGCTAAAGTTATTTCATGACCCCTTTTAGCCCACTTGATTCCTCGTTTAAGACTTGCCCTACTCTTCTGATATTCTTCCAGGGCCCGTTCTGTCCTTAGCTGCCTAGACCTTATTATGCTTCCCATTTCCTCTTTGCTCATCGTACAATTTCTCCTGTCATCCACGGGTCACGAATCTTGCCCTTCCTATCCTTTGCCTTCAACGGGACATGCCTATCCTGCACTACCTTTAACCTATCTTTGAAAGCCTCCCACAGCTCTAATGTGGACTTCCCTTCAAATAGCTGAGTCCAATACACATTTCCGAGCTTCCCGCTAATTTTGATATAATTGACCTTGGCCCAGTTTAGTACTCTTCCCTTAGGACCACTCTCTTCTTTATCTACGAGTATTCTAAAACTTAGAGAATTGTGGCCACTGTTCCCGAATAAATTCCCCACCGCAACTTCTACCACTTGTCCTGGCTCGTTCCCCAACACCAGGTCCAATATGGCCCCTTCCCTCGTCGGACTATTGACATACTTCTCTAGAAAACTCTCCTGGACACTTCTTACAAATTCTACACCATCCAGACCTCTGATGTTAAGTGTATCCCAGTCAATGTTGGGAAAATTAAAATCTCCCCTCAGCACTGCACTATTGCCTCGACATCTTTCCACTTATTTTACTGTTTGCATTTGTTTTTTCTCCTTCCTTTAAATCAGGCTGTCGTGAGCCTCATAATAAGGCTAAATCCTTCTGTAGTTGTTGTCTCTCTCCTGCTAATATTTATGCTCATTGCTATCAAATTTTAACTCCTCCTAATGGATTGGTGTTGGTGAGAGATGTTTAGCCAAGAGGATCAATCAAAAATAGATTCAGATGCCCAACGTGATTCTTTAATTTGTGGGGATCGAGAATCATGAGGAAAAGATGGGAATATCAAGTTCAAGATTTTCAGATCAGCTCTGACCTCTTTGAATCAAAGATTGCCTTGATTGACTGAATGGTCTGCTTCTACTCCTAAATCTTAGGGGACCAAAAACCAAGGATTGCTCCATGTTACGAAAGTAAATAATTTGATATGCAGCGTGGACATTATTTGTCCAACTTTGGACCATAGCAGTGTTGCAGTTGAACTTTATACAAAGTGTTGCATGCAAACAGAGCTTCGAATAGCAAAAATAGTATATTAGATTGTGAATTACTGAGCAGTTACCAATGACTGACGTGTTCTGCCTTCAAACAGCTGGAAGATCAATTCGCAGATAACTGCACAGCTTGGAGGTGGTGACAAGATAAAGAGAAGCCATTAGGTCTCCACCAGCTAAGAGCGCCATCTCTCGCGTGCTCTGCCTACCTCCATTCTGTGTCGTGAGGTTGTAAAAGCGATTTTTTTTTCTTTAGACGTTGCTATGAAATTTAATTGACTAATTTGACACATTTGTGTCAGCCAACCAGCCAAGTACCACTTGCAGAACAGTGGAAGCAATAGAGAAGGATAACTGAGAAGCAGAATTCGGACCAGGAAAAGATTAATCAGCATCATTCCAGCAAATCTTGTGAAAATAAACCATTGAACACCTTTTCCAGTGACCATTTGAAACATAGGCTCCTTTTGTTTTGTTTTGTGGTTTTCCAATATGTGTGTGCCTGTGTGTGTGTGCCTGTGTGTTTATGTGTGTGTCGGCGAAAATATGATAGGAGTGTGTTTTAGTTGGTAGTATACTATGTCAATGGAACTTGCAACACGTCTCCTGTGTATTTTCATAAGTAGTAATTATTTATAGAATCATCGAATCCCTAAAGGATGGAAGCAGTTCATTTGGCCCAACGACCCTCAGAAGAACATCCCACCATCACCATGCACACTATCCTGCCAACCCTATCTCTATAGTCCTGCACTTCCCATGGTTAACCAACCCTAGCCTGCAAATTCCTGGACTCTGTAGTGCAAATTAGCACGGTCAATCCACCTAAACTGCATAAATTAGGACTGTGAGAAGAAACCAGCGCACCCAGGCATAGAGCTGCTTTCCAAACTCCACACAGACTATTGCCTGAATGTGGAATCGACTCAGGTTTCCTGGCATTGTGAGGCAGTTATGCCAACTGTTGAGCCACTGTTTAACTTGGCATGTGTTTTCTGTCAAAGATCAGGTAAATTGAGGAATCTTTGTAACATTTGTATTTGTGGGCTTGATTTTAGCACTACCCTACTGAGACATGTCCAATTTATTCCATCAGGCTGACTAACAACTTCATCACTGAAAACTGGAATGGAAAGAGAAAATTATGCCAGTTCCTTGCTAATTGACACATTATTGTTAGTTGCAGCCTGCTTTGTTACTGTTTCTTTTTTCACTTCTTGCAGTACACTTGGTAGTGTTAGTATCTTGTGTCATGGGAAATGTGTACTCTCTAAATGCAACATTCATTATCTGGTGTCCATGGCAACAGCAGACTTCATGGTGACATTACATCAGATTGCTGCAATTTATTGGTGGGACTCTGTGCTGCTCTACACTTCTGTTTGTAAGAAAAAATCCTATTCCTCTCTCCAACTGCCATCGATATTGCTGTCTGGTTCACGGTCACTTTTACATTATGTTTATGTTTCTGGCCATTTGTTCTCAGAAGCTGAAATGCAAATATTGTACAGTAAAAACTGCTGCTGTGGTAACCATCATATTGACTTTGGTTTTCCTTTTATAGGACATTCCCTGTGCCTTCTTGCACATTTCTTCTGAACAAGTGAACAATATACTATGGGGATATCTTGTATCACCAGTAATTTACTTTCAACCTACTGCAATGACATTTTCTTGGATTAAACAGTTGAGAACTCCCATTCTTCCATTGATGATGATTTTGCCTTTTATCATCCTCACTGTCAGGCACATTTTAGCGCCCAGTCAGGCCCGGAGGAATTGGGTTTGGTACAGAGATGAAAAGCCTTTTTATTTATACTTAAACAGATTAATCTTCAGGCCAAAGCTTTTATGTTTTTAGAAGTAACCTGCATAAGTCAAGCTGGCTTCGCTAGCTCTCCAGCTGAGTGGTTCAGCCCATAACTAATTAGTGAGTTCATCAGTGAGCTGTGTGGAAACAGGCTGTTGGACTCTCTCTCCTACTGCCCTTTTAACTTCGACCCATAAGCCTTTGTTTCATTTTTAATGTTTTAAAGGAGGTTTGTTTATTGGGACTGTTATGTATATTTGGAACAGAATAATTAAGTCTAGTTTGGAATGACTGAGTTCTGTAGGCGTTTTTAACTTTTTACTTTCTGTTTAATTGTGTAATTTTGTGAATTAATTATTGTATATTTCAAACCTTAGTTGTCAACCTACCGAACTTAATCCAAGTAACTTTCACTGTACACTTTCTGAAACAAATTGCGAAATTATGGTCTGGTCTGCCTGCCTATGAATGTTTTGAGGTGTCTGACATTTTGCATAACAAGCGCAAATTTAATCCTCCTAATTTAGTACATTGCAATGTAAGGGCAGGTGAGCGCCAGGGTCTCTGTGTCGGTATGTTTCTGCTCCAATAGTCGACCACGTTGATTTTTTTTTCAATTATGTGATGTTTTCATTTCTGTTTTGTGTCAAAGTTCACCTTTTTGTTGGCTGCTGCATACGAAGAAGGTTGCCAGAATTTCTGCAGCACCGTCAACGTGATGGAACACAACATCAGTTGTTCGTGACCAGAATAGCTGTGTTTTTCTTTCTGAAGGTTTCATTGTCAGTGCGTCTGCTTCATTCCTCCTGATAGTGGTTTCAGTGGTGGCTGTACTGGTGTGGTGACCAAACTGTTCTGGTGGCTACATTGTTGTGGTGGCTACACTGTTGCTGCATGGTGGGTCCAGGTCATTCCTCATGGCTCTGGCAGCAACATTGCACTTTCAGGGAGTGACTGTGGTAGCGAGAGCAAATTGGTGGGCCATCTCTGTCCCTCCTTTATAATTCCAGAAATTAACTTTGCATGAATTGTGCCAATTTACACACATCGCGCTGCATTTTCATAAATAAAAGCGAGAATTAATTGCTACTCTAACCTTTTGTATCATGTTCCTTCTTTCATGCCATTTTGCATTATGCCCCAGAAAATAGTGACTCCAATTCAACAGCTGTGGGTAAGCCATTGTATGTTTATTGCCATTGCATTGATGACAAATTGAGCTTTGCCTCCCACAGCTGTGGGGCTAATTACGATTTAAAGCAATTCCAAGGCCCAACCAGGCCTCCTTCAGTCATATCGTCATAGAGATGTATGACATGGGCACAGACTCTTCATACCAACTTATCCATGCAGAGCAGATTCCTAGAAAAATCTGGTCCCACCTGTCAGCACTTTGCCTTTATTCCTCAAAACCCTCCCTATTCATATACCCATTCAGATACCTTGTGAATAGTATAATTGTTCCAGCTGCCACCATTTCTTCGGGAAGTTCATTCCATACACACTCCACCCTCTGCTTGTAAAGGTTGCCCCTCCAGTCCCTTTTAAGTTCTTTCTTCTCTCACCTTAAACTCATGCCCTCTAACTCTGGACTCCACCAACCCAGGGAAAAGACTTTAGCACGTCTCTAATCTAGACTCTGGTTTCCAGCATCTGCAGTTTTTACCAGGGAAAAGACTTTGTCAATTTACCCTATCCATGGCTCTTATGATTTTATAAACCACTAAAATGGTACCCCGCAGCCTCTGATACTCCAGGAGAAAACAGCCCCAGTCTATTTAACCATGCCCGATAGCTCAACCATCCAACCCTGGCATCATTCTTACAAATATTTTCTCAACCCTTTCTTCCTATCGGGTGGAGCCCAGAATTGCACACAATATCCAAGAGTGACCATAACAATGTGCTGTACAGCCGCAACATGATCTCCCAACTTCTGTATTCAAAGCTCTGACCAATAAAGGAAAGAATGCTGAATGCCTTCTTCACTATCCTATCTCCCTGGGACTCTACTTTAAAGGGACTATGAACCTGCACTCCAAGGTCTCTGTTCAGCAAAACTCCCCAAGCCCTTATCATTAAATGTAATCCTTTAAGTCCTGCTCTGATTTGCCATTCCAAAATTCAGCACCTCACATCCATTTAAGTTAAACTGTATCTGCCACTTCTTGGCCCATTGGCACACCTGATCAAGATCCCATTGTACTCAAAGGTAAACTTCTTTGCTGTCCACGACATCTACCACTTTGGTCTCATCTACAAACTTTCTAACTGTACCTCCTATGTCCACATCCAAGTCCCGTACATAAATGATGAAAGGCAGTATACCCATCATCGATCCTTGTGGTGCACCATTGGTTGCAGGCCTCCAGTCTTAACAGCAATGCTTAACCACCACAGCATCCTCTGTCTTCTATGTTCGAGTCAGTTCTGTATCCAAGTGGCTCATTCTCCCTATAGTCCCTCCGATCTAACTTTGTTTACCGGTCTACCATGAGGAAACCTGTCGAACACCTTACTGAAGTACACATTGACCATGTCCTTCTTTTGCCCTCATCAATCAACTGTTACTTCCTCCATTCTTCAAAGGTATGCTCCGTGTTGACATGACATGGTTTCTTCTCAAAATGGTGGGATTGGCCAATCTTAAAAGCTGAAGGAATATTTCATCTTGAGTTCAGATAAAGAGCCTTATGCTTTGACTTTTCACTATTTTACTTACTCTGCTTCTAATTTCTACTGCACGCCCCCGTTTATATTTTCTGTCCCTTCCTTGATTATTGTTCACCTCTTCACCACCCTACACCTCTAATTTCTCAACGGTTCTTTCATTTTTTTTCAACTTCCCTTCACTTGTATCTTCTGCTTGCGAATTAGTGTAAAAATCTATCTATTGAGCTTGTTGTGTAATTGACCAGCACACTGGTCCTCACATTTCCCCAAATGAAACCCATTCCAAGGTAATACTCCCCTCATTCCCAGTTTTGTGATCAATGCATGTGATGTAACCCATTCCTCTGAAACCAATCGCTTAACCACGCATTTACCTCTGTAATTTTATTTAACCTGTGTTAAACTAATCTTTCAGAAAAACTCTATCCAAATCCTGCCTTTATCATTCTTCCATTTATCGACAAGAATAACTGGATGTTTCCTCTTTCATTTCAAGACATTCTCTTGGACAGAAGAGATTGTAATAACCTTGGTACAGAAAGACAATGCAGCCATTACAACTTTTGGTCTTTACGACAGAGCACAGTATCGATTGCCCAAGTGATGCAATCCCAGATTAGTTCTTATCTTCTCTTTTATCCAGTCTCTTTCAAGTACCATGGTGCATCTGTTTTCGCATCTTCCTCTATAGTCTGTGCCTGCTTCCACAGAGGGTACAATAACTGCACTCATATTTCACAAGGCACTAATTGAATCTCCTCCAATGGTAATTATTACATTGCAATACCTGTCTCACTCACAGTCATATCCTCTTTTGTTCCCCACCACTGTCCACGCTTGTTCTAATTAATCTAAGTGTCTGTGCAGAATCATGAAACAGTGTTCAATTAATTCTTCCCGCTGCTTGATGTGTCACAGTGTCTGTAAATGATACTCCAGCCCGTGAAATCTGAGCTGAAAATAGTCAAGCAGCCAACACTTATTGCGGATAAAATCCAAAAGAACTGCAGATGCTGTGCATCAAAAACAAAAACAGAAATCTGGAAATGATCAGCAGGTCTGGTAGCATCTGTGAAGAGAAATCAGAGTTAATGATACTGGACTAATGACCCTTCGTGGGAACTTCTTGTAGATCGTAACCTTGGAAACACGTTGGCATGCCTCATATGCAATATACTACAACTGCAACACACCACTTACCCAACAAACTAGGATGGCACGGTGACTCAATGGGTAGCACAGCTGCCTCATAGCGCCAGGAATCCAAGCTCGATTACAACCTCGTGTGACTGTGTGAAGTTTATACATTCTCCCCGTGTCTGAGTGAGCTGTCTGCTGGTGCTCTGATTTCCTCCCACAATCCAAAAATGTGCAGGTGAGGTGAATTGGCTCGTCGAAGTTGTGAAGCGAAATCAAAGTTAATGATACTGAACCAATTACCCTTCATGGGAACTTCTTGTAGATCGTAATTTTGGGAACACGTTGGAATGTCTCAAACTGTTCAGGGTTAATGTTCAGCTGCATTAATCAGGGGTAATGGGGTAGGGGTCTGGGTGGGTTACACTTCAGAGGGTCAGTGTGCACTTGTTGAGCCAAATGCCCTGTTTCTACACTGTCTGAATTGAATTCCAATAAAAAAAAAGCTCTCTACGATGTTATGTATTAATTGGAATGTTGAATACATTCATCTGAATTTCGCAAATAAATTTCACATCGTTCAGATGTACTAACATCACCTGATATAAACTAGTTGGCCAATTAACGCTGCAGGGAATAAGCACACACCAATTATCTACTTGTTTGCGGTGAAATTGCGCGTTCTCCATGGCAGGTCAGGGCAGTTTGATGGTCGCAGTCTCTGATGACTACCTAATCTCTCTATTATACTTCTCTCGTGTGTCCACTTTATTGGTCTACTTCACAGTGACGCATAACAGATTGGGGATTTTTTTGAGGGATGTGTCATATTGTTACCAATTGGGAAATAGGCTTGCTGCTCTTGATGGCAGCGAGTGGCGTGTGTCTGTGCCCTTCTTTCTTGGTATTGGATCCGGTTGGCTTAAACAGTACTTGGGATAGCAATGGCCCATTCAGTCACCAAGTGTATTCCAGGGCAGAAAAAGTGACCTTGGAGTTTTCGCAATATGTGATTAAGGCCTAGTTGCTGGAATTATCAGGCAAGCTGGAGTTGGAGCTGTCTCATTCCGTGATGAAAGAAGAGATAATCACAGCAATAAATCGTAATTTAAATTTGCTGGTGCTGCCCGAAGAATCGTCAGGCGTACCTAAAATTCAATTGAAAATGAAGCAGCCTGAGTTAGAGGCAAAAGGCAAGCAAAGGGCAACAGAAATGGAATAGTTTGAAATACGATTAAAAACCGAAGAAGGAGAAAAAGAGAGAGAAAGGAAGAGAGAGGAAATAAAGAAAGCGAGGGAATTTGAAATTTAGGAATTGGCAATGAAAGAGGAGTGCAATATTTGCCTTTCAGAAGTAGTGAGAACTCATGTCAAGTGGAGGGAGTTAAATGACAAGAATGTCAGCTGAAATGGATGATGATTGCGATTTGGTCCGTAAATCACGGTTTGACGTCCAATATCAATTTCAATCCTTGAGAGATAGATATCAGGGAAAAAGAAAATTCTCACTTGGAAAGGGAAAGGTAGATCTCGGTGAGGATCATAAGGATAACTTACCACAGGGTAAAAAGGAAATCATTGAAGCATAAAGAGAAGTTAAAAAGAAGTCAAAATTGTTTTCACTGCAATAAAGTAGGCCACGTGAAATCACAGTTTAAGATTACGGGTTTAATCATGGTTAAGAAAACTCTGGGAAGCCACGTGTAGGAAAACAGGATAAATCAGTGAATTTTGTTGGAATGGTAATGGGTAACACAATGGAAGTTAGAAAGTTTCACCAGAATATATAACCATTTCAGATATTTGTTAAGGAGGAACTGCCAGATCTTCTTAAACCATATAACTGTGAAGCTAAATTTTAAACGTATGGTTACAAACAGCAAGTGATGTGGTTATAATATTAAGAGACACCGGATCATGGCAGTCTCTTATGCTAAATGGTGAGTAGATACGTACCACTGAGGAATTATCGCTAGAAAATGTAGTCGTACTGGTAAATGACGGTGAGGCAAGAAACATTCTATCATGTAGAGTGAGGTTAGAGTGTCCAGTGAAGAGTGGAGAAGTCGTGGTAGGTGTACTGGACAAACTCTCAGCTACAGGAATATAATTTGTCTTTGTCTTTGCTGGTTCACAGGTAGGAGTGCAGCTGACTGTGGTTGAAAAGCTGGTGGTGACGCTGGCAACTGAAATATTGCAAGACACATATCCTGGGATGTTCCTGACTGTGTGGGAACGCCGTCACAACGTTAACAGTTGAAACGGGTGAGATCAAAAAGTACAGATAAGAAAGCTGAAGTGGAATTAGCAGAGACCCTGTTTGATTAGATTTTCACCACCTGCTAGGAGGAGGTAGATAACACAGCAAACATCTTTAGGTCAGATGCATTAATTGAGTTACAGCAGAAAGATGAAAATTTAAAGTGATTTAAAGACATATACAGAAACAGAATCCTAATGTATCCCTGAATGTTATTACCTGAAAGAAGATGTCTTAATTAGGAAATGGAGACAGTCACATCTTTAGGAAATGAGAAACTGGCAGATGTTGATCAAGTCGTATTTTCAGTGGGATGTACAACAGATGTGTTATGACAGGCACGTGAGTTATCCCCAGGGGTCATTTATTGGAGTGAGAAAAACCCAAGTTAAATTACAAAAGCATTTTCACTGGAATAATGCACAAGGATGTCATTGGATTTTGTTATACATGTCATACTTGTCGGGTAATTGGAAATCCAGAGGTAAAAATAAAACCCGCAACTTTAATACACAGTCTTGCATTTGAGGAATCTTTTACAAGAGTCGCAATTCATTGCCTCAAACAAAAAGTGGGAATCAATATTTGTTCACAATAATGGATGTGCACAATAAATCTCCAGTGTCCATTCCATTGCGCAATATCATGCGTAAAAGGGTTGGAAAGGAGTTACTCAAATTTTTCACTAGATAAGTGCTATCTCCATAGATACAATAAGATTAAGCATCGAACGTAACGTCAAAGTTGTTCAAGGAAGTTACATACAGCTTTGCAATAAAACAATTGAAATCTACTGCGTATGATCCAGAGTCGCAGGGAGCGCTACAAAGGTGACATCAAATATTAAAGACCATGTTGTGGGCTCAAATGATTGGGGGAAGGAATTCTGTTTGCACTTTTATTGCAATTAGAGATGCATTAATCAATCAAAAAAGTCAGTCCATCTGCATTGGGTTTGGGACATGAAGTGAGAGAACTGATAAAATTGATTAAGGAGAAATTGGTAAGTCAGAATTCAGAGAACACATATTTCGACTAAGTTTCAATTATTTGCGAATGATTAAATAGTGTGGGTGAGTTAGCTAGACAGCATTTGACAATATCGCAGCATTCAGCGAAACAGGAAGGCGACAAGAAATAAAAAAAACCTCGCAATTTTGCGATCAGAGGTAAGGTATTCATGTTGCTTCCAGTGATAGGTGAACCTTTAAAAGCATGGTTTAGTGGACTTCATTAAGTCAAAAGGAAATTGAGTTAGGTGAACTACTTGATAAGGCCTCTGGATTAGAGTGGTGCTGGAAAAGCACGGCAGTTCAGGCAGCATCTAAGGAGCAGGAAAGTCGACGTTTTGGGCAAAAGTACTTCATCAGTAATACATGCTTTTGCCCGAAAAGCCAATTTTCCTGCTCCTTGTTTGCTGTCTGAACTGCTGTGCTTTTCCAGCACCACTCTAATCCAGAATCTGGTTTCCAGCATCTGCAGTCATTGTTTTTACCTACTTGATAAGGACACCAAATAAAATGAAATCTTACAGAGTGTGTCAGTGAGTATGCTCAATAGATATTTTGACTTGGAAGGAAATCCAAAAGAGACTGTGTTTTTGCTTACAACACAGAGGGAAGTAACAAGTTCAGAGTATTGCCCTCTAACGTTGGTACAGTTTCAAAAGGACATTGAATGCATGCTCCAAGGCAACATAATCGAAGGGAGTTGCAGTGACTGGAGCTCACCCATCGTATTATCAAAACTAGACCATATCCAATGGTTCTGCGTGGAATATCACAAAGTCAATTCCTTACAAAGATTGATGCATATCTGATTCCATATTTGGAAGGCTGCTTAAAGAAGATGGGACAGGCGACTTGTATTTGTCAGTTGGACTTCCTCAGGGGATGCTGGCAGGTACCTTTGTCAAAAAGAGCAATGGCAATTTCACCTTTCGTCATGCCGAATGAAATGCATAAATTTAAAGTTATGTATTTTGATATTAAAGTTCAGCATCCACACTTCAGACACTAAACAATAAAGACATTACCAGACTACCCAAATGTGTTGCATTTGGATATGAGTGAGTGAGTTTTAGTCACACATGGAAGAATCATTTGGAATGTTCAACAGACTTGTTCGATAGACTTTGAAAGGCAGGTTTGGTGATTAACAGAGCCAAAAGTGAATTTGCCAAAGTGCAAGTCACCTTCCAGGACCATGAAATTGGACACGAACAAATGGCCCCACGGAATGCAAAAACAAAGGTTATTGGAGAGTTTCCTGGACCATCGACAAACTGAGCAGTACTACGATGCCTCAAATTCAGTGGGTTTTATAGAAAATTCGTACCAAATTTTAGTGGTGTGTCTGCTCTGCTCACTGAATTGCTACAGAGAGGCAAGAAGCATCAGAGGACAATCGACTGTCAGAAGGCATCTGACAGACGAAAAGCTGCGTTAACCACTGCCCAGTATTAGCCACACCTCATTACGTAAAGCCATTCGAAGATGGCTATTGATGCAAGTGATGTGGGTGTCAGTACTGTGCTCTTGTAGGAAGATGACGACAACATTCTTTAGCAGAAATATTCGACAGTAAAGTAAGCTTTGAGCTCAGTGTTGGCGTCACAACATTTAAAACGTTTATGTTACCAGTGACGCATCTGAGGCAATCATACCGTGATCACAATGTATTGAAGGTTTTTGGAGAAATATAAGGACAAAGATGGCATACTGATTAGAATGAGTTTGTTGCATACAATTTGAAAGTTGTGCATGTGACAAGATGACAAAATGTTCTGCATTGTCGAGACCTAAGTGAGAAATTGAGACATTAGTGACAGAATGAACACAGGCTGAAACAAGATGTAGTAGTGCATGCTTACATGATTATTGTCAATGCTTCGTGTAGAGTCCTAACAGTTAAAATTTAAGGAATTTTAAATGAAGCCATCTTTGGATATTGATGTTCATTTTTAAGGGGGGTGAAAGACAAGGTGTGATGATGTTGTCCTTTAACAAGGTTATGTTGTCCTTTGCCGTTTTTTCAGAGAGGTCGTAAAAGACACACACGGCAAAAAGATACTGCCTCAGGGCAAAAAAAAGGCTTGCAAATATTTTGAAAACCACTTGTACAATAGAAGGAAAATGCCCAGTTCCCCCAGCTCAGGTTTACTCTAGTTTTGTTTGGTTCGCAAGCAGTAGTGTTGTAAAACTGCTGAACCCAAGAGGCGCAGGTCCATGATAACCCTCTCTCTCTGAATTCTCTTCTGTAAGACCTTGCGTTTGATTTTACCTGCTGTGTCAAGAGATGTTTACGGGGATTGTTGCAGGTATTTGAAGCAGCATCATTAAATTGGAATGATTTGTTAGACTTTTAGATCGGTTAATTTATACTGTACTCCGTTATCTTTTCTTTCATTCAGTAATCTTGTGAATAAATTTTGTTTTGTTTCCAATGAAGCTGCATCCCTCCTGTGATATCTGTGTTACGCCTGCTTAAAACATCACGCAAATTTAGGGTCTGAGCTACCTTCTTGAAATGTTTTATGCGCATCTGTCCTGGTCCATAACATGAGTATGTCAAGCAGTTCCTAATTAACGCCATAGCAGGGAATATCATTTTGGAGTGATCGAGAGAAGACAAAGGACGAGAGATGTAGCAGAGAGAGATAGGAGCTACTATTTGTTACAATGAGAAGGTTGTGATGACTGGATTACAATAATGACATGGACTGGAGTTGTGTGAGACAGTTGAAATGCGATAGATATAAAGAGCATCGAAGCAATGTTTACAATAGTCATGATTGATTTTTAACTTTAACTAGAAACATCATCATTTCCTTGGCGTAAAATCGAAATGTGTTACTTTTTTTTCAACATCTTGCTCTTGTTCCCAAAGGTGTAGAAGAAAGTGTGTCTTTGCTAATTGACTTCCACAGGGAAAACTAAGGGAAACCCCAGGTGCATTGTGAGCCTTGTATGCCGCAGCTGAATTAAGTTCACTTCAGGATGCAACATTATGGACTCACTTTACTATAAAAGTACTCATTGCCACAGTTATATCAATCGTCTCTACCAGAAAAGAATTTCACAGTACATGGAAAATGTTATGGACAGAAATGTCTCCGATACTTTTCATATACTATCCTGTCCTTGCTGTAATTGGAGTACCTGGTAAGCATGATATTCTTGATAAATTTATTTCCACTTGTGGTATTGTTTTGATATCAAAACCTGCAAGCACTGCTCTCGTTCTGGCATCTCAACTCAAAACGTCGTTTCCACTTTCAGAACATTTTGACTTCTGTCTTACAAACTCTTTTGATTGGTGTTGCCTTCTCTCAAACAAATTACATTCTTAATATTGTCAAAAAAATCTATTCCCTTATTATTAGTAATTAATTCTCTTCTATTCTCTTTTAGTGTCAGTAATATCATTTCCATTGATTCAGTTCGACACATGGTATGGTCTGCTCTCTTACTCACATGGACTCGTATCATTTCCAACTTTGCACTGTTTTGCTATTGGTTGCATCTCTTCTTCTGATTTATTCTCCTGAAACACTGTTTTATAGGGTATCTCACCTTCCCTCTCCAACTCACTTTTAGCTTCATTGTTGCTGTCCCTCTTTCTTTAATCATTTGATGCGTTGTCTCTGTTTTTTTTTCCCTTTAAACTTGGCTTTTATAAGCTGAATATTTAAGCTCCCCAAACTCTTTCTGTCGTTGTTGGCTTTCTCCTGCAGAGATTTATTGTCAGTGATGTCCAATTTTACCAAATCACCCCCACCCCAAACCCCAATCGCCACCCCATACTGGTGGTTGTTTAG
The DNA here is from genome assembly GCF_020745735.1 of Hemiscyllium ocellatum. NCBI lineage: Eukaryota > Metazoa > Chordata > Chondrichthyes > Orectolobiformes > Hemiscylliidae > Hemiscyllium > Hemiscyllium ocellatum. The sequence goes on along the minus strand of NC_083435.1, from coordinate 26,029,964 downwards.
AGAAGTTTCACCTGAAATCTGAAAGAAAAACAAGTTCAGATGCCCAAATGTGATTCTTCAATTGGGAAAAAAGTATGGATATCAAGAAGAATTATTAGTATGATCCCACCAACACTTGTGAACAGTAACCACTGAAATGGTTTTCAGTGACTCTTACACGCAGAAATCATTTTATCCACTCGAACTGTGCGTATGGTAAGAGGAAATTGCGATGTATTTAGTGTTTTAGCGGTGGTATTTCTGCAAATGCTAATAACTATTTACTTGTAGCAATGTTCTACTTATTTCAGATAAATAATAATTATTATTAAATCTGGCCCACGCTTTCTGCATCTGAAGATTGCCTAAATTGAGGAGTGTTGTGAACATATCAAAGTTTTAGTATTAGTAAAGACTTTGGTAGTAAGGGTTTGATGTGAGCATTATCCCATTGAATCATGACACATTCATTCCTCCCAAATGGCTCGCACCTCCATCACAGAACAGCGGCGCACAAAGAGAAATATGATGCCAATGCCATGCCAGTTGACATTTTATTGGTCACTACAGCCTGTTCTTCTAGTGTTTTCTTTTCTATTTATCACAGTGAACTTAGTGGCAATTGTGATCTTGAGTTGTGGGAGATGTGGTCTCTCTAAATGCATTACTCGCTACCTGGTGGCCATGGCAACAGCAGACTTCATGGTGATTGCCTTCAATGTCACGTTCCATCGGATTGCTACAATTCATTGGTGGGACTCTCTGTTGCTGTACAATCCTGTGTGTAGGTTTATTCTGTTCCTGTCTCAAACAGCCATCGATATTTCTGTCTGGTTCACGGTTGCTTTTACCTTTGATCGTTTTGTCGCCATTTGCTGTCAGAAGCTGAAATCAAAATATTGTACAGTGAAAACCGCTGCTGTAGTAATCTTCACACTGAGCTTGTTTTTCTGTTTAAAGAACATTCCCTGGGCCTTCTTGTACATTCCTTATACTTTCGTGAACAATAGTCCATGGGGTTGTTTTGTATCACCAGTGATTTATTTTCAATCTGCAGCAATGGCATTTTCTTGGATTGAACAGGTGCTAACTCCTACTCTGCCATTCATCTTGATTTTGTGTTTGAACATACTCACGGTCAGGCATATTTTAGTGGCCAACCAGGCCCGGAGAAATCTCCGGGTCCACAGCAGCAATGGTGAAAATGACAAAGACATTGAGATGAAGAATCGCAGACGGTCCATTGTTTTACTGTTTGCAATATCCAGCAGTTTTATCTTGCTCTGGATAACAACAGTCTCATATTTCCTACATTATCGAATTACAAGCTTCTTTCTTCTCTCATCTGTAGTTAGCCCTTATAAAATTTATGAAGAAACAGGAATTATGCTTCAACTTTTGAGCTGCTGCACAAACACGGCCATTTATACATTGACCCAGAGTAAGTTCAGACAGGAGCTGCTGCGTGTCCTCAAATATCCCTTTAGTCTCATTTGTAACTGAGCTCAGTGAGGAAAAGTGCTGTGTTGGGTATGGATCAGCTTTCCTCAACATTTCAGCTCAACTCCATTTCAAATTGACTGTCTCTCAAAGTGATTCAAACTTGTGAACAACAATGTCTCCCTAAACAAAGTTAGATTAAATACAAATTTAATCCTGCAAATCAAACACATTGCAATATTATCAAGTTGGCGGTAGGGGCAAGATGCAGAGTTTTGGGGTCTGTGGCGATAAGCTCTTGATCCCATTGCCGGCCACATTCTTTATTTTTTCCCTTTTGCACTGTTTCTGTATTTCTGTTTATTGTCAATGTTCACCTTTTCCTTGGCAGCTGTGGAAGAAAATAGTTGCCAGGGCCTCCTGCAACATGGTACAACTCGATGTCCATTGCTCATTGCCAGTGGCTATGATTTTATCAAGCTTCATCATCATTGTGTCTGGTTCATTCCTCCTGGTGGCCGTTTCAGCGAAGGCTGTACTGTTTCAGCATAGTGCTTCAAGTTCATTGTTCATGGCTCTGGCAGCAATGCTGCACTTTTAGGCGGTAAATTGGTGGGTCAACTCTGGGTCTCCTTCATAATTTCAGAAATTAACATGGTACTAAATTGTGCCAACGTGTACACATCTCTCTGTATTTTTATACATAGAAGAGATAATAAATTCCTACTCTTGGCTTCTATATTTTGAGATCATTTTGCTACAAAAGCCTGAAAATAATGATTCCAATTGAAGGGCTGAGAACTAGGCGCTAAATGTTTATTCCCATTGGACACATGGAAAATTGAGCGATGCTTCCACAACTGTGGGACAAATTCCCATTTTGAACTAATTCCAAGCCCCCTTCAGTCATTCTTCAGATTCTTGCACCATGTTGACATGACATGAATGCTTCTCTGGAAAGGTGGGAGTGGCCAGCATTAAATACTGAAGGAATATTTGACCTTCCTGAAATTTCTTTTTCAAAAACATCAAAATTGTTAACTGCATTGGTCTAAATTATGTACATTCTGGTGACTTTAATGTAATTGACTTTCGAAGGAGGAAATTAATGTCCATAGTCCAGAATACATGTCTTTCCTTTGAAACCAGTGGAGACAGTTTATCCTGGAGAATTATGTAATAGGAAGGGAATGAGCATAGTAAAATGAAATTAATTGGAAACGTTGCTGCATAATTTTCACTGTACTCAATATTAATTCCGCTTTCCCGTCATTGATTGGGCTTGATCCGCTGACTTTCTCCAGCAATTTCAGTTCTTGCTTCAAATTGCAGGAGAAAGTGGGTTTAAGGAATGTGAGGGAGACCACACCATCTTCGAGTTTAAGTGTCCATTCAATTTTATCATTGTGGTTGTTTAGAGCCGAATTCGCTTTTTCCAGCTTTTGGTTTTTCCCTTGAAAGGATCCATTAGTGGAAAGTTAGCACACGTATTCCTGACATCACTAATCAATTTGAAATTACTTACCACGAGCCGAGCTCCAATTTCAAGAACTTTAGTGATGAAATCTCTCCTGCTTTCACTGTTAATATGTGACTTTTAAAAAAATTGTTCTGACATTGAAGGCTCCAAATTAGCAGAAAATCTTCAATATTCATAAAAGCACTGATTTTTTTTGTCTAAAATGCAAGGAATGCAACCCTAGTTCATTTAATCTTTATATTAAATTGTATGTCAGTACAATTAGAGCTAATTGAAATGTTGTAAATATCATTTCCAGGATAGGTTAGACTTGTTCCTTCTGTTTGTGCATAATTCCCAGTAATTAGCTGTGTCTCAATAACATAGCTTAACTGTGGTGTTATAGTTCATCAGAAGGACTGAATCTGACGCAAAAAAAATTCAATTTTGTTTTTCAAAGCGTTTATTGATCTTACAGTTCAGTAGCATATTAAAGTCATTGCATACAGGCAGACTGAAACATGAAAGACTGCAAACACTGTGTTAGAAGCTGCAGATTGTATGCGCAGCAGAGTTAGCTCAGTACATGTTGGATGCTTTGCCAATTGTGTTTAAAAAGTAATTGGAATAGTTCAGTTTATTGCTCCCACTGGCTTACCCCAGATGCACTCAGAAGTGTGTTCTCCCCAATTTTAAACTAACCTAGGGAGCTGTCAGCGCTAAACCAGTTTTGAAAAATAAATACCCGATGAAAGAAAATCACAGAGTGAGCGCACCATTATGTCCAATGTCGTCCAGACAGGGGCAAAAGTAAGGAAACACTTTCTCTGTAAAAGCCTCAGTGAAGGTGTAGGATGAGCAAAATCAGCGCCATTGTGAAAGGACACTTGGCCTCCCTCGTAGTCCAGGTCAACGCCAATGCAACTGGGTGCACTACTCAGGGGAAGTGGAGTGACAGTACAGCCCTTCATTGCTCAGGGAAATTGCCAGGTATCCATTCTCAAGCTTCAAAGCGATGTCTCCCTTCCTGTTAATGGATTCTGTAGGCACGTACATGTCCAATTTGGACTTGCCACACACTTTCATTTCCCAGTCGTGTGGAAACCCTCTGCTGCCAGGATGGACACACACATTTCAAACCCAGCCGGGCCAGCAGGGAGAATCTGCTTGGTATTGATGACAGTTATGCTGGTAATGTTCTCCGCCAGCAGGAGCCAAGGGTTTGCTGTTTGAGGATCAAGGGTCAGGCTGTGGGGAACTGTACAACAAACAAAAAGTGTGAATGCCATGAGCCAAGATAAGTTATGCATCAGAGGGAGAAATTCTTAAGTGGGATGTTGATCACTGCATTATAGGTGTTCCTAGTCAAATCAGTTCAGCAATCGTTATGACTAACTTGAGTGAGACTTGAATCCAAATCTCCTGGCTCAGAGATAGCGGCAGTACCACTTGTGCCGCAAAAACCTACATTAGTGTTGTTTCACTGATGTATAATTCAGTCAAAAAACTACACGGTTAGAACAGCGAATTCTTTGAGAGCCAACTTCAATGGAGTTATGAGCAGGTCCAAAGAAGGTAAAGGGCAGTAAATCCTGACTTTTTTCGTGGTTATGTACGTGAAATAAAGAAGTCACAATTTTAATTGAACCAAATTTTCGTGTGGAATTGTGTGACTTCTGATTTTACGTATTGCTATCAAAGTGATTCAACCATGTCACCAACAGTGTTTTACTTAAGTTTATTTAAGATGGATCAAACTCAAATTTAGTCCCACATCTGAAACACGTTGTAGCATTATCAAATGTTGATCTACATGTCATTGGTTTACTCACATACTAACAAACCGTTGGTAATATCACCACAAATTTTCCAGATTCCAGAGAATGCAACACTAGCTTTTTTCAACTTCTTTCATAAGCTATCCTCATAGTATTCAATTATCTTCCCTTGTAAATGTAAATCTGCATTCTCTCCAAGTCCAGTATCCGCTTGCTCATGTCTGGAAATGGTCACAGCATTGTGCTCAAGCCAGGGTTTTGTGAAACTAAAATATATCTCCTATTTCTCTGTCCTCTGAGTGTACAGACGATTATTCAATTTTTATTTTGTGATGATCTTCCAAGCTGTTCATCGAATTGTAATGATTTATATGACTGCACTTTACTTACTTTGGACCACCTACTCTTTCAGATTTTTCATTTTTTAGAAATCACCTTGTTTTACTCTTCTTTCTTTCCTCCGTCCTGTCTATAATGTGGCTTAAGACTTCTTCATCTGCAAGTCTGTACATCCTTTTCCATTCGTCTTTCACGTTATTGACAAGTGCGGTGAATAATTCAGTGTCAATTTAGATCGACATGAGATTTGACTGCTCACATGCTGACACTTCACTTGCACAGTACTTCTACTCTCTCACAATTATCAGAGGAATTCAACGGATCTGGCGGCATCTGTGAAGAAAAAATGGGTTCAAGGTTTTGAGTCTAATGACCCTTCTTCAGAAAGACTCTCTTCCTACATTTCTTTCTGTTCATGTCGTTTTCTAAACTCAATAACTAATCTTTGACTCCATCATTTGAACTTTGATGATGGAAACTTTCAGATCATTCTGTCAGTCCATAAAGTTATCAGTTTGCACATTGCTGCAATGACCACTTAAGCCTATCTTCTGAAATATATAGCAATTTTACTCCCTTTGCCTTTATGTGTAGAATGAGCATTATTATCTTTTGGTAATTTGAACTTTAGAATAAAGTCACATAGATTCTGGTTACATTTCTGTGAAAGTTACTTTTTTTTTCCAGAAGGTCAGTGAGCCATTTCAAACAATGACTGAGATAGATCAGATCCAGGAAAGTACGCAATATAGATGAACAATGTGGACCATGGAACTGAGGGTTTTGATGCTGGGTCTGCAAGTGCCACCATGATAGATTGAGGAACAAGTAGTGTTGAGGAAATGGGGAGGTTGCTTAAAGGTTTGGACAAGCTAGGGCAGTGGGCAAAAACATGGTCCAGGTCGATGTGCTTATTGATTGAATCTGTGAACCTAATATACCGACCACTGCAACGGACAGCTGGAACTGACAACTGGAAGCGGCAGATTCAAACCACTACAAATGCCGGAGGAAAGATCCCAGAAGCACTTCACAGGATGCTCCCAAGCACTGAGGATGTCACTTATACAGGGGACGAAACGTCTGCAACACAAATTCCCAGCTCGGCGAACAGAACGACAACAACGAGCGCCCGAACTACAAATCTTTTCACAAACTTTGAACACGCTTTTTTTTCAAGTCACAGCTTAACCCCTGATTGATACGATAACGGATATCACTTGTGTTGTCTGATAGACGTTTCAACTAAATTAAGTTCTAACTTCAAAGCAAAACATTCGACGTTAAGAATGCAGGACTGCACAGTATATGAACAGATCCTTCAGTTTGCTAAGTCTGTACCGACACATGAAGCCATTCTAAAGCAAAAATGTTATTCATGCCCGCACTCCATATCCTTCTATTTTCTGTCTGTTCATCTATCTGTCAAGCTACTTCCTAAACGTTGCTGTGGTGATTGTAATGAGGTCAGCGAGATCGACGTTATTGAATATGAGTTCCCTCATTGCGGCTTTTAATCTGGTCTAATCAGGGAGCCCTGTCTGACAGATATGATCATGTGCATCACAGGGCGATCTATTCAATCTGACAGCTGGCTCTGAAGAAGCCTGACCGTATCAAGTATTGTGCATGTGTAAAAACATAGTGACGTGGTGACAGGATACCGATCTGCATGGAGTTAATTTAGTAATCATTGCATCCAACTCCACACATTACCTGTCCAGGCACTTAACACACTCACAACTTACCTTATACCATTTTACCTTATACCTAGCAATTGATATTTCTATCCTTGGAAAAACATGTCTGACTATCTATTTTATCCATGCCCTTCATAATTCTGTCAGATTGCGTCAGGTCACTCATCAGTCTATGACGTTCAAGTGTAAACAAACCGTATTTGCCCAACGTCAACTCATTCCCAACAGCCTCTAAACCAGGCAGTATCCTAGTAGGCCGTTTCTGTACTCTTTCCAAAACTTCCACCCATTCCTGGTAGTTTGGCGTCGAGAAATGTGCACACTATTCCAAATATGGCCTAACTAAGGGTCTACTTAGCTGCAAGATGACTTGCCAATTTTACACACAATGCCCACACCAATGAAGACAAACATGCCAGATACCTTCTTGACCACGTTGTCCACTTGTGTTGTAATTTCCGGGAACTGTGAACTGTTATACCTGGATCACTGTATTTGTTCATACATCTAAACATCCTGCCATTTACTGGACACTCCTTCCTATGAAAAATCTTCCAAAATGGATCTCCTTGCATTTGTCCACAGTAAATTCCATCTGACGGTTCTCTGCCTACGTCTCCAGTCTGTTACAACGACTGGCTATCATCCACACTATCCGGAGCCAGCCCAATCTTTGTGTCATTTGCAAACTTACCAAACAGAGCACCTACTTTCTCTTCTTAATCATGATTACATATTACAGAAAACCTGGGTCTCAGCACTGATTCCTTCAAAACACCACTGGTCACACAACTGCATTCAGGAAAACACCCTTCCACTATTACTCTCTATCAACGACAAGCAAGCCAGTTCAGTGTGCATTTTCCCAGTTCACCATGGGAAAAAAAATGCGACTTCACCTTCTGTAACAGTATTCAATGAAAAGAGAGCGTAATTCTCCTCAGCGTTATTGTTTTAATATTGCCCTCAACTAAACTTGTTAAAAGTATTACAGCATATATTTGGCACAGGGGGGACTTGAATCGAGGCTTCATCAGTAGTAGGTAGGGATAATACCACTGCACCATCACAACCTACTAGGCCTGTAGTTTTCAGTATCCCAGGTAAAGGGCTCAGCTGCCATAATATCGTTCCCGACTTAGACTTAGCAAGTACATCTGGAATGACTTCTGATGTGTTCATATCTTCGATGGTCAAACATATTCTGAATTCTAGATTTTCAAATAATTTACATTTTCAAGACTCAATTACCTAAAACTGGAAAGCTATCCTTAAGACAGTGAGATCAGCCATGAAACTGAACATTGTCACACTTCATTCAAAATAGATTCCAGCATTTCCTCAAATGCAACATAAGGTGTATAGACCTGTAGTTCTCTGTTTTCAGTTGCCATTCTGTCTTGAAGCTGCCTTCATGTCAGAAAGTCGAAAATTTTGAAAATTATAAACATTAATATCACTTTTAGAACAATTCCTTTATTCTGCTGATATTTTCTTGCTAATCTTCATAATTGCGAAACCATTTTTAAATCGGATCATGTCACGTGGGTGCTACTGTTTATGTAAGTATTTATTATCCCTAGTTGCTCCGTGAGAAGATGGTGATGACGTGCTTTCTTGTACTGCTGCTGTCCACGTCGCGTAGGCGGATCTACATTGTTGTTAAGAAGCGAATTCCACGGTTATGGCCCAGTAATACAGAAGGAATGGTGGTGTATTTTCAAGACAATATGGTGAAGAGCTTGGAGGGGAAGTGATATGGGCTGGTGATTACTTAGTTGGGCTTGCCTCCTCACTGGGACGAATCAAAGATTCTGCCACGCTGCATGTGGCCTGTGCTGAGATGTGAGAGTTCAGCTCCGTGTCCAAAGTAATAAAATACGAATTTAAATGTAAGCATCCTTCATGCCTCTCCACACCTTTCTCATCTCTGCCTGCCTGGTGCACTTCAATCTGGGCACATGAACTCTTACAGTACAAAACTCATTGTGTCCAAGGACTTTTCCAAAACCAAGAGAATGTGCTGTCACCTTGCATCAGCCAAGAAACATGAGAATCACCCTTCATCTCTTTGACCTTGCTTTGAGATTCACGGAGATCATGGCTGATAATGCCTCTCCCTGCATTATCCCCGTGCCCCAGTTGCACACAGAAACTTATCAATCCTTGTGCTGAACATGCTCGTTGGTAGACATTTCACAACACTTCGGGGGTAGGATCAGATATCTAAAGATTCACCACTCTCTGAGTGAGGAAATCTTCCTTTTCTCAATACTAACTGGCCTTCTCTTTATTCTGAGGAACTGAGGCACATCGTGGTCTTCATCAGTTTGGGAATGGATGCATCAGTTTGATGGGCTATTTTAGTTTGGTGCTGGATGTATCAATTTGTACTAGTCGGGGGGACTGTATCAGTTTGTTGGTCTGGATCAGTTGCATGATGGGTGTGTATGTTTTATAGGCTGCCTCAGTTGGGGAGGGTGGGAGCTGTATTAGTTTAGTGGTCTACGTTTGTTTAGGGAGGGCGTATCAGTTTGACGGGCTGCCTCAATTCGTGGGGACTGTACCATTTTGATGGTCTAATTCGGTTTTTTTTTAGGACTGGGGTATCACCTTGATGGGTTATATTCATTTCAGGGAGAGTGTTTGAGGTTGATGGGCTATATTAGGGCTGCCATGGCGTTAGCAGCAGAATACTCCTTTCAGTATTTAGAGATCTTGAGAAAATATTCCATCCGTGTAGTTTTCACAAGTGAACACTAGTAACTCTGCAGACCCATAATTAAAGAATTGAGATCGAATATGCAGCTGAAATTGTTTATGCATACGACATAGGTAAGAAAATCTCACATTACTTTTAGTGAATCTTCCTTGAATTAATAATCAACCTGTTGCAAAGCTAAGGGGAGCTTTGTAGCTAAGACCCTTCAAATAATCACAAACATAGATCCTGAAGTAGTTTCAGATTGACTGATATGCAGAAAAAGTGACTAAAAAATTAGAGGAAAAGAATTGGATTAAATTAGTAGGGGAAACCAGTCTCAGAGTGTAAAAGCAACCCTTATATTATTACCGGGAGGAATGAATCTCAGGCAGAGATGCTAGTAGAATTTGAGATGTGGATTGAATGAATACATTGTAGGACACCCGGGGATCATAACGATAGGGATATCTAATTTTAAAAATTGCATAGCTGACAAATGTCTGTGAAGGGATGTACTTGAATGCAGTGTCCACTGTGAAAAGCCACGAAAAGGGAGGTTAGACAGTCTGGGAAATCATGAGACTCACCGAAGTGGCCAGTCAAAAATCCAGATGGGTCATGCCGGTTGACAATTAATTTTACTGAATTAAAGAAAGTAACTCCGAAGGAACACCCTGGTGCAGGTAGCCCGATAGCAATTGTTAATGGTATATAACCCTAGTGTAAAACTTTTACAATCTAAAATACAGCAAACAGACTATGGTCAATTCCACTTGACCATGACTTGCAGAACAGTTTTACACTTACTCTGATGGAAGGCAGTATACGAAGACAAAAACACCAGTGTTTTCATAATATCCCTTACATTTCTCATAGAATTACCAGTGAAACCATACAATTATGTGATGTAACTCCATATGACAGCACAATGTTGGTGATACTTTGACAGCATCTGAACCCGAATCTGAACCCGAATCTTAACATGTGGGAGCGCTACTTAACGTCCTGCAAAGCCTAGGAAAGATGGACTTTAAAATTAATCCCGAAGGGCCCAAGTGTGACAGAGGTAGGTCCGTTAATTGGGCCTTGGCACAAATCAGAACAGTAAAACGTTTCCTGAAGACAGAATAATGGCAATAGTCAACATGCCTAGACCAGTAACTGAACAACAGGTGAGTATGGTGGTTATTCTGCGACATGTCAATGTTGCTGAATACATTCGGAGATTATTTAAGGGAAGGCGCCCAGGGACGGAAAAGATGAAATGGGAACCAACGAGGAAGCTTATTTGCAGCTTAGAAAAAAAAGTCCACCATAGCAGCGCCAGCACGAAAATAACCCAGCATCTCTTAGCCTTTCCATACATTATTAGGTTCCCTACAGTGTGGAAACAGGCCCTGTGGCCCAACAAGTCCACACTGCCCCTCCGCAGAGTAACCCATCCAGACCCACTTCCCTCTGCACCTAACAGTATGGGCAATTTAGCATGGCCAATTCACCGGATCTGCACATCTTTGGATCGTGGGAGGAAACAGCAGGACCTGGAGGAAACCCCGAGGCTGGAACCGAACCTAAGAACCTGGTGCTGTGAGGCAGTAGTGTGAATGGCATCTCTCTACTGCGCTGTAATGGCTCCAGAACTGGGGACGTGACATGAGACCGGTGGCAGATTACTCTGCCCAGAAGTCTCCAGTAGTCCACGGAATTCAGCAATGTATTACTGGATTGTGCTGCTTAGCCAGTGAATACAAGTCCATTTTCATGTCAGGACAACTAGAATTACACATCAAACATAGTCAAGTAGAGTTACTGAATACGGGTAGGCAAGAGACCGTATCGGACTCCAGATGAGCAATAGGGGAAACTGCATTGCTACCAAAAGTCATTTGCAATAATACGAGATGATAAATGAAACTTGCAGGAACATCCTAGCAGAAGGTGAGCCTCATAATTGTCAGACTTAAAAAGAACAGGATTTAGTCGAGGAAATGTCAATGAACCATTCGATAATCGAGACTTGATCTTACATGCGAATGGATCAATTGACAGCTATTCCTGGACACGTTCGGCTGTTGTGAATGATAGAGATGAGACAGTAACAAAGCGGAGGATTAAAAGGGAACTTTTTAGCCCAGATGGGAGAGTTGATTTCATTATTGGAAACGTTGAAAGAAGTGAAAGACACTTGGCATTGGTACTGACAGTCGCTATGCCTTTGGCGTGGTGCATGATTATCTTATAGCCTCAGGGGGCAGACACATAAAACATGGGGATAATGTTAGGCAATTAGTAGACGCAGCAGAATACCCTACAAAGTGTGCAATCATAAAAATGAAGGCGCACCGGCAAGTGTAGACAGAAGCATAGCGAGGGAAACATGAGAGCAGACATAGCCGAAAGAGAAGCAGGAAACACAACGTCCCCTAGAGACAGTGATGTGGCAGCGGTAGGAGAAGAAGAAATGGACAGCCAAAATTTACAAGCATCGACGTGTTAAGAGGAAAAGATCAAAAAGATGTAAAACAGAGCATAAGAAGATGAAAGTGGAGTTTGGAGATAAAGATTATCAGTCATTAAATTGGAATTCGTACAGGACATAGTTCCAAAAACTTAATATTAGCCTAACTACTCCAGCCGTGGGGGCATGCTCAGACGCACGAAAGCTAAGGCAATGGAAAAGGGTGGGTAGACGTCTATAGATGTATTTAAATAGGTCAAACAGCAACCCGGAACAGAACGACTAACCTGACACCATTTGAATTAATGACAGGGTGAGCCATGAAACTCCCTGCGAGTATAATAATATGACAGTCCGAGTCAGGATCACAGAAGGATATGATCCAACAATATGAAGTTGATATCAACTAGGCGAAAATGAGGATGGCAGATACTGAAGTTTATAGTCGAGAGTGTGGTGCTGGAAAAGCACAGTCGGTCAGGCAGCATCCGAGGAGCAGGAGAATTGATGTTTAAGGCTAAAGCCCTTCAGCAGAAATATGTGGTTTATGTCGACCAACAATTATGTTCCCTGCGCCAGGAGAGGAGGATGCAACAAACAGTGAAGAATTTGCAGATCAAAGGGACTGTGGTCATTAATCAACCATTGCCACAAGTGGGAGGAAAGGTCCATGGTCAGGTTATCCCTAATTGAACAGGATTTGTCACAAGGTATGTAGGACCATGCAATTTAATTATGAAAACTTACAGCATGTGAATGCGTAGGTATGAATGGTAATGACCGAAGGAAACATTGATTCTAGCTGAACCTACAGAAAGGCGACAGGTGACACATGTACAAATAGGCCTCATAACAATAACCGCCTATTTTGCAGAGGATGTCAGGATTGGAAGAATGCATCGATAATTTGGAGCTTTGGCAATCATTATTATTGTCAGGAATGTGGTATTTTTCAGATGGCTTCGTGATTGGACCCGACTTATCAGAAATGCGAACCAAATGCGAAGGGATCAGTTGAATAACCTCCAAGAAAGAGTCACGATAAGATAATTATTGTAATTTCTAGCTATCCGGGCGGTGTCCGGTCTATACAGGATCTTTTGTGTTTAATTTTACAGGTCAGAGAATGAATCAAGGATGAACAGATTACAATGGCTATGGACCGTGGCACTAATATCCCGAGATTCAAGACAGGCGCCGAAAATAATGTTTTGAGATCATCTGATCGGCACGAATGACATTTATGAATTTACCAACATCGGGGCTCTTTCTAACACATGCAAACACGCAAATAAAGCCCCCAACGTTGAAAACATGTGCTTCAATGCATGGTTAGCGATTCCACCGGAGAAACACAAAGTGATTGTTTGCAAGATACAATGGACGACTCGCTCTGTGTGTGTTGAGGAAGGAACTCTTCGGTGTGTACCCATCCAGGTTATTTTACTTCGTCCTGCATCCGTCCCACCACCACCACCACCACCACCACCAGCCGCGACCACCCCCCCCCCCCACTCCCCGCTCTCCATTGGAAAACTGGTGATAAAATTTCAGTGTAGAAAAGTGGCAGAGCGTGGATATTACACAGAATCGGAGGCTTCAGCACTGTCATTATGTGAGTGCTTCTCTCCCGTACTGTCACCTTCATTCCTGCTCCCTCTCTGACAAACCTGAGGAAGTTAAAGTGTCCAATCCTAACACAGGGGCGAGTTAATGGATTGTGTTGTTAAATGAAAGAGATATATCAGATGATGTTAAACATGAGATTGTGCCCGTACTGATTAGTATTTCAGATATCGAATAGATGTCAGAATGTTTTAAAAAATGCATAGTACTTCAATCAATATAATAATGCGCCAAGCTTCTTGTGCTACAGGAACTACTAAATTCAGAAACCATCATACTTTCACTGGAAAAAAGTGGGAAATTTTGATTGACATTGTGACAGGGTTTGATACCGGATTGTCCATAGTCAACACGTTTGATGTACAGTATTGGGGTAAATGAAAAGATTCAAAGGCAAACCAGATTATGAGAGAATTGATAATGGAGGCTGAAGAAACTCAGATATTACAAACAGGATAAGAAGGTAGCGAAGAGCTGGATAGGGGTAGGTATATTGGAAGCACAAGCTAAGACAATTAATCAACTTATTGACAAAGAATGAGAGGACACCAGAAATTTTTAACAAAATCATTAATGGCATGCCTATGTACTTGAATGGCAAGCAAGGAAAGGGAAAACTTGCATCGAATAATAAGGGGTGAGGAACCTGGTTGGTTCAACAGTACTCAGGTAGTGCAATTAATTTGCTTTAAAGGAACGTTAGGCAATTGTACGTTAAAGAAGCTAAAGTGAGTCGAATCAGTAATTCCCAGTCGCCAGGCTGCTAACGTCACAAATATAGAGGTGGTTCGAATGGTTCTTGTAATAAATCCAGCGACAATGCGACATCCTAATTATCAGATAGACAGTATCAGTTTTATCCAAGGAAATTATTCTCTTTGATACTCCCTTGAAGACTGTACATCGAAGTCAAATACTGTATTGTGTCTCTCTTTCGGGTTGCAAACAAAAAGGAAGTATTATCACACATCTCCAGCCAATCAGGCAGCATCGTGGTTCAATGGTTGGCACTGCTGCCTCACAGCTCCAGAGACCCAGGTTCGATTCCCGCCTCGGGCCACTGTCTGTGTGGGACTTTGCATGTTCTCCCTGTGTCTGCGTGGGTTTCCTTCCACAACCCATAAATGTGCAGGTCAGGCCAATTGGCCATACTAAATTGCCCATAGTTTATGTCCATTAGTCATGGCTAAATACAGGGGAACGGGTCTGGGTGAGTTATTCTTCGGAGGGTTGGTGTGGGCTTGCTGGGCCGAAGGGCCTGTTTCTATATTGTAGGGAATCAAATCTAAATCAGACGGGAAGACCTAGATAAAGATGGATTTAAGCGCACTGAAGGGCGTGTGCTGGAAATCAACCGTGCCCTCGAACATTTCACCTGTTAAGGCAATGGGCAAAGTGGACAGCATTATGCATCTAAACCAAAACGTCATATAGACATGAAGCTTCAATTGCTCTATTCCATTTCCTAAATCTCGCTTCACACCCATCCCAACCCCCACCCCCACCCCCTCTAGTAAGTCAGTTTCACTCGGCCATCTCGGTAATATACATCAAACAAGAGAACTGTAATTCTTACAGTATCTGATACACTTCACACAACATCATGGATTACAAAGAAGTAAAAGCGGCTCCTATTCTGTACTTAAGTGAACATATTGGCAAGATTCAACAGAAGTTAGGTAAGACAGTGAACTTCTACCATCAGCTACAAAACAAAGTAGAAGTTCTACAAGGAGATACAGAACGATAATTGAGGGAAGAAAAGTGATGGAGAAAACATGGGATGCGTTAAGCTACAGTCACTTCAGAATCTACGTCTCTGATTAATTGAAGGAACTTAACTCAAACTTGCTATTAGTATTATAATACATTTTTGCAACTTATTGAGGAGAGATTCACTTATTAAATTTAGTGTAAAATGTTCTTATCTATATCTTATACCTAAACAAATGCAGCTACATCCTCTATCTCAACTCTGTTACCTTGGGTCTACAGAGCTATTATTGCTCTAATTGCGAATATTGCATTGATCAAATACTTTCCCAAGCTTTCTTCGTCATGTTCAGCTGCTCATGCCATGGAGAGCCCTAAGGCTCTATCAGCCTGGGCGCAGTTGTATCGGTTTGATGGGTTGTAACCATTTTGGATAGTCTGGATCAGTTTGATAACCTGCAACATTTTTAAGGACAGTATCAGTCTACATCAGTTGCAATTGATCTTCTTTTATATGCCACATCTGTTTGAGAGGCTATAGTAATTTGAAAGTCTGTATACCAGTTTGACGGATAATATTAGTTTTGAGGGGCTGTACCTATTCGAGAGACAGTATCACTTTGAGGAACAGGAATAGTTAAAAGAAGTGTGGCAGTTTGATGACGTGTCTCAGTTTGAGTGCCACCTCAGCATGTAGGATACCACCAAAACAGAATGAAATCGAGATCGTCTGATGGTGTTTCAAAAAAAGCTCACTTGTTAAGACAGAGCTGAGTCCATGTTCTTTAGCTCATTCGTGTCAACAGAATTGGGTGACTTTGGGACTTGCAGTCAAATTTCAGCACAAAATGTTTATTATCATAATAGAGAATTAACGCTGCTGCTGCAATCGATTTGATCAATTTTTACTTTAAAAAGCAATGGTGTATTTGTGTGATGTTACATCATCAATGTTCCCAAGGAGATCTCCAGTAGATATCAATGAAAGAGCAGGAAAATGTACCATGTGGCCGTTGCCATCATTGGTGTTTCAAGCAAGTGATTATCAGACTTGACGCTGTGTAACTACATGGGAGAACATCTCTCTTGTTTTAATCCATGACTCACAATGATAGAACAATGAACTTTCTGTAGACTTGATCAATGTTAATTCAAATTTCCTGAAATTAGTCTTTTGATTTCATTCCATCCCTAAAGTGAGAATAAAACTGTTAGTTGTGTAAAGATGAATTATCGTCCATGCTGGAATACTGGGTATATGAACACGACTGAAAGGAGTCATTACAGCATTATACTGCGTGGGGATCATTCAGCAAAATAGACCATCCTTACACAGTGATCATATTATGACTGGGAGCATGACTCAGTGCAGCAGGTTGATTAGCTTGGGTGACTGTTTTGCAAGGCAATGTAATTCCAAGAGTGTGATTTCTATTCCCACACTTTCTGAGATGGTCATGGAAGACCCTCACTCTGAACCTCTCCGTTTGCTTGAGGTGTTTCGTAGATATTTCAGAGAATCCCGACAGTGTGGAAACAGGCCACTTGAGTGTTGGTTAGACATTTGCTTAGCTTGAAGGCTCAGTCAAAAATAGGTTCAGATGTCCAACGTGATTCTTCAATTTGTAGAGATTGTGGGTATCAAGGGTCATGAGGAAAAGACAGAAATATGAAGTTGAAGGTTTTCAGATCAGCTGTGACCTATTTGAATTGAAGACTGTCTTGATTGACCAAATGTTCATTTGACTTAGTATCGTAAAAACCAAGATATTTCAACATTTATAAAGACTCCAGAAATAGTGGGTTTGATTTTAGCACTACTCTACCGAGTCATGTCAAAATTATTCCACCAGGATGACTAGCAACTTCATCACAGAAAAGTGGAATACAAAGAGAAAATGATGTAAATCTCTTGGTAGTTGAGATATTATTGTTGGCCTCAGTCTGTTATGTTACTGTCCCCTTTTCTATTTCTCACAGTAAGCTTGGTGGCGATTGTGATACTGTGTCATGGGAAATGTGGATTCTCTAAACGCAGCACTCACTACCTGGTGGCCATGGTAACAGAAGACTTTATGGCGATTGTCTTCAACGTGACATTACATCAGATTGCTGCACTTTATTGGTGGGACACTGCACTTCTGTTTGTAAAATTATTCTATTCCGCTCTCCAACTGTCGTCAATTTTTCTGTCTGGTTCACGTTTGCTTTAAGCATTGATCATTTTGTAACCATTTGTTGTCAGAAGATAAAATCCAAGTATTGTAGAGTGAAAACTGCAGCTGTGGTGACTTTCACGTTGTCCTCAGTTTTATGTTTGAAGAACATTCCCTGGACCTAATTGTACATTCCTTATGAGCAAGTGAACAATATACTATGGGCTTGCTTGGTACAGCCGGCAAATTATTTTTAACCTGCAGCAGTGGCATTTTCTTCCATTCATGTTGATTTTGTTTTTGAACATTCTCACTGTCAGGTGCATTTTAGTGGCCAGTCATGCTCGCAAGAGTCTCCAGGTCCACAGCAGCAATGATGAAAATGACAAGGATCCTGAGGTGAAGAATCGGAGAAGGTCCATTATTTTACTCTTTGCAATATCTGGCAGCTTTATTCTGATCTGGATAACAACAGACACATATTTGCTACATTACCACATTACAAACTCCTTTCGTTTCTCCTCTCTGTTTATCCGTTATGAAACTTATGAAAAGACAGGAATTATGCTTCAGTTTCTGAGCTACTGCACAACTATTTAAACAGCAATCAAGAGTAAGTTCAGACAGGAGCTGCTGCGAGCTCTCAAATATCCCTTTACTTCATTTGTAAGTGGTCAATGAGGAAAAGTGCTGCCTTGACAATGGACCAGCTTTCCTTGACATCTCATCTCAGCCCTCTTTCAAATTGACCGTCTCTCAAAACGATTCAACATACTGAGGAGAAATACTTCCCTTAAAAATGCACTTGTCAACAAAGTTAGATTAAATGTGCCACAAAGCTGGTCCTTGTTTCTAAAAGTTGTTCCATTTCTCAAGGATACTGTCTCCTTTTTCTTTTCATAGGGGTAATAAACAGGCCAGACTCTGAAACAGCTGGGTTTGGTACAGAGATGAAAGGCATTTTTGTTTATACATAAACAGATGAGTCTTTAGGCCAAAGCTTTTATGTTTTCCGAAGTAACCTGTGTAAGTCAAGTTGGTGTGGCCAGCTGTCTCGCTGATTAGTTCAGTCCAGAACTAGTTAGTGAATTCGGCAGAGCTGTGAGGAAACATGCTGCTAGATTCTCTCCCCTTCTGCCCCTCTAACTTTGAACTGTAAGCCTTTGAACTGTAAGCCTTCATTTTTACTGTGTTTAAGGGGTATTTGTTTATTGGGACTGCTGTTTATATTCGGAACAGCATAATTCCGTCAAGTTTAGAATGACTGAGTTCTGTAGGTGTTCTCTATTCTGTTGTCTGTGATTCATTGTGTAATTTTGTGAATACTTTTTTTTATCTGTTTTAAACCCTAGTAATCAACCTTGCAAACTTACACCGGGTTACTTTCACTGTACATGAGAGAAACAAATTGCAAAGTTACAGTCTGGGCTGCCTCCTTAGAATGTTTTGAGTTTTCTGGCCGAGTCCATAATAAATGCAAATTAAACCCTGCAAATTTAGCACACAGCAATATGAAAAAGTCAGCGGCCGTGGCTCTGTGTTGGTGTGCTCCTGCTCCATTAGCCACCTTCATTCTTTCTTTTTCGGGCTAGGGGGGGTGTGTGGATTTTGTGGTGTTTTTTCATTTCTGTTTTGTGTCAAAATTCACCTTTTCTGAGGCTGCTGTGGAAGAAGATGGTTACCAAGGCCAACAGTGGCACTAGCAACGTGGTGGAACCCGACATCTGTTGTTCATGACCACAGTGGCTGTGGTTTTATCGAAGGCTTCATGGTCAGTGGGTCTGGTTCACTCCTTCTGGTGGCGGTTTCAGTTGTGGCTATACTGCTGTGGTGGCTATACTGTTGCGGTAGCTGTAATGTTGCTGCATGGTGGGTCCTGGTCACTCCTCATGACTTTGCCATCAATATTGCACCTTCAGGTGGTGACTGAGGACGTGAGGGCAAGTTGGTGGATCCGCTGTGTCCCTCTTTTATAATTTCAGAAATTAACATGGCATGAATTGCGCCAATTTTTACACACCTCTCTGTATTTTCATAAATACAAGCGACAATAAATTGCTACTCTAGTCTTTTGCATCAGGGTCCTTCTTTCAGATCATTTTGCAATAGGAGCCTGAAAACAGTGACTCCAATTGAAGGGCTGTGGGTTAGCCACTTTATATTTATTTCCAGTGGATCACTGAAAAATTGAGCTCTGTCTCCCATAGATGTGGAACAGATTCCCATTTTAAAGCAACTCCAAACCCCAGCCAAGCCCTCTTCAATCATAATGTCACAGAAATGTATGGAATGGACACAAACTCTTCAGTCCAACCTATCCATGCAGAGCAGATTCCGAGATTAATCTCGTCCCAGCTGCTAGCAGCTGGTCCATATTCATCGAAGCCCTCACTGTTCATATACCCATTCAGATGCCTTTTAAATGTTGTAATTGTACCAGCCTCCACCACTTCCTCTGGAGATCGTTCCATACATGCACCACCCTCTACGTGAAAAGGTTGCCCCTTCGGTCCCTTTCTAAACTTTCCCCTCTCAGCCCAAACTTATGCCCTCCAGTTCTGGACTCCACCACGTTAAGGAAAATAACTTGTCAATTTACCCTATCCATGCAACCCCCCCCCCCCCCCACAACCATGATTTTATAAACATCTATAATGTCACTACTCAGCCTCCAATACTCCAGGCAAAATACCCACAGGGTATTCAAACTCTCTCTCTCTCTCTCTCTCTCTCTCTCTCTCAAGAGAGAGAGAGAGAGAGAGAGATCTCAAATCCTCCAACTCTGGCAACCTTCTTGCAAATGTTTTCTGAACCCATTCAAGTTTTACAACATCCTTCCGATAGGAGGGAGACCAGGATTGCACTCAATATTCCAGAAGTGGCCTAACCAATGTACTGTACAGCCGCAACATGACCTCCCAACTCCTGCATTCAAATCTCTGAACAATGAGGGAAAACATTCATTCTTCACTAACCTGTCTCCCTGAGACTCCAATTTAATGGAATTACGAACCTACACTCTAAGGTCTCTTTGTTCATCAACACTCCCAGTACCTTACCATTAATTATATAAGTCCTGCACTGATTTGTTTTTCCAAAGTTCAGCACCTCGTATTTATTTAATTTAAGTTACATATGCTGCTCCTCAGCACATTGACCCATCTGATCAAGATTCTGTTGCACTCTGAGGTAACCATCTTCGTTGTCTACTACACTTCCAATTTTGGTGTAATCTGCAAACTTACTAACTATACCTGCAATGTCCACATCTAAATCATTTATATAAATGATGAAAAGCACTGGACCCAGCAATGATCCATGTGGCACACGACTGGTCACAGTCCTCCAGGCTGAAAAGCAATGCTCCACCACCACCGTCTGTCTTCTGCCTTCGAGCCAGTTCTGTATCCAAATGGCTAATTCACCCTGTACTCCCTGTGACCTAAACTTGCAAACAAGTCTACCATGAGGAAACTTGTCGAATCCCTGACTGAAGTCCACATGGATCACATACAACCCTTTTCCCTCATCAATCTTCAGTCAATTCCTTCATTCTTCAAATTTCCGCAGCGTGTTAATGTAAAATAGTTTCTTCTCAATATGGTGGGAATGGCCAATATTATAAGTTGAAGGAATATTTTACTTGGAATTCAGATAAAGAGCCTTATGCTTTGGCTTTTCACCATTTTTAATTACTCTGCTTTTGTTTCTACTGCTCTCTTAAGTTTATATTTTGTGTGCCTTCCTGATTATTATTCACCTCTTCACCACCCTGCATCTCTAACATCTCAACTGTTATTTCATTTTTTCAACTTCCCTTCAATTGAACCTTCCCACTGAGAATTTGTGTAAAAATCTATTAAATTTGTTATGTAATTGGCCAGGACACTGGTCCTCAAATTGCCTCAAATGAAAGCCATTCCAATGGAACAGCCCCTTCATTCTTGGTACTGTGATTAATGCCTGTGATGTAACCTACACTTCTGACATCAATCTTTGAGCCACGTATTTACCTCTTTAACTTTATTTAACCTGTGCTAAACTACTCGTAATCTTTCATCAAACCTCTATCCAAGTCCTGCATTTGTCATTCTTACATATATAGATAAGAGTAACTGGATTTTTCTTCACCTATTTTAAGTCCTTCTCTTGCTCAGAAGAAATTTGCATAATGCAGCCTTTGCAGCCTTCTGTCTTTGCTCCACAACACAGTATTGATTGTTCTAATGATGCAACGCCTGATTAGGGGGGCACAGTGGCTCAGTGGTTAGCAATGCTTCCTCACAGCACCATGAATCTGTCTATGTGTAGTTTTTGAGCATTCTCTCTGTGTCGGTGTGGCTGTCATCCCACATTTCAAAATGTGTGCAGGTCAGGTCAATTGGCCATGCTAAAGTGACCATAGTGTTAGGTGCATTCGTCAGGGGGAAATGACAACAGACAATGGACAATAGACAATATGAGTAGGAGTAGGCCATTCTGCCCTTCGAGCCTGCACCACCATTCAATATGATCATGGCTGATCATCCTTAATCAGTATTCTACTCCTGCCTTATCTCCATAACCCTTGATTCCACTATTCTTGAGGGCTCTATCCAACTCTTTCTTAAATGAATCCAGAAACTGGCCCTCCCTGCCTTCTGTGGCAGAGCATTCCATACACCCACTACTCTCTGGGTGAAGACGCTTCCCCTCTTCTCTGTCCTAAATGATCTACCCCGTTATTTTAAGCTGTGTCCTCTGGTTCGGCACTCACCCATCAGCGGAAACATGTTTCCAGCCTCCAGAGTGTCTAATCCTTTAATAATCTTATATTTCTCAATCAGATCCCCACTCAGTCTTCTAACCTCAAGGCATACAATCCGAGTCGCTCCAGTCTTTCAGCGTAAGGTAGTCCCACCATTCCAGGAATTGACCTCGTGAACCTGCGGTGCACTCCCTCAATATCCAGAATGTCTTTCCTCAAATTTGGAGACCAGAACTGCACACAATACTCCAGCTGTGGACTCAACAGGGCCTGGTTCAGCTGCAGAAGACCTCTTTGCTTCTGTACTCAATTCCTCTTGTTAGGAAGGCCAGCATGCTATTAGCCTTCTTCACTACCCGCTGTACCTGCATGCTTACCTTCATTGACTGGTGTACAAGCACACCCAGATCTCTTCCCTTTACCTAAATTGATTCCATTTAGGTAGTAATCTGCCTTCCTGTTCTTGCCACCAATCTGGATGAGTTACTCTTCAGAGGGTCGGCGTGGACTTGTTGGGCCGAAGGATCTGGTTCCACACTGTAGGTAATTTAATCTAGTTCCTTTCTTCACTTATCCAGCCACTTGCCAGTGACATGGTGTATCAGTTTTTCATCTTCCTCTGCAATGTGTGCCTGCTTCCACACAGGGTTCAATAATTTCACTCAGATTTCACAACGGTACTGACTGAATCTCCTCCAATGCTAAACATTAGATTTCAATACCTGTCTCACTCACAATCCTATCCTCTTTTTCATAACCACTGCCCACTTTTGTTATAGTTCATCTATGAGGTGGAGCCGAATCATGAAACAGCGTTCAGATAACTCTTCCTGTTCCTTGATATATCACAGAGACTCCAGCCCATGAAATCTGAGTGGAATATAGTCAAGCAACCAACCCTCTTGCGGATAAGAATCAAAAGAACTGCAGGTCCTGAGCATCAAAACCAAAAACAGAAATTGCTGGGAATGATCAGCAGGGCCGGGAGCATCTGTGGAGAGAAATCAGAGTTAATGATTCGGGACCAATGACCCTTCCTCAGATTTTCCTGTAGATTTTCACCTTGGAACACATTTGCATGCCTCAGCTGCAAAATACTACAACTGCAACACATCACCTGCCCAGCAAAATCTATTCCATATCATGGAGTAATTGAGATGGTGAATACGTTAATCTAAATTTCCCAACTGAATTTCATACGACCTGATATAAACTACAAAGCCTATCATAACATTATGGAATGAACACACACCAGTTGTCTCCTTGCTTCCTGTGAAGTCGTACTTTCTTTATGACAGGTCAGAACAGGCCATTTTCTTCCTGTCCATCCTCTTGGACATCTTTTCTACCCTGTGTTAAGTAATTACCAGTGTTCTCTGCTCTTGATTTTGTGATGTAGGATCTCCCTTTCTCCTTATTTCTATCTCTCACAAGATAAAATTCTTGCTGGAAGTTAGACTTTACCTTATGCACCAATGTATATTCATGATGAAGGGCTTATGCCCGAAAAATCGATTCACCGGCTTCTCGGATACTGCCTGACCTGCTCTGATTTTTCAGCACCGCACTCTCGACAATGTATATTCATGTATCCCGCACCCATCTATCGAAATTGCTCTGTTTAATTCTTTTGAACTCATCATAAGTCTGATCTGATCCTTTCTAAATGTTTCTGAACTTATGTCCATACGTCTCGGTATCAATTCATAAGCACTCAAAATAACCTGCTTGACCTCTTCGTAATCGCTTTCCCCCTCATCTGGCAGCACTGCAAATATCTCACTAGTTCTGCCAACCAGTTTTGTCTGCACTAGCATTACCCATTGTCCATTGAGCACTCGTCTTCCTAGACAATTGTTCAAATGAAATAAAGAAGACTTCAACATTTTTATATAAGGCATTTTATTAATAGAGGGACCGGGTTGCAGAACCATGAGGTTATGCTGCAGCTGTACAAAATTCTGGTGCGGCCGCACTTGGAGTATTGAGTACAATTCTGGTCACCGCATGAAAAGAAGGATGTGGAAGCTTTGGAAAAGGTGCAGAGGGGATTTACTAGGATGTTGCCTGGTATGGAGGGAAGGTCTAAAGTGGAAAGGCTGAGGGACTTGAGGCTGTTTTCGTTAGAGAGAAAAAGGTTGAGAGGTGACTTAATAGAGACATATAAGATAATCAGAGGGTTAGATAAGGTGGACAGGGAGAACCTCTTTCCAAGTATGGCGACGGCAGGCACGAGGGCGCATAGCTTTAAATTGAGGGGTGATAGATGTAGGACAGATGTCAGAGGTACTTTCTTTACTCAGATAGTAGTAAGAGTATGGAATACTTTGCCTGCCACAGTAGTAGATTCGCCAACTTTAAGTACATTTAAGTGGTCATTGGACAAGCATATGTACGTACATAGAATAGTATAGGTTAGATGGGCTTCAGAGTGGCATGACAGGTCCGCGCAACATCGAGGGCCGAAGGGCCTGTACTGCGCTGTAATGTTCTATGTTCTATATACATCACTACCTTCTCTGCACATCTCCAACCTATTTACTTGACTTTCCTGACAAAGTCACAACTTCTGAAATTCAAATTCTCTCTCCTCTTCTCTTTCTTTTCTTTCCTTTGCTCTCTCCCTTTCTGCTCTCTCTCTTTACTTCGCTAAGAACATTCTCTCTGTTTATCCTCTCTCTGTTTCTCCTTTCTTCCTTTCTTTCTTTCTCTCTCTCTTGTCTCTCTCTCTTTCCCTTTCCTTCTCCCTTTGTTTATTTCTAACTCCATTTTCCTCAATTGTAATTGAAGTTTTTTGTAACTCGACTGCACTTGTCTGTTTCTATGACACACGTAAGTGCTTGAATAAATCCCTGACAATTTCAGCTTCACTTTTATCGTTAGTTAAAACCAATTCTAACCTATTTGCTAAATCTAAAAGTAGGGTCTTTTTCTTTCAGTCTAAACATTCTTGGAAACGTTTGGAATCATCAAAACCCAGAACGTCTTTTACAATTTTAAGAGCAATTTCTCTCACTTTGAATTTACCCAACCACAAGTAACCGAAATTAAACAAACTGTCTCACTTACATCTTATTTAAAGATCTAGGACACTAATCAGCAAGCATTTAAAAATGCTTGGATCATTTACCCCAAATCTGTCCAAATCACTAACCTGAGCTGCCAAGCTAGTACGACATGGTGGTTAACCCTTCTGCTAATTAAACCAAACACATATAAAAACTCACTTCACCTTGTAATCCATTAAAATAGGGGTGACCAGCTATTACCAATATTTAAAGAAAACTATTAATTTTATTACTTAATTCTAAAAGTGAACGTTAAACAACAACTCTACGTTTCCTTTCTCTTAAAGGTTTGTCATCTATCTCCCACTCTATAATAATATAACAATCCAATAATAGCCCCTATTAAAATTACAGCAACATAATTTTCAAAACCAGACAATGGCTGTTGGCTCCACTAACTGTCTTCCTCTGTTTGTAATCTTCCTGGGTCATCTGCGTTCTTCTGCTGCAAAGATGTTCCATGTGAAAAAGATACCTTTGACAGAGAGTGTTTTTTTGGGAAGATACTCAACGATAGTTGGCACTCGCTCTCTGGCTAACTCTCAAAATTCCAGCTTATTTATACCCTAAACATCAGATGGTCTCATTGGTTCAATGTTGTCAAAACAACGGAATTGAAATTTGATTGAGTTTTTGTATCCTGGGGCATAACATAAACTGATTGGTTAAATTCAAATGAAAGTCAAAACAACTGAGGTATCCACTTTACAGCCAAATTTTACATATTTTCCATTTTCCAATACATTCTGAGACTGCTACTCAGTCACATGACAGTTGCCTGCAATCTCTCACTGCCAAAACAGCCTCTGCTCTCTCTTAAAGGTACAGTACACGCCTTCAACTTCACAACATTTACAAGAGTCTTAACTGGCTGTGTAGGACCCTTCCCCTACCCAAACAAAATGAAGGAATCAGTATTTGTTAACAATAATGGACATGTAGACTAGATTTCCAGAAGCCATTCCATTATGCAATACCACAGCTCAAAGGATTTTAGAGGAGTTACTCAAGGTTTTCACTAGATACAGTGTACCTACAGAGATACAATAAGATCAAGAGTCAAATTTTACACCAAAATTGGTCAAGGTAGTGATGGACAGCTTAGGAATAAAACAATTAAAATCTACTGCGTACCATTAAGAGTCACAGGGGGTGCTAGAAAGATGGTATCAGACACTAAAAACCATGTTGAGGACTTACAGTCATAACTATCCAGATGATTGGGTTTAGGAAATTCCATATTTTTTTTGCAATCAGAGATGCAACAAATGAATCAACAAAATTCAGTCCAATCAAATTAGTTTTGGGGCATGAAGTGAGAGGACTGCTAAAATCGATTAAGCAGAAATTGGTTAGTCAGAATCCAGAGATCATATATTTGGAATATGCGTCAAATTTTTCGAAAGATTGAATAGAGTGGGGGAGTTGACTAGATAGCATCTAAAAACGTCACAGTATACAATGAAACAGGAAGCAGACACGAAATCAAAAACTAGCAATTGTGCCATTGGAGATAAGGAGTTAGTGTTACTTCCAGCCATAGCTGAACACTTAAAAGCAAGATTTAATGGACCTTATCAAGTCGAAAGAAAATTGAGAGAAGTGAACTATTTGATAAGGACACCAGACAAAAAAAAAATCACAGAGTGTGTCATGTGAATATTGTCAAAATATATTTTGACATGGAAGGAAATCCAAAGGCTGGTGTGTTATTGATTACAACACAGAGGGAAGAATCAAGTTCAAAGGATTCTGAATTGGATATTCCTCAAATAAAATTGGAAAAAAAGGAAGTTGACAAAAATTGGGCTAAATTATTGAGTTGCCTCCCACAGGAAAATCGAAATGACCTGAAAGAGATATTGCTATCACAGGGGGAGATATGTAAAATAAACCTGGGAAGTAATAACCTAATTATACACAATGTTGATACGGGAGATGTTGTTCCA
Source organism: Hemiscyllium ocellatum (assembly GCF_020745735.1). Classification (NCBI taxonomy): domain Eukaryota; kingdom Metazoa; phylum Chordata; class Chondrichthyes; order Orectolobiformes; family Hemiscylliidae; genus Hemiscyllium; species Hemiscyllium ocellatum. Next base: position 26,002,848 of record NC_083435.1, on the reverse strand, counting down.
ATTAAGCAACATCCTTAATGGTATAGTCCTCTAAAGTTGGCACAAGTTCAAAGGAAGATTGAATGCATGCTCCAAGGAGGTATAATCGAAGTGAGTTACAGTGACTGGAGCTTACCCATTGGAATGGTGGCAAAATAAGATAGTACCCAACAGTTATGTGTGGGCTATCACAAAGTCAATGCGATTACAAAGACATGCATATCTCATTCCACACTTGGAAAACTTGTTAGGAAATGGGACAAGCAACTTACATTTCTAAGTTGGACTTTCTCAGACTTTACTGGCTGGTACCCCTGTCAGAAAAAGAAAAGGCAATTTTGACTCTTGTAATGCCGAGTGGACTGCATCAATTTAAATTTGTGCCATTCGGTATGAAAAATGCACCAGCCATATTTCAGAGATTAACAAATATCGTCATTACTAGATTACCCAACTGTGCTTTATGAGTACCTGTAGATGACCTGGTGATTTTTAGTCACACAGGGAAAGAATATTTGCAACACTTATCAGACTTGTTTGATGATAAACCTGGCTAAAAGTGAATTTGTCAAAGCGCAAGTCACCTTCCTAGGCCATGAAATTGGATATGGACAAATGGACCCACAGAATGCAACAACAAAGGTTACTATGGAGTTTCCCATGCCATCAACAAAAGGCAAAGAACTACAGTTCCTGGGATTGGGTGGATTGTTTTTGTACGAACATTAAGCAGCATGTCTGTTCTGCTTACTGAATTGCTGAAAAAAGACAAAAAGTTTCAGTGGACAGTGGACTGTCAGAAGGCATTTGACGGCCTGAAAGCTGTGTTCAACACTGTCCCAGTACTAAATACACCTAGTTACACAAAGCCATTCAAGGTTTCTATCAATATGAGTGATGTGGTTGTTGGTGCAGTGCTCTTGCAGGAAGACGACAAGAAGACAGAAACACCTATTGGGTATTTCTCCAGGAAATTGAACATTCATCAGCAGAAATATTTGACAGTTGAAAAAGAGACTTTGAGCTTGGCGTTGGTGTTACATCTTGTCAATGTTCATGTTACCAGTCAAGCACCTGAGACAATCACACACTGATCACAACCCATTGAGGTTTTTGGAGAAATTTAAAGACAAAGGCATTGGCGGCACTGTGGCACAGCGGTTAGCATTGCTCCCCCACCGTGCAAGAAACCCAGTTCAATTCCTGCGTCAGGCAACTGTCTGTGTGCAGTTTGCACATTCTCCCCGTGTCTGCATGGCTTTCCTCCCGGTGCTCCGGTTTCCTCCCACAGTCCAATAATGTGCAGATTAGGTGAATTGCCCATAGTGTTGGTGAAGGGATAAATGTAGAGGAATGGGTCTGGATGAGTTGCTCTTCGGAGGGTTGGTGTGGACTTGTTGGGCCGAGGGCCTGTTTCCACACTGTAAGCAATCTCACTTAATCTAAAATTTGTGACAAAGCTAGTCCCTTTCTTTTTCTAAAAGCTGTTCCTTGGCTCAAGGAGACTCTGCCTTTGATTTTTCTCAGAGGGGCAATAAACTGGTTTGGTACAGAGATGAAAAGGATTTTGAGAAGTCTTTTGTTTATGTGTAAACAGATGATGCTTCAGGCCAAAGTGGTCATGATTTAGAAGTGACCTGTACAATGAAAGGGGAGTGGTCAGCTCTTTAGTTGGGCTGAACCGTTTTAGTTGAGTTTGAAATGGGAAATTCAATAGGGAGCTGTGTGGAACCTCTCTCTTTTCTGTCCTTCAACTTCAAGCTGTAAGCATTTGTTCTGTTTGTACTGGTTTTTAAAGGGAGTTTTTTTATTGGAACTTTGCGTGTATTCAGAACAGCACAATTAAGTGTAGCTGGATAGGCTGAGTTCTAAAGAGGTTTTTTATTCTGTTTATTGTGTTTCACTGTGTAGTCTTGTGAATAAATGTTTTTTGTCCATTTTAAAATCTAGTAGTCAACCTTGTTATCTTACTCTGGGTAATTTTCACTGTACACTTACTGAAACAAATTGCAAAGTTAAGTCAGGGAAGCCTGCTTACGAATGGTTTGAGTGGTCTGGCCTAGTCCATAACACACTGTTTATATAGACGATGTTGTTACAGCCATTCAGTTTGACAATTGTGCAAATGGCAGGATGAAAAAACATGTTTGCTGTTGCATTGTCGAGACCCGAGTGAGAAACAGAGGTGTTCGGTGGCAGGAATAAAACAGGCTGAAACAAAATATAGTTGTGCATGCTTGTATGATTATTGTCAACGTAATGTATATGCTTCTTATAGAGTACTAACAGTTCAAAAGTATGGGTTATAAATCTTTGGATATTAATGGTTCATTTTTAAGGGGAGGAGTTGTGGTGATGCTATCCTTTAACAAAGTTATGTTGACATTGGCTGTTTTTTCATGAGGTCATAAAAGAAACAGACTCTGAAAAGTTTAAGTTTAACAGGTTTTTGAACCAATTTTATTATGGCTAACGTACACTGCCTCAGAAAAAAGTCTTTCAAATATTTAAAATAAAAACAGTTGTGCAATGAAAGGAGAGTGGGCCTGTTCTCCCAGCTCAGTTTTTACTCTGGTTTGGCTTGGGTAGCAAGCAGTTGTGAAGCTCCTGGACCCAAGAGACGCAGGTCCATGAACGCCGTCTCTCTCTCTCTCTGACCTCGCTCCTGTAAGACTCTGGGTTGCATTTTACCTTTTATGCCAATAGGTGTTTATGGGGATTCTTGCAAGTATTTGGAACATTCAGTTGGGATGATCTGTTGGGTTTTCGGATAGGTTAAGTCATTTGGTGCTCTGTACTCTTTTGTTTTTGTTACATTCAGTAATCTTGCAAATAAATTCTGTTTCAATCAAAACTAAGTCGTTTGACCAGTTGCATCAACCCTGGGATACCCGTGTTACACATGCTTAAAGCAAAATTAGGGTCTGAGCTACTTTCTTGAAATGATTTGAGGGGGTCTGGCCTGGTCCATGACATGTGAGTGTCCAGCATTAGCTCTTTCATGCCATGTGAGGGATATAACAGAGTGGAAGCGACATGTAAGGCCATACAGAACAGAGACAGGAGCCACTAAAACCTATAATTTTTTGCAAAGAAAGAGTTGGACTCGACTTGTCGGAGACAAGTGAAATGCAGCTGTAGTGGAGAAGAGGAGCCACAAATAAAATTGACAGAGGTACAAAAAATGTTATTATAATAGAGATGCAGGCTACCATGTTGTCAATTTAGCAATATTGATAAATGAAATGTTTCAGTTCTAATAAATGGGAACACTTACAATAGTATTGTCGGGAGAGAGGCGTTAGAATGGAAAAAAGAAGAGATCTCAATGATGGGACAGATCAGGTTGCTATAGACCTAGGAGATACGACCAACCAACAGCTGCTGAACGTAATTGAGCAGTTGTCGAGAACACAAATGGATGGAATAACGATGCCAATGTATTTTTGCGCATGCAAATAGTCATATCACACCACATTGGAAATAGATGTGCTCAATAAAATGGAAGCATTCACCGATACGAAAAGCAGGTAAAAAATTTGTTCAGTAATAGCTAAAACGGAGGTGAGGAGGTAGTCATAGCTTAGTTAGAAATATTGCAGTCGTAGGGATTGCGATCACCTTTGAATAAGGATGGTCAGCTGCAGCGAAGTTTGTTTCAAAATGCGTCAAAATCTAAAAGGTGTTGGCTAGGGAGAAAAAGGTTGCAGGTTGAGAGATATTAAACCTGACCATGTTCCCGGCCAGTCTCACAAACTGCTCAAGCAGTATCCCATCAAACCTAAGCTGGAAATTCAGTTGATGAAATCATAGAGGCAATTGTGCTTCCTGGATGCCAAAGGAGCTCTGTATGCACAACTTACTCACGGTGTTCTGAGGAAGGCTTTCTCGACCTGAAACGTTAACTTGGCATGCAAGTTTGCTCACTGAGCTGGAAGGTTCATTTTATATAACATCATCAGTGAGACTCTGGTGAAGTGTGAATGTTATGTCCCACTTTGTATCAATGTGTTCAGGTTTCCTTGGGTTTGGTTTCCTTGGTCAGTCAACAAATTCATCGATTTGGACCTTACCTCCCACTCTCTGAGAAAAAAAGGAAATGACATCATCAACGCAAGAAATGACACCACCATCTCAAGGAAACCTGAAGACAGAAACCGAAGCAAACTTACATTCAGAGCTTCAAACTGAGCGACAAATCTTCTCAAAACTCATTAACATTAACTCTGATTTTTCTCCATAAATGCGGACAGGCATGCTGAGGTTTTCCAAACCTTTCTCTTTTAGTTATTAATTCACCAATGTGGCCATTCAATAATCCAGATGGATCATAGCGGATGACAGTTGACTGTACTGAATTAAATAAAATAATTCTAAAGGAACATCCAGTGTAGGTATCCTGGCAACAATTTTAATGGGCTCAAATCAGAGCGTAATATCTTTGCATACTTGGATACAGCAAACGGATTCTAGTTAATTCCAATTGAGCATGAGTTTCAGAAATAAATTGCACGTATTGCCAGGAGAAGGCAGTGTACATGGACAAAAATAACATAGATTTTCCATAACAATGCTAACATTTCCCACAGAATTACGAGTGGAATTATTGAATTATGTAATCTAACTCTATATGAGAGGACCGTTTCTCACGATATGGATAATATTTTGATAGCATCTGAACCCAAAGTTGGACATGTAGGGTTGCGACTTACAATCTTGCAACTCCTGCGAAGGGCGGACTATAAAACTAACCCTGAAAGGTACAAAAGGGCAGAGTAAGGTCCATTATTAGGAACATGACATAAGTCCGAATAGTAAAACACTTCCTGAAAATAGAAAAATGGCAGTAGTCAACATGCCTCGACCAGAAATAGTACAAAGGTGAGAGTGTGTTTAACTACTGCCATAACTTTATTCTGTAATTTGCCATTAATACTGAACCCATTCAGCGATTAGTTAAGGGAGATTGCCCATAAATGGAAAAGATTAATTGGGAATCAAAGAGGAAGCTTATTCTCAGCTCAGAAAAACAAGCTGTTGCAGAACACCAGCACTGAAATTAGGCAGTATATCGAAACCCTACCACACATATTTCAACAGTGAAAGGTATCTCTACAGTGCTGTACAGGATCAAGAATAGGGAGGTTACATGAGACCAGTAGCAGATTACTCTACACAGGAAATTCCAGTAATCCAGGGACTTCACCAGCGTGTAACTGAATTGTGCGGCTAGGAAGGTGAAGATTGTTGAGTCTATTGTCATGTCAAGACAATCACCAAACTTACTCCAGTGCAGTTATTGTATACAGAGAGGCTAAAGACTGTATCAGATTTCAGATGAGCAACTTAGGAAGCTGGAGTGCTACTGAAAAATAAGCCAATTAGAATAATATCAAATGATGAATGAAACCTGCAGAAGCCTACTATCAGAAGATGAGCCTCATATTTGTCGCACAGAAATAGGACAGAATTTAGGAGAGTGAATTCCAATGAGCCACTAGCTAATCCAGACATGCTCTTACATGTCGACGTATTAATTGACAGTTATTCGTGATAGGTTAGGTTGTTGTGAACGATAGAGGAGAGACAGTTGCAAAGGCGATGGTTGGGAGGGGGGAGTTTAAAAGGATAATCTATCAACTCAGATGGCACAGCTGGTCGCACTAACAGAAGTGTTGAGAGAAATTAAAGACAGTTAACATCTGTACACAACGTCACTACTCCTTTAGCATAGTGCACGATTATCTGATGGCGTCGCATAGGAGACGTTGTGAACTCAAGGGACAGACTCATTAAACATGAGGATAAAGTTAGAGAATTAGTGGAGGCAGTAAAATACCCTACGAAGGTTACAATCATAAAAATGAAGGTGCACCGGCAAGTGGAGGCAGAAGCACAGTGAAGGAGACATGAGAGTAGGCATACCACTACAGAAGCAGGAGAGACAGGGCCCCCAAAGGACATGATGTGGCAGCGGTCGGAGTATAAGTGATGGATAGTCAAAATTTACAAGCAGAGACGAGTGGAGAGGAAAAATTAAAATCGAAGCAAATGGAGAAACAGAAGATGCAAAGCAACTTTGGTGGAAAGCGACATTAGTAATTGAATTGCAATGTGTACATGATATACCTCCAAAAAATGATTATGGACCTGACCACACTATCCGTGGTGGCATGTTCAGACGCACACTGCAGGATTGGTGGTGGCCAGGAATTGGGGGAGAGAAGTGGTTAATTACTGTCAACAGTGTATTATATGTCCGCAGGAAAAAAGGAACAATTAATATCCCTCGTGCTCATTGATGGTAGACAGGATTAATGAAACTCTTTAAACCCCGAGAACTAAAACAATAACAGAGACAGGAAGAAGGTGGATAGACGCAATCTCATGTATCTAAATAAGACTAAGACCTGCCCCGAACAGAACAACTGGCCGACCATCATTTGAATAAATGACAGAGAGAGCTATGAAAACACCTGAGAGTGTAATAGTGGGACAGGCCGAGTTATGATCACAGAAGGATACGATCTAATAAAATGTGGTTCAGCTCTACAAACAATTTTATGTTCTGTGGTAGGAGGCTGGGGGAACAGTGAGGGATTTGAAGATTACAGGGACCAAGAGGGTACTTAACCATTGAAGCAAGGTCTTGGTTCACGCCACCCATGACAAAATGGCATTTGCCATAGGTTGGACAACGCAATTTAATTATGACAAGCGACGAATGCGAATGCATAGGTATGAAGGGTAAGGATCGAAAGAAGTGTTGGTCCCAACTGAAACTATATAAACACAACAGATGACAGATATGCAAATAAACTACGTAACAAAAACTGCCTGGTATGAAGAAGGATATCATGATTGGAAGAATAAATTGGAAAGTGGATTGCTTGGACCTTTGTGAATCAATTTCCGATTATCAGGAATTAATGCATTTTTGATGGCTAAAAACAGCAACACAGTGAAGGTTTTCCCCGTGCTATAATCTGTTAAGATTAGAGAGGCAAAGAACTTTCTAAGACGTAACTATTTAAAGGAAAAGTTGAAAACTTGGTTTTTGGTGTCTAATAGAGAATAATTAGCTAATAACTAGTTAGGACCCCTTTGTCTGAACCTATTTATATCTTCCACTCTACAATGCTTGTCGGATATAAAGAAATCACATTTTAAAACCAGTCAGCTTGCCGAGTGTAGTCTGGAGATTTTCCTTTTTCTCCTTTTCTTCTTCTTAGGGATTGTGTTTCACAGTTCGTTGATAGATAATGGTACCTTTAAGAGAGTTCTGCGGAAAGCCTGTATATTTCGTTGGATGGCAGCTTTCTTTGGTGCTCTGGGTAACTGTTCAAAATGTGTGCTATTTATATCCCTAAATATCAGATCGTTCCATTGGTTTAAATATAGTTCAAACAATAAACTTAAACTGGATTGGAGTTTGTTAACTTGGGGCATAATTTAAACTGATTGACAGAATTTGATATAGTTTTTATCTAATAGCAACACACGTACTGCTAGCCGTTTGGCCAAGTGATGCATTTTAAGTTTACTAGTACTCTGTGTGCTTCTCTAAGGCCTTCCTCACTTTCCAACAATCTTAAAGATACAGTACCCTTACAAATCTCATCTAAAATTTGTCATCTTAATCTGCGATAACACATCTGCTATTACATTCTTACGAACTGCAAAATGTACAATTTTAAAATAAAGAGACTGTAATAAAAGACTCTAATGTAATAGTTTTTTTATTATTGACATTAAAGCGTTCGAAGAATGTAAGAGGATTGTGATCCTTGTGCTCAACCGTCTCCAACATATTGTTCATGACGTACACATTAAAATTTTGTAAGGCCAGTAGCAAACGTAACAATTCTTTTTTCTTCCTATGGTGAATGCTGAGTTTCTTCAAGAAGTAACTAACTGGCAGTTCAATCCTATCCTCATTTTTCTGGAGCCGTTCAGTTCCAACTCCAATGTCACTAGCATCGATGGCAACTATAAAAGGTTTAGAAAAATGTGCTTTTGATAAAGGTGATTTGGTGATTGAGATTGCTTTCAAATTGATGAATGCCTCCTGTGATTGTTCTGCCACCGAAACTTTGTGTTCTTCTTCAGCAAATCGCTTAATGGTGGCACTACACTGCTAAGGTTTGAAACAAACTTCCAATAGAATCTGCTGAGTCCCACGAATCGAAGCCCTTCTTTGTGCGAGGCTTTTCATGGAAATCTTGATGGCCTTCGTCTTTGTGTTCCGTGAGGTCAACTTCCATGACCAATGTCATGTCCCAAAAGGTCACTTCTGCTTTCACGAATTCCGTTTTGTTTCATATTATAACCAGTTCTGCTTCTTGTAGTCATTCATACTGTACTATATCATCATTCCAGAATTAACTAAAGATCGCTACGTCATCCAAACAGACTGCACAGTTTGTTAACTCAGCCACAACTCTGTTTATGAGACTTTGGAATGTGAAGGGTGTGATCTTCATTCCAAAGGGAATCACTTTAAATTGATATAGCTCATTTCAGGTTACAAACGTAGAATTTATTTTGCTATCTCTGATAAAGGTACCATCCAGTGATCACACATTAAGTCCAGTTTAGTGATAAAACTGCCTTGTCCGACTTCCTCAATATTGTCCTCCAGTCTTAGAATTGGATATGAGTTAGATTTTGTAACTACATTGACTTTCCGATAATACATGCAGACTTGTTGAGTCCTGTCCCATTTGGAAAATAAGACAATCAACGAATATCTCGCTCTGGATCGGTTAGATGATATCCTCATCGAGCATGGCCTCCACCTCCATCTGCACTTGTCTGGCTTTGAAAGGATTAAACTGACGAGGGTGTTGTTTTATTGGAGCAGATTTCCCTATTTTCGCGTCATGTATTCATCCACCTAATCTGATTCTTACAAACGTCCTTATAATGAAAGAACAAACCTTTCAGCTGCGTTCTTTGTTCATGAGACAGATAGTTGACCAATCCAACCCAGTCCTCAAGGACTTCTTCATGTTTGTATCTATTTTGAGGCACATCAAAATCCACATCATCTGGATTTGATTCTTCACTCTGTGTGGCCGCAAGTAACACCTTTTTTTACAGTACGATCTCTTTCATATAATAAAGTTTCAACATGTTCACATGACATATTCGATACTTTTTATTTCCTACATGACATCTTTACTAGATAGTTCACCTGACTCAACTTTTTCTCAATTTGATAGTGACCACTAAACCAGGCTTTGTGGTGATCTCCTATCATTGGTAACAGTATTAACATGCCATACCCTCGTGAAAACGTGCGAGTCTCAGAGTTTTTATCTGCCAACTCTTTCAGTCTACACTGTGCCCTCTTTAGGTGCGGTTTAGCTAACTCACCTACTCAATTTACTCTCTCCCTCACCTCCGATAAATAATCTAACTGCGAGATCATCAACTTTGATCATGTCAATTTTTCGTTAATCAATTTAAAAAGGCCCCTTACTTCATGACAGAATTTTAACTTGAAGGAAGTGAACCGAATCAATTCATTTCGGGCACCTCTATTGGCAAACGATACGAATGGGATACCTTTACTCCAATCGTTCGGGTGATCCTGACAATATACTCACAACAAAGTCATCAAGGTCTGATGCCACCTTTCTAAGTCTCTTAGGATTCAGGATGATACACAGTGGATTAAAAATGTTCTATACCGAAGCTATCCATATCCTCCTTAAACAGCCTAGAAGTAAAATGTGACCAGGTCCGACTGAATCTCTCTGGGTAGCCTGTACCATGTGAAGTCTACTAACTCCTCTCCTGCCCTTTTTTCATTGACACTTCGTAATGGAATTGCCTCTGGAAATCTGGGAGATACGCTCATTATGGTTGACAAGTACTGGTTCCCATTTTTAGTTCTCAGAAGGGGATTTATGAAAGGGGTTCAATTGCAGGAATTGGCAACAACGGTGCTTGTTTCATTATCGCCTGTGGCTTACCTTCCATATGACACTTATGGCAAAAGCTAACCACATCCTTTTACATTCCAGGCCAAAAAATATTTTTGTAGCATAACCTGAGTCTTTCGTACACCTACGTGACCTTCTACAAATATAACACCTCCTGTCTGTATGCTGCCAGCAAAACAAAAGTGTGCACTTCAGCCCATTTCTCCTCCGCACTAAACTGCTATGGTCTCCATTTCCATCTTAAGATTCTATCTTTTAGATAATAACCGTCAGGAATGTTTGCTGCCTCCCTTTTAGAGTATGCATTCACATAGATATCTTATATCGTTTTAACTTGCTGTTACAAGTCTCTTAGCCTTTAAGGACTAAGCACTTTTATTTGACTGTCTGCTTGCTCAGTTACATCAAACAGTACATCTGCTAACTGAACCTCTACTCCTTCATCTTTCTCTTGAGGTTGACCTTCGTGCTGTGACTTATGATGAAGGGTTCTGTTTGCTACACAATCTGGGAAAATACCAGGATATTTCTGTTTTAACTCCTCAGTTTCTTGGTCCTCATTGGGCTTCTCCAGTTCAAATTCTATCTTGTTTTGCTCAGCTAAGAACCTTCTCTCTCCTTACTTTTTCTACTCTCTTTCTCTCCCACTTTCTTCTCTCTTTTTGCTCTTTCTTCTTTCTCTCTTTCCTTTCGCTCTCGATTTGCTCAGCTAAGAACCTTATATGTCTCTCTTCAATCTTTCTTTCTCTTTCTCTCTCGCTTTGTTATCGTCTAATTTCATTTTCCTCAATTGAAATTTAAGTTTTTCTACCCTACTGCACTTGTCTGTTTCTCTGATACACGTAAGTGTTGACATAATTTCCTTGCAATTTCAGCTTTACGTTTCACTTTAGTTAAACCCAAATCTAACTTTTTTGTTAATTCTAAAAACATGGCCCTTTTCTTTCCTTATAAACTTTATTGGCAAATTTGAGGATCATCTCCAAATCTCAAAACCTCTTTAGCAATTTTAAGAGGCATTTCTCTCACTTCTAATTCAATCACAAACAAGTCACCAAAATTAAACAAACTATCTCACCTACGTTTTGTTTAAAGATCTCGGACAGTAACTGCGTCTGTTTAACTCTACTGGGTGTTTTCATATCCCAAATCTATTCAAGTCTGTCTGAAGCTGCTGAAATCGAAAAATAAAGCACCCAAACTGTTATCACATGGGTTAAACCCCTCTGATAATTTAAACCAACGACACAGGAAAGATTTACCCCGTGCTATAATCTGTTAAAATTCGACATGCAAATAACTATTCAAAAAGTCACTATTCAAAGTCAAAATTAACAAGTTGATTTTATAAGGGCTAACAGAAAATAATTAACTAACAATTATTGATAACTCCTTTCTCCAAACCTATCTTTTACAATACTGTGCTGATTAAAAAAAATCAGGTTTACAAACTACAAGAAAACAATTACGCTTCAAAACCAGTCAACTTGCCGAGAGTGCTCTGGCAATTTCCCTCTGTCTTCTTTTCTTCTTCTTAGAGATTCTGTTTCACAGGTCGTTGAAAGATAAAGGTACCTTTAAGTGAGCTTTTCTGTTGACAGCCTATATGTTTGGTTGTTTGGCAGCTTTCTTTGCTACTCTGGGTAGCTGTTCAAATTGTTTTATATTTATATCCCAAAGCAACGAATCATTCCATTGGTTTTAATATTGTTAAAATACTAAATTTAAACTGGATAGGAATTTGGTTTCTTGCGGCATACTTTAACCTGATTGACCAAATTTGAATTTGTTTTAGTCACACAACAACACATGCACTGCTAACTGCTCGAACAAATGCATTGTTTTAAATTTCCTAGTGCTCGGTGTGCCTCTCTCAGAACTTGCTAGCTTTTCAACTCTCTTAAAATTACTTTACGCTTTACACGTTCATGGCATCATAATCAGCCACAACCTATTGGAAACGCAAACAGAATACAAAGGGGAAATGTGAATAGTATCCAAGAGATAGAGATGATAAAATATATTATTGTAGCTCCTGTCTATTCAGGGCGTGATCAGTCTTTCCAAGAGGGAATCCCTTACGAGGAAAGGAAAATCGCAATCTGAAAATGAAATCAGGTGACTCCTAGGTCGCTTGTTTTTAATTTCCTGATCAGAGAAAGAATCAAGGATGAAGCGATTACAGTGGCTGTGGAGCATGGTTCTACTAGCTGGAAATTTGAGTACGGTGCTGAAAGGAATGATTGGAGATCAGCTGATCAGCACGAATACCATCTCTGAATTTTCCAACTTTGGGGCTTTGTGTAATACGTGTGAACCTGTAAACAATGGTCCCAAGTATGGAAATGGTGCACTTGAATGTGTGCTTCGGAATATTATATGGGAAAGACGTGCGTGTGTACAATGAACAGACCCACTCTGTGTGCTTTGAGAAAGGAAGTGGAACTCATGGATGGGTGCAAATTCTGGATCTTTTGTCTTCCACTCACAGCCCCAACCCACCCCCATTTTGAACAAACACTGATAAAACACGAGTGGAGAAACTATCCAGTTTATGGATATTACACAGAAGTGGAGAATCCAGCACTGTCATTAGATGTGTGGTTCCCTTCTGTCCCCTGTCACCTTTGCTCCTCCTCCGTCTCCTAGAAACCTGAGTGAGTTAAAGTGTACAATTCTAACAGAGGGACGAGTCAATGGATAGTGTTGCTCAATGAAAGAGAGATATCAGGTGATAAAGTAAAACATGAGATAGGGCCTATTCTGACTAATATTTCAATTATCCAGGTGTCGGAGTATTGCTCAGAGTGGTTAAACAAATATATAGCCCTGTAACCAGCATAATATTGCACCATGCTGCTGATGCTACGGTAACTACTAAATTCAGAAACTACTATGTTTTCACAAGACACAAGAGGGAGATATTGAAATGATATTGTGACCAGCATTGATACTGGATTGTTCATAGTCAACTCTTTAGATATAAAGGGGGTAAGTGAAAATATACAAAGGCTAAAACAGATTATAAGAGATTTGATGATTCAGGCGGAGGAAACTCAGAGGTAACATGCAGTATAAGAAGACAGTGAAGATGCAACTGTAAGGGGTAGACATAATGGAAGCACGTGTCAAGACACGTAATCGAATTATTGACAGAGAAATACAGGACACTGGAAACCTTCAACAAAACCAATTATGCCATGCCTATAGATTTTGGATGATAGGGAATATAGGAACAACTTGCATCGAATACATAAGGCTGAGGTACCCGATGGGATCAACAGCACTCAAGTGGTGACATTAATTTAATTTAAGGGGACTTTAGATGATTGGACATTAAAGAAAGTAAAGAGAGTCCAGCAGGTACTCCCCAATTGTCACGCTGTTACAAATATAGGGATGGTTATGATGATTCCTGTCATAAATGCACGGACTGGACCACATTCTCATTATCAGATAGAGGATATCTGTGTTATCCAAGAAACATAAACTCTTGATACTACCTTGAAATGAATACATCAAAATGTATGGAGTCTCACTTTCGGGATACAAATGAAGAGAAAGAATTATCATAAATCTCCACCCAATCGAACAAAGAGACCAAGATAAACCTGGATTTAAGCGCGTACAAGGACATGTGCTGGAAATTTCCCATGCCCACAGACTCTTTGCCTGTTCTGGATATGGTGGAAGAGGACAGCATTGTGTATTTATAACTGAAACATCTTATAGATATGAAGCTTAAATTATTCTATTCTATTTCTCAATTTTTCTTTCACCCATGGTACGCCAGTTCCTATAGACCAAGCTCGGATGGTATACATCAAACAACGAGAGCTGGAAATTCTGACAGTATTTGATACACTTCACACAACTTGATGAATTACAAAGAAGTAAAAGCGGCTCTTGCTCTGCACTGAATTGAACATCTCGGGAAGACTCGACAAAATTTAGGTCAACTAGTGAGCTGCTACTATCAACTACTTTAAGAGAATTTGCTTGGCAGCCCCTACTGAAACGGAGGAATCGCCACATTGTTGGAGTGGAATTACAAAATCATTCTGTCGACACCCAGGATTTCCCTTCCAGCATCAAAGAATGTATTGCAATTAGGTCAAGAGGAAGAAACTCTCTGAAAATCCAGAGGGGTCACCACCAAACAAGGGAAAATTTTTTTTGTAAATTTGTTTCATTTTGCCTTTAACATTTGCAAACCAATCATGCTATTAATTAACTACATACATTTCCAAATAACTAATCATATGAATGAGCGGCCACAGATGGACAAAGTTACGGTCAACTTCCAGCCTTCCATGTGCCTAATGATGTTTCACAGACTCTCTTACCTCCCTCCTTGAGTGCTTCACCATAGACACTGGATTCAAACATTCTTTCCGGGGCATTTAGCAGATGCAGCTGGACACACATTCCTTTTTGATGATTGTCCTCCTCCGTATTAATTCAATCTACATTCCAATGTTTGCTAACTTCTGCACCTGTGTTCAATTCTCCCTGATTTTTACTCTTTGAGACTCGTTTGCCCTCATAATTTGATTTGAATCATTTCCTCTAATGCTCTTTGTGATTTTTACGTATTTAGGTTAATCTACAATCACATCAGAATATATGTCTCTGATAAACTGCAGGATCTTTATTTAAACCTAACATTAGTGCTAAAGCTGATTTTTAAAAAAATATTGAAGAGAGATTCATTTATTAAATTTAGTGTGAAATGTTCTTGTCCAGAGGTTATACATAAAGAAATGCAGACGCATGTTCTATCTCAGTACTGTTACCTTGGGTCAACAGAGCTGCTATTCTACTTGTGAAGATTGCATTGATCAAATCCTCTCCCAAGCTTTCTACGAACTGTCTGTCATATTATGCTGCCAATGCCATGGGCATCCCTAACAGGCTGTGACAGCTTTGGTGTGGTTATGCCAGTTTGATGGGCAGTAACTGTTTGTAGTAGTCTGAACCAGTTTGATGGTCTGTATCAGTTTTAGAGATAGTATGAGATTAAATCAGTTGAAATTGTATCTGTTTGATATGTCACATCTGTTTGAGGAACTATTGTGTTTTGAAAGTCTATATCATTTGCAAGAAGCATACCAGTTTGAAGGATAATATTAGTTTTGAGGGCCTATATCTATTCGAGAGACCGAATCACTTTGAGGAACAGGGATGGTTATGAATGGTCTAAGAAGTGTGACAGCTTGATAGAGTGGTGTATCAGTTTGAGGGTCACCTCAGGACATCACTGGAACAAAATTACATCTAGACCTGAGTCTGATGGTGTTTAAAAGAAAGCTCAGTTGCTAAGACAGAGCTGTGTCCATGTTCTTTAGCTAATTCGTGTTATGAGAATTGGGTGACTTTGGGAATTCCAGTCATAATTCAGCACAAAATGTTTATTATCATAACACAGTGTTAACACTGCTGCCGCCATCAATTGGAGCAATTTTTTTACCTCTCTTTCTATTCTTTTTTTAGCCTATATTCCTTTTAATATAGCCTACCAAGTGAGATTGTTGGGATTACAATCAGTCCTGATGAATGAATCTTTCAGATTAAAGTGAAATTACTCCACGAATGGGGCTCTATTCAATCAAAATATGTCGCCTCAAGCATCAAAACTTTGAAATGTGATTATTTACTTTGCAATAGAAAAATCATATTTAAGTGCTTGTATGGATAATTACAAGTGTTCAACATATTAATGGCGATTCACAAAAGTCTCGATGCATTTACCAACATGCAACGAATTCCATCCACGTGATTTCAGCACAAAATGTATCTCTCTGACTAGTACAGCCAGCATTAACTTTTTCATTCTGGTCCTTTCAAATAAAATAAATCCACAAACGCTTATTTGCGACACTACATTCCATTTTTGGTTTTAGAGCAAGACTGACTTCACTTGTTTTGAACCTCAGAAGAGTTAAAGCAACACTGCATTCTTGATTTTGGCTATGTGCAGTATTGTTGTGGTTCTGCTCACCGAGCTGGGAGTTTTTGTTGCAAACGTTTCGTCCCCTTTCTAGGTGACATCCTCAGTGCAGTATTACATCGAGATATATTGGTTTACTGTTTCAAAACATTCCTGGATATTCAGGCAATTTCATCTCATTCGAAGCATCATAGCAGAACAGGAGAAATTCTCAGAACTCCTCTGCTGCAGCTAAAAACTAACACATGTCGGTTTGTCCACACTAAACATCATTTATGTTGGAACACCAACAACATGAAAAAGTCCAATTTCCTCCATAGTTCCTATGTTCACAGTGACTCTCTTCCCATCAGAGGATTGCTCAATGGCATATATTATCCTACATATTTCTCGTTTCACCTTGCTGATCACATGATATTATTTAAAAGTGAAAGCAACCATGATCGGGGTTAACAACAAATGCTCTGATGGAGTGTCACCTAGACTTGAAAGGGCAGTTTGCTCTCTCTCCACGGATGCCGCATGACCAGTGTGGTCTCCAGACTTTTCTTGTTTTCAGTACAGGTTCCAGCCTCTGCAGTAATTTGCTTCTAAAGACAAATCAATGCCGAACAGGCAATGACTAATTTTAATCAAGATGTGTCGATGTAAATTTGCTTATGTTCATGCCTGGTTAATGTAATTTTAGGAAATGCATTCAAACATCTTTTGTGTTAAGCAAGAAATCCTGCATGCAGTTCGGGATTATAAAATCTTCATAGGGTCCTGGCTTGGAAGGAGATCAGTAAAAATACTGGAGAAAGTGACTTAAAAACAAATTTTAACTTCTGACAGAATTTTGGATCTGCTTCACTTGTTTTCCACAGCATTTGGACGCCTAAAATAGATTTGAGTAAACATTCCAAATCATGACAAGATACTTATGGTGTGGACAGATCGAAATTAGCTATGTTAGCTTGGTGTTGAATACAAAGCCATCGAACTTAAGGGAAAAAAAAAAATTAAAAATGTTATCATTGTTGGGAAAAGTAATAACTTGCATACAGCCCCAAACAGGTTTGTTAATTTTCGTCCAAAAGCTGCTTAAATGATGAAGAAATTGCAACTTAAAGGTACAATTGCTTGACAATTGCCACACTCACGTATTGAGAGATACAGGAGATGAATATTTTCGAGATCAGCCATGAATTCAACGCAGAGTGGAACACACTGGGGATCAAAATGTTCAATGCTCATTTCATGAATCCTCTCATGCAATGTTTAGCAGTCAGAGGAAAGCTTATATTTTTTTCCAAAGAAAATTTTGAATGTGTAACGCTATCCTGTCAGGTGATAATGTAGTCAATTTCGAAAGGTGTTGTATTCATGTAATTGTCAACTGAAGCCCGTAGTATTATTGTTGGAGTAATGCAATTTGAGACTTTTATTAATTCGTTGAACTAAAGCTTACCATAGATTTGAAACAACCAACTATTGTTTGGCAAATTACATTCTGCAATGTCCCTTTTACTTGAAAGGAGGCGAAACCTGTCCATTGCACATACATTTTCCTGAGTGTTTCATTTCACTACTCCATAAAGATGGCATTCACTTTTGGAAGTCATTTAAATTACAAAATTTAATGCAGTATCACCATCAAAGGACGTTGAATCATCCTTTTCAATTCATCTCTGAATTTACTCTGTGAAATTGCATAAATGAATGTGTTTGTGCAGCAACTCAATGTCCGAAGTATATATCCAGTCTGTTCGAGAATGGTAAAAGGATCATTGTAATTTGCTTCTAAAAATGTTGCATCCGTGAATTGTACACATATGTATGATACGAATGTTACAATCCATAAAAGAATAAAACTGCCAGATATGGCCAGCAACAGAGTTATTGATTTTCTGCGGTTGTCAGTTTCTATATCACGATCGTTTTCATTGCCATTGTTTCCACGCAGTCCCATTCTCGATCTATTCGCCTGTATGATGCGTCTAATAGTCAGTATGTTTAGCAGAAATATTAATATAAATGGTGCAAATGGAGTTAAAACAGTTTCAAGCCACAAAAACGCGATCCACATAGGTGAAGAATAGAAGCTTGCTTTTACATAACATGACCATGGAAGATTGTTAATTATTTCTCGAGGTTCATAGATGAAGTAGATTGGAACACTTTCTAAAACACTTAGGATACAAACAATAACTATAACTACATATGCAGTTTTAGTGCTGCAATATTTCCTTTGTAATTTCTGACAACAAATTGCCACAAATCGATCAAAAGTGAATGCCACAGTCAACCAGACAGAACAATCAACAGAAGCGAAAAGCAGTGCAAGATTAAGGCAGCAAACAGGGGTAAAGTTGAGAAAGGAATGCGGAAAGTAGGCATCTTTAACCTCATACAGCAGTACTTCGAATATCAGGACAGATAAATCCGCTGACGACATCGCTATCAAGTATCGGGTGATGCATTTTGACAGCTCACAACGGTCTCGAGAAAGAATCACAATTGTTAACAGATTAGCTGAAAAGAGGGGAAAACTGAAATTAGTAACAAATTTTATAAATATCGGGTTATCAGTTTGCATTCACTTCTTAAGCAAAAAAAACAAACCTTTGTTTGCATTTTTTGTTTGCACGAAAGTTGTAAAGGCAATGGTACAACATTTGCTGCTGAAGTCGGCTTAAGTAAATACGTATGATGCCTTTAAGTTTTTTTTTTGCGAAGTTGAACACTGCAAACAGCTTGAATGCTTGCAATCAGCTTACAGACATCAGGTTTTCTAGATTGTTTATTTACTTTTACCTGTCAGAATTTGGTTGAGGTCTCAGAACCGTTGAAGATTCATTGAATGATTCCAAACTGCTACTTACTCTGTAATTTGTCTTTGATTTTTTTTCTCCCCAGGATTGGAAACGCTCATACAACAATCTGTGACTGAATATGTCTTTTTCCAAGTGTGAGTTTATGTGTCGTTGCTGTATTGAAACAGTATTGGGTAAAGTATCTGTTATTCCAATAAGTTTTCCAATAGTTAAGTTATTCTAAAATCATATTTCCTTTGCTTTTATGTTAATTGCAGTGCTTAAGTAGATGCTATGTCTGTTAAAATCAATAGTTCACAAAGTCACATCACAACTGGAATACACACTTCAAGTCAACATTCAAAATAAGAAAAGGTTACAGTCTGAGCAACCTGCATAATGAAGAACACAGAACATTGCAGTACAGTACACGCACTTCGGCCCTCGATATTGCGCCGACTTGTGAAACTAATCTGAAGTTCACCTAACCTCATCTATTCCATTTTAATCTGTAAGTCTGTCCAATGACCATTTACATGTACTCAAAGTTGGCGAGCCTACTCCTGTTGAAGACACGTCGTTCCATGCTCTTACACCTGTTTGAGGAAAGAAAGTACCTCTGGCATCTGTCCTACATCTATCATCCCTGAATTTAAAGCTATGCCCCCTTGTGCTAGTCATCGCTATCTGATGAAGAAGGTTCTCACTGTCCACAATATATTTATCGTCACATATGTCCCAATTAAGTCACGACTGAGCCTTCTTCTCAAAAATGAAAACATCTTCAAGTCATTGAAATGTTGTTCAGAAGAATTTCACACATACCAGACAACTCCCGAGTAAATTTCTTTTCCTTTTCCAAAGCTTTCACATCCTCCCTAAAATGCGACAACTAATACTGTATGTTGTGGTTCTGTTCGCCGAGCTGGGAATTTTTCTTGCAAACGTTTCGTCCCCTTTCTAGGTGACATCTTGAGTGCTTGGGAGCCTCCTGTGAAGCCCTTCTGTGCTGATTCCTCCGGCATTTATACTGGTTTGAATCTGCCGCTTCCAGTTGTCTGTTGCTGTCTGTTGCAGTGGCCGATATGTAGGGTCTAGGTCGATGTGTCTGTTGATAGAATTCACGGATGAGTGCCATGCTTCTAGGAATTCCCTGGCTGTTTTCTGTTTGGCCTACCATATAATAGTGGTGTTGTCGCAATCGAATTCATGTTGTTTGTCATCTGAGTGTGTGGCTACAAGGGATAGCTGATCATGTCGTTTTGTGGCTAGTTGATGTTCGTGGATGCGGGTTGTTAGCTGTCTTCCTGGTTGTCCTATGTAGTGTTTTGTGCAGTCCTTGCATGGGATTTTGTACACTACATTGCTTTTGCTCATGCAGGGTACAGGGTTCTTTGTCCTGGTGAGTTGTTGTCTGAGGGTGGTGTGCAACAGCACACAAACCAACAGCCACCCTCAGACAACAACTCACCAGGACAAAGAACCCTATACCCTGTATGAGCAAAACCAATGTAGTGTACAAAATCCCATGCAAGGACTGCACAAAACACTACATAGGCCAAACAGGAAGATAGCTAACAACCCGCATCCACGAACATCAATTAGCCACAAAACGACACGACCAGCTATCCCTAGTAGCCACACACTCAGATGACAAACAACATGAATTCGATTGCGACAACACCACTATTACAGGGCAGGCCAAACAGAGAACAGCCAGGGAATTCCTAGAAGCATGGCACTCATCCACGATTTCTATCAACAGACACATCGACCTAGACCCTAGATACCGGCCACTGCAATGGATAGCAACTCACAACCGGAAGCGGCAGATTCCAACCAGTATAAATGCCGGAGGAATCAGCACAGAAGCGCTTCACAGGAGGCTCCCAAGTACTGAAGATGTCACCTAGAGAGGGGACGAAACGTTTGCAAGAAAAACTCCCAGCTCGGCGAACAGAACCAAAACAATGAGCACCCGAGCTACAAATCTTCTCACAAACTTTGAACTAATACTGTATGCAATGCTCCAAGTTCGGCTGCAACATAGCTTTGTACAGCTTAACGTATCCTCATGGCCCCGAAACTCAACCCCTTTCCAAATAAAAGTTAACACACCGTATATCTTCTTAACAAAACTATCAACCTGGGACGAAACTTTCAGAGAGCAATGTACATTGACACCAGACCTCTCTGCTCATCCACTTGAGGAAGAATCTTACAATTAGCCCAGTACACTCTGGTCCTATTAGTACTTCTAAAGCAAATCACCTCACATTTGTCCATATTAAACAATATTACCACTTCTCAACCAAGCTCTGCAAGTTATCTATGCCCCTCTGAAATCTGAAAATTCCCTCAGAACTCTCTACAACTCCACCGACCTTAGTTCCATCCCCAAATTTACTGATCAATCCTCCTACAGTCTCATCCAGATCAACTATAAAAATGACAATCAGCAGTGGCCTCAAAGCAGATCCTTGTGTTAGAGCACTACTAATCTTGGAGAAGATTTGTAGCTCAGGTTCAGGTGCTGGGTGCGAGAACCAAAACTAACTGAACACTAGGATGAACATTTGCCATCAGCCACCGCCCTCTGTCTTATTTCTGCTGGCCAATTTCCGACCCAAACCGTCAAATCACCCTCAGTACCAATGCCTCCATATTTTGTGCAATAGACTTCGGTGGAGATAATTATCAAACGCCTTACTGAAATCTATATTGGCCACAGCAACTGCTTTGCCCTTATCCAACTGTTTGGTCACCTTTTCAAATAACTCATTCAAGTTTGTGAAGCACGACCAACCTTTCACAAAGCCAAGTTATCTATTCTTAATAAAAATATTCCTTTCTATTTGATTATAAGCCTTACATCAGGGAGTCCTTTCCAACACATTACCCACAACCGAAGTAAGGCTCACTGATCTATAACTACCAGGGTTGCTTCTACTCCTCGTCTTGAACAAGGCGTCGATATTTGCTATCCTCCAGTTTTCTGACATTGTTCTGATAGACAATCACGTCATAAAGATCAAACTGAAAGGCTCTAAAATCTCCTCCCCAGCTCTCCAAAAAATCCTGTGACAAACACCATCTGGTCTGGGGACCTTACGTATTTTCACACTTCCTAGAATTGCTAAAAACTTCTCCTTGTGAGCTCCAACCGTAGTCTGTATCTCAGTTTCCTCCTCGACAGCATTTCCTCTTTGCACTGTGAATGCTGACGAAAAATATTCATTTAGCGCTTATCCTATCCCATTCACTCCATGCACAACTTCCCAGTACTTTCCTTGGTTTTCCTTAATCTTACTCGAGCCATTCTGTTGTTCTAAACGTCATATTAAAGTACTTTGAGGTGGTCAATCTGGTCCGTAACAATTAGAAGACAAATATCTGAACGGATGAAGTTCAGTTCTTCTGTCTCAGATTTAGGAACACTTGTGCAAGATCCACCAGTTGCAGTTGTGAGAAACAAAGTTCAGAAGACAACAGTTATGTTGTGTTCGTAATCTGTAAAAGAAATATCATGAGAACATAGTTCTCCCATCGATGTGGAAGGAATAATTTCATGAAGCTGCTTATACTTGATAGAGGATTTGTATGCATCATGTCTAAACGCTGCATAGATCCAGAGTGGAAGGGGTTAATGAGGGCGAAGGGTGAAAAAAGGCACAATAGTTTCGCAGTTCCGTGGGACCACATTGAAAAACACTTCATGTTTGTTCATGTAAGGCTGTGTGTTACAAATTTGGAAGAGATGAGAAATAAAAGTTTTAATAGCATAAAACCAGCCAGCATGTCGGTATTTCCGGGGGTTCACAGTAGCATAGCAGAAATGCCATGAAATACGCAATGATTTCACATAACAAGTTAACGTCGGGTTGTCACTCTTCTGAAGAACCATTCTCGATCGATGAATCATTAGAGTTTCACAACAAATGACACCGATTACGATCAATTGAATGCAGGTTAACAACTACGTTACGATTCCCGTTTCATGCCTATTTCAATGAAAAAAGAGTTTTGCAGGATGAACAAGGAAGAGTGCAACTGGAGTAGTCAGGAAATTTTGACAGCAATTAATCAGCAGCACAATTAACTCTTCAATGTGCAAAGTTCCTGCATAACACTTTGTTTCCAGGCATCAAACTTGGATAAAGACATCGCTATCATGAAATCATAGGGGTTAATTTCTCCTGCTTGAATAATGCACTGTACCAGTGTTGAATGGCAAGATGGGGCGTAGGTCTGGAAGAGGTAAGCTTTGCTGTGTTGTGTAGAGTGAAAATGCTTCTTCATTTTATGCACTTGTCAGATGTCATCACTCGCAGCGACGAAAAGATACAAGTACCCCATTCTAATGCATTTCCACGAGATAACATGGCCAAATGAAACAGCATAACTAATGTATTTTAAACTCGTGTATGAATATGGACAAAATCGCAGTGGGTATGTACAATCCTCGTCTTGAGAAGCCATACAAGTTTCGGGACATGTCAGATCCGCATGTAGAGTTGTCGGAGGCGAAGTGGGTTAATCTTCTGATGTACAAAATTGTAGGATGCACACATATGCTGCTGTTTCACCTGTTGGCAAGGCTATGCCGCCATATGGCAGACGTGAAACACAAAGCTCGTGATATGATGAAAGGTTTGGGTATAGAAAATGCTTTGTATGCAATCGCATAAGCCTTTGAGCAGTCTGTCACAACAAAGTGAGTTATGATCGCCCATTCCTTTGCTCACAGTCTTTCCTGAACAATTGACGGTTAGCTGTCATTGAGGACTTTACCCAAACCGCACGTACATTGCGGGCAAAAGGGTCACTCTCATCCTGATATCATTATCACATTTCCTCATGCATGGACAGAAAAGCAGAATTCCAGATGTGAGATCGCGTGGATGTCTTTGTCATCAAGGCCACAATTCACTGAGTATGGAATCGAAATAAAACATATCAAAACTAGACTCTTTGTAAATCAGTGGACAGTATGGTGGGATGGTGAAACTCTTCACTGATTGCAATCCAACTGGATCACAGATGGGTGTTTGTGCTTTTAGCGAATAAATGAACCTAGTTACAGAATCTCTCAGAAGGTTAACATAAGATAATGTCTTTAGCCCAACCACCTCTTGATACTTCACCTGTAACGTTTCCTCGATCATCCATCAGATATGTGATTTTAACTGATGATTGTGCAATTTTCAGTGCCATTCTTCACTCCTCTGATCCTGAAAACGGTAATCACGAAAGCAGCAATATTTTGAAAATACACAAGCTTGGGATGAGAACTGGCATTACTGCCAAATGCTCCATCATTCTATCAACAGCAGCTTCAAAGCACACAACCACTGGCAACTCGATTGTGAAAAATACCAAATACATGGGGGCACCAGTACATACACGTATCCTCCCAAACTGTAAAAATAAAGTTGAAAAGATATCAGCTTTCCTTTCGTCGTGTTGATCAAAATCCTGGAATTCCATTACCATCAGAATTTGGGATGTACTGACTCCATTTTTTAACGCTGTTTCAAGAAGATAGATCATCACCAAATTCTTGAATAACAACGAGCGACGAGAAATAATTTGCAGCCCAGCTAGTGACACTGACATCCATTCGATGACTAAATTAGTATAATCGCCAGACCTGCAATATATCACATTTTTATGAAGCATCAAACAGAAAAGCTGGACAGGGTGAGAATGAGGAACCCGGCTTAAGGTCAAGTCATTTTTACTCTGATAAAAACAGGGAGAGATAAAGGATTGCTAAACCCATTGGTTTCTGCTTTTAGGGAACGTCTGAAGCTGCCATATTCCACACCTTTGCC
Source organism: Hemiscyllium ocellatum (assembly GCF_020745735.1). NCBI lineage: Eukaryota > Metazoa > Chordata > Chondrichthyes > Orectolobiformes > Hemiscylliidae > Hemiscyllium > Hemiscyllium ocellatum. The sequence continues at coordinate 25,978,340 of NC_083435.1, read as the reverse complement.
GTCTGCATAATTAATTCCGCTTGTCTTCGCAATAGAGACTCCTGCAGGAGTCTCTTGCAATTCTGGGCCCTCACGGTTCAAAATGGGCAACTAATCCTAGTCAGCACAGGAAAAGTATATGTACTGTAAGTTGACTGGCAATGTCAACTCACAATTGGAAATGAACAGCTGTACACCATTTAGCAATTTATTGTTTGAACATTATTGATATAGATTATAGACTCCCTATAGTGTGGACACAAACTATTAGGCATAACAAGTACACACCGATCCTCCCAAGATTAACCCACACAGACCAATTCCCCTAATGAATTACTCTAGATTCACACCAGCACAATGCGCCTCACCCACAAATTCTTGAACACTTTGAGCAATTCAGCATGGCCAATTCACCTAACCTGCGCATCATCGGATTATGGGAAGAAAACAGGTCGTGGAAATCCTCGCAGAAGTAGAGAGAATGTGCAAACCCCGCTTCTATCAAATGTAAGTCTCTGACGCTGTGAGGCAGCAGCGCTGACCACTGAGAAAATATGCCGCCATGATTTCACACGGAGAAGTACATTTGACATTCTATTTTAATTTAAATGATCTTGCAAGTAAGTGATGGAATTTTCTGAGTGATGTCAGGCTTTTTTTAAAGCATTCTCAAGAAGAAAATCTCATTTGATGCATTCAACTTGAAGGACTGGTCACCCATTGGAGAATGTATTTAGACAGGAATCTGTATGTGAAAGATTAAGTTAAAAACTGAACACCTTCCTTTCGAATTTGACACATTGGTGAAATGAAATAATCTAAAACTATCTAACTTTCTCCATTGTTGCCAATTCTGCATATTTCTTACCACATGTTGCCTGACGGTTAGTTGGAGAGAAGCAACATTACCAACAGCATAAAGTTTTCACTTTCTCTCTCTCTTTCTTTCTGTTCTAAACGAGTGGACAAATGAAGCTTCCTGTTCATTCCTGTAGACAATTCCAAATGAACAGGAAGCTTCATTTGTCCACTATTTGTCGAACTTGCATCCATGGATTAGAAACGCTGTGCCTCTTCTTTCAAAGATGCTTTCATTGTTTGCCCACCTACTGAATGGTGGCTAACGTTATTTTCAGTTAGGGCTCTTGAGAATTCCAGATTAGCCAGGAAAGACGTCAAGAGAGAGCTCATAAGAACTCGGAGCGTCTATGAGAAGTCGTTTGCAGTAAAGGGCAAGGAAAACCCTAAAGCTTTCTACAGGTACATCTGGAATGCAAGAATGAATTAATGAAATTAGTGCAGAAAAATGTGTTGCTGGAAAAGCACAGCAGGTCAGGCAGCATCCAAGGAGCAGGAGAGTCGACGTTTCTGGCATATGCCCAAAACGTCGATTTTCCTGCTCCTTGGATTCTGCCTGACCTGCTGCGCTTTTCCAGCAACACATTTTTCAGCTCTGATCTCTAGCATCTTCAGTACTCACTTTTTCCCTTAATAAAATTAGGGGCAATCAAGTACTGCAGTGCAAGGTTGTGCGTGGAGCCTGAGGAGATAGGAGAAGCGTTAAATGAATATTTTTCGTCAGTTTACAATCAGGGAAAAAGACAATGTCATCGAGGAGAATATTGAGGTACAAACTACTAGACAAGATGGGATTGAAGTTCACAAGGAGTAGGTGTTAGCAATTCTGGAAAGTGTGAAAATACGTAAGTCCCCTTGGCTGATTAGCCTTTATCCTTCGATTCACTGGAAAGCCAGGGAGGAAATTTCAGAGCTTTTGGCTTTGATCTTTATGTCGTCATTGTCGACAGGAATAGTGCCACAATGCGGAAGTAGAGCAAATGCTTTTCACTTGCTTAAGAAGGGGAGTAGAGAAAACCCTGGTAATGATAGTCCAATGAGCCATACTTTGGTTGTGGGTAAAATGTTGGAAAACTTTACAAAAGATTGGACTTATAATCATCTAGAAAGAAAATCTTTGATTAGGGATAGGCAACACAGTTTTCTGAAAGGTAGTTCATGCCTTGCAAACCTTATTGAGATCTCTAGAAGGTGACCAAACAAGTGAATGAGGGTAAAGCGTCTGATGCGGTGTATATGGAGTTCATTAAGGCTTTTGGAAAGATTCCCCACGGTAGGTGATTGCACAGAATACGGAAGAATGGGATTGTGTGTGATTTAGTGGGTTGGAACAAACATTGGCTACCTGAAAGAAAGAGTGTGGTAGCTAATGGGAATTGTTCATCCTGGAGTCCAGTAACTAATGGTGTGCCACAAAGATCTGTTTTGGGGGTTACTGCTGATTGTCATTTTAATAAATGATCTGGATGAAGGCAGAGAAAGATGGGTTAGTAAATTTGCGAATGACACTAAGGTAGGCAGAGTTATGGACAGTGATGAAGGATATTGTGGCGTACCAAGAGGCACAGAGAAGGTGTAGAGCTGAGCTGAGAAGTGGCAAATGGAGTTTAACGCAGAAAAGTGTGAAGTGATTCACTTTAGAAGAAGCAACAGGTATAAAGAGTACTGAGCTAACGGTCAGATTCTTGGTAGTGTAGATGAACAGAGAGATCTCGAAGTACATGTCCATAGATCCCTGAAAGTTGACATTCAGGTTGCTATGGTTGTTAAGAAGGTATACAATGTTTTAGCTTTTACTGGTAAGGCATGGGGTTTCACAGTCATAAGGTCAGCTGTACATACGCCTGGTGTGGTTGTACTTCAAGTATGGCATACAATTCTGTTCACCACACTATAGGAAGGACGTGGAGGCTTTGAAATGGTTCATAAGAGATTTACTAGGATGTTGCCTGTTGTGGAGGAAAGATCTTCTAAGGAAAGGCTGCAAGATTTGAGGCTCGTTTCGTTGGAGACAAGATAGTTGAGATGTGACTTAACTGAGACATATAATATAATCAGAGGATAAATAGGGTGGAGCTCGAGCCATTTCCCTCGCATGGTCATGGCTAGCACGAAGGGACATCGTTTTCAATTGAGGGGTGATAAATTTAGGACAGATGTCAGAGATATTTTCCTTACTGAAAGAGTAGGAGGGACGTGTAGTAGACTCAGTAGTAGACTCGCCAACTTTAAAGGCTTTTAAATTGCCATTGAAAAAGGAATAGTGTAGGATTGATGAGCATCAGATTGGTTCCACAGGTTGGCGCAGCATCGAGGACCGAAGGACCTATCCTCACCGTAAGGTTCTTTATTGTATGAAATGAAAAGAATGTCTGAGACAACATATAAGATATGTGGTGTACAGGCTGCTAGACTCTGCTAATACATGGCAAAAACAATGACTGCAGATGCTGGAAACCCGATTCTGGATTAGTGGTGCTGGAAGAGCACAGCAGTTCAGGCAGCATTCGAGAAGCAGTTGATTCCTGATGAAGGGCTTTTGCCCGAAAAGTCGATTTTACTAATCCTCGGATGCTGCCAGAATTGCTGTGCTCTTCCAGCACCACTAATCCAGAATCTGCTAATCCATGATCACAGTCTTATTTGAAAATGCATGACTTTTGTCCATTCTATCTTTTCAGCAGGAAATTGCTTTCTGCTCCGTGCATTTGCACTTATCTCTCGTAAACAGCACTCGCCTTTTTCATTCGAGCTCGTCGATGAAACATGAACCCCGAAGAGAGTGAACAATTTCAAATCAGCAAATGGCGATATTTTGAACAAAATGAACTAGGAATGGCAGCGCCAACATAAAGTCTATTCTAGTGACTGAAGTACAAATACAGCATGTAACAATTTAGTGCCGAATTCGCAGTTGTTATCTGACTTTTACCACAAAGAAAAACAATAAAGCTTAGAAACAGGTGCTGCAGCGCAAGCATCCTTCGCTTAGACATTGTCCCTTTGATGTCATACCCGGAATTGCAACCTCCAAGGTCTGTCGAGAAGAAAATAGCAGGAAAATAAGCAGGACGGTGTTGCCTAAAATTGTGATGGCAAATTGAAAGGCGGCCATTAAAGGAGAAGTCCTGACTGGCGAATGTTTAATAGAAAGATAAGCACCACGTTTATCGAAAATACGGAGTCTTTTGATAAAGTTGGGCAATGATAAGCAAAAGGCTGAAATATAGTTTTTCTGTGTTCAGGGACCAGTTTCTTGATGATAAAGGGGAAACAAGCAAAAAATCAATCAGAGATTCTAGAAATTTGGCAGAAATGAAAAATCTGCATTGTGGAAAGACAGAGCACTAAGATACTTCAAGGGACACTATTGGCATATGACATGAATAGCCACCTGCTGTTGAGAGACTTTTGATTTGGTTTTCAGCTTGTAAATTTAGATGAAGTCAGTTTGTCCAGAAGGGGAGACGCGTTTGAATTGAGACAAGGGGAGCAAGATCACATCACACAGTCTTCTCTCGATATCTCAGTCCAAGGCTCCCTTCGTACATGTTGACACATTCTGGTTGCTTCAGAGCATGGTGCTGGTGCATGGCGTCACGGAATTGCAGAGACTAAATATGGCTTCCGTCTCCTGGCCATGAAATGTACTACACACTTCGCATGTGCAACTCACGGGGCATTGAACTGCACCTGAACACACTGGGTGCCACTCTGAACGATCCCTAAAAAAATCTCAAATCAGAGGAATATTTTTACTTAATATGTGAAACTGTAGTTAAAGCGAACGGGCAGTAAAGTGGAGGTGAGATTGATCAGTATCACAGAGATGGTCCTATTTGCAAAGCTGTTTTTCTTGTTCCCTTAAAGTTACCGAGTCTTAGTTTATTTTTCAGAGGTGTTATAAAACAGCTGAGGAACCGAGACAGTTGAATTGCTGTAGAAACGATTCATTTATTGAAACCCTTTTTGCTTATCCAATCCAGAAGATCTAGCCAAAGGATTTCATGTTTTCACAATAACTTGTATAATAAAATGTAGGTTTGCCAGTCCTGGCAGCTGAGGTTTTATTTTTGTTCAGTTACAGCAGGGAATGTGTGAAAAAAAACCTGCTGTCTTCTTTTTCTCCTTGTAAAGTGTAAACTTGTGCTATATTTTCCTGTTAGTGCGAAAGCTTTCAGTAAAATCTATGTGATGCATGCAGTCACAAATTGCGAAATCTCCTTGAAATGGAGCGTACAACAGTACCTCAGTTCCCTCTGATTGGTAAGTCTAGGTCTGAGTTCATCCATTTTGTTTTCGACATGTTAACATTTGTTGGGAGTATGCAGTGGACGGCCTTCTTGAAGCTGCACTATTTCAAACTCACTTTCAAGCCAACACGTTTTCCACGTTTGCTTCATCAGAGCAGTCCCCGATGCTCATCACTGTACATTCTGTGCATTCTGAAAACAGGATATAATAAAACCGCCTGCATTAGTAAGCCGCATTTAAAATTAATTAGCTGACTTCGTTTGATAGTCTGCAGCTAATTAGTTGACTTTTATTGGAACACTTTCCTTTTAACTGTAATTCCATTTTATCACATTTTGTTTTTATGTTTACTTGTCTTCAGATAAACATGCAAGTGTAATGTCATTGACAAGGACTATCTGTCAATAAAAGAAGGGAAAGTTTGCAAAGAAATCTGTCATACATGTTTGGACCAAATGAACAAATATCAACTGATATAGGTAATTCAACTATTATACAAAATCTACAATGAACTCTGCCCTCTTCTACCTTTCTGATTTCCAAACAGATTAACAAAAGCATTTCTTTCGACCAATCGAGTTTACTTTGTATGTCCGATTGTTATGGACTGAGGAAGACACCTCAAAACATTTTTTTTAAAGCAGATAGCTCAGACCTTAATTTTGCTGTTTGTTTAAACAGCTGTATAGTTGTGTAAAATAGCTGGGTAGACTGCCAAGTTTGAAACAAACACAACTTAATTACCAAAACACCGAATGAAACACAAAGAACAGAAATTAGAGTACCTGATAACTTACTCTAAACAACCTCGAATTAATGATGCTGTTCCAAAAACACACACATCCGTCAGCACTAACAATAAAACATGACACGGTCTTACAGTTTGTAAGGACAGATATAATTCCAGCAGCTTGGTTTACACATCTTCTGCTGTAACGAATCCAAAAAACCTCAGCTGCCAGGACTGACCACCCCACCTTTCATTATACAAGTTTTTACTAACATATGAAAGCCTTTCAGCTGAGTTTCATCTGTTTAGGGGTAAACAAACAAAAAACGGCCCCAATAAACCATTCATCTCTGCACCAAATCAACCGCTTTGCAGCTTGGGCTGTTTTATACCACCTCTGAAAAATATCAAGGACACTATAACTTTGAGAAAAGGAATTAACGTTAATGAAAAGACAAGCTTTGTTTGAGCTCTCCCTTAATTAAAGAATGAACTATCAATATCCAAAGCTGGATTAAATTTTAAAACGCCTTGAAATTTTTGATTAGCACTCTCAAATACACATATATGTTAAACTGATTGCATGCATGGAAACAGGCTCAACAAAGTCGGATCCAAAGTTGGCACACCCACAACAAAACTTCTTACTTGATTCTCGACAATACATTGACAATCACGTTTTCTCAGCCTGCCACATGCACAATGTTCAAATTGAATGGCTGTAACAGCAAGCTTCTTCTAAAAAGTCTGGCAGTTTTGTACTTAAATTTCTCCACTAAGATCACTGGGTTATGATCAGTAGGTACGATTGACTTAGATGTGTTACTGGTAACGTAAACACTGAAATATTGCAGGGCCAGCACCAAGCTTAAAGTCTTTTACTCAATTGTTAAATATTTCTGCTAATTAACATGCAATTTGCTGGAGAAATACCCAATTGGTATTTTTAACTTCTCATCGTCTTACTACAGGAGCACAGCACTGGCACCCACATCACTAGCAATGATAGCTACCTTGAAAAGTATGGGGTTAGCAGGTCTGGTGAATGCCGAAACAGTGGTTAATACAGTTTTCAGGTGGTCAAACGCCTTCCGACAGTCCGGTATTCACTGAAACTTCTTGCATTTCTTTAGTAATACAGTGAGTGGAGGGGAAACACTGCTAAAATTCGACACAAACTTTAGATAAAATCCACTCAGTCCCAGGAACAGCAGTGCAGCATTTATTGATGATAGAGTGGGAAATTCCCCCAAAACTTCCGTTTTCACATCCCGTCAGGACATTTGTCCATGTCCAATAACATAGTCCTGGAAGGTGACGTAGGCTTTGACAAATTCACTTTCAACTCAATTTTCCACCAAGCCTGCCTTCGATAGTTGATTGAACAAGTCCAGTATTTGTTGTGTATGTTCCTTCCAAGAGTAACTAAAAAGGACCGGGTCATCAGTGTACACAACACAATTGGGTAAACCAGCAATGATCTTATTAGTTGGCACTGAAATGTAGCCGGAGCACCTTTCATACAAAAGGTATGATGTCAAACTGATACAGTCCACTTGGCATTATGAAAACTGAAATTGCCGTTGCTCATTTCCACAGAGATTTCCTGACAGTAACCTCTGAGCAAGTCCAACTAAACATGTAAATTTCTTGCCCCACATTTTCAACATAGTCTTCCAACCAAGGAATTGAATACACATCAGTCTTTGTAACTGGGTAGACATTGCGCTAGTCCACACATCACCATTGGATAGTATGTGGTTGTGGCACCATTACTGTGGTTGAGCTCCAGTCCATGTAACTTAATTCGATTATGTCATCTTGGAGCATGTCTTTCTGAACCTGTGTCAGATTTTAGAGGGTTCTGCCTATAAGGATGTTGCTTAGTCGGAAAAGAATCTTCGATATCATGCACAATCAGTTGAGTATTTCCCAGTTCATGTCTGCATAGCTCCCATGTGATTGTAATAACACTTCCAAGTCATTTCAATGTTTCTCAGGAAGGTAACACAATACATTACCCCAATTTTTGACATTTTGCACAATGTCTTACGTAATTTGGGGAATGTCCTATTCTGAATACTCTGAACTAGTGTTTTCTTTTTTCAATCACGAACACCATCTCCTCTTGCTTTCCTTCCCTGTCTAATTACCTTTTGAACATATTCACATGACACACTCTGCGAGATTTCTTCCTGTCTAGAGTCCTCCTCAAGCAGTTAATGTCCATCGATTTACTTTCGATTTCATAAAGTCCACTAAACTTTGCTTTTAAAGCCTCTCCTATTACTGAAAGTAGCACTAATACCTTACACCCGAAAGCAAAATTGCAATTTTTGATTTCTTATCCACTTCCTGTTTCTTTGAATGTGTTTTCTGTTTTGCTGTCTAGCAAAACTTAATTACCAAAACAACGAATGAAACACAAAGAACAGAAATTAGAGTACCTGATAACTTACTCTAAACAACCTCGAATTAATGATGCTGTTCCAAAAACACACACATCCCTCAGCTGGCGAGCTCAACCAAGCCAATGTCAGGAGGGACTGCCAAAGTACCGCAAGCTCATTCTCCTGCACCACTGAAGTACCGAACAATCTGGTCCATGGCTGCACAAAAATCAAAGGCAACTACCATTCCATCCACCGTGACCACTGTGAAATCTCCGAGAGCAACATCATGTTTCTCCCCCCAGATTAAAAGAAGAAAGTGGAACTGGAGGATCATTCACAAAAATAAGTGCAATGCTGGTTCAAAGGTGTGGAAGACCGTCTCTGATGCTGCATGAAATCAGTGAACTGGTATGTGTTCAATTACTCAGAAAACACACATGAGTACCCCGCCACTGTGACGGATTTGATTAGCAACTGCAAGGAGTACTATGTGTCAAAGGATGCAATTCATTGATTACCAAACGGAAACATTGGATGAACCAGGAAATCCATTCCCTTCTGAACATCAAACGTGCTAAATTCTAGTCAGACGAGCCAGACCTATGTACAAAATGCAAATATGAACTCCTACAACCCATCATGGATGGTAAGAGATAATACTAGATTAAGTTAGAGGCCCAAATCAACAAAACAGACTTCGGACACCTATAGCACGTTCTCAACAACATTATGGATTACAAAATCAAGCAGAGCAAGTTAGTGGACAAAGGTAAATCCCTCACGAATGCTCTCGATGCTTACTATGCTCAGTTTCACCAGAATACCAGAGGCATGGTGACACCTGCCCCAACCTGTCCGGTCCAACTGGCGGAGGTATTCACCGACATCTTCAAACTTTCCCTCATACAAGACAAACTATTGACCTGCTTCAAGAAGTTTATCATTGCAATGCGATTTTTAAAAAGCACATGCAATCTTCCTGAATGGGTCCCATCCAATGTTTCTGACCTCCATACTGATGCAGTGCTTCAAAAGCCTGGTCATGGCCCATATGAAATTCTCTCAGCTTGGATTATTCTCTGAAAAAATGCCTACTAACGTAAGAGATCCACGCTGAATGTCATATCCCTAGTCCTGCACTCATTCCCAGAAAATCTGGATAACAGAAGACCTACATCAGACTTCTGCTCATCGACTACAGCTCAGTTCTAAATGTCAATGTCCTCCCGAGACGGTTCTCAAAACTCTGAAACCCTGGACTTTGTTCCACTCTCTGCAACCGGCTCTTCAGCTTTTTCAAACACAAAGTGCCATTAGTAAAGTTAGGTGACTACACCTCCTGTACTACAATATAAGAGCCCCATAGGATGCGTCCTAAACCTCCAGTTGTACTCCCTGTACACTCACGAGTGTTTGGCCAAATTCTGAAGAACGCCATCTCCAAATTTGCGTTGGAGACCACTGTAGTAGGGCCGATGTCTCATAATGACGAGCCAAAATACAAAAAGGAGATGGTGCTATTTCTCTCACACAATCGGAAGATGAAAGAACTGATTTCTAACTGCAAACTAAAAGAAAGAGAATACACCCTAATCCACATCAACGGAGTTGAGTTTGAAAGGTGGAAATCCTCAAGTTCCTCAGAGTGACGATAACCAACAATCTGTCCTGGACTTCCCACATAGATGAAACTGTCAAGAAGGCACAAAAACGTCTTTTTTTTTCGTTTAGGTTTGCCTCTTGTTCAAACCTCGTGACTGATGAACACCATTTGATCATGTTCAAATCGTGACAGCTATGTCAAATGTGACAGACTGAATTATAGCTCAGTTTACAGCTGACATTTCATCACTGACCAAAGCAGCGATGTTGCCATTTAGCCCAATATGCATTCTGCAGTCGATCCTCAGTGAAACCAGGAACACATCAATATGTCCACTGATAGTCATTAAAACTCAGAAAGACGATGTTAGAGAATTGTATTTATTTTCCCATCTAAAATTTGATGAACCATGAGGAACTTCACCAATTTTTACAGATGCACAAGTTGACATCATGATGTCTGCGTGCCTGGTATGACAAATGCCCAGAACCTAAGTAACTACAGAAGATTGTGTGCACAAACCACAAAATCATGCAAGCCACCTTTCCATTCATGAACTCCATTTGCAGGCTCATTTCTGCGGAAAGGCTATCAATTTATTTGAAACCCATCGTACTCTGGTAATGATCGCCTCCAACCTCTTCCGTCAAGCTGAACATGTAAAAGGTTGAAGGCATGCAGCAGTAGTTTCAGGACAAGCTTTTTCCAGGCTAGTGTAAAACTGACGAATTAGAGAACAAAGAATATAGAGTATTTTCCCAAATATGTCCAAGTTTGCCAGATGGGAAAATAAACACAATTCTCTAGCAAGGTCTGGCTGAGTTTTGATGACTAACATTGGACACATTGAGGTGTTCCTGCTTTCACTGAGGATCAACTGACAGCTTTATATCTACCTACCAGCATGCATTTTGAGCAAAGCGGCAATATCGCTGCTTTGGACAGGGATGAAATGTCAGGTGGAAACGTAGCTATAATTCAGTCTCACATTTGACATAGCTGTCACGACTTGAACATGATCAAACGCTGTTCATCAGTTCCGAGTTTTAAGCAAGAGGAAAACCTGAACAAAATTATTTAATTCAAATTTTTAATCTCTGCTGTCAACCCTTTGTTCTGCTTTGGAAACGATTAAAGAGGAAACACGACTTAGCCAACATCTGCTTTAAACGAAACGGAATTAGAATTGCTGGTCTATTGTACTGTTCTAAAGCTGATCTTGCGCAGTAACCTTTCTCTGTGCATATCCGACTCATAAACGTCAAGTTGTCAGCGTCATTTAACTGTTGCCATGCGTGTTGTATTAGACTTATTAAAGTAAAACAAAATACGCTTACCTAGAAGAAGCAATGCATCAGCCCCAGCAAGAACGTTAACACATTTAAACAGGCTTAATGAGGAACATGAATTGACTATCAACAGCTTACCAGGAATTCCAACTATTGCAAGAATAGGGTAGTAAATGTTTTCTATTTGTATAATGATGGGCTGCTCCATCTTCTGAGAGAAGGGCAGTACTGCCGTCGTAGATGACACTCGAGATCATCTTCTTTCAAAATCTGGAGTAACTTATACTGAAAATAAAATCGATTGTCGGCATAAATATTGTGCAATTATTGACATTAGTTTTAGATCATTGAACAAACATGTTCATTGATGTCAGAATTGTTCACACCCATGAATAAATAGAAATAGCTGGAAGTCAAAATTCCAGTCAAAATAGGGATGTCTGAGTTGTAGTGTTGATCATATCTTTATCATGATACTTTATAAAGGTTGTGTTGAAGAACCTAAGATAGTCTTTCAAAATGATATCTGGAATAACTGATCAATAAAGGAAGGTTGATGAAATAAATTCACACATTTCTACTGCATGAGTGGCACTCAACATTACTGAAAATACGTTTTTATATTAAAATAAAAAAGACCAACAATACAAAGATTTTACAGGTAGAACGATACAAATAGAGCTCAGAGAAATACATATAATCACATATTTAAGTTCATTGCAAACACACAATGAGCATTATGGTTGAGTTTAAAACCACGTTTCGAGGACATCCCCATTGATTTTAATAAAGGAATAGACTTGACCTTGACCTGAGACGTGTTGATAAGGGATTTGGCTTCTCTTGAGATTGGGAATGAGACAAGTCCTTCATTATGTTTCCTGACGTCACTAAACGCAGCTTCATGGTCCTCGAATGAGACTGCGGAGATGATATTTTCATGCATGTACTGACGTTTTCGCAAGCGGATCCGATGTTGTTTCTTTTTTCTTAAATTTGAAATTGTTAAAACGTTTTTAGACCATTCTGCAAACAATATCCACATCTAAGGGAAGTTTGATCTTGAACATACTAAAAATGATGACGATGAAGTTGGGAAGTATCTGAAAGCGATGCCTTGTAAAAGTTTGCCCCCATGTTGACTTCAGATTATTCTGAGATATTACCATCAGTGAGAAATGTTATCTAATTCTTGCTGTTGAGAACATTGAAGATAGTTTGAATTTCACGGGAGAGCTTTCGTTTGAATTGTTCTTCAATTAATTTTTCATAATATTTCTCTTGGCATTGCTGAGCAGTGACAAACATGTTCAGTGCTGTCTCAAGACAACTATTGTGGCAAATTTTAACAATATACCTTCCATTGTATAATGATATGCATGAGGAAGAAAACGCTTTCACAAAACAGTAACAAATAAAAGTTCGCCAATGTAATTCCTTAAGATGTCAACATAGGTTACAAGATTGGAGACAATATTAAACAGGGACAAAAATCCTGAAAGCTTTAAAATGTAGTGTCAATTGGAGTCCAGGAGGCATTTAGAAAGAAAAATGTAAAGGAGACAAAGCAAGTATCTTACAGGCGTTCAAAAACGAAGCATCATTAAAATGAACTCGTCGTCTAGGATGCAAGTCTGTGGAATTGATGATGGAGCATAACAGAATGTAAGAGAATACAATAGATACTTTTGTGATTTATTTGTAACTGAGGAGACAAATAACATCCATGAAATTCAAGTGTATCAGGTGATTGAGACAACACCCTGATTCTAGGAGGGTGAGAAGAAGAAAATGCACGTCTTTATTAGATGATATTCTGGAGGCTATTGCTTTGTAAGTTACAATGTAACACTTAAAAGGTATCAATGCAAGAATGAAAGACGATATGGTTTATGAAAATGGAATTATGTTATCGAATGTACTGGAATATTTCGAGAGCAAAGCAAGGCATCGATGAAGCGGCATGCAGATTTGGAGTGGCATGCAAGCAAGACCAGGCAAGATGGCAGTTAACAAAATGATTTGAGCGCTTTGGAGTATGAAAATATGCCGACATGTTGAAGAGAGAGGTCAAAGAGCAGTCTGGAGTTCTGTGTTTAGCCGTATAATCGATGTAATTCAAACTCTACCGCACATGGTGGAGATGCCAGAAACCAAGCCAAACCTGCCCTTCACGTAGGGCCCAGTTGCTGTCTTCATAGTCAGCCCAAATCTGAAGAGAGTTCAGTACAGTAAAGCAGTTTTCTACATTTTGCCTTCTAATAATCATATACTATATTATCACTGTACCTTGTCACTTCTTATATGCATCCAATTCTGTGAAACACCTGATCAATGAAGGACACACTTATTGACAGCCTTGGTTTGTCCATGATATCATGATGATTATCAAACATTGTAAATATCAGAGTAAAAAAGTGTAGGTTCAAAAAAGCACAGCTGTTCAGGCAGAATCCAGGGAGCAGGAGAGTCAACGTTTCGAGCATAAGCTCTTCATCAGGAACTCCTGCTGAAGAGCTTATGTTCAAAACGTCGACTCTCCTGCTCCTTGGATGCAGTCCGACTGACAGTGCTTTCCCAGCACCACACGTTTTGCATCTGATCTCTAATACCTGCAGTCCTTACTTTCTCCCAATTTTTGCAACAGGCCTTGGGATCTTACAACATCGATTAATTTCCATGTAAAATTAGTGATTATCTAACTTTAGACTGGCTTATCTGTAAGGACTACTCGGATTTTATTAAGTTGTTTCAGGCATTGCTGTCCCTATTAATTTCTGTTACCCATCTGAGATTTCCCACTCTCATTAATCACATGAGATACAAAAGGAAGGAAGTTCTTACTAACTGCTATAATGTTCACAGTATTAGTTCCGATATAACTTAATTATATGCAAAGCTTTATATTTGGACCTACTGATAGCATTCTCTAGCTGATCAGGTGTAAGCAGTTTCTGTCCCACCTGATCTTGGAGGGTCACTATCTTGCAGCTGAGTTACAACTTATTCCAGTGGCATGCAGTCAGTTCTGCCATAACACTACAGTTCTATTCTCATACAATCCCATTTACACGAAAATCCCATGATAACAATACCATTTAAACTTTTGGGCCTGGAATCGCCCTCTCAATAACACATGTATTGAAAGTTCACCTTATTGATATATTGGCCCCAATTCATCAATTGTGTTTTACTGAATTCGCATTAATGAAACACGCACTATTGCAGAATGACCTATGTCCAAACTCTGTTCATGAATTAATCAATATAATCTACTTATAATTCCAATGAATTAGTTCTGGATAAAATGTAGCATACAGACTATTCCTTGTGAGCAACAAACTAGAATCTGGACGAACATTCAATAGGTGGGATTAATTAACTTTACCCTGACATACCCTTAAACCTAATCAGACAACTTTTATTTTCATTATGAAGACGAAAATTTCATCATTTTCAGAGATGAATTAACTTGTTTGATATTCTACAATTTTACTTGGCATAAACGCACACTTAACACTTGTTTCTGTTGTTGCAGGATTTTACTTTTCTTCATCACACTTGCAACAAAATTCAGGCTGTCTGCTATCACACATCTCCTTTCGTCTACGCGTACCTACAACTATTGTTTTCACAGAACTCTCTGAATAATAATTCATAAGATTCCTTGTTCTGAGTGGACCCTGTTACTTTTGGATAACTCCTCCTGAAAGCTACCATTGTGTAATACTATGTCCTCATTTTAATGCTAGGATGAAGCAAGCGAATTTTGTTCCTGCAACAATGTCAACGCTAATGGATGACCATAATCTGCTGCCTTTTACCAGGGGCTGCCCCAATATGACAGGTGGACATGCCGGACGCCAGCTCGAGAAGAGAGCAAATGCAGTTGTGATGTGAGCAAATGAAATCAAATGATTAGGAGATTGAAGTATAATTTGCTTAGATGCTCACTTCTAAGTTGGAACAATGACTTTCAATACATTACAATCTCATGGAACTGACTCCAGAACTACAGTCGTTTTGTAAAATAACAGTCAACGTTTACTGTCACCAGATAAATTGAGAATAAATGGGAATTTGTCCATTTTTTAACACATGCAGATACCAGTTTTTCATTGAAAGGCAGATTCTTCACACCACTCTGAGTGTGTGTTAGTAAATAAATCACGAAATGCTACTATGTATTTCGAGCAGCTCTTAAAAATGTGGATGGAATATTGCTGTTCCATGGGAAGTGGAAAGGTAACAAATACAAGGATGATTTGTTATAGGCGTTACTGTGCATTTATGGAACTTTATCATGAATGTTCGTCCAGATTCTAGTTTGTTACTCACAAGGAATAGTCTGAATTCTACCTTTTCTCCAGGACTGATTCATTCGAATTATAAGTAGATTATAATGATTAACTCATGTACAGAGATCGGACGTATTGAATTTCTGTGAACTTATTTGTTATTATGTAAAAGAAAAATGAGAAGAAAGCTAATTGAAGCACATAAAATCCTGATCCAAGTTGACGGCATGAATGCTGATTGGATATCTCAATTTGTTTCAGAGAATAAAAATAAGACATAGATGAATATAAACAGCCTCTTATTTGAGGTAGAAATGAACAGAATGGCGTTATTTTTCGTTTAGTTTTCTGAAGTAAGCTCGCCGCATTCAAAACCAAACCTTGTGCAAACCCCACTGATGCTGCCAGAGTTGTTTCATTTCGCCAGCAATTATTGATTCAGCTTCCAATCAGAGGTAGTTACATTTGTTAAATATTATCAAATTGAATTATGAAAAACTGAAGAGCAATGCACCACAATTAGATAATCTGTGACTTTGTTAACTTATTGAATTAGGCAAAAAATCCAGACAATGAAAATGATTTGGCTTGCTGATGGACCACAAGGCTGGTCAATCATTTGTAATCACAATGCCTTGTATTGAACATGAGGTATTGTTATCTGTACTGTTTAAATTACTATGATTTCTTTAGTATCCATAATAGACCTAACTTTGGCTGACTCATAATTAAGTAAAGTTACATGAATGCACAATTAGAGGCTCTCGTAGTCATTTCCTAGATCAATTATTTCTTAACCCAGCCTTGATTATTTGACCCAATAGTCGGGTAAGCATCCTCTTCAAATATGCATTGCAGATAAAAATATATAATTTATTGTGCGCATGAGTTCACACATTTTTCTTTGAAAGAATGGTTATGATAGATACTGTCTACTCCAATTCTTTTAATATAATTTTTCAATCATGCAACCTAGCTGACCAACATAGTATTTTAAATAACAGAAACACAGCTTATTCTTTACAGATTTTTAAGATGATGCAGTAAGTGACTGACTTGTACAAGAAGCACAAGTTGAAGACCAGTCAAATGCGTGTGCATATTCATATTTGGCGCACCACCATGTCATTGTGAACTGCTATTTTGATCGATGATATTGATTATCTCGCAATTGTAAAACCCAGATTACGAACGAGTAAAATAATATCCTAAGACTGAGTGAACTGCATCATTCATGATTTTCTTTCAAAAACTTTGTGTCTCCAAAGGTGAAATCTTACATGTGTTCCGAGAATCCCGTTTCGTGAGTTGACATCAGGCATAGATAATTTTAATAACCAGTAATCTCAGTTATTATAGGCCAATTTTTTTCTGCTTAATCGTATAAATTGTCGAAAATCGATGACAAATCTTGCGATGTGATTGGACCAAGTGATTGTAACAAGGTACTTATACCGACATTGACATCAGTGGATGAAGGATGTTTGGGAGAAAAGGACAGGACAGGAGGGAGGCAGCAGGATGTGTCAAGATGAGCAACCAAGCTGAATCCGTCAGGACACTGTTGGGAGTATTCTTTTAGAATAGTATGCCTAAGGAAGAGACTAGGGCATTTTACTTATTGCTATTTGCTTGATAACTCCTGACCTCTCAAATCACTAAATATTAAAATAATTGTTTTCAAATGAGTAATGCTGCTTTTCATTGAGTTTTGAAGAAGGAATTATACTGGAGGCTTTCCCTGTCAAGTGCATGATATATTCATATTGAAATGTAAAATGAGCCCTGTTTTTATGGAGACTGATAGGAAACATAACCGCTGAAACAGTCTTCATCAGGAAATCTCCAAATGAATAATTGAATGTTTTTGTCCTATTGAATATTTACTTCTTCAATGATAATTCTGTTAAGCCTTCTTTGTAACATACTTCTGTTTCCACCATCTACCACTCAATTCTCTGTATGTTGCACCCTCAAGTAAATTGCTGAAAAGTTAAACGCAAATTTACATCGACAACAATCTACCGACATGGTCTTAGATGTCTGTGTCAGCTGGGAGGGTGGAGGAGAGTGAATACAGTAACCTGGAGCTGGGGGAGGAGAATACAGTACTCTGGAGCTGGTGAGGCAGGGGGAATATAGTGATGACATCAGAGATTTTTTTCACCACGCAGTAGGAAACTGGCACCGGCAGCTTGACATTTTAAAAAGCGCCATTTCAACCACAGTATGCACTGCAGATCCCACCAAATTTTAATACAATAATATCATGAGAAATATTAAAAGGATCACGGCATTATTCCCTCCAGCCTCCCTAATAGTTATGTGGGATCATGTATACTTCCTTACCCTTTCCCATAATCTTTGATTTATTTATGAATCAAGAATCTACGTCAACATGCATATTGATAAGACTCTGCTCACTCAACTCTCTCTCTCTCTCTCTCTCTCTGTCTGTCTGTCTGTCTCTCTCTCTCTCTTCGTGACGGAATCCCAAAGAATCACAACCGTCTCAGAGACGAGATCATCCTCACCTAACTCTGAATTTTGATGTTCTTTATTTGAGAATATGTGGTATGGTGACGAAATCTTTCATGAGGGGAAATACATTACAACAGTTGCACTATTAGGCCTCTTAGGAATTTTATATCTTTCTTGGGATTTCAACCAGTACCACGTGCTAGTCAGAGTAGCTGAGCCAGGATAGTTAGGATTAATGGGTACCTTGAAGGGTGAAGTGGGGAGATTCAATTCATGGAACATTGAAACCAGCTCTGTGGGAGGGTGGATCCAGACAAACAGTACGGAATGTATTTGGGCAGGACTGGAACCAATGTCTTGGGTAATTGCTTCCCAGTGCTGCTGGGGTGGTGGTGGTGGTGTGTGTGTTGGGGGGGCGGGGGGGGGGGGTTAAACTAATATGGCAGGGGAATTTGAAGCAATGCAAGAAGTCAGGAAAAGTAAAGTAGGAACAGAAGCAAAGGACGGTAAGGGGAAATTTGAAAGTGGAATGAGGAGAAACCAAGGCAAAAGTCCAAAAGGCACATACTTCACAAGAGTTTTATAAGTGGAATGCATGCCAAAACTAAAAGAACCTGAAGATTCTGTCTCAATGTCAGTAGCATTGAACTAATAACGTTAAATTAACAAAACGACCCGTAAGAATTGGAGATGATGTAATTAGAATCCCAGAGACCTGACTCCAGGGTGAAAAAGGATGCGAAGTCAGCGCTGAGAGTTATTCAGTTTTCGGGAAAAATAGTTGGAAAGGAGAGCTAGGTGGGTTAATTTTGCCTGTTAAGGGCATAATTAACAAAAAAGTAAGGGAGGACATTAACCAGAATGTGTGGAATCTGTATTGACGCAGCTTTGGAACATGAACCGGAAAAAATACATGAGTGGGAGTTGTGTACAGGTGACCAAGCAGCATTTGTGGTGTTGGGGATTGAATCAAACAGAATGTTAGAAATGCATTCAGTAAGGGTCCATCAGTTATTATTGGCCTCCTCAATATACATATTGATTGGAGTAATCAAACTGGTAACAACATCGTAGAGGAAAATTTCATGAAACGTATGAGGAACGGTTTCCTTGTCCAATAATTGCACGAATCAACTGCAGAGCAAACCATTCGAGACTGAATATTATGCAACGAGAGAGGATTAATTCGCAAACATTGTTGCTCGAATCTTGGAGGTTAGAATTACAATAATAGTGTAGAAGTCTTTATTAAATAGGAGAGTAGCATGATTAAATCTGAAAATTGGATGCTAAACTTTAATAAAGTTCAAAATCGCACAACACCAGATTTTAGTCCAACAGTTTTATTTGGAGCTGGAAACATTGTGATGTCAGGTTAAAAACTGCAACCCCACCTGGAGCAGCTTCTATTGATTTGATTTGTTTTAATTCTATTTCCTAACTGCATTAGCATGGCATACATAGAACATTAATGTAAGTTCATAATAACTCCTTCATATACATATCACTGATATCAATTCAATCTATGAAACAATCTGTTAAATTCGCATTAACACATCTACTATCCCATTCATACGATCCAGAACATGTACGAAATTAAAGATGTAAATTAAAGATCTGCAACATAAGAGTTCAATGGAATAGTCTCATTTGCTTGTCTTTAAATTGTTTAAGAGTGTAAGAGGATTCTGATCCGTGTACACAACCGTCTCCGACATATTGTTGATGACATAAGTATTAAAATGCTGTAAGGCCAGCACCAAACTCAGCAGTTTGTTTTTTATCTTCGAGCATTTTGTCTTTTGGGAGTTGAGCTTCTCTGAAAACCAACCTACTGACAGTTCAATTCCATTAACATGCAACTCCAATTCCTATGTCATGAGTATCGATTGCAACTTTGAAGGGTTTCAAAACATTTGGTTTAGCTAAAACTGGTATGGTAGATAGTATTGCTTTTAAAGTGTCAAATGCCTCCTGACAATATTCTGTTCACCGACATTTTCTGTTCTTCTTCAGCAAATTTGTATATAGTGGCACTATGCTGCTGAAGTTTGGAATAAAAATCCAGTAGAATCTGCTTAGTCCCAATAATAGATGCAAATCTTTTTCGAAGTTGGTCGTGGAAATTCCTCGATGCCCTTTGTCTCCACGTTTCTGGTGTCAACCTTCCATCACCAATGCAATGTCTGAAGAATGTCAGCTCTGCTTTCACAAATATTGTTTTCTGTAAGTGTATTAACGGTTTTGCTTCGTTTAATCGTTCAAAGAACTCAGCCAGCTGTATCATGTGTTCTTTCCGGGACTCACTTAAGAACACTACATCGTTCAACGAGATTGCACAGTTTGTTAGTGCAGCCACAATTCTGTTCATGAGACTTTGGAATGAGGCGGGTGTGTTCTTCATTCCAAATGGTATCAATCTAAATTGATAAAATTTTTTATGGTTACAAATGCAGAAATTTATGTCGCTCTCTCTGATAAAGGTACCTGCCATTAACCAGCAATAAGTCCAACTTTGCGATGTGACTGGCTTGTCTAACTTTCTCTCTTCAGTCCTTCAGTCTTGGAATTGGGTATGAGGGCGTTATTGTTACGGCGTTGACAGTCCGATAGTCCATGCAAAATCATTGAGTCCCATTAGTTTTGGAAGATAAGACAATCAGCGAACTCCAATCACACTATTGCGGCTCAATGTTGTCTTCATTGAGTATCCCCTCGAACTCCTTCAGGACGTGTCTAACTTTGAAAGGATTATGCCTGTCGGTGTGTTGTTTTATCAGAACGTCATTCCCTACATCTACCTCATGCACAATAGCATCAATTCTCCCTATCCTATTCCTGCTGCATACTGCTCATACTGCTGCAACAAACCTTTCAACTGTTTTCTTCCTCCTGAGATAGATAGTTTACGAACATATTTCATTCCTCAAGACTTCCTCATTGTTAACTAATTTGAGGCACTTTAAACTCCATAACATCTGGATTTGATTCACCACTCTGCAAGGCTGTAACTACACCTGTTCTCCAGTTCCTTCTCCCTATATAATAATGTTTTAACATACTCATATGATGAGATATTTTCCTCCAATCCGGCATCTTCTCCAGATTCATCACCTGATTCAGCTTTTTTTCTCAATGTGAAGGGACCATTGAAACTATCTTTGAATGGATCTTCTGTCACTGGTGACGTTGCTAATGCATCATGACCACAGGAGATTGTGCGTATTTCAGACTGTGCATTCTTCATTTGCTGTTTGGCTAACTGAACAAAGCGATTTAATGTCTCCTTCACGTGCAATGCATAACCCGAGTGTGAAATCTCCGACTTTGGTCCTGTGAATTTCCCTTAATTAATTTCAAAGGGCCCCACACTTCATGTCCAAATATTAACTCAAATGGAGTACACTGAGTAGATTCATTTAGGGTATCATTAATTGTCAACTGTATGAATGGTACAGCGTTGTCCCAATCATTTGGATAATTCTGACAGTGTGCTCTCAACATGGCTTTCAGTGTCTAATGCCACATTTCCAAAGTTCCATGGAATTTGAGATGATGCACACTTGATTTGAAGTGCCATATACCTAAGGTATCAATGACTTCCTTAAACAGCTGAGAAGTAAAAATAGACCCTTAGTCTGACTGAATATATGGTGTAGGTTTGCTCGCTGAGCTGTAGGTTTGATATCCAGACGTTTCATTACCTGGTTAGATAACATTTCGACTGGGACAACACATCTATCCTGGGACAGGCTAAGCAAAAACATGCCAGAGAATTCCTAGAGGCCTGGCACTCCAACCACAACGCCATAAACAAACACATAGATCGACATATCATCTATCAATCCCTCAGAAAACGAACAGGAAATGACATCATCACAAACCCCAGAAACCCCAACCAGGACAATCATATAAATAGAAAGCAGGGGACAACAGCTTTGCTTCACCTGGAGGTCGCCACCGATGATGTTACCAAGCCGGGTAATGAAACATCTGGATATCAAACTTTCAGCTCAGCGAGCAAACCTACACCCTAAATCTCAACCTGAGCTACAAACCTTCACAAACCTTGCTGACTGAATCTCTCTGGGTAGCCCATATGGCGGGAAGAAAGCTATTAACTCTGCCACCACCCTTTTTTGCCTTAATACTCTGTAGTAGAATTACCTCCAGAAATCACTCAGACATATCGATTCCAGTTAGCGAGTATTGGTTCCTACTTGTAGTTCTGGGGAGAAGAACTATGCAATCAATCATCACCTACGTGAAGGATTCTTCACATGCTGAAATTGGCAACCAATGGCCTTGTTTTAATCCTGCCGGTTGTTTACCTACCATTGGGCATGTATGATACAGACATCAAACGTTAACCGTATCTGTGTACATTCCAGGTAAATAGAAACGTTTTTGTACCTTTGCCAGAGTCGTCTATGTACCTAGGTAAACTCTGACAGGTAGATCATGTGCTTCCCGATAGACATCCTCTCTGTATGCTACCGGAACACAATCTGATGCAATTCTGCTTATTTCTCTCCTCTGTACTAATCTGCCATGATCTCCATTTTCGTTTGAGGTTTGTATCTTTCAGAAAATAACACTCAGGACTGTTCTCTGACTCGTTTCCTAAGTACTCATCAACACACACACACACACACACACACACACACACACACACACACACACACACACACACACACACACACACACACACACACACACACACACACACAGTTTCGTTCATTGGCCTTTCAGGACTGAACACTTCTGCTTGTTCCTCTGCCTGCTCAGGTTTATCCTGCACCATTACGTCAGCTAGGTTGACATCTAACCGGAACTCAACTGCTTCATCTTACTCTTAAGTTTTCGCCTCGAGCTGTGACTTATGCAAGTGGAATCATGTTACGACATATTCTGGTAAAATGTCAGGGTGTTCCTGTTTTACATCCCCGGCTTCTGCTCAGCAAGCGGTGTCACTTCCACTTTACAATCTGCTAAATTGTTCGCAAGTCCAAGTTGAATTCCTGGACTAAGACTCTGTTAAACATTCACACTGTTAATTCCTCAGTATTGCATTGACATTCCAAACTGATCTTAGAGAGGGGAATGCTAAATTTCTGTCCATCTGTCCCACAAATTACCACTGCCTCTGGTAACAGGTCAGACAGATTGCAAATACGTTCATCTCCTATTATTAGAGACTGGTTAGATTCTGGATCTCTCACATTTATAGCTTCGTGACATTCTCTCCGTTCTTTCTGAATAACCTTTACCCACAGATGCGAATTCTTTATAAAGATAAGGCATAAATATTGCACGTCAAAAATGGCAATTGTGTTCATTACACATACTTGCACACACAGCACTATATAGTTAATTATGTACTGTAGTTCTGTGGTGTAATAGCCAGCTTTTAAACCATACCCATATGGATTACATTTTTCTGGCTGGAACAACATTTTTACCCAATTTCTTCTATTTAGTTTGATACCTTTGTTGAATGTACTGATGATAAAGCAGATTGTGCAAGCTAATTGTGACAGAAGAGGACTTCTCAGAGTAAACAGTGCAAAGAAAGACAAAGATTCAGCGATGGTGAATCTAAGAAAATCAATTGGTTTATTATCAACCATATCAGGAAATTTTGTAATGATATGATTATAAACTTTCTATCGCATGTTTATGTGAAATTTACAAGCGCACAATCTTTAGAAGCAAATTTCAGTTATCCGTTTATGGTCTGCGAACAATCTGTATATATGTTGTGGTGTTGTTCGCCGAGCTAGGAATTTGTATTGCAGAAGTTTCGTCCCCTGTCTCAGTGACATTCTCAGTGCTTGGGAGTCTCCTGTGAATGTCTCTCTCTCTCTCTCTCTCTCTCTCTCTCTCTCTCTCTCTCTCTCTCTCTCTCTCTCTCTCTCTGTCTCTCTCTCTCTCTCTCTGTCTCTCTCTGTCTCTCTCTCTATATATATATTCTTCGGCCTATGACTTTTTTGCATTAAAACGTCCATCTATACTGTTGCCAATTTTAAATTTCAAGAGGAGCTTAATAATTTGACAAATTATCCCTTCTGTATAATATTGAAAATCATTTAAGTAAAGAAATTGAACTGCATTTCATAAAATTTCCCATGAAGAAAATATAGTAAGAGCATTCCTAAAAATAGGTTCGTTAATGTTCCTGTAAATGTAGAAAATTATTTGACTCATCAATATTCACTTTCAATGACACATATGCGCTATGAAGTCAAATGTATAAGTTAATATTAACGTAAAACAAAGATTTTGTTAACTGTCTTTCATTAAATAAAATTATAGCAACACAATTAGTATATGAGCTGCCAATGGTATGCTTCAAAGTATTACAGAAAGAAATCAATTATTTGCAGCCGATACAGTAAAACTTATTATTCTCTTCCGTAGATTGGACGAAAATTTCAAACTCATTTTACAAACGAAACATAAAGGAAAATTATCCAGTTAAGTATCTGGCACTCAGGAAAGTGATCTTCTGATCTGTACTCACCTACTTGCATTTTATTTTGACGTAGTCAAAAGTGAGGACTGCAGATGCTGGAACCAGAGTCTAGATTAGAATGGCGCTGGAAAAGCACAGCAGGTCAGGCAGCATCAGAGGAGCAGGGAAATCGACGTTTTATGCAAAAGCCCTTCATCAGGAATGGAAACAGGGAGCCTCCAGAATAGAGAGATAAATGGGGAGGCGGGAGGGGCTGGGGCTGGGGAGAAGTCAGCAAAGAAACAACAGGTGAATTGGGGTGGGGATAGTAGTGATAGTTCAGAGAGGAGGGTGGGGGTAGATAACAAAGAGTACAATGGGTGGATGGAGGTGGGAATGAAGGTGATCAGTTCGAGGGGAAGGTGCAGCGGATAGGTGGAAAGGGAGATGAGCAGATAAGACAAGTCATGAGGACGGTGCTGAGCTGAAAATTTGGAACTGGAGAAAGGTGGGGGGGGAGGGGAAATGAGGAAACTGGTGAAGTCCACATTGCTGCCCTGTGGGTTAAGTGTTCCGACCGTGGTAGAACTCGCCATCGGTGTCAAGACTGGCTCGAAAGTAGAAGACATGGTGGCGATGGAATGTTGCTGTTTTTAATAGAGACCAGTGAGCTAATGGTGCCACGAGAATCAATATTCAGTCCATTGCTTTTGGCAATGTCGATAAATGAATTGGATATGTATATCGTGGGTATGGTTAGTGCGCTTGCAGATGACATCAAATGTGGAGGTGTGATGGTTAGCAAAGAAGGTTATGTCATAGTACAACAAGACTATGGTCATTTGCATCAAATGACTGAGGAGTATCAGATGGAAGTTAGTTTAAAAAATGATGTTAAGCATTTTGGAAAGACAAATCAGGGCAGGAGAAAAAATACTTAATGGTAAAGTCAGAGAGAGTGTCATTGAACAAAGAGACGTTGGAGTGAAGGTTCATAATTACTTGAAAGTGAAGTCCAATGTAGAAGTGACAGTGAAGAAAGCGTTCGGTATCTTGCCTTTATTGGTCAGTGCATTGAACATAATATTAGTGAGGTCATGTTGTGGCTGTATAAGACACGGGTTTGGCGACTTTTGTAACACTGCCTGCATGTCAGGTATCCGTGTCATCGAAAAGATAGTGTGAAACTTGCAAACGTGAGAAAATATTCATAAGAATTTTGTCAGGACTGTTTCGTTTGAGAAAATACGGACAGGTAAAATAGGCTGCAGTTGTTTTCCCTGGAGTACCGAAGGCTGAGAGTAGGCCTTATAAAATCAGGAATGGGAGGGATAGGGTTAATAGCTAAGGTCATTTCCCCAGGGTCAGAGCGTTTCAGATTAAGATGAGAAATGAAAGATTTAAAAGCAAACTATGGGGCAACCTTTTTTGCACATAATAAGAGGTACATATATCAGATGAGCTGCCAGAGGAAGTGGGTGAGTATGACAGAATCACAACATTTAAAAGGAATTGGCTTGGGTATATAAATATATAGGAACCGTTCAGAGTGATGATGGGCAAAATGCTGGTAAATGGAATTGACTAATTTAGGATATCTCATAGGTATGGACGCTTGGGACTGAAGGTTCAGATTCCATGTTGGAAAGTTCTATGAGGCTTTGCTTTACCTCTTATAATCCACAGATGTGCAGGTTATGCAGATTGGTGAGTCTAAATTGCCTTTAGCCTCCAGGGATCTGCAGGCTACGTGGATTAGCCAGTGTAACATGCCAGAAACGTCGATTCTCCTGCTCCTTGGATGCTGCCTGACCTGCTGCGCTTTTCCAGCAACACATTTTCAGCTAATTTCTTGGAACGTCAATTTTAGGGGCAGAGACATTTACGTGTGTATTTAGATACATTATTAAACCTGAAAGGCCAGACACAAAGTAAGACTGAACAGAACGTAAAACATTCAATGTTTCATCAAAAGATATTAGGAATAGGAGGTTATGTTTGTAATGCATAATTCACTACTTTTAATTCATATTTATTACTCTGTACACATAAGGAAAAAAGACATTGAAATCAAAATAAAACCATTGAGATGACTTCAAAGATGATTACCAGAAATTTTACAGAGATGACATACCTTCATTCTGAGGAATGATGAGGAAATTTGGGAACGTTTTCTCTTGACAGCAGGTGGCTAGGAGGAGCTCTGAACGATACTTTCAAAAGTTCGAAGAACCTCAACACAATTGACAGGGGGAAACTGATCAAGTGGCAGGGAGGATGGAAATTATGCTTTTTAAAATTGGTAAGTATTTTGTGCCTGGACTCCATGTTCTGAGAATTGTGGTGAAGACAACTTTAAACGAATGATTCGGGAGGGCATCGGATAAATATTTAAATTCAAGTCATGGAATCACCTGTGGGGTGTTATTTAATCCACCAACTACGAAGGCTCTTCCTGGCTGGCTGCATTGGACATGGTGCAGAGCTATAGTTAAAATTTGTGAGCAGTGTGCATAGTTACATTTGAAATTCATTGCAGGCAGGTTGAATCATGGAATTTTCTTGATGTGGCCTGTAATTATATTATGGTAATAAAATATTGCTAGTTTGCTATGACTGGTGCATAGTGCGTGTATAATTAGATAAGCAATTGAAAATCTGTGAGATAGCATGCAATGAGTCCTCCATAGAACCTCTCCATGGATTGTCCAAATTCACACCTTTTGGTTAACAATAGCACATAGAAACAGAGCAATGATATGGTGCAACCAAAAACACATTGCATCTGAGCATTC
Organism: Hemiscyllium ocellatum; assembly: GCF_020745735.1. NCBI lineage: Eukaryota > Metazoa > Chordata > Chondrichthyes > Orectolobiformes > Hemiscylliidae > Hemiscyllium > Hemiscyllium ocellatum. The sequence continues at coordinate 25,951,206 of NC_083435.1, read as the reverse complement.
TATCTTTCTTCCCCGCATCTGTTCCACAACCTTGCAAGTTACAGTATCTCAGGCGCAGTTTAAAGTAGCTTTGAAATAAGTTGACTTCGTTTTGCCTTCACAAACAACTTGTGCACATCATTCTCAAAGCACACAACCATTATGTCAGTGAATATGTTATCCTCATGTCTCCTTCTATTATTCTCTAAATCTATTTAAACTAGTGTGGGTTTTGCCTCGATCTGATGTGAAAAAAGGTATTTTTTGTCTAATTTGTCTTGACCATACTTATTTTTGTACAAGTGAATTACCGAATCTGTTAATTTCAAAGGGAAACAAGTCATAATTCTTGCACAATATTCTCTTCGATATGTAGTGACCACAAATCTGCACAAAGTTCGAGCAAAGGCCAAAAGACCGTGTTCTACACTTCTGGAACGATACCCATGTACCTGTACTCAAACTTCATCCATTTATTACAAACTTTGTAATGTTATTTTCATCATCATATTTCCCTTTCTGTTATCCTTCAACGATATTTCAACAGATGCTCCAAACTTTAACACTTCATCTGCAAACTCGAATTGTCCTCCATTCTGTTGCTTGCAGTCGAGCATTGTTTACCCTCTCCAATGCTTTACCACACACTTCTCTGAAGAGAAAGAAATTTGCCACTTTTGCAAATACTTCTTAATAACACCATGAGATATGTCTCTAACATTGAAATCTATTAATTTCATTGTCATACATCCGCTTTATTTTTAAGAGAGCGATGATTTCTGAAATATATGTGCCACATAGAAGCCAAATGATTGATCTCAGCACGATGTAACAAAGGACCTGAAAGTAAACACCATTGACTTGGAATAGAGACTGTTTTCCATTCACACACAAAAAAACATAACGTCTTTACTTTCTTTTATTCTTGCTTCATAAGCTTCAAGTACTATCCCCCCAAATTTGATAATGATGTACATTTCAGAATGATAGTTTTTTTCAAGGACTTCCACCTGTGTTCTACTAATTATTTCCATTTCTAACTTCCATTTTCTTCAAGTGTGATATATGCATCCGCACTTTTTACTTGTGAAGACAGAAACAACTTATTTTTTAATCATTCTCACAGTTTCTTCTCTTCCACATATAAATTGCCTCTTATACATTTTATGAACCCTAACGTGCTTAACGTTCAGTGGGTTCTTCATATGCAGATAAAGTAGCTTTTGTTTTTCTGTTAGCAGACTTTTTTTCCCAATCATATTTTATGTTTGCCATTTTCTTTTGTTTGGTCTTACTGTCTTTTTTTTTCTGTACTTCTGTTGGTTTTAAACAATAATCGATTTCCTAACTGTCATCAGCGCCATTTTGTTCCTCTTATTTTAGCCACTGTCTTCTGGATAATAGGAGGATTGTAGATTTGATGGTGAGTGTATTACGTTGTGCTTCCTTAGGGTAGTAAGACCCACAAGTTCAAGCACATTTATCCAACCTACCTTTGTCAGTTCATGCTTCAGTTTCAAAAGAGTGCCTACCCCATTGTATAATATCCGTTACGAATGTTTTGTTTTGTTTCTGAAGACAATGTTAAATTTAGCAGCATCATGCTGACATTATTTATAATTATCTTCTAGTGCTCCTTCATCTGCTTCATCTTATCAGGAAATCATTCATTCTAATTGTGCATATATATAAAAAATGGTTAAAGGTTTCAACTATGTCAACATTGAATTCGTAGTGTTTTGAGCTCAGAATACAAAACTTGAATACGGTAAGAGAATGCAATTGCGTTTTTTTGGTGATTCAGGTGCTTGGAATTATCATGTTAGCAACTTTGGCATTCTTCATTATATCTTTGGCTTTCAACATTGAAGAAATACCTGAAAATCAGTCGCAAATAATTTGGAATGGAACAAGAGCTAAAGTTGGCATTGCTAAGAAGTGATATAGTATTATTGCACTTGTACCAAGGAAACATGTATGCTTGTTTCATATTCTAATAAATGTCTCCACTTAATTCATGGTAATGAGATTGTTCAATAATCTTTTTCAAGTTTCTGTAATTGCATTAGATATTTTAAATCCTATTTTGATATGGACAACTGTCCATGCTTTTTTCTCCCCCCAATATTGTGACACTTAGAATTTTCAGACAACCTGTTATTCCCAATGAAGAGCTTATGCTCGAAATGTCTACTCTCCTGCTCCTCTGGTGCTGCCTTAATGGCTGTGCTTTTCCAGCGGCAAACCTTTGGATTGATTTCCAGCATCTGCAGTCCTCATTTTCTCCTCTTAGCAAATTATATCAAGAAAACCATGCAATCTGCCTAATGCTCTTGTTAATCATATCATCTTGCCTTTATCTCTCCACTCTTTCAGGCACTCTGCCTGTATATTTGATGAAAGGTTTTTGCCCGAAACGTCGATTTTCCTGCTCCTCGGAGTCTGCATGAACTGCTGTGCTTTTCCTGCACTACCCAAATCCAGAATATCGTTTCAAGCATCTGCAGTCATTGTTTTTTCCACGTCATCTTACCTTCCAAAACTTTACAGTACTTTTGTCTGGTAACGCGGTTATAACTCAAGAAGAAAATAGTAACACTGTTAGAAGATAAGTTACATGCTCTTGTATTTATTCTGTGGCAACAATTTAAATCATTCAATTAAATATCTTTCCTTTTTCAAGTGATTTCGGACTACTAAACGTTTCAGGTCACTGAAAATCCTTGCGTTGTTAATTCACTTTTTGCTTGTTCATAGTGAGGAACCGCATGTACGCTGAGTAACCCAAAATCAAGAGTCCATGCATAGATAAAGCACTCTGATATTTCTTCGTTTTTTTCTATGGTGGATGAACATTTGAAGTCTCGATTCACCTGTTTCTCTCCAAAAAAATGCAAAAAATATTTTGTTCACATTGCAATGTGGGTTCGTTTAACTAAGCAAATGAAAGTTATGTCGATTCTACTGAAAATATATTTTCCTCTTAACTCACGAATGTGAAAAATGAATATCCAAAACAATGAATTCAGATCTGTTGTTAGAAAGTGAAGAGAAAACAAAGTGATACTTCTGCAGTTTAGTTGTACACAAACAGTCACAGAAATTTGATAACAGTGAAATTGGATATCTATAGCTGTGGAACGTTGACACCAGGCATAGATCCCCAAAACACAACAACTTATTTTCATTCTTAGTGTATTGAGCAGAAGTTAGCAGAGCAATGTTCACAATCATGATGCAATTTTCATTAAGAAAGCTTTCGCTCTGGAAGCAAATCAAAACATTAAATTGCTGGACAGTCTCAAATGGTGTGTCAATTTTGTGGAAAGCAATGGAATGCAATATCCTCGTGATATTATTGCTATGCTGCGAATCCCGAGATGGAAGTATTGTTCCGATGACCCAGCTTTGAATCCCGCCTGTATGGGTGGTATCAGAAACAAATTTAATAAAATTTAGAGGAAACTACCAAAACTGGAAATAAGACAATTTATTCTACAATCTTCCAAGAAAGGGCATCAAATGCAGAAGCAAATGAGCAATGAACATTCAAACTGGTACACAGTTATACTTTTGAGCAGCGTGATGTCACCTCTTCTGACTCCTATTACCCAATCAACTTTATTCTCTGACGAAATTGCCATCTGCTCTTATATTTACTCCCCTATACAAATTGGCGACCCTTCCCTCTGTAAGTGCTGACATAAGGGAGATTTTGCTAAACTTGGATCTTGATGTTCCTTTCACTTTATGTATTTGTTTGTAACATCTTCCATTGTTCTTTGGTACATTCCATTCCTGAATATACGTTTTAAAAATGTGCCTTTTCTTGCCTAGTTTATGTGTTTCAGCTACCTCAGCTATTTTGCTGAGACTAAATTATTTACTAGAATAATTATGCACTAAAGTTAGTACCCAATTATCCACAATTATATACATTTCCTTAGTTTTTGCTGATTTAATTATTGGCCGCAGCTGTAATTTACCCTCGATTTATTAGCATTATACTTAAGCTTATTATCACTAACGTTTTCCTATATCTGTGAAGACAATACACTGCCCATTTCTCACAACTCCCGCATTTCTTTTCTTTTACCATTTGTTATTTTTGCAATTTTATTTTCTCCCCTCTTTCCACCCTAAGGTGCAGAGGTTCACACTCTTGCCATTTATGCCCTCCTATATCTGCCTTTTTTCAAACTCTATATGAATAATCTGCCACTCTCTCTTTCTTGTGTGCGCGCTGTTGTCATGAACAACATTGACTGTTGTCCTCCTAAAGACAATACTCATTATCTGCTTTAACACGTTAAATCCGATCATTAGAATACTACTATCAATAATGCATAGATGCCTAAATTAACTAACCACTTTCCCCAATCAGTCAGTCCCCAGTCGCCCCATCCCCATCCATCATCTTTTCGAAGTTCATCCCCAATTTTTCTTATATTCTTTATCTTTTTCTTTACTATTTCTGCCTTTTCTTCCACTGTGGAAGCGGTGTCTGGGATGAAGATTGCTCTTACCAATCAGAGCACAGGTTCCCCCTTTTTTCCACCAAGAGATAGTCTAAAGCCATTCGATTCTGTAAAGCTGTTAGTCTTGTAGCAATCATTTTGGTGGTTATGGCCAATATTTGGGACTGAGTTTCTCCCATTGCGTCGACGGTATCATTAATTAACTTCTCAAGGGCAGCCGCCAGTTTCTGTATTTCTATCTCTGCCCTTGCAGCGCCATAGTTTGGGAATAGCGTCCACAACAGACGGTCTCCTTCAGAGACCTCTCGTTCCTTACGTCTTATTCCACCCTCCTTTCTCAGGTTGTGCTCATGTTTTTCTAATCGGAGGTGAGGAACTATATAAGCGAGGTAGCAGTAACCACTCCTGCATTTCTGACTTTGAGGCAGTGTTTCATCATCATCATAACATGCATGCAGTCCTATACATTTGGTCACGTGAACGCATTCTTCTCCAGGAATAAATGGACAGGCCCTCAGGCCGCATACCCAACACTCTCCAGTCAACATTCGGGGAATGGTCGCGGCAGCGGCCCGGCCGGTGCAGACACAAGGTGACCCCGCTAATTGGAAGGGTGCGACGCCACTCCGACCACAGAAACAGGTGGCATCCACCGCTCCTTTCGCTGGGGAATCTCCAAGGCCTTCGGTAGCACCCTGGGTTTTCAGGACTGTTCTAGGGAACCAGCCAGCAATGTTATATTCACCCCTGTCAGAACTCCATTTTGTATCATTGAGCCCGAGTCAAATTGTAATACATCGTACACTTCTCTTTTGGTGAGCGGTATTACGAGATGGGGATCCAAATTCACCATGGTGTGGGATCTCTGCACAGACCCAGCAGTCGGAAAGTCCCTTTTGTTCAGCATAAATTTGGCATAGTGAAGTGAAGTGATTTTCCCCGCCTCCTTGAACAGTTAGTACTACTAACGTTACAATGCTATACCAGTACCAGTCCATCTCTGACCATTGCCTACCGTCCTGTCTATCTGTCTTAATCTTTTAGGCACCAGAGAGAGGTGAGTCCACGCAGCCCTTACAATCAATAACAATATCATCAAACGTTAAAAGAGTATTTTGTCTCAGTTCATTCCTTCTTTCTCAGCTTAACTTTCAGAGGGTTGTCTGTAAGTTGAACGTGCCACCCCGCCGATGGGGCGTTCACAGGACCTTTAACGCGAGCGTGATGACTCCACCCTTTCTCAACAGTCCGAATAACTGTCTCAGTAGTCAGGAGTGTGAGGAATGGTCCCTCCCAGCTCCGGTGGCATCCAGCGTCCATCTGCTGTCTTTGCAGCTCCTAAATCTTTTAGTCCCTTTTCCTCCTTTGCAGTAAACAACGGGGCACCCTGAATATCTGGAATTATAGCTATTAGGGATTGTATCACTGCTCCTTGTGGATTCAGTTTCGCTTCTTTAGCTACCTCATCGGCCAGTCTATTTCATCTTACTTCCGGTTCATGCCCCTTCTTATGTCCGTTTATATGAACTATCGCTATTTCTCTCGAGAGTAACAGGAATTCCAGCACTTGTTTTATCGATTCCTCATGAGCTAGTTCTTTTCCTCTGCTATTTATCAGTCCTCTTTCTTGCCAAATTTTTCTGAAGGTAAGTAACACTCCAAATGCATATTTGGAGTCGACATGACAAGCAACATGAGTTTGACTAGGACAACACTACTATTATAGGACAAGCCAAACAGAGAACAGCCAGGGAATTCCTAGAGGCATGGCATTCATCCACAGATTCAATCAATAAGCACATCGACCTGGACCCAGTGTACCGGGCACTGCAGCGGACAGCTGGAACTGACAACAGGAAGCGGCAGATACAAATCACTACAAATGCCAGAGGAAACATCACAGTAGCGCTTCACAGGAGGCTTCCAAGCACTGAGGATGTCACCTAGACAGGGGACGAAACGTCTGCAACACAAATTCCCAGCTCGGCGAACGAAACCACAAAAATACTATTCCTTTTTTTGTTGTTTTCTAAGGTTCTGAGAGCTCTTTCTAGGGCATAGAGTTCACAAGTTTGGGCTGATCAGCCGTTAGGCAGTTTTTCGGCCTCGATAACGCTTCCCTCTGTCCCGTCTACTACAGCATATCCATTGTGCCTTTTACCCTCAATCATCTGGGAGGACCCAACGATAAACAACAGAGCTCTGGCATGCAACAGTAAGTCTCTTAAGACCATTTGCACTTCAGTCTGATATTCAGTAATATCAAGGCAGTCATGTTCTGGATTGCCAAGCGTCACCCCTCTCTCCACCACAGAAATGCAGCTGGATTCAAGCAAATGTCTGTGACTAACACAAGGTCATCCTGTTCTATTAAGATTGTCTCATATTTTAAGATCCTAGAGTCTGTGAGCTATCGTCCTGCTTTCTGACTTAATATGGTCCATACCTGATGTGGGGTGCTGACTACTAAGGCTACCCAAAAGTAAGTTTCCGACTTTCTTCTACCAATAAGGCTGTTGCTGCCCCTGCTTGCACACACTCTGGCCAGTGATGTAGCTTTCCATTCTTTAATTAACAATGAATTAATGCAGTCATGTTTTGAATTAACCATGAATCTATATGACAGCTCACTGAGAATGTGTGAAGGAATCCTGCCAATTAATATTGATTCAGGCTAAAACGATTGATTTATTATAAATATTAATTAGTAATTATGTATATATTATATATTTCAGGGTGGAAACGCAACAAGGTGAATCAAACATTTTAACAACTGTAATCACACAATTCTGTTTGTTTAGCAGTCATTTGTGAATTCTCATTCTGTTTCTGCAATTGTTTTGCTCAACCACATTCATTTTAAGAACCTCAACAGATTCCACAGCATGATTTTCAGTTAATTTGATCCCCAATTTGGTGGAAATATGTCGTCATGAGCGCAAAACTGATTCTTCGTGCCTCTCATCACAAAACTGTTGCCATAATCCCAATTAACGTTTTCGTTCCCACTCCCTTGGACTTAAAGTTTAAGGATGAAATTGCTGCCCCGTATCGACTTGGAAAAATATGTCCTCTTTGTAAGGTCTCACCTTTAAATTTTTCAAGGGTTCCTGGTGGATCCCCGGGGGCAGGAACTCCTGACACCCTTATATTTCATCAAGATTCATAAACGACACTGCCTTTACTTCCTTTTTCTGATCTGGACACTCTCTCTTAAAGTGACCTGTCTTTCCACAGTAATAACATGCCGCCTGTGGGGATTTATACTTTGATCCTTGCTCCTGTCTACCTGATCCCTTAACATCTCCTTTTATTTTTGTCCTTTTCTTTATTACCTCATTAACCGTGGCTATCATTATTTTTGTCTTCTGTTTCTGCTTCTCATGTTACGTTGCCAGATCAATTGCTGAGCCGATTAAACCAACTGAACAGCTTTAGGGCCCCCTCATGGCCATTCCTCATCACCCAGTGTTTTGTTTGGACCTTGATTTTTTAAAAGAAATATTGCAATATTTCTTGTTCCCTGTAATCTCAAATACAATTAATCAATTTATGCTTGTCCAAATTTAAAGCCTGTTCCTAACTATACATTTTGCAATCTTACATGTAAATATACTTATATATTATAAATTCATTTATTCAGTGTTTAATATGTAAAATGTAAAATACATACAGTTCCCAACTTGGAAATCCACTGTAATTACCGGTTTTAGTCTCTTGATTTAAAACCAAAGTTAGTTTTCTTAAGTGGTCCTGACTAGTCATTGCTCAATTACAATGCTATAAGTCGTGAAATAATCAGAGCTGCCTTTAAAAGGATTTGTCTATTCAAGTTAAAGAAAACTTCTAATGCATGAATAATGGCCGAATCCAAGGTCACCGATTTTAACCATAAGATTTTTTTTTTGGATTTATTACAATCTAATGTTGAACTGAGACTTCAACTGTCCTCCATAAATCGCTTTTATGTAATAATAAAAGATATTAGTTAGAAACTGATAGTCATGACCTGTAAAAAGAGCAGGAGTTAACATTTTATTTCATAATCTGTAAAATCCTTGACCCTAAAAGAAATTTTATTAAAATTTCCATAATATGAATCAGATTCAAAACAGTCCGGGATCTCAAGCTCCAGGGAACAAAGCACAAACATTCAATCACCAACAAACAAATATGCATTCAAACCAAATCACAAAGGATAATACTTTCTACTTTGAGCTTCCCGCAATGACTCCTCTAGCTTTGGAATATTTTTTTCTGAATGCCTGGCTATAAGTTAGTTACAAAGTGTACCCTTAGTATCCTTTCAGCTACGAGTCCTTCTGACACGAAGCATAATCTGATTCCTCCTGACCGTAAGGCTGTTTTTCAATGACATTTTATCATTTGTTTTTTTATCCTTTCCTCACGTCCGAGGATTGTACTTACAATATCTTAACATTTTTCCTAAAGTACTGTCCGTTGGGATGTGGTCCTCGGATGTCCCTCTCATGTCTCCTTCGACACTTAATCAGCTATTCTTATTTCCCATTTTAATACTCGGCCGTTTCTTTCTGTAATTTAATTAATCTTACTGAGGTCCGGTGTCAACTTCTTCCACACCCACTTCAGGGTCCTGGCCTTCGCCTCGGGGATTTCCCCTCTTAACAACCGGTCTAAGGCTAGGTAGTCGAATCAGGTAGAGACCTTACTCATCAGATTAATCTAGCCAATTAAATACTTTATTTTATATATTGCCAATTCCCCATACTTCTCATACGTCCCCGACCACCAAGGCAATACTTAAAGGTCCATTTTCTTTACCTTGTTCTGTGCACAGAGTTACCTGGTCGTTTCAGCACGCCCAGTCCCGCAGCAATACCCGGATATATCCACCTGGCAGCAACTACCGCTGCCTACCTTGCCTTAGTCGCCCGGAACCCCGGTTCCCCGGATTCCCGGATATATCCAACTGGCAGCAAATACCGGTGCCTACAATAGTTGCCCGGATAAATCTTAAAAGACCTCTTTTTACCCGGGTCTTGGGCACACAAGACTCACACGACCAAACCCACCGCGTCTGCTCGTCTTGTTTCCAGAGTATCTCAGTCTGGATCACGTTCACCCAAGCTGCCGCAGCAAGGAGGGAAACTAGAGGCCGCCGAAATCAGGAATGTGCACCTTCTCCATTTTCACAAAAATACTGAGCGACTGGAGCTTGGGATCCCGGGCGAGCCCCTAAATCTGTTGGAGACAAATTTAATAAAATTTACACGAGACCACCAAAACTGGAAACAAGACAGTTTATTCTACAATCTTGCAAGAAAGGGCATAAAATGCAGAAGCAAATGAGCAATGAACATTCAAACTAGTACACAGTTGTACTTTTGAGCTGCGTGAGGTCACCTCTTCTGACTCCTGCATTACCCAATCAACTTTATTCTCTGACCAACTTGCAATCCGCTCTTATTATTTCCTCCCTTCTCCAAGTTGGCGACCCTTCCCTCTATAAGTGCTGACATAAGGGAGATTTTGCTAAAATCGGATCCTGAGGTTCCTTTCACTTTAGATAGATAGTTTTAAAGAGAGAACATTGTTGAGCATTCTCTTCCAATGAATATTGATGCATTCCCTTATAGATAGATAATACATTGTTTAAATAAACACCAAATGATAGCATAATTATAGGTACAACAAGGAAGTGTATATTTATTTACCCAATTATAATCCACAAGCAAAAAAAAAAATTCCATTGCCTTATACGTTTGCTTGTTTGGACTCCATTCATGCATGTGCGTTATTTCAAAAACATGTTCGCAGAATCATTGATATCCTATGTATTTAAATGTAACATATAATTCCAAATTATCCTGTCATGGCATTAAATGGAGACCTTGCTAAATGATGTCTTCAAAAATGTGAAACTAATATAATTTTGCAATGCCAGTGTTACTGCCAGTGTTTCTACAGATATAAATGTGACTCAAATGAACGGCCAGTATCTCACAACATAGAACAACCAGTAATCAGTCAAAAAGATAATATCTACGTTGACATAGTCTGCATTACTTATAAAAATCTCGTCATAAATACATCACACACTCGGTTGATCTCCACAAGTATTCCAATGTCTGCGAGATATTCATTTTGTCTTGTTTGATTTGCTTGACAGTCCGATTCTCTGACTTAGTTAAATAATATGATTTCTGAGCAGACAGACAAAAAAGTCAAAAGAAACCGAAAGAGCTATGGATGCTTGAAGTAAGAAACACAAACATATAGAACATGGAACATTGAACATAGAACATTACAGCGCTAACAGGCCCTTCGACCCTCGATGTTGCACCGTCCTGTCATACTAATCTGAAGCCCATCCCACCTACAGTATTTCACGTACGTCCATGTGCCTGTCATATGACGACTTAAATGCACTTAAACTTGGCGAATTTACTACCGTTGCAGGCAAAGCATTCCATACCCTCACTATGCTCTGAGTAAACAAACTACCACTGACATTCGCGGGCGGCACAGTGGCGCAGTGGTTAAGGCTGCTACCTCACAGCGCCAGAGACTTGGGTTCAATTCCTGCCTCAGGACTGTATGGAGTTTGTACGTTCTCCCCGTGCCTGCATAGGGATGCTCTGGTTTCCTGCCACAGACCAAAGCTGTGTGGGTTAGGTGATTTGGCCATGATAAATTGCCTGTAGTGTGAGGTTAGGGGCATGTGTGGGTTGCACATCAGCGAGACGTTGTGGTCTTTTGGGCCGAAGGGCCTGTTTCCATACTGCAAGTAATCTAATCTGTTTTATACCTATCTCCCCTTTAAAGTTGTGTCCCCTCGTGTTTGCCGTTTCCATACTTGGAAAAAGGTTCTCCCTATCTAACCCTCTGATTATATTATATGTCTCTATTAAGCCACCTCTCAACCTTCTTCTCTCTAACGAGAACAGCCTCAAGGCCCTCAGCGTTTCCTCGTAAGTCATTCCATTCATACCAGGCAACATCCTAGTAAATCGCCTCTGCACCCTTTCCAAAGCTTCCACATCCTTCTTGTAATGTGTTGACCAGAACTGTACACAATACTCCAAGTGTGGCCGCACCAGAGTTTTGTACAGCTGCAGCACAACCTCCTGATTCCGGAACTCAATCCCTCTATTAATATTTTTTTTTTGGAAAATGCAGCAGTTCCGGCAACTTTTATGGAGAGAATTCCGAGCTATCATTGTATTTTGCCTCCAGTAACCCTTCCAAAAAATGGAATTCCTGCAGCAATTCTTATTTTTATTTTTGATTTCTGACTGGGAAAATTTGACTGGAAGGATGGTGCATTCTGAATTTGTCATAATGTCAGGATTTAATTCCATCGTTGATGCCATCTTTTGCTGTCTCATGCAACACCCACTTGTGCCTTAAGATGACTTTAAAAAACTGACTCTGGATCCCTGTAATTTCGTCTCTCGGCTCCCACGGCAACCTCTTGAACACTTTGTGCAGGACTGACCTGGTGCCCATTCCAGAGCCTCCACAGCAATCCCCATTCCACCACATCAATAAATTATGTAGTCAGTAGGCAGCCTAGAGCACAGCTTTCACACTCAATTAAAGAGAAGTGTAAAGTGCAGTGTTCCATATGTGATTCGACTGATCCACCCTTATGCTTTATTCAAAATGTACTTAATTCTTACGACAGTTGAAATACAATGGATACCGACATGGCTTAATTTTTGTTGAAACACTTAACTAAATGTAGGTCTGCTTGCTGAGCATGGATGAAGCACTTCTGATGTTTCCTGCTTTTATTTAAATGTTGGTGTTTATTTCGGTTGCTGATGTCATTTCCTGTGGTGATGTCATTTCCTATTGCTGTATTCATTTCCTGTTCTTTTTCTCAGGAAGTAGTAAATGGGGTCCAAGTCAATGTGTTTAAAGATAGAGTTTCAGTTGGAATTCATGCTTCTAGTAATTCTCGTGCGTGTCTCTGTTTGGCTTGTCCTCGGATGGATGCGTTGTCCCAGTCAAAAAAAGACGAAGTCATCAGCAGTGCTTCGTCTTGAGGCTCACTGAAGATGTCTCCTCGTATAGTGACAAAATATCTGAAAGTGAACCTTTCAGCTCAGCGAGCTAACCTACATCCAGAACCTCAAATTGAATTACAAATATTCTCAAAACCTGCTAACATTTAACTAAATGTGCATTTTCATTACTACTCGTCAAATGTAACATAATCCCATAAACCTCGTCAAGGCAAATTAGCAAGACAGAAAAGGCTTTCACAGACTGCCTCTACCAAATTGATCAAAACGAAATATTGAAATAAACGGTCTCTCTTTTTACGTTTCTAAAACAAAAACTCATGAAAGGTTCTCACCACAGAGCTCAGCAGCAGCAGAGACATTCTAATGAACAGAAAGTATAGCTAAGAACCTGCTGGGTGTGTTTGAGTCATTAACCTGCCCACACATGCCTCTTCTGACGTTAAAGAAAACACACAGGGAGCTGAAAGGTGCTCACTGACTGCTTCAGAAGCAGACATTCTGATCCCATTGTAGCAACACCAATCCACCAGAGAAACAGCACAGTACACAAATCGTTTGCAAGCTCTGTAATATTTAGCTGGCTATTTGTCTAATTTACAATCTGGCAAAACCTCTAATACCTCTCCACTTTTTATTTCAACCTGCTCAAGAACTTCACAGGATGAAGGGCTGATGCTCGAAATGTTGACTCTTCTGGTCCTCGGATGCTGCCTGACTGGTTGTGCTTTTCAAACACCACATGTTTTGAAACAAGAAAATCACAGTCCAACTCCTTGAATTCTTTGCTTGCATTCTCCTTCTGCCGAATAAAAACAGGCATGAAGTACTCAGTTAACACACTACCAGTGCCCTCTGATTAAACACGCAGGACCACGTCGGGTCCCCTGTTTTTGAGACCTGATAAATCCAACTCTCTCCCTGGTTATTCGCTTCTGATTGATAAATTTGGAGAATATGAAGTGACGCTCCCCAACATTATCTACCCGTGATCTTATGCCCCCTCTTTCGACTTCTAATTGCATTCTTGTGATCTTATTTTACTTCTCTAGATCCTTGCTTTATTTGCTTCCTTTATATCTCTTAAACGTTTTTCCTTTCTTTTTTTCTAGAAATGTTTATTTGAAGATTCCAACATTGATTGACTTGTTGCTGTTCTAATTCACACTAAATGGAACGTGTTGGATGGATACTGTACAAAAATCCCCACTAGAATTTTCAACCTCCTCCCACTGTTCTGCTGTAGGTTTGTCCTCAAGTAGTTGCATAAGTTCAATTCTGGTGTTATGCTGCCTTCTTTTAATAAATTATGCCTTATATCAGCACAAAACTATTTTCTTAATGTCTTATACCTCCTTTTTAATAAAAGAAATAAACTAAAAGCATCTGGTGTCATGTCAGTATCACTGTTACATGGAGCATCTCTTCTTCTTCATCGCTCAGAATTATCTCCATTGCCGAGTCCCCTCTAATACCATGTACTTGTTGATATCGAAAAAAAAATCTCTTGCATTGATTTCAGGAAATCAACCCTGTAAACCCTATATATCGTGACATCTGTTTGTTCAAAAGACCGAAACTAATGCGAATCACTATGCAATTATTGTGCAGTCAATAGATTTGCCTCTCAGGTACAAAAGAGACATAAAAGCTTCATAAAGATCCTCATGTACTGGATACGAGTGGCAAGCTCAACGTCGCTCCAAAAATGGGACAACCTTCAATAACACAGATAGAACGCATTTATTACCCTATTCTTGCAATCGTTGGTCTCCCAGGTAATACAGTTTCAGTGAATTATTGTGACATGATAAAACTTTTCAAATGGAAGACATCTCATTCTATGCACTAAAATGGTTGATAAGCGTGCAATTTCTTGCATTATCAATAAAATACTGGTAAGTGTTGATGCCTCAGAGAGATTGCGACTGATTTAAGGTAGCTTACAATGTGGTGTTTTATGAAGTTTACTTATTTATATGACATATTTATCTTCTCTTGTAAAGACCATTGACTGTCATTTTGAGAAACAGAACACAGTGCACACTACAAATGGTCAGAAAGCATTAAACCATGGTTAACCTTAAGACAGTTCATTAACATACATAAAGACGAAAAGCCATGATAAAGTATTGTCTAAGGATCAGTTTGAAGAAAGTTGAGCAACGTGATTATTTAATTCATCTTCGCACAGCACAGATATTGATATTCCTTCATTCTAATTGCTGCCTTTTTAAAAAAGAAAATCCCACATTCGGTAATTACACATTGCCTTTTTGTGTGCTCATTGCATTTTGGCTTGCACCTTTTGATAATGAACAGGTCACTTATACAACTATCCTAGGTTGTTAATCCTTGTTGTTGAGGTAAATACTTCGTAAGATTAATTAAATCTTTTTTTTGTTCTTCTTATCAACACATTCTACAGCAATGCCACGTTTACTGAACATTGTTTGCCATTTTCCAACAATTATGCTGGTTTAGTAAAGCCTCTTTGTACTTCGTAGCAGTCTTCCATTTTAATAATGGAGTCAAAACTTTAAATATTAGCGTTATTTATGAAGTTTGGAGTTAACTATCTGATCTATTATTAATGAATTATTTCTACAAGTACTTAAAAAGTGCTATAATTAAAAATATATCATGCACATTCTTCTTTCTGTACGGAGTATCAAAATTAAATGTCCAGGATTGCTTAAGTATGTCACGTGTTGACGCATATTTCTCAAATTCAGAATACCTGCTTCAATTATTGCCTTCTTTGCAGCTAATGTGATGACATTGGTGATTCTCTCCCGTGGACGTTGCAATCTTTCAAAATGCATCACTCGCTACATGTTGAGCATGGCTGCTGCGGATTTGTCATTTTTGATATTTGCTGTAGTACTATATGAGATAAAAGATTCTTATTTTCCATACTCATTCCTCAACTACACTCCAATTTGCCGTCTTAACCTTGTCCTCTACTTGGCTTCGGTTGATTGCTCAGTCTGGTTAACTGTCGCGTTCACTTTCGATCGATTTGTGGCCATTTCTTGTCCGAAGCTTCGACAAAGGTATTGCACAGTGAAAACGGCAACTGTTATTATTGCAGCATTATGCATTTTGAGCATCTTAGAAAGTGTTCCGCTCTATTTCGCATATGAACCACGTGAAACAATTGAGAATATGCCTTGGTCCTGCTATATTAAAACAAACTTCTATACTTTACCCATATGGATAGCATTCATGTGGCTGGAAACTATTTTAACTCCTTTTGTTCCATTTGTTTTAATTTTGTTGTTTAATGTTCTGACCATCAAGCACGTTGTGCAGGCTAACAGAGTGAGAAGGAAAATTCAACAAGTCGGTAAAGGCCTGGATCACAATGATGCTGAGATAGAGACACGTAAAAAATCAATGGTTTTATTACTAGCTATATCTGGAAGCTTTATACTGCTATGGGGTGTAGCATTCTTCTTTTATATTTTTGTGCAATTTACAGATGCTCAATATTTAGAAGCGAATTACAACGACCCATTTACAATCTTTGAACAATCAGGATATATACTCAGGACATTGAGTTGCTGCACAAACACGTTTATCTATGCAGTTTCCCAGCGTAAATTCAGAAATGAGCTGAAGAATATGTTAAAGCTTCCATTCTCTCTAATTCAGTGTACCTTTAAGTAATTCCAAGTAATGCAACAAATGACGAACTCCATTTTAATTTTGGTAATTAGTGCAAAAGGACAGGTTGTTGGGTTGTTCATTTAGGGGCAGAATCGGACATAAAACATTTTTGTTGGCAATTTTAGTTTTAAATATTACATTATCTCCAAAATTAAACAGAAAAGAAACCCCAGCACATATTTTTAAACTTACAAGAGAGATGTCCATTAAAATTAGAATAATAAAAATCATTGCTTTTTTTTCAAATTGCACAAACACAATTCAAAATAAAGGAGAATAAATCCCTCTACGAGATTGTTTTTGGCTTTTTAGCATTTCTTGAATACATTGTAAATATGAAGAAAACCGATAGAGGCATCTCAACATAGGAAAATAAAAGTTGTTGGTGGTTCTAGGTACGCAGGTCATAGTCTTTAAAAGGCTTATTATAAGTGAAAAGAATTGCTTTTATTCCAAAAGTCAATACACATTGGAACATCATGGCTATCTCATGAGAAACATAGTAGAGGAATCAAGGAACAGATACAATTCATTTATCCCCTGCAGCTGAGTTCTAAATGATCGTTCATCTGAAAACATACATCCACTTTTTCACCATTTCCAATAATAATCTACAGAAATAATTGATACTCGATCATAGATTTATCATCAAAAATCTCATAATTATGATTTTCGTTGTAGGTGAGATTTTCAGATTTTTACATGCACATGTAAATGGACAAAATAGCGGATTGCAGCATGACGAAGCTTGAGTATAGTATGAAGCGCTCTATAATAACTTATTGGAGTATTTTATTTCAATCAAGCATTACGATTTGTAGTAACAATTTGAAATACTTGATAAAATAACCCCTTGAACTTGTATAGTCCTACACACACAAATGGATTTTAATCGAGTTTATACATTAAATTTCAATTTCTGTTGTATTTGTGCATCATCAGTGCACATCATGGAAAGTAATGTGACGTTTATTTCTGAAAATGTAATATGAAAGCCAAAAGCAGGATTGTTAATCATACCATCAATTAATAACTGTTGCATCATCAGCGTAAACAAACTGAGGTTTAGTCTGCTTTTTATTCGTTAAGATTACGCTTGATCATGTCATGGTCTAGAATTCACATTCCTACCGAATGCACACATTTCAATCAGAGAGTCAAGCATCGTAATAAGGAGGAATGGCATTTCGGATTGGACCCTGAAAAGGTGCCCAATATTGCAAGAAGGTTGTCAACTTCCTTGACAGTTACTGGAATGGAGAAATTTTGAAACACAAGAAAAAAAAAACTTATCAGGGGATAATTCTTAAAATATCGCCACAAAAACCTTTCTTTTGTATGTAAGCCAGTTTTAGGATGTCTGAGAAGAGAGGGGGTGATACTGGAAATAAACATAGAAATCATTTTCGGTCAAGTAGTAGATATTCTCATGGAGAAGCATTTTGACCTTTTTGACTATTTTTCCATGGGATATCAGCTAACGTTTGATATGGATGTTGTGGTTCTGTTCGCCGAGCTGGAAGTTTTTGTTGCAAACGTTTCGTCCCCTGGCTAGGAGACATCATCAGTGCTCTGGAGCCTCCTGCAAAGCGCTTCTTTGATGTTTCTTCCGGCATTTATAGTGGTCTGTCCTTGCCGCTTCCGGATGTCAGTTTCAGCTGTCCGCTGTAGTGATTGGTATATTGGGTCCAGGTCGATGTGTCTGTTGATGGAATTTGTGGATGAATGCCATGCCTCTAGGAATTCCCTGGCTGTTCTCTGTCTGGCTTGCCCTATGATAGTAGTGTTTTCCCAGTCGAATTCATGTTGCTTGTTGTCTGAGTGTGTGGCTACTAGGGATAGCTGGTCGTGTCGTTTCGTGGCTAGTTGATGTTCATGTATGCGGATTGTTAGCTGTCTTCCTGTTTGTCCTATATAGTGTTTTGTGCAGTCCGTGCATGGTATTTTGTAAACTACATTAGTTTTGCTCATGTTAGGTATTGGCTCCTTTGTTCTAGTAAGTTGTTGTCTGAGCGTGGCTGTTGGTTTGTGTGCTGTTATGAGTCCTAAGGTTCGCAGTAGCCTGGCTGTCAGTTCTGAAACGCTCCTGATCTTCGCACAAGTTTGATATGGATAATGAGAGCAGCAATAAATAGAGTCAAAGTGCCAGAGCGGTGTGCAGCAAGCAAACAGTGATCCAACTTCTCAATGTCAACCATTTACCCTAAGTTAATCCACCCCCATTTGTCAACATTTGACCCATATCTCTTTGCACCGCTCCTGTTAAAATCATCATTCAAATACCTTTTAAATGTTATAATTCTACCAGCCTCCACAACTTCCTCTGGTAGCCCATTCCATCGAGACACCTTCCTCTTTGTGGATAAAAAATTGCCCCTGAGATCCTTTTAAATTTTTCTGCTCTCAGGTTAAGCCTTGCACTTTAACATTGGACACGTCTATTCTGGGGACAGAATTTGGGTATTCACCTTAGCTATAGCCCTCATAGTTTCAGATCAAACCCTCAAACGCTAGCAACATCCTTGTAAATCTTTTCTGAATCGTTTCACTTTTCACAGCATCCTTGTTATACCAGGGAGATCAAATAGAACACATTATTCCAAATGTAGCCTAACCAATGTCCTGTACAGCAGTATATTTCCTATACTCACTGCACTGAATAATAAAGGCAAGTATACCAAACACATTCCTCACCATCCTGTCGACCTGGGACTCTGTGTTCAAGGAACAATGAACCTGCACTGCAAGTCTCTTCATTCAGCAACACATATCACGACCTTACCATGAAATGTCAAAGTCCTAACCTGGTTGCCTTTCCAAAATGCAGAACTTTACATTCATCTCAATTAAACTGCATCTGCCAGTCCTCAGCACATTGACCCATCTATTGAATATGCCATTGGACTCTGAGGGCTTATGCTCGAAACGTCGAATTCTCTATTCCTGAGATGCTGCCTGGCCTGCTGTGCTTTGACCAGCAACACATTTGCAGCTGTGATCTCCAGCATCTGCAGACCTCATTTTTTACTCGACTGATTGAACACATTGTAAGGCTAACAATGTTAAAGGTAAGTGTGTGCAGTAAACACGGTGAGAAAGAAAATGCTTGCAAGCTTTTGGGTAAATATTCTAACATTACCTGTAAGCACATATCTTTGTTGAAAATGATATTAGAGCAATTCACAAAAATAGATGTTTTGTTTATTGTCTGTTGTGGGGTTAGTCAGGGATTGAAAATATCCTTATGTAAAAGACATGTATCCACTTAATTGGCAGTCATCATGGTGCAGCTGAAAAATATCGGTGTAAGAATGTACTTGAATACAGTGTATATTTTTTTTTAAAGTCCGAACAAGTAAGAAAACAGTGTTTGGGAAACATCATATGATTATGGACGATCGTGGGTTGATCACAACACTGCCCATCTCTCACTGTTCATTGGCCTGATTACATTAATTGAAATGAATGTAATTAAGTCATGACGTGATTCGTTTATAAATGATAAAGGCTGGATGAAACGAATGTATATAACATGTTTATTTTCCTTTGTTTGGTGAAGACAACTCTGGATTTTCGAGGGTTTCTTCCCACTGGTGTAATTACAATAAATTTGTTGATGCTGAAAATGAACTCCCCGTCGTCGAGTAAATTATTTGGCCATTCCACCCCATCAATTTGGCTCTGCGATCAGAAAACAGGAAACAGGATCCCTGACGAATGAGGGATCAGCCACATGAATATTTTGTATCCGTTGCCTCCCAGGCTTCCTTGCAGCTCAGGGTTACCACCCAAGCAACCGAACTTAAATTGGATTCACTCACTTTCCAAAAGTGGGAATACCAAACAACTGATTGATGCATTTTGTTTTCCTTTCGATAAGCTGAAGTAGAGGCTTGCTAAGCCCTCCAGGGTATGTGGGAGGCGGAGTAGTGGGGACGGGATTAAGACAATCAAAAGACAATATGTTGGTGGAAAAATCTGGATTGGTGGGCGGGATTGGATTTAGGCGAAAATTTCCGACCGGACTCATGTTGATTAAGCAGTGATTAACTTAATGTTCATGTATTTGGTGCGAGAGCATATCTATTACCTGGAGCTCTGTTGCCGAGCAGTTTCCGGGTCGAGCTGAGTACCTAAAGAGCAGAATGCCCTCCAGAAGGTTATGTGAGAACTTCTAATGTGGCTACGTGTACGGTAGGTCTCGGATGAAAAGATAATTTGTTGCGTGTATATAGGCAACGTGTGTGTGCACACAATTTGGTTTAGCAAAACTGCCAAAGTTCGGTCCACAGACGTCGGGTTTTGTTTTTCAGTTATACAACCTAGAGCCTTACCCACTTGCTACCCGGATAACCCTGTGATAATGGCAGTGACAGGAGAGGAAGAATTACATTGATGATCTGAGGGTCACTCACCCGACTTTTCAGAAGCAGAAATAAGACTATTTGACCGATAATTAAAGAAAATTGGAATTCCGCAGGCCCATCCAACATGTAAAGGAGGTGATTGGATAATGTTAAGCAAAATGAGGAAAATACGCCTTTACTATCAATTATCCAGTGCAAATTAAACAGAAATTATTCGGTCTGCAAATGTTTGTCACAGCTAAGATTTGTTGAGGCAAATGGTCTTAAAATGGCTGACAGTCTTGGAATGTGAAGTTGTCCTGTGCATCTTTCTCTAAATAAAATCCTGGAGACGGAAAGGGATAGAGGTGGAGAGAGACTGTCAGAGAGACAGGCAGAGACCATCTTTTGTCGTTGATTGAGGGAATATCTCGTTGCTATCTGGACGCGAATATGGAATGCTTGTGAATCATTACTAAATTTTAACTCTTTGTGATCACGCTTGTGTGCATTTTCATTTGCTGGTTGCTTAAAATTGTCTCATGTCATTTGTGTGACTTTTTCTTCTCTTCTGGAACTCGAGATCTGGGAATATTTTCTGTTTATTTTGGGAACGTATGGTGATGTGTCAGTTTGTTGTGCGCCTGTATCCGTGTGAAACGTGCATGGTTATTGTAATGTCAGTTTGCGGATCTAGCAGTGGTTGTGTAAAGCAAAAATCTACAACAAAATGTTTACATAAAATGTTATTCTCAACACTATGTTAAAATTGACCTCTTGCAATTGGTTCCAGCTAATTAAAATTAAGTGCAAAAGTAAAACTTGACTGAAATATCTTACTTATTTACTCTTTCATCAAATTAATGTAAATACCTTTTGTGTATGGCATAAGGAAAGAGGTCTGGCTAAATTTTTATTTTACAATTTCTCTGTTTAAAATATCTTATTTGAAGTTTCATTTTTTTTACCAGAGTAATCTTCTTCATAATGATTGAACACGTGTCAATTCTTAATTACGGAGAGTAAGACATTTTCATCGCAATCATGCTTAACTATGAAAGTGCCAAAATAATAGAGATATCAGACTTTCGGAAATGTCATTCTCTTTTTACAAACTATCTGATGATATTTTCTAAAATCTAAGTAAATTTATAGAGACTTTTGTAAAAGTAGAATCTAAAAATTACCTTTGTTAATTATAACACACATATCAGCAGAGAAGCAAAGGAGACTGTTGGAATAATGACGTACAGGAGTTTTCATCCTGCCTATTTAAATCAGTAGAAAACAACCACTAATTAACTGTTTCTTCTGTAAGTGGAATGAATGGATGCCGTTTTGTTTTTTGGGAGAGTTGAAGATGCTAAATGATTTTGCCAAAAGTTTCAAATGTTGGAACCTTTTGCAGACTTTCAATGTCACAATGAATCCTCAGCGCATCATGTGAATCAATAACAAAACATCTCAGCAATGGAGAACGACTGTGAAAACAATAAATGTATTCTGTAACAGGAATAACCAAGCCACTTAGTGTGTTTACACTTAATCACATTGTGAAAGGTGTCAGTCAATGTACATCGATACAATATATACATACACACAACACATATAATATACAAATGCATATGTATTTGCATACACAGATACATATACATACGTATATATTATATATATTATATGTGTGTGTGTGTGTGTGTGTGTGTGTGTGTGTGTGTGTGTACACACATTGCATGGCATTCCAAAACATTCAGAGGATATAGTTGCCTGAAAAGTAAAATGATCTGGAAAGTGAAATTGTGCATGCACGCAGTTTCATTGGTTTCAATGCATAAAATGATTGGTAGTGACTTTGAGGGAGTAAACTGAATATTGAATTTGGACAAATGTACATAGAGACATGTTATATCTGAAATGAGTTATCAATTAACTTTGTAAAACTGAGATTATCACAGCAATAGACAGAACAGAGAATGCTTTTGCCTAGATTAGAAATGGCTGAATTCTGCTTTGAGATATTATGAGAATATATTCCACAGAGGGCAAATCTCACCGTAGCTGTGGAATTAGAAATTATGGTAGTAGTTAAGTTGCAAATTTTGATGAATTAAATAATTAAGAGTGGGGACTGGTAGCTGAAATGAAAAAAAGTAAAGACTAATCGGTAGAAATGGCAATTGAGATTGAATGCATTTTCGTGAATAGGAAGTTTAGATCATAGTAGGAAACTAATATCTTTGTTTTGGTGATGTTTGTGCTCTTGCTGTTCCATTTAAGGCAGGTGAACTTGATAATCGTGCCACTACCTGAGATATTAAAACCATATCTGGAGAGATAAGTACAATCTCTTAGATCTTTTGGATGTAATGAATACATGATATGGTCTTGGGACACGATTGTCAGTGTGAAAAAGTGATTACTGCCTCAAAGACTCCAAACCTCAGGAAATGCATGATTCTGGATCAAAAAATGCATTGAAAAACTGGTCTCAGACATGTACATATACTTAATAAAGGAATTGGGGTGACCCTGACGAACAAAAAAAAAATCACGACGAAACGTTTGAATAGCTACTATGTCAAAATTTTGCAGAAATGAAAGAATGGGGATTCCGGGAAGACTGATAGTGAAGTGGGGTGAAAGGGCTCAAAACTATGACATGCCGATACTTTAAAAGAAGACGTGTGGGAGAAAAAGCTTGGTAAAGCCGGATGAACTGTATTATATGATACACGTGGACATTGCAGTTCCGAGGCGCACTTGTACGTCAATGTCATTACCACTAAACGATGCAATTATCCCTAAACTTGTCAAGAAAGGAAAACTATTCAATGAGTATACTGCTAACGGATAGAGATGGAAAGAGTTGGGGTAATTTTCAGTTCATGTATAATGTTATTTTATGTTATTAAATGAACTGATCTGCAAGTAGAGAACTGAAAAAAAACATAGGAGCATTAATCTGAATTTATTAAATTGGGATGCTACTGACTTCAAGTAAAGTAAATTCTTGAACAAGGTATGTCACTGGATTAAATGAAAATAAAACAGATGTAAATCATTTGGGCAGATCATTGCATAAAGATTAAGAAAAGAAAGACAGAGGAAAGACAATGATGAGGCAGAAGTGAAAAACAGAACATATCTTGTAGTGACCAGACTTCCCTAATGCAATTGTGTCACAGAGGTGCTCGAATCTGCCATCTTGTTGAGATAAATTGAAGGCAAAAAATAAATTAAGCTTAAGAGTTATGGGAGGGCTACAGAGCTAAATGTGAGTCTGTGCTGCTCACAAACTATAAACATATTTGGGAAGTTAAAGATAAAGGGTAAAAGACGACAGGACCGATGATGAGTGAAGAGAATTAGCATTAGTGTGTAAAAGAGGACAAAAATGAAGAGAGAAGCGGAATTTCTGATGAAACATTAGAAGATGTGGTGTCTTAGAGTCTGCCTTCAGCGTTATCTTTAGACTAATCAGGAATACTACAAGGGAACGCGACATGACCAATGGAAGATATACAAGGTAATTCAATAGCAGAATAGCACATTCCTGGGCAATATTTTGCCCAAATAGAAGAATTAAATAAATAAAAAGACATAAATGTTTTTAAAATATCTGATTTAATTGAAACTTCATTAACTGGGAAATCATAGAAAGCAAATAGTGAGCATTGTTCAAAAAGGGGGTGGTGAATGCCTGAAAGCGCATAGTTTTTAGATTGATGAAAAGGACAAGTGGGAAGTGGGGAAGCCATTCGACGAATGTGGATGCCAGTATTACCAAAGTATATGTGTTGTCCCCTGTTTCGATCACACCATCTGTTGTTCCCTTTTCCTCCACTGGGGTCCATTTCATGAAATAGTACATTAAAGATAGAGTGACATTGATGATAGTTTAAAGCATAAGATTGTATCTGTTCTGATCAACATCTCAAGTTTCGAGATATCTGAATATGGCTCAGACCGGTTGAATAAAATGTATAGCGTGTTAACCAATGTAGTATTGCGCCAAGCTGCTAATGCTACCGGAGGCACTAAGTTCAGGGAATGTCATGCTTTCATGAGACACAAAATGAAGTTGCTGAGTGATATTTTGACAGGAGTCAATACCAGGTCTTCTGTTATCAATTTTTCTGACATACATTTTATCAATGGGCATGACATAAATCGTGAAAGAATTGCTCGAGTGTGCTCAAGAAACTCAGTTGGAACAAGCAGGGCGAGTAGCTGTAATGGGTACTGGTGCAAAGACAATCAATCGCTTGATGAACAGTGAACAAAAGGATCACAAACGTGAATTCTAGGTGGTTGGACAGTAAGGCATAAACTTAGCCGGATCTAAAGGAGGGAATAAACTATTGGGAATGGTGGTATATAACTGGCAAAATGAATCCAATCGAAGAAGACACTAGCCACTGTAAATTCTAGAAGTTTATAAATATGCGTTAACAGCACAAAAAGGCGAACATTAGAAATCTCCTATGGCCTCGCCCCAAAATATTATTCAATCTGAATAACAAGATGAGAGCATTGTGCGTGAACTATAGAGGCATCATCAGTTACATGGCCTCATCGCACATCCGAGTTATCAGCCAAGTTTGAATGACGCACATCAAACAATAACATCTGGAACTGTTACCCACTCAGATATTATCTCATGAATGATAAGAAAACGATAGCCCCTATTTAGACGAACAGCATAGAGTAATTTGTAAGAAGATAAATAAAATAACCACACATTACCAGAAGTTCGAAAATAAGCCAAAGAATCATGAAGAAGTTGGAAGCATAGGCCCATTAATGCCAATTACAGATCTACACCTACTACTCACGAAATATAAAACATGCCTGCAAAGAGAGGGTGTAAATAAATCAAAGATAATAATTGTCAATTGCTATAATTTGATGGAAGAATGATTGCAACGCATTTTGGGCACGTAAAAAGTATAAGGCACGATGATGATAATAGATGTGCTCTTTGAAATGGCAGAATTAAAGAAACCAAAGAAAAGTAAATAGCATAGACAACGAATGGGAAAAAAAATCAAAGTTGGTTGGCAGTCATAGTCTATTTAGGAAGTTTGCAGCGATACTGCCACCTTCAGAAAAGAAAATTGATTTGTTTGACAAGCCGAAAGGTGTGGGCTAAGCAGAAAGAGGATTGCGTGTTGGTAGATAGTAAACGTGACCACGTACCACACAACCAGTACCTCATCAAACCATAAGTTGTGAAATAGTTTATGAAATCACAGAGGCGTTCTTGCTTCGAAGAATTGTAAGGACCACTGCATCAAATGTTTTTGTCACCGATGTGGTCGATTAAGAAGCCAGATGAGTCATGGAATTTGGCAATTGATTGTACTGAATTAAATAAATTAATTGCAAAGGAATACCTACAATGAATTTACACCAAAATGTGTTTCATTATTTGATGGCCATTACCAAAAGGCTGGATTGTTTGGGCTGACTGTACCTGAGCAGCGCAAGTTGGCTGACGGCTGCCCATGGAACTTGTAGCAGAACATGCCTGAAGTAGTTGGAGAACCTTGGAAAATATTTGATCAATACAGTCTTCACAAGTACTATAGTAGCTCTGTGGATTCATGGTAAAACAATATGCATCTGGAGCTGTTTGTGCACATGACATATACAAGACAATTGCACAGCATATTATTTAGTGAATCTCTTTCGACTTAAACAGTCTGTTACAATTCTAATATCAGATTTTAGTTAAGATCCTTCAATATATCATAGATAAGAATTCATCAATATGCAAAAAAAAGAAAGGATCAGACAAAATATTCAAATATGTTTATGAATGCAATGCCTTCTCAAAAAATACAATTCCCTATATCTTTATAGGGAGAAAGTGATCCAGCAGAAACGAGCAGACATTGGAATTTGGATTGAGTGAACACGTTGAAAGACAACCAAGGATAAAGACACGATGAAAAAGAAACACATTGAGCTGAAGAATTCTAACATTAAGTGGAAGCATATAAATTTATTGGAACTGAGATGATATCAAACATTACAAACCAATGTTTTTTTTGTTGTTTTTCCTATAATTAAATTAATGAGGAAATTAAATGTCCTCAAGTGGCAGGTACGTACCCAATTAATTGTCAGTTAACATGGTTCAGTTGGCAAATGTTTGGCAGCAATGTACTTGAATATAGTGTCAATTGCAAAAAGCCCGAAAGAGATGCCAAGAGAGTTTGGGAAAGATAGTGGCCATAGGTTGATCACAAGATTTCCGTCTCTCGCTGTTCAGTCAGATGATTAGCTTAACTGGAATTCTATGTAACTTAATCATAATATGATTGATTTGCCAATGCTGAAGCCTGGATGAAACAGATGCAACAAAAATGTTTGGTTTTGAAGACCTTTCCGGATTTTCAGAGGGATTCTTCCATTCAGTATAATTTCAGTAAAAACGTTGATGCTGAGCTGAATTCCTGGGTGTCCAATGATTCATGTGGTCGTTCCACCCCAACAGCTGCAAAAACTATATTGTTAGCAATTTAGATGCAAGATTCCATGCAATCAGTGCTGGAAGCAGTAAACTGCACCACAATGGAACTTGAGGGACTCGTGCACAAAACACACAAAATCAGCATAAAGCTACAGCAGCTATTTAGGAAGGCGAATGTAATGTTTTGTCCTCATTTCACAGCGTTGGAGTTCAAGAAGAGAGAAGTCATATTTGATGATACTGTGCTTTTTAACGGCCAATTGTACTGCTCTGTTTCTCTTCCAGAAGGCTTGTAACATTGCGGTGCAGACATGTCTGATTCAGAAGATACTGTTGAGGTGATGGGTGGAGGGCATACCAGGGAAAGCAATGGGCCATAGGTCTCTGGAACTGAGTCTGTCCATGTTGCTCACAAGGGAAGGAGAAAGAAGAGCAAAGCATTAGTTATTAGACACTCCACATTTAGTGGGACAGATAAGAGGTTCTGTTGGTACAAGATAGACTCATGGTTGGTGTGCTATCTCCAAGGTGCCAGGGTTTGTAATGTCTATGATTGTGTTTTCTAGATGATTGAGGGAAGAAAGAGAAGCCCAAAATTGTGTTCCGCATAAGCACCAAAGACATAGGTTGGTAGAGAGATGGGGAATTAAGGTAGGAATGCTGGTAGCGAGGGTGGAAGCTTAGAGCTAGAACAAACAAAGTTGGTATCTCTGGTCTTTTGCCCGTGCCATGCGCTAGGGAAATTAGGAATAGGGGAGAATGCAGTTGAACATGTGGTTACAGGGATGGTGGAGGAAGAGGGTCTTTTGTTTCCAGGGTAATTGGGGCTCATTCTGGGGTAGTTGGATCTCCCACAAAAAGGGCGGTCTTCATTTGAAGCAGAGTAGTTTCAATATCCCTGGGGGGGAGGGGGGTGGGGTTGTTTGAATTTGCTAACGTTTATTAGGTTGGTTTAAACTAATTCAGCAGGGAGATAGGAACCAAAATTGTAGTGCAAGTAAGCAGGAGGTTGAGAGTAGTGAGGAGAGATCTAAGAGTTCAAGGTTGTAAGAAGCCACTGTCAATAAATATGTTGACTTGAAATGTGTTTACCTCTTTGTCAGGTGCAACTGCAATAAGGTGGGGGAACTTGCAGCATGGGTTGCTACCTGGGATTTCGATGTTGTGAACTTTTCAGGGACATGGGTAGAGCAGGGAAAGGGTTGGTTATTGCGGGTTCTGGAGTTTAGATGATCCAGTAAGAACGGAGAAAATGTTAAAAGATGGGGTGGCATGGCATTGTCAGTCAAGGACAGTATTACAATTACAGAAAGGATGTTTGAGGACCCGTCGACTGAATGTATATGGATTGTGATTAGAAACAAGAACGGAAAGGTTACATTGTTGACGGTTTTCTATATGTCTGCGAGTAGATCCAGAGATATAGAGCGCAGGATAGCAAAGATTATCCTTGATAGGAAATTGAGTGGCAGGGGGACTTTAAATTTCCAAACATTGACTGTGAATATTATAGTTCAAGTACTTTTGACAGGTCCATTCCTATCAATGAGCGCAGGAGAGTTTCCTGACACAATGGGGTGACACAATGGGGAGACAGGCCAACATGGGAAGAGACCACATTAGATTTGGTATTAGTTAATGAACCCGGCCACGTGTTGACTTGGAGATAGGTCATCACTTTGGCGATAGCGACAACAATTTGTTTATGTTTAATTTAGTGCTGGAAAGGGTTAGGTATATGGGTTAGGTATCCTGATGATGGTCTTTGCCCGAAACGTCGACTTTCCTGCTCCTCGGTATTGCCTGACCTGCTGTGCTTTTCCAGCACCACTCCAAGCTAAACTCTGGTTTCCAGCATCTGCAGTCCTCACTTTCACTTAAGGTTTAGGTGTATTCCGCGGAAATGAATCATCTAGAAACAAATAAGTTGATTAGGGAAAGTCAACACGGTTTTCTTAAAATTAGTCATGCCTCACAAAACTTATTGAGTGTTTTGAGAAGGTGACCAAATAGATGTTTTAGGGTAAAGAGGTTGATGTGTGTATATTGTTTTCAGTAAGGCATTTGATAAAGTTCCACATGGTAAGTAATTGCACAAAGTGCAGATGCACGCGATTGAAGGTAACTTAGCAATTTGGATCAGAGTTATAGCTGGGAAAAGGCAATTAAGGTGCGATTGGGCACGATTTAGGATGCCTAGACTGGAAAAAGAAATTGCAGGGGACGGGTACAATTGAAATGTGGAGCTCACTCAAGGACCAGCTACTGCGTGTCATTGATAAGTATGTACCAGTCAGGTAGAGAGAAAGTTGTCAAGTGTGCAGCCGTAGTTTGCTCGGAAGGTGAATCTCTTCTCAGGAGGAAGATGAAAACATATGTTATAAAGAAATGTGATTGCTCAGTTAGGACACTTGTAAGTTACAAGTCAGCCAAGAAAGACCAAAAAGAGAGCTTAGAAGAGCGAGAGGGGACATGAGAAGTCATTGATAGGTAGGCTTTCTAAAGGTACACCATGAATGAAAGAATGAATAAGTAAGATGAGGGACAATCAATGATAGCAGTGGGAGGCTGTGCGTGGACTCAGAGGAGACAGTGAAAGCACTACATGAATACGTTTTGTTATATTGACAAAAGAAGAAGGCAATGTTGTGAAGGGGAATACGGAAATATAGGCTATTAGACGAGATGGGATTGAGGTTCACAAAGAGGAGGTGTCAGTAATTCTGGAAAGTCGAAAAATAGATAAATGCCCTTGTCCAAATGGGATTTATCCTTGGATTCTCTCGGAAGCCTGGGACGAGATTGCTGAGCCTTTATGTTGTCGTGGCCGACAGGAATAGTGCGAGATGTCTAGGGAATGGTAAATCATGTTCCCTAGTTCAAGAAGGGGAATCGAGACGAGCCTGGAATTTATAGACCCAAGAGCCTTATTTCGATTGTGAGAAAAGTGTTGGAAAGCGTTATAAGCGATAAGATGCCCAATTATCTAGAAACGAATAAGTTGACCAGGAAAAGTCAACACGGTTTTCTTAAAGTTAAGTCGTGCCTTACAAAGCTTATTGAATTCTCTGAGAAAGTGACCAAACAGATGTTTTAGGGTAAAGCGGTTTATGTGTGCATACAGTTTTCAGTAAGGCATTTGATGAGATTCCACATGGTAAGTTTTACAAAAATGTAGATGCACGCAATTGAAGGTGACTTCGCGATTTGGATAAGGAATTGACAAGCTGAAAGAAAACAGAGAGTGGTAGTTGATAGGAAACATTCATCATGGGGTTCAGTTATTATTGGTGCACCACAAGAATCTATTTAAAGTATACTGTTGTTTGTCACTTTTATGAATGATTCGGATGAGAGCATAGACGGATGTGTCATTTAATATGTGGATGACACTAATTTCGGTAGAGTTAAGGACAGTGAAGGAAGGATCTAGGTTTCAAAGGATTATAGATCAGACGCAGAGCTGGGCTGAGAGTTGACAAACGGGGTTAATGATTCGTGATATGATTCATTGTGTAAGGAGTAACAGGAATGCAGAGTACTGGACTAATGGTAAGATTCTTGGTAGTGTAAATGAGCAGAGAGGTCTCGATGTCCAGCTCATAGATGCTTGAAACTTGCACCCCCCCCCCTCCCCCCCCCCAACCCAGGTTGATAGGGTTGTTCAGAAGGCATGCGTTGTGTAAACTTTTATTTGTAGAGTTAGTGAGTTTTGTAACCATGAGGTCATGCTGCGGTTGTACAAAACTCTGGTGCTGCCACACTTGGAGTATTGCGTGCAATTCAGGTTACTGCATTATAGGCATTGTATGGACGATTTCGAAAGGGTTCAGAGGAGATTTACTAGGATGGTGCCTGGTAGGGAATGAAGGTCTTACGAGGAAAGGCTGAGTGACTAAGGCTGTCTTCATTCGGGAGAAGTTTGACAGGTGACTTAATTGAGACATATAAGACTACCAGAGGCTGAGAAAGATTGGCGAGTGACAGCCTTTTTTCATGGATGACGATGGCTAGCAGGAGGGGCATAGCTTTAAATTGACGGGTGATAGATTTACGACCAATGTCAGAGGTAGTTCCTTTATTCAGAGAACAGTAGGGAAGTGAAACACACTGACTGCAACAGCAGTAAATTCGACAATTTTAATGGCATTTAAATGGTCATTGGATAGGCATATGGACTATTATAGGTTAGGTGGACTTTATACCGATTTTACAGGTCGGCACATCATCGAGGGCTTGAGGGCCTGTATTGCACTGTAAAGTTCTATGTTGTATGTTCTAACTACCTTGAATTTATCTCAATTGAAGGACGCTTTCAGGTAAGGATAACGGGCTAAGTGCATGTTTACGAAGATGGAATTGGGACGTCATAGCTCTTATGCAAACTGGGCTGAAAGATTGACAAGACAGGCAGCTTAGCACTCCGGATTTTACTTGCGGTAGGAAAGATAGAAAAGGGAACAAGGACGGAAAAGTGAGTGTCGTTTTTGGAAGATTACATTGCTGCTGTCACGAGAGATTATATTTCTGAAAAAAAAAACATGCAGTAAAAATATATTGGTAGAACTTAGAAAGAAGAAATGTAGGATCACCTTGATGGGTTAGTGATCCAGGACCCGCAATATTCAGAGACAAATTAAGAAACAAACATGCAGGGAGATCTCAGACACATGTAAGTTTATAACGATAATGGAGGAGTTTAGTTTTCCAAGCATTGACTGAGGCTACCATAATGTTGAATACTTGCATTCGTCAAATGTGTTCAAGATTTTCTTTTTAATCAACACGTGGGAGCTCCTACTAGAGATGGAACAAACATAGACCTTATTTTGGCCAATAAGGCAGATAAACTGAATTAAATGTGAGGGAACCTTTTGGAACTTGCGATCACAAATTCTTCTTTGAAACTGATTTTGGGAAAAGATAAGGCTTCCACAAAAGTTGAAGTTATCAATTGAAGTAAAGCAAAATTTAATAGGATGAGGGAAGAACATTCAAAATTTGACTGAAGTAGATTTTTCGCTGGTAAAAGGGTCATCTATCAAGTGTGATGCTTTCAAGAATGTGATGAAGAGAGATTATTGCATTATATCACTGTTGTTGAAACATAAATTTGGTAAGATCAAGAAGCAAGGCGTAAGTAAATGTATTGAGGTTCTAATCAAGAATAAAAGAAAATCTTATTTTAGCTATATACAACTTAGTTAAATTGGACATCTTAATCAAAATAAAGAGTTTCGTGGCATTAATAAGAAAGAAATCCGGACCACAAAAAGATTGTCATTGGCACATAAGATTAAAATTATTCAAAGCGATTCTACAATCACATTAAGAGCCACACGGTCACTTGAGAGAGGGATGGGTCCATTAAAGATCAAGGAGGTCGTATTGAACCCCAGGATATGTGAGAGAAACTGCGTGACCATTTTGCATCAATTTTATGGTGGAGAAAGTAATTGAGGCTACATGACTCAGCAAAATGAATGTTGTTGTTCACTTGCAGAAGAGGAAGTTCATGAGACCTTAAGAACTTTGAAGTTGGATAAAACTCCGGGATGTCATCTAGAGCATCCAAGAGCATTGTGGGCATTAAGGGAGAAAGTTGAGAGATCCCTGGCTGAAAGATTAGCATCATCGATAACTACCAGTGAGATGACCATGATTTGAGGGTGGCTAAAGTCATAGCTTTGTTTAAGCAAGTTTTTAGGTGCAACCAGGGAACTATAGACCTGTGAGTCTGATTTCGGTTGTGGGTAAATTGTTAGAGCTAATTTTGAAAGATAGAATTTATAGACATTAATACATGTGGAATTGATTCAGTTCAGTCAGCATGGTGTTTTGTGAGGAACATCATTTCTCATAAAGAAGATGAAGCGTTTTTTTAGGAAGTTACCAAAAAGATTGATCAGAGAAGAACAGTAGATGTTGTTTGTTTGGACTTCAGTCAAGCCGTCAACAAGGTTCTGCGTGAATGAATAATAAATAAGTTTAGGATTCACGATAAGCTTGGAAATGGTACATGATTGACTTTAACGCCAGGGTGCTGATAGTGGGGGTAAAGGGTTGTTTTTCAACTTCAAGAACTGTCAGCAGTGGTGTTGTGCGTGAATTGATTCTGTTTTTTTTAAATTTATTTGATAATTTTGAAGGCGTGGTGATGAAGTTTGTGAATGACAGCAAATGTGTGACATAGTAGACACAGAAGAAGGTTTTCTAATATTACAAACGGATCTTGCTGAAACCGAACAATGGGCTGAAGAATGGCGGATGGATTTCAATCTTGATAAATGAAAGGTATGTCATTTTGGTGCAACAATCAAGTGTATGACTTACACAATTTATTTTAGCACCTTGGGCCGTGTTGTGGAACAGAGGGCCGAGGTTATCATGCAATGAATTCTCCGCAACTTTGCATCACATATAGAAAGCATGTTTAAAAAATGATTTTGATGCGCTTACTTTCATTGCTCAATCTTTTGAGAAGCGAAGTTGCAAAGTCCTGTGGAGGTTGTATAGGAAATTCATGAAAAATTTTCTGGAGTACTGTGTACAGTTCTGGTCGCCCAGTTATAATAAGGAGATCGTTAATTTGGTGAAGGTTCAGAAGATATTTGCTGATTGTTGCTGGGCATGGAATATAATAAAGACTGGATGAATTAGAATAAAGACTGGATATGCTGGGCGGTTGTTTTTTTTTCCCCCCTTGAGCATAGGATATTGATAGGCAACATTAGAGAAGGTGATAAAATAATGCTGAGTAGAGATACAATTAGTGATAGTTGTCTTTTCCCTATTTCTGCCTTATCTTCCACTGTGGAAGCGGTGTCTGTGATGAAGATTGCTCTTACCAATCAGAGCACAGGTTCCCCCTTTTTCGACCAAGAGATAGTCTAAAGCCATTCGATTCTGTAAAGCTGGTAGTCTTGTAGCAATCATTTTGGTAGTTATGACTGATATTTGGGACTGAGTTTCTCCCATTTGTGTCGATGGTGTCATTAATTAACTTTTCAAGAGCAGCCGCCAGTTTCTGTATTTCTTTCCCTGCCCTTGCAGCGCCATAGTTTGGGAATAGTGTCCACAACAGACGTACTCCTTCAGAGACCTCTCGGTCCTTACATCTTATTCCCCCCTCCTTTCTCAGGTTGGGCGCATGTTTTTTTCTAATCAGCGGTGAGGAACTATATAAGCGAGGTAACAGTAGCCAGTCCTGCATTTCTGACTTTGAGGCAGTGTTTCATCAACATCATAAATGCATGCATTCCTATACATTCGGTCACGTGAATGCATTCTTTCCTGGGAATAAAGGGACAGGCCCTCAGGCTGCACACCTAACACCCTCCAGTCAACATTCATGCAATGGTCGCGGCAGTGGCCCGGCCGGCGCAGACACAAGATGATTTCCCCCCCCCCCTCCCCAAATTGGAAGTGTGCGAAGCCACTCCGAGCACAGAATAAGGTGGCATCCACCGCTCCTTTCGTTGGGAAAACTCAAAGGCCATCGGAACACCCTGGATTTTCGGGGCTGATATAGGCAACCATCCAGCAAAGTTATATTCACCCATGTCAGAACTCCATTTTGTATCATTTGAGCCCGAGTCAAATTGTTGTATATCAGACACATCTCTTTTGTTGAACGGTATTACCGAGGTGGGGATTCCAGATTCGCCATGGTGTGCAACCTCTGCACAGACCCAACAGTTGGCAAGTCCCTTTTGTTCAGCATAACTTTGGCATCGTGAAGTGATTTTTCCCGCCTCTTTGAACAATTAGGACTACTAACGTTACAACGTTATACCAGTACCCACCCATCTCTGACCCTTGCCTACTGTCCTGTCTATCTGTCTTAATCTTTTAGGCACCAGGGAGAGGTGAGTCCACTCAGCCCTTACAATCAATAATAATATCATCAAACGTTAAAAGAGTCTTTTGTCTCAGTACATTCCTTCTGTCTCAGCTTAAATTTCAGAGGGTTGTCTGTAGGATGAGCGTGCCACCCCGCCGATGGGGCGTTCACAGGACCTTTAACGCGAGCGTGATGACTCCACCCTTTCTCAGCAGTCCGGATAGCTGTCTCAGTAGGAATGAGTGTTAGGAATGGTCCCTCCCAGCTCTGGTGACATCCAGCGCCCATCTGTTGTCTTTGCAGCTCCTAAATCTTTTAGTCCCTTTTCCTCCTTTGCAGTAAACAACTGGGCACCCTGAATATCTGGAATTGTGGTTATTAGGGATTGTATAAATGCTCCTTGTGGATTCAGGGTAGCTTCTTTAGCTACCTCATCGGCCAGTCTATTTCCTCTTACTTCCGGTTCATTCCCCTTCTGATGTCCGTTTATATGAACTATCACTATTTCTCTCGGGAGTAACAACACTTGTTTTATCGATTCCTCATGAGCTAGTTCTTTTCCTCTGCTATTTATCAGTCCTCTTTCTTGCCAAATTTTTCCAAAGGTATGTAACACTCCAAATGCATATTTGGAGTCGACATGACAAGCAACATGAGTTCGACTGGGACAACACTACTGTTATAGGACAAGCCAAACAGAGAACAGCCAGGGAATTCCTAGAGGCATGGCATTCATCCACCGATTCAATCAATAAGCACATCGACCTGGATCCAATATACCGGCCATTGCAGCGGACAGCTGGAACTGACTACCGGAAGGGGCAGATACAAATCACTACAAATGCCGGAGGACACATCACAGAAGCGCTTCACAGGAGGCTCCCAAGTACTGAGGATGTCACCTAGAGGGGATGAAACGTCTGCAACACAAATTCCCAGCTCGGCAAACAGGCCACAAAAATACTGCTCCTTTTTTGTC
Source organism: Hemiscyllium ocellatum (assembly GCF_020745735.1). Classification (NCBI taxonomy): domain Eukaryota; kingdom Metazoa; phylum Chordata; class Chondrichthyes; order Orectolobiformes; family Hemiscylliidae; genus Hemiscyllium; species Hemiscyllium ocellatum. Next base: position 25,915,422 of record NC_083435.1, on the reverse strand, counting down.
GTTTTCTAAGGTTCTAAGAGCTCTTTCTAGGGCATAGAGTTCACAAGTTTGGGCTGATCAGCCGTTAGGCAGTCTTTCGGCCTCGATAATGCTTCCCTCTGTCCCATTTACTACAACATATCCATTGTGCCTTTTACCCTCAATCATCCGGGAGGACTCGTCGATAAACAACCAAGCACTGGCATGCAACGGTAAGTTTCTTAAGTCCATTTTCACTTCAGTCTGATGTTCAGTAATATCAATGCAGTCATGTTCTGGATTGCCAAGAGTCACCCCCTCTCTCCGCCACAGAAATGCAGCTGGATTGAAGCAACTGTCTGTGACTAACACAAGGTCATCCTGTTCTATTAAGATTGTCTCATATTTTAAGCTCCTAGAGTCTGTGAGCTATCGTCCTGCTTTCTGATTTAATATGGTCCGTACCTGATGTGGGGCGCTGACTATTAAGGCTACCCAAAAGTAAGTTTCCGACTTTCTTCTACCAATAAGGCTGTTGTGCCACTGCCTGCACACATTCTGGCCATTAATGTAGCTTTCCATTATTTAATTAACAAGGAATTAATGCAGTCATGTTTTGAATTAACCATGAATCAATATGACAGGTCACTGAGAATGTGTGAAGGAATCCTGCCAATTAATATTGATTCAGGCTAACACGATTGATTTATTATAAATATTAATTATTAATTATATATATGATATAATTCAGGGTGGAAACGCAACAAGGTAACTAAAACATTTTAGCAACTGCAATCGCACAATTCTGTTTGTTTACCAGTCACTTGTGACTTCTTATTCTGTTTCTGTCATTGTTTTGCTCGAATACATTCATTTCAAGAACCACAACAGATTCCATAGCACCATTTGCAGTTAATTCGATCCCCAATTTGGTGGCAATATCTCGTCATGAGCGCAAAACTGATTCTTCATGCCTCTCATCACAAAACTGTTGCCATAATTCAATTAAGGTTTTCGTTCCCACTCCCTTGGACTTAAAGTTTAAGGATGAACTTGCTGCCCCCGTATCGACTTGGAAAACTACGTCCTCTTTGTAAGGTCTCACCTTTAAATTTATCAAGGGTTCCTGGTGGGTCCCAGGGGGCAGGAACTCTTGACACCCCTATATTTCATCAAGGTTCATAAACGGCATTGCCTTTACTTCCTTTTTCTGATCTGGACACTCTCTCTTCAAGTAACTTGTCTTTCCACAGTAATAACATCCCGCCTGTGGGGATTTCTACTTTGATCCTTGTTCCTGTTTACCTGACCCCTTAACATCTCCTTTTAGTTTTGTCCTTTTCTTTTTCACCTCATCAACCGTGACTATCATTATGTTTGCCTTCTGTTTCTGCTTCTCATGTTACGTTGCCAGATCAATTGCTGAGACGATTAAACCTTCTGAACAGCTTTAGGGCCACCTCATGGCCATTCCTCATCACCCAGTGTTTTGTTTAGACCTTGATTTTTTAAAAGAAATATTGCAATGTTTCGTGCTCCCTGTAATCTCAAATACAATTAATCAATTTATGCTTGTCAAAATGTAAAGCCTGTTCCTAACTATACATTTTGCAATCTTACTTGTAAATATATTTATATATTATAAATTCATTTATTCAGTGTTTAATATTTAAAATTTAAAATGCATACAGTTCCTAACTTGGAAATCTACGATAATTACCCGGTTTTAGTCTCTTGATTTAAATCCAAAATTACTTTTCTTGAGTAGTCCTGATGAGTCATTGATCAATTACAATGCTATAAGTCGTGAAATAACCAGAGCTGCCTTAAAAATGGATTTGTCTATTCAAGTTAAAGAAAACGTCTAATGCATGAATAATGGCCGAATCCAAGGCCACCGATTTTAAACATAGGATTTTTTAAAAAAATTATTACAATCTAATGTTGAACTGAGACTTCAACTGTCCTCCATAAATCGCTTTTATGTAAGGATAAAGAGATTAGTTAGAAACTGATAGTCATGACCTGGAAAAAGAGCAGGAGATAACATTTTATTTCATAATCTGTAAAATCCTTAACCTTAAAAGAAATCTTATTAAAATTTCCATAATAGAAATCAGATTCAAAACAGTCCCGGATTTCAAGTTCCAGTGAACAAAGCACAAACATTCAATCACCAACAAACAAATATGCATTAAAACCGAATCACAAAGGGTAAAACTTTCTACCTTTTTGCTAACAACTGGTCTAAGGCTGGGTGGTCGAATCAGGTAGACACCTTACTCATCAGATTAATCTAGCCAATTAAATACTTTATTTTATATGTTGCCAATTCCCTGTACTTCTCATATGTTCCTGACCACGAAGGTAATACTTAAAGGTTCATTTTCTTTACCTTGCTCTGTGCACAGAGTTGCCTGGTCGTTTCAGCGTGACCCATCCCGCAGCAATACCCAGATATATCCATCTGGCAGCAAATAACGCAACCTACCTTGGTCGCCCAGATACCCGGATTCATCCACCTGCCAGCAAATACCGCTGCCTACCCCTGTCGCCCGGAAGTCCAGTTTCCCAGATTCCCGGATAAATCCAACTGGCAGCAAACACCGCTGCCTACACTGGTCGCCAGGATAAATCTTAAAAGAATTTTTTAGCCAGGTCTCGTGCACACAAGACTGAAACGACCGAACCCGCCGCGTCTGCCCGTCTTGTTTCCAGAGTCTCTCAGTCCGGATCACGTTCGCCCAAGCTGCCATGGCAAGGAGGGAAACTAGAGACCGCCAAATTCAGGGATGTGTACCTTCTCCATTTTCCCAAAAATGCCGAACGACCGGAGCTTGGGATCCCGGGCAAGCCCCCAAATCTGTTGGAGACAAATTTAATAAAATTTAGACGAGACCACCAAAACTGGAAACAAGACAATTTATTCTAAAATCTTGCAAGAAAGGGCATCAAATGCAGAAGCAAATGAGCAATGAACATTCAAACTAGTACACAGTTTTGAGCTGCATGAGGTCACCTCTTCTGACTCCTACATTACACGATCAGCTTCATTCTCTGACTAACTTGCAATATGCTCATATTATTTCCCCCCTTCTGCAAGTTGGCGACCCTTCCCTCTGTAAGTGCTGACATAAGGGAGATTTTGCTAAACTTGGATCTTCATGCTCCTTTCACTTTATCTGTTTGCTTGTAACATCTTCCATTGTTCATAGATACATTCTATTTCTGAATATATATTTTAAAAATGTGTCTTTTCTTGCCTCGTTTAAGGGTTTCAGCTATCTCAGCTGAGACTAAATTATTTAAACTATCATGATGAAAGAAATTATTTACTAGAATAATTATGCACGAATGTTAGTACCCAATTATCCACAATTATATACATTTCCCTAGTGCTTGCTGATTTAGTCATTGTCTGCAGCTGCCCTTTACAATCGATTCATCAGCGCTATACTTAAGCTTATTATCACTACCTTTTTGCTATATATGCGAAAACAACACACTTCCCCATTTCTTCCAATAGTATAATTTAAAATCATTTTAAAAATTGCCTTAACAGTGATTATAAAAAGATTCTAACGACGACTGTGAATTCGTTGTGGATTGTGATGAGAAACAGTGGTTATGTGGTTCAATACTGTTCCTTAGGATTGTCATTTTTAGCTGGATACTCGTCTGGCTGGGATGCCCTTATTCTATGACTGAACAAAACCTGAGTTGGCAGTTTGAGGTCCCTCATAGTGGACAAAATAGAAATGTACTAAATGTTCACATTAAGCTGTACCTTCTACACATAAACACCTTTTTTACATTGCCCTCAGTAGAAAGGGCACAGTCACTTTTTTTTAGAGCTTAGTATATTACCACTGCACATCTCTTCATTTTCTTCTTTCTCCACTATTGACAAGCCCCACTTTTGCACGGAGCCTCCAAAATTGAGCCCCATTTCTTCTCTTCTACCTCATTCTTTTTTTTTGGCATCTTTCAGATCTGTTGTAGTGCCTGATAAAACTCGAAGCATTTGCCATTTCTTTGGACAGATTTTACAAGACCTCATTATTTAACCAGAATTCTACTTCTGAAGTACAGATTTTGAGCATCAGCAGTATTTTGTTTTGAAACACTTTTTGAGATGTGCTTTCATTATGCATATTTGTTTCAAACCTCAAACAAAGCAAGTAATATGTTTGGAGAAAGGTATAATGTCGTTATTGACAGTTTGTTAAAATCCCAGTCTCCACATTGCATCTTCTTCAATAGCAAGGAAATGGTGGAATTTTCATTAAAGTATGGCATTTTACACAACGTTTAATTCATTTTATCTATCCTGATAGAAAAACACACAATTATAATTGTGGATTCGTCTTGTCATTGTTTTAGAAGAATACAATATTTCCGCATCAAACAATTGGAAGGGTATCGACAGTCAAGGGAACAGCTAGAAGAGATTATAATTTTGCTGTAAGATAGTTCAAGAGAGATTAATCATATAAAAAAACAGATTATCCACGGTTTCAGTTCCAATATCAGGTGCAAATTTCAGTGAAAACCGAATTATGCCCTTTGAAACATTTCTTATTTTGAGGCCATGGACTTGTTCATACTTTTCAGATATCAAATGGAGGTGTCGATATTGGACTGGGGTGGACAATGTTAAAAATAATGCAACCGCAGGGTATAGTCTAACAGGTTTGGAAGTATTAGCTTTCAGAGCGCTGCACCTTTTTCAGTCACTAGTTACTGATGAAGGAACAGCGTTCTGAAAACTAATAATTCCAAATTTACCCTTTGGACTATAACCTGCTGTTGTTTGATTATTAACTTTTCAGAAAGATATGCATTTTATTTTTGTGTCACGAACATTCCTCGTGCATCTGCTTATATGTACATAAACTAATGATGAAATAGAACCCTATAATATCATGGTGACTTGCAAATATCATTAAATGGCCACCAATGGGCATTCTTCCTTCAGGAGCAACCATCATAGATTTTTGATCCTGTGTCATCCACTGGTCAAACTGTTGTGTTTCTACGTTGTTTAACACGGGGTTTGGGACAAAAACATGACACTTTTCTTCCTAAGAGTTTATGATTATACATTTCTTTCAATATGAGATACTTCTATTAATTATCTTTCCGAATGTGCATTAAGTTTCCGAGGTAATCTGACTTCTCAAAAGGCTAGATCGAACATCAGCCATTTTCGTTTGAGGATTCTTTCTGATATAAATGAGATCATATTTTGAAAGCAGAATTTGTGTGTATATATAATAGGTACATACCTCAACAACAGAGAATTCCACCATTCGCCAGAAAATGCAAATGTCTCAGCAATCTTGTAACTTAAAAATATTTACTACACTTTTCTTGTTACAGTTGACATTGTTGCTAAGGTGCCTATCATTTATTTATCTTTTTATCATTGATGTTTAAGTAAATCAGTATTCCTTCTTTCTTAGGTTATGTGCTCTTTTTTAAAAAACTTTCATTGTGCTGTCGTTATTTAACATCTTCAATGAGGTAATAGGAATTACTAATGTGTTTGTGTTATTTGAAATTGAACTGTTTCAGTTTATGATCTTATATAAGCTTCTCATAACCTTTCTATTAAATTTCTTTTGCTCTCTCTAATGCAGTTGCACTTTTCCTAACGATACAAAATGTGCTGGCATCCACATATGTGGACCATACTCCAGCCAGTATTTGCAAAGTGCACATACTCAAGATCACTTCCTTTCATCTGGTGTTCATGCTCCTATCAATAAAGGTTAGGTGCTGTTTTCTTTGTGTCGTGCTCTTTTCATGTTTGCTGTCTTTTCAATGATCTTTTCAATACCCAGTTCCTTACGTTTTACATCCATTTTAGATTCATACTCATTATTTTATAATATCTCCCACTGTTCTTCCAAGCAAGGTTACCTGCATTGAGCCTGAACTGCTAACTATCCATTCAATCCACCTACTTGTTATGCTTTGTTTTGGAATTGCAAATCATTCTCCTCACAGTTCGTCATACTTCCAAGTATCTTGTGATGTGCACCAATATGGTGCCGATTTCAACGAACTGATAACTGATAAACTGATAACCTGCACACTTCGATCCCTCTTCATGTTAATGATTCTGCCGATTCTGCAATTTATGGCATATTTTATTCCTGTATTGTACCTTGCATCACCGACATTTGTCGGGTCTAATTTCCTGCTGCCATTCGTCTGCTTGAGTGTTCAGATTATCTATATCCTGTTGTATTCTTTGCAAAATCTCCGCACTATATACAGCTCCCGAAGCGTTCTGTGGATCACAATCTTACTCATCACAACAATTGAATTCTTCTCCAAGCCGCGTATATGCACAACAAAAAATTAGGGTAACTGAAATAATCCTTGTTGAAAGTTACAGTTCACAGATATCCAGTCTGATAGGAAAAAAACATTATTTCTTCTCTACTCTATTTTTCTTTATTGACTCGATTGGCCGAATGAGTTTGCTTCCATACTGTAGGGGTTTTATGGTTTTAACTTCTCAACAAATCTTGGCTCTACGTTGTAACTCTCTCTTGTTCCGTGAAGTATAACTCACACCATAATTCTGTTCTGTAGCTTTATATTGAATACAAATTTGAGAGTGCAGCGTGAAGTTTTGGATGGCATATTTATGACATAATGTCAACTTTGATATATTAGTGGAAAGGCCATTGCCTAGTGGTGTTTTCCCAAGCCACTTATCTAGATTCTTCTCAGTGTTCTCAGAAATGTGCTTCAAGTCTGCCATAACAAATGGTGGAATTTGAATTCAATGGAAACATGAAATTTGCAATTCAATGACAACAGTGTATTCATTGTCAATTGTTAGAACAATCCATCTTATTTGCTAATGTCGTTCAGTGAATGAAACGGTCATCCATACATTACCTGGCTTACATGTGAATGCAACCGCTTAATGAGTGACTGTCTTCAAACCATGAATGAATTAAACAACGCACGACCTGCAAACATCAGATGAAATGGTTATCCTTGCTGCAAAACATTAATATATGATCATTTATTCATCGAGTATAGACAGATAGTCTTAAAGAGAGAACATTGTTGAGCATTCTCTTCCAATGAATGTTGATGCATTCCCTTATCGATAGATAACACATTGTTTAAATAAACACCAAATGATAGCATAATTATAGGTGCAACAAGGATGTGTATATTTATTTACCCAATTATAATCCACAAGCAAAAAAAAAATCCATAGCCTTATACGTTTGTTTGTTTGGATTCCATTCATGCATGTGCTTTATTTCAAAAAACATGTTTGCAGAAACATTGACATCATATGTATTTAAATGTAACATATAATTCCAAATTATCCTGTCATGGCATTAAATGGAGACCTTGCTAAATGATGTCTTCAAAAATGTGAAACTAATATCGTTTTGCAATGCCAGTGTTACTGCATGAGCTTTCTAGAGATATAAATGTGACTCAAACGAACGGCCAGTATCTCACAACACAGAACAACCAGTAATGAGTCAAAAAGATAATATCTACTCTGACATAGACTGCATTACTCATAAAAAATCTCGTCATAAATACATCACACACTCGGTTGATCTCCATAAGTGTTCCAATGTCTGCGAGATATTCATTTTGTCTTGTTTGATTTGCTTGACACTCTGATTCTCTGACTTAGTTAAATAATATGATTTCTGAGCAGACAGACAAAAAAGTCAAAAGAAACCAAAAGAGCTATGGATGCTTGAAGTCAGAAACACAAACATATAGAACATGGAACATAGAGCATAGAACATTACAGCGCTAACAGGCCCTTCGACCCTCGATGTTGCGCCGTCCTGTCATACTAATCTGAAGCCCATCCTACCTACAGTATTCCACGTACGTCCATGCGCCAGTCATATGAAGACTTAAATGCACTTAAACTTGGCGAATCTACGACGGTTGCAGGCAAAGCATTCCATACCCTTACTATGGTCTGAGTAAAGAAACTACCACTGACATTTGCGGGTGGCATGGTGGCACAGTGGTTAATGCTGCTACCTCACAGCGCCAGAGACCTGGCTTCAATTCCCACCTCAGACGACTGACTGTGTGAAGTTTGTACGTTCTCTCCGTGTCTGCATGGGGTTCCTCCCGGTTTCTTCCTACAGTCCAAAGCTGTGTGTGTCAGGTGAATTGGCCATGCTAAATTGCCCATAGTGTTAGGTAAGGGGTATGTGTGGGTTGCACTTGAGCTGGTCGGTGTGGACTTTTGGGCCGAAGGGACTGTTTCCACACTGCAAGTAATCTAATCTAATCTGTATTATATCCTATCTCCCCTCACTTTAAAGTTGTGTCCCCTCGTGTTTGCCGTTCCCATACTTGGAATAACGCTCTCCCTATCTAACCCCCTGATTATCTTATTTTTCTCTATTAAGTCACCTCTCAACCTTCCTCTCTCTGACGAGAACAGCCTCAAGGCCCTCAGCGTTTCCTCGCAAGACATTCCATCCATACCAGGCAACATTCTAGAAAATCGCCTTTGCACCCTTTCCAAAGCTTCCACATCCTTCTTGTAATGTGGTGACCAGTACTGCACACAATACTTCAAGTGTGGCCACACCAGAGTTTTGTACAACTGCAGCATAACCTCCTGATTCCGGAACTCAATCTCTCTATTAATAATTTAGTTTTGGAAAACGCAGCAGGTCCGGCAACTTTTATGGAGAGAATTCAGAGCTATCATTGTATTTTGCATCCAGTAACCCTTCCAAAAAATGGAATTCCTGCAGGAATTCTTGTTTTTATTTTTGATTTCTGACTGGGAAAATTTGACTGGAAGGATGGTGCATTCTGAATTTGTCATAATGTCAGGATTTAATTCCATCATTGATGCCATCTTTTGCTGTCTGATGCAACACCCACTTGTGCCTTAAGATGACTTTAAAAAACTGACTCTGGATCCCTGTAATTCCGTCTCTCGGCTCCACGATAACCTCTTGAACACTTTGTGCAGGGCTGACCTGGTGCCCATTCCAGAGCCTCCACAGCAATCCTCATTCCACCACACCAAAAAATTATGTAGTCTGTAGGCAGCCTAGAGCACAGCTTTCATACTTAATCAGAGAGAAGTGTAAAGTGCAGTGTTCCATATGTGATTCGACTGATCCACCCTAAGGCATTATTCAAAATGTACTTAATTCTTATGACAGTTGAAATACAAAGGAACCCGACACGGCTTAATTTTTGTTGAAACACTTAACTAAACGTAGGTCTGCTTTAGATTACTTTTAGATTAGATTAGATTACTTACAGTATGGAAACAGGCCCTTCAGCCCAACAAGTCCACACCGACCCGCCGAAGCGCAGCCCACCCATACCCCTACATTTATCCCTTACCTAACACTACGGGCAATTTAGCATGGACAATTCACCTGACCCGCACATCTTTGGATTGTGGGAGGAAACCGGAGCACCCGGAGAAAACCCACGCAGACACGGGGAGAATGTGCAAACTCCACACAGTCAGTCGCCTGAGGCGGGAATTGAACCCAGGTCTCTGGCGCTGTGAGGCAGCAGTGCTAACCACTGTGCTACCGTGCCGCCCAAAGTTTCCACACTTACAGTGTGGAAACAGGCCCTTCGGCCCAACAAGTCCACACCGACCCGCAAAAGTTAAACCCACTCATACCCCTACATTTACCCCTTACCTAACACTACGGGCAATTTAGCATGGCCAATTCACCTAACCTGCACATCTTTGGACTGTGGGAGGAAACGGGAGGAAACCGGAGCACCCGGAGGAAACCCACGCAGACACGAGGAGAACGTGCAAACTCCACACAGTCAGTCGCTTGACTCAGGAATTGAACCTGGTCTCTGGTGCTGTGAGGCAGCAGTGCTAACCACTGTGCCACCGTGCTGCCCACCATGGATAAGCATGGATGAAGCACTTCTGATGTTTCCTGCTTTTATTTGTTTGTTTGTGTTTATTTGGGTTGCTGATGTCATTTCCTCTGATGATGTCATTTCCTATTGCGGTATTCATTTCCTGTTCTTTTTCTCAGGAAGTAGTAAATGGGGTCCAAGTCAATGTGTTTATTGATAGAGTTTCAGTTGGAATTCATGCTTCTAGTAATTCTCGTGCGTGTCTCTGGCTTGTCCTCCAATGGATGCGCTGTCCCAGTCAAAAAAAGCCGAAGTCATCAGCTGTGCTTTGCCTTGAGGCTCACGGAAGATGTCACCTCGTATGGTGACAAAACATCTGACAGTGAACCTTTCAGCTCAGCGAGCTAACCTACATCCAGAACCTCAAATTGAACTACAAATATTCTCAAAACCTGCTAACACTTAACTAAATGTGCATTTTCATTACTAATCGTCAAATGTAACAGAATCCCATAAACCTCGTCAAGGTAATTTAGCAAGACAGACAAGGCTTTCACATTCTGCCTCTACCAAATTGATCAGAATGAAATATTGAAATAAACGGTCTCTCTTTTTATGTGTCTAAAACAAAAACTCATGAAAGATTCTCACCACAGAGGAGATAAGCTGTTAGCTCAGCAGCAGCAGAGACATTCTAACGAACAGAAAGTATAGCTAAGAACCTGCCTGGGTGTGTTTGAGTCATTAGCCTGCCCACCCATGCCTCTTTTGACGTTAAAGAAAACACACACAGTGAGCTGAAAGGTGCTCACTGAATGCATCTGAAGCAGACATTCTGGTCCCATTGTCGCAACACCAATCCACCAGAGAAACAGCACAGTACACAAGCACTGTATTATTTAACTGGCTATTTGTCTAATTTACAATCTGGCAAAACCGCTAATACCTCTCCACTTCTTATTTCAACCTGCTCAAGAACTTCACTGGATGAAGAGCTCATGCTCGAAACGTTGACTCTTTGGTCCTCGGATGCTGCTTGACTGGCTGTGCTTTTCAAACACCACATCTTTTGAAACAAGAAAATCACAGTCCAACTCCTTGAATTCTATGTGTGCCTTCTCCTTCTGCTGATTAAAAACAGGTATGAAGTACTCAGTTAACACACTGCCAGTGTACTCTGATTAAACACACAGGGCCAAGTCGGGTTCCCTGTTTTTCAGACCTGATAAATCCTACTCTCTCCCTGGTTATTCGCTTCTGATTGATAAATTTGGAGAATATTAAGTGACACTCCCCAACATTACCTACCCGTTATCTTATGCCCTCTCTTTCGACTTCTAATTGCATTCTTGTGATCTTATTTTACTTCTCTAGATCCTTACTTTATTTGCTTCCTTTATATCTCTTAAACGTCTTTCCTTTTTTTTTCTCGAAATGTTTATTCAAAGATTGCAATGTTGATTGACTTGTTGCTGCTCTAATTCGCACTAAATGGAACGTGTTGAACGGATACTGTACAAACATACCACTAGAATTTTCAACCACCTCCCTCTTTTCTGCTGTAGGTTTGTCCTCAAGTAGTTGCATACAGTTAATTCTGGTGTTATGCTGCCTTCTTTTAATAAATTCTGCCTAATATCAACATAAAACTATTTTCTTAATGTCTTATACCTCCTTTTTAATAAAAGAAATAAACTAAAAACATCTCATGTCATGTTAGTATCACTGTGACATGGAGCATCTCTTCTTCTTCGTCGCTCAGAATTATCTCCATTGCCGAGCCCCCTCTAATGTCATGTACTTGTTGATATCGAAAAAAAAACGTCTCTTGCATTGATTTCAAGAAATAAACCCTGTAAACCCTCTATATCATGACATCTGTTTGTTCAAAAGACTGAAACTAATGCGAATCATGATGCAATTATTGTGCAGTCAATAGATTTGCATCTTAGGTACAAAAGAGACTTAAAAACATCCTAAAGATCCTCATGTACTGGATACGAGTGGCAAGCTCAACGTCGCTCCAAAAAATGGGACAACCTGCAATAACACAGATAGAACGCATTTATTACCCTATTCTTGCAATCGTTGGTCTCCCAGGTAATACACGTTAAGTAAATTATTGTGACATGATAAAACTTTTCAAATGGAAGACATCTCATTCTATGCACTAAGATGATTGATAAGCGTGCAATTTCTTGCATTATCAATAAAATACTGGTAAGTGTTGATGCCTCAGAGAGATTGCGACTGATTTAATGTAGCTTACAATGTGGTGTTTTATGAAGTTTAATTATTTATACCATATTGTTTAGATGCCATATTTACCTTCTCTTGTAAAGACCATTGACTGTCCTTTTGAAAAACAGAACACAGTGGACACTACAAATGGCGAGAAAGCAATAAACCGTGGTTAACCTTAAAACAGTTCATTAACATACATAAAGACGAAAAGCCATGATAAAGTATTGTCTAAGGATCAGTTTGAAGAAAGATGAGCAACGTGATTATTTAATTCATCTTCGCACAGCAGAGATGTTGATATTCCTTCATTCTAATTGCTGCCTTTTTAAAAAAAAAATCCCTCATTCAGTAATTAAACATTGCCTTTTTGTGTGCTTATTGCATTTTGGCTTGCACCTTTTGATAATAAACAGGTCACTTATACAATTATCCTAGGTTGTTAATCCTTGTTGTATAGGTAAATATTTCGTAAGATTAATTAAATCTTTTTTTCGTTCTTCTTATCAACACATTCTACAGCAATGCCACGTTTACTGAACATTGTTTGTCATTTTCCAACAATTATGCTGGTTTAGTAAAGCCTCTTTGTACTTCGTAGCAGTTTAATAACGGAGTCAAAACTTTAAATATTAGCATTATTTATGAAGCCTGGAGTTAACTATCTGATTTATTATTATTGAATTATTTCTACAAACACTTTAAAAGTGCTATAATTACAAAATACATCATGCACGCTTTTCTTTCTGTACGGAGTATCAAAATTAAATGTCCAGGATTGCTGAAGTATGCCACGCGTTGACGCACATTTCTCAATTTCAGAATATCTGCTTCAATTATTGCCTTCTTTGCAGCTAATGTGATGACATTGGTGATTCTCTCCCGTGGACGTTGCAATCTTTCGAAATGCATCACTCACTACATGTTGAGCATGGCCGCTGCGGATTTGTCATTTTTGATATTTGCTGTAATACTGTATGAGATAAAAGATTCTTATTTTCCATACTCATTCCTCAACTACACTCCAATTTGCCGTCTTAACCTTGCCCTCTACTTGGCTTCGGTTGATTGCTCAGTCTGGTTAACTGTCGCATTCACTTTCGATCGATTTGTGGCCATTTCTTGTCCGAAGCTTCGACAAAGCTATTGCACAGTGAAAACGGCAACTGTTATTATTACAGTATTATGCATTTTGAGCATTTTAGAAAGTGTTCCGTTCTATTTTGCATTTGAACCACGTGAAACAATTGAGAATATGCCTTGGTCCTGCTATATTAAAACAAACTTCTATACAATACCCATATGGATAGCATTCATGTGGCTGGAAACTATCTTAACTCCTTTTGTTCCATTTGTTTTAATTTTGTTGTTTAATGTTCTGACCATCAAGCACGTTGTGCAGGCTAACAGGGTTAGAAGGAAAATTCAACAAGTCGGCAAAGGCCTGGATCACAATGATGTTGAGATCGAGACACGTAAAAAATCAATGATTTTATTACTAGCTATATCTGGAAGCTTTATACTGCTATGGGGTGTAGCATTCTTCTTTTATATTTTTGTGCAATTTACAGATGCTCAATTTTTAGAAGCGAATTACAACGACCCATTTACAATCTTTGAACAATCAGGATATATACTCAGGACATTGAGTTGCTGCACAAACACGTTTATCTATGCAGTTTCCCAGCGTAAATTCAGAAATGAGCTGAAAAATATGGTTAAGCTTCCATTCTCTCTAATACAGTGTACCTTTAAGTGATTCCAAGTAATTCAACAAATGACGAACTCCATTTTAATTTTGGTAATTAGGGCAAAAGGACAGGTTGTTGGGTTGTTCATTTAGGGGCAGAATCGGACATAAAACATTTTTGCTGGCAATTTTGGTTTTAAATATTACATTATCTCCAAAATTAAAAAGAAAAGAAACTCTAGCACATATTTTTAAACTTACAAGAGAGATGTCCATTAAAATTAGAAGAATAAAAATATTTTTTTTTCAAATTGCACAAACACAATTCAAAATAAAGGAGAATAAATCCCGCTACGAGATTGTTTTTGGCTTTTCAACATTTCTTGAATACATTGAAAATATGAAGAAAACCGATAGAGGCATCTCAAAATAGGAAAATAAAAGTTGTTGGTTGTTCTAGGTACGCAGGTTATATTCTTTAAAAGGCTTATTATAAGTGAAAAGAATTGTGTTTATTCCAAAAGTCAATACATACTGGAACATCATGGCTTTCTCATGAAAAACATAGTAAAGGAATCAAGGAACAGATACAATTCATTTATCCCCTGCAGCTGAGTTCTAAATGATCGTTCATTTGAAAACACACATTCACATTTTCACCATTTCCAATAATAATCTGCAGAAATAATTGATACTCGATCATAGATTTATCATCAAAAATCTCATAATTATGATTTTCGTTGTAGGTGAGATTTTCAGATTTTTACATGCACATGTAAATGGACAAAATAGCGGATTGCAGCATGACGAAGCTTGAGTATAGTATGTAGCACTCTATAATAACTAATTGGAGTATTTTATTTCAGTCAAGCATTGCTATTTCTATTAACAATTTGAAATATTTGATAAAATAAGCCCTTGAACTTGTATAGTCCTACAAGCACAAATGGATTTTAATCGAGTTTATATATTAAGTTTCGATTTCTGTTGTATTTGTGTATCATCAGTGCACATCATGGAAAGTAGCGTGATGTTTATTTCTGAAAATGTAATATGAAAGCCAAAAGCAGGGTTGTTAATCGTACCATCAATTAATAACTGCTGCATCATCAGCGTAAATAAACTGAATTTTAGTCTGCTTTTTATTCGTTAAGATTAAGATTAATCATGTCATGGTCTAGAATTCACATTCCTACCTACGCACACATTTCAATCAGAGAGTCAAGCATCGTAATAAGGAGGAATGGCATTTCGGATTGTACCCTGAAAAGGTGCCAAATATTGCAAGACGGTTGTCAACTCCCTTGACACTTACTGGAAAGGAGAAATTTTGAAACACAAGAAGAAGAAAAAAACTTAGCAGGGGATAATTCTTAAAATGTCACCACAAAAACCTTTCTTTTATACGTAAGCCAGGCTTAGGATGACTTAGAAGAGAAGGGGTGATACTGGAAATAAATATAGAAACCATTTTCGGTCAAGTAGTAGATATTCTTATGGAGAAGCATTTTGACCTTTTTGACGATTTTTCCATGGGAGATCACCTAATTTTTTTTTTATATGGGCAATGAGAGCAGCAATAAGTAGAGTCAAAGTGCCAGAGCAGTGTGCAGCAAGTAAACAGTGATCCAACTTCTCAATGTCAACCATTTTTCCCTAAGTGAATCCACTCCCATTTGTCAACATTTGACCCATATCCCTTTGCACTGTTCCAATAAAAATAATCATCCAGATACATTTAAAATGTTATAGTTCTACAAGCCTCCACAACTTCCTCTGGTAGCCCATTCAATCGACTCACCTTCCTCTTTGTAGATAAAAGATTGATTTAAATGTTTCTGCTCTCAGGTTAAGCCCGTGTCCTTTAACATTGGACACGCCTATTCTGGGGACAGGATTTGGCTATTCACCCTAGCCATAGCCCTTATAGTTTCAGATCAAACCCTCAAACGCTAGCAACATCCTTGCAAACCTTTCTGAATCCTTTCAATTTTCACAACATCCTTGTTACACCAGGGAGATCAAATTGAACACATTATTCCAAATGTCGCCTGACCAATGTTCTATACAGCAGTATATTTCCTATACTCAGTGGACTGATTAATAAAGGCAAGTATACCAAACACCTTCCTCACCATCCTGTCTACCTGGGACTCTGTTTTCAAGGAACAATAAACCTGCACTGCAAGTCTCTTCATTCAGCAATACATATCATGACCTTACCATTAATTGTCAAAGTCTTAACCTGGTTGCCTTTCCAAAATGCAGGACTTCACATTCATCTAAATTAAACTGCATCTGCCAGTCCTCAGCACATTGACCCATCTAATGAAGATTCCATTGTACTCTGAGGGAACCTTCTTCAGCAATTTTGGGCTCATCTGTAAATTTACGAACCACACGTACTAGGTTCATGTAAATGACATAAAGCAGTGAAATCATAACTGATCCTTGTGGCACACTCCAGGTCAAAAGTCTGAAAGCAACCCTCTACAACGACCCTCTGCCTTTTGCCTTAGAGTCAGCTCTGTACCCAAATGGTTAATTCTCCCAGTGTTCCATGTGAACCAATCTGTCAGAATACGAATTGTAGGATTCAGGTAAGTTCCTAAGCTAATAATAGACATGGATTCTTAAGTAATTTTGTTTTAACTCGACTCAAAACAAAACAAACACGAATAGAATGAGGGGAAAAGATTGAAATCAAGTTATGACAACAAACAAGTTTCACAATATGATAGAATCCATCATATTATTACAGAGAGTAAAGAACGTTAGGTACAGTAACTAGCAGTTATTGGAATGTGTGTTGATTGAACACATTGTAAGGCCAACAATGTTAAAAGTAAGTGTGCGCAGTAAACATGGTGAGAAAGAAAATGCTTGCAAGCTTTTGGGTAAATATTCTAACATTACCTGTAAGCACATATCTTTGTTGAAAATGATATTAGAGCAATTCGCAAAAATAGATGTTTTGTTTATTGATTGTAGTGGGGTTAGTCAGGAATGGAAAATATCCTTAAGTACCCAATTAATTGGCGTCAACATGGTGCAGCTGACAAATATCTGTGCAAGAATGTACTTGAATACAGTGTATATATTTTTTTTAAAAGGCCCGAACAATTAAGAAAACAGTGTTTGGGAAACGTCATATGATTATGGACGATCGTGGGTCGACCACAACACTGCCCATCTCTCACTGTTCATTCGCCTGATTACCTTAATTGAAATGAATGTAACTAAGTCATGACGTGATTCGTTTGTAAATGATAAAGGCTGGATGAAACGAATGTATACAACACGTTTATTTTCCTGTGTTTGGTGAAGACAGCTCTGGATTTTTGGGGGTTTCTTCCCACTGGTGTAATTACAATAAATTCGTTGATGCTGAAAATGAACTCCCCGTTGTCGAGTATATTATTTGGTCATTCCACCCCAACAATTTGGCTCTGCGATCAGAAAACTGGAAACAGGATCCCTGACGAATGAGGGATCAGTCAAATGATTATTTAGTGTTCGTTGCCTACAAGGCTTCCTCGCAGTTTTTGGTTACCACCTCAGCAACCGAACTTAAATTGGATTCACTCACTTTCCAAAAGTGGGAATACCAAGCAACTGAATGATGCATTTTGTGTTCCTTACGATAACCTGAAGTAGAGGCTTGCTAAGCCCTCCAGGGTATGGGGGAGTGGGGATGGTGTTAAGACAATCAAAAGACATTGTGTTGGTGGAAAAATCTGGATTGGTGGGCGGGATTGCAGTTAGGCGAAAATTTCCGACGGGACTCATGTTAATTAAGCAGTGGTTAACTTAATGTTCATGCATTTGGCGCGAGAGCATATCTATTACCTGGAGCTCTGTTGCCGAGCTGTTTCTGGATCGAGATGAGTACCTAAGGAGCAGAATGCCCTCCAGACGGTTATGTGAGAACTTCTAGTGTTGCTACGTGTACGGTGGGACTCGGATGAAAAGGTAATTTGATGCGTGTATATAGGCGTGTGTTTAGCAATTTGGTTTAGCAAAACAGCCAAAGTTCGGTCCACGGATATCGGATTTTGTTTTTCAGTTATAGAACCCGGAGCCTTATCCACTCGCTATCCAGATAACCATATGATAATGGCTGTGACAGGAGAGGAAGAATTACATTGGTGATCTGAGGGATCCCTCACCCGACTTTAAGGAAGCATAAATAAGACTCTAATTGACTGATAATTAAAGAAAATTGGAATCCGCAGGCCCATCCAATATGTAAAGGGGTGATTGGATAATGTTAAGCAAAATAAGGAAAGTACGTCTTTAATATTAATTATCCGCTCTCAGTGCAAATTAAACAGAAGTTATTCGGTCTGCAAATGTTTGTCACAGCTAAGATTTATTGAGGCAAATGCTCTTAATATGGCTGACAGTCTTGGAATGTGAAGCTGCCCTGTGCATCTTTCTCTAATTAAAATCATGGAGATGGAAAGGGAGAGAGGCTGTCAGAGAGACAGACAGAGACCATCTTTTGTCGTTGATCGAGGAAATACCTCGTTGCAACCTCGACGCGAAAGTGGAATGCTTGTGAATCATTACAAAGTGTTAACTCTTTGTGATCACGTATGTCTGCATTTTCGTTTGCTGGTTGCTTAATATTGTCTCATGTCATTTGTGTGACTTTTTTTTCTCTTCTGGAACAGAATATTTTCTGTTTATTTTGGGAACGTATGGTGATGTGTCAGTGTGTTGTGTGCCTGTATCCGTGTGAAACGTACGTGGTTAATGTATTGTGCGTTTGGGGTTCTAGCAGTGGTTGTGTAAAGCAAAAATCTACAACAACATGTTTACTTAAAATGTTATTCTCAACACTATGTTAAAATTGACCTCTTGCAATTGGTTCCAGCTAATTAAAAATAGGTGCAAAAGTAAAACTTGAGAGGAAAATCTCACTTATTTACTCTTTCTTCAAAATAATGTTAATATGTCTTGTGTTTGGCATAAGGAAAGAAGTCGGGGTAAATTTTCATTTTACAATTTTTTGTTTAAATTATCTTATTTGAAGTTTCATTTTTTTTGCCAGAGTAAACTTCAACATAATGATTGAACACATGTGTTAATCCTTAATTATGGATGGTAAGACTCATTCATCGCAATCATGCTTAACTATGAAAGCACCGAAATAATAGAGATATCGGACATTTGGGAATGTCATTCTCTTTGTACAAACTATCTGATGATATCTTCCAAAATCAAAGTAAATTTCTAGAGACGTTTTGTAAAAGGAGAATCTAAAAATTACCTTTGTTAATTATAACACACATATCTGTAGAGAAGCAAGGGAGACTGTTGAAATAATGACGTACAGGAGGTTTCATCCTGCCTATTTAAATCAGCAGTAAACAAGCGCTAATTAACTGATTCTTCTGGAAGAGGAATGAATGGATGCCATTTTGATTTTTGAGTGAGTTGAAGATGCTAAATGATTTTGCCAACAATTTCAAATGTTGGAACATTTTGCAGATTTTCAATGTCATAACGAATCCTCAGCGCATCAAGTGAATCAATAACAAAACATCTCAGCAATGGAGAACGACTTTGAAAACATTAAAAGTATTCTGTAAATGGAATTTCCAATCCACTTAGTGTGTTTACACTTAATCACATTGTGAAAGGTGTCAGTGTATGTACATCAATTTAATATATACGCATACATACACATATAATATACAAATACATGTGTATATGCATACACACACACACACACACATATATATATATATATATTATATACACACACATATACACATACATATGTACATGTGTACACGCGTGCGCGCGTTTGCATGGCATTCCAAAACATTCAGAGAATATAGTTGCTTGAAAGGTAAAATGATCTGGAAAGTGAAATTGTGCATGCACGCAGTTTCATTGGTTTCAAAGCATAAAATAATTGGTAGTGACTTTGAGGGAGTAAACAGAATATTGAATTTGGACAAATGTACATAGAGACATATCACATCGAAAATGAGTTATCAATTAACTTTGTAAAACTGAGATTATCATAGCCACAGACGGAGCAGAGAATGTTTTTGCCTAGATCCGAAATGACTGAATTCTGCGTTGAGATATTATGAGAATATATTCCATGGAGGGCAAATCTCACCAGAGCTGTGGAATTAGAAATTATGGTAGTAGTTAAACTGCAAATTTCGATGAATGAAATAATTAAGAGTGGGGACTGGTAGCTGAAACGAAAAAAAAGTAAAGACTAACCGGTAGAAATGGCAATTGAGGTTAAATGCATTTCGTGAATAGGAAGTTTACATAATACTACGAACCTAATAGCATTGTTTAGGTGATGTTTGTGCTCTTGTTGTTCCAATTAAGGCAGGTGAACTTGATAATCGTGCCACTACCTGAGGCATTAAAACCATATCTGGAGAGATAAGTACAATCTCTTAGGTCTTTTGGGAGTAATGACTACATGACATGGTCTTGGGACACCGATTGTCAGAGTGAAAAAGTAATTACTGCCTCAAAGGCTCCAAACCTCAGCAAATGTATGATTCTAGTGAAAAAAAATGCATTGAAGAACGGGTCTCAGACATGTACATCTACTTAATAAGGGAATTGGTGAGACCCTGACGAAGAAAAACACATCATTTACAGGATAAAACACTCACAGACAATCCATAGAGAAACTGTCTTTAAAACAATTAAAGTAGCGTTGGAGAAAATGATGTAAATGCTGCAATCAAGACGAAACGTTTGAATAGCTACTATGTCAAAATTTTGAGAAATGAAAGAATGGGGATTCCGGGAAGACTGATATTGAGCGGCGGGGGGGGGGGGGGGGGTTTGAAGTGCTCAAAATTATGACATGTCGATGCTTTAAAAGAAGACATGTAGGAGAAAAAGCATGATAAAGTCTGGTGAACTCTATCATTTGATACACGTGGACATTGCAGTTCCGAGACACACTTGTACATCAATGTTATTACCACTAAACGATACAATTATCCCTAAACTTGTCAAGGAAGGAAAACTATGCAAGAAGTATACTGCAAACGGATAGAGATGGAAGGAATTGGGGTAATTTTCAGTTCATGTATAATGTTATTTTATGTTATTGAGTGAAGTGATCTGCAAGTAGAGTACTGAAAAAAAATAGGAGCATTAATCTGAATTTATTAAATTGGGATGCTACTGAATTCAAATAAAGTAAATTCTTGAACAAGGTATGTCACTGGATGACTTGAAAATAAAACAGGCGTAAATCATTTGGGCAGAACATTGCATAAAGATTAAGAAAAGAAGGACAGAGGAAATACAATGTAGTGGCTAGACTTCCCTGATGCAATTGTGTCACAGAGGTGCTCGAATCTGCCATCTTGTTGAGATAAATTGAAGCCAAAAAATAAATTAAGCTTAAGAGCTATGGGAGGGCTACAGAGCTAAATGTGAGTCTGTGCTGCTCACAAACTATAAACATATTCTGGAAGTTAAAGATAAAGTATGAAAGACGACAGGATCGATGATGATGAAGAGAATTAACATTGGTGTGTAAAAGAGGCCTATGATGAAGAGAGAAGCAGAATTTCTGAGGATACATTAGAAGAAAACGCGGTGTCTTCGACTCTGCCTCCAGAGTTATTTGTAGATTAATCAGGACTATTACAAGGTAACACGACATGACCAATGGAAGATGTACAAGGAAATTCAATAGCAGAATAGCATATTCCTGGGCAATATTTTGCCCAAATAGCAAACTTAAGTAAAGAACAATACATAAATGTTTTTTAAATTATCTGATTTAATTGAAACTTCATTAACTGGAAAATTATAGAAAGCAAATAGTGAGCATTGTTCAAAAAGGGGGAGGTGAATGCCTGAAAGTGAATAGTTTTTAGATTGATGAAAGGGGCAAGTGGGAAGTGGGGAAGTCATTCGACGCAAGTGGATGGCAGTATTACCAAAGTACGTGTGTTGTCCCCTGTTTCGACCACACCACCTGTTGTTCCCTTTTCCTCCACTGTCAAAAGAATTGAAATGCCCAGGCCATTTCATGAAATAGTACGTTCAAGACGGAGTGACATTGCATGATAGTTTAAAGCACAAAGATTGATCAACATCTCAAGTTTTGAGATATCTGAATATGGCTCAGACCGGTTGAAGAAAATGTATAGCGTGTTAACGAATGTACTATTGCGCCAAGCTGCTAATGCTACTGGAGGCACTAAGTTCAGGGAATGCCATGCTTTCATGGGACACAAAATGAAGTTGATGAGTGATGTTTTGACAGGAGTCAATACCTGTTATCTGTTATCAATTCTGTTATCAATTTTTCTGACATACATTTTATCAATGGGCATGACATAAACTGTGAAAGAACTGCTCGAGTGTGCTCAGGAAACTTAGTTGGAACAAGCAGGACGAGGTAAAGTGACAACGAAGCTGCAGCTGCATAGAGTAGCTGTAATGGGTACTGGTGCAAAGACAATCAATCGCTTGACGAAAGTGAACAAAAGGATCACAAATGTGAATTCTAGATGGCTGGCCAGTAAGGAAAAACATTAGCCAAATCTAAAGGGGGGAGCAACTTATTGGGAGTGGTGGTACATAACTGGCGAAATGAATCCAATCGCAGAGGACACTAGGCCACTGTAAGTTCTAGCAGAAGTTTATAAACATGCATTTAACAGCACAAAAAGGCGAACATTAGAAATTTCCAATGGCCTCGCCCCAAAATATCATTCAATCTGAATAACAAGAAGAGAGCATTGTGTGTGAACTATAGAGGCATCACCAGTTACATTGCCCCATCACACATCCCGGTTATCAGCCAAGGTTGAATGACACACATCAAACAATAACATCTGCAACTGTTACCCAGTCAGATAAATTCTCATGAATGGTAAGGAGACGATAGCCCCTATTTAGACGAACAGCATAGAGTAATTTGTAAGAAAATGAATAAAATAACCAAACATTACTAGAAGTCCGAAAATAAGCCAAAGAATCATGAAGAAGTTGGAAGCATTGGGCCATTAGTGCCAATTACAGATCTATACCTACCACTTACGAAATATAAAACATGTCTGCAAAGAGCGGGTGTTAAGAAATCAGAAATAATAATTGTCAACTGCTATAATTGAATGGAATAATGATTGGAACGCACTTTTGGCACATAAGAATTATAAGGCACGATAATGATAATAGATGTACTCGCTGAAATGACAGTCTTAAAAGAAACCAAAGAAAATAAGTACCATAGACAACGAATGGGCAAAAATCAAAGTTGGTTGGCAGTCATAGTCTAGTTAGGATTTTTGCAGCGATACTGCCACCTTCGGAAAAGAAAATACATTTGCTTGAAAGGCCAAAAGGTGTGGGCTAAGGAGAAAGAGAATTGCATGTTGGTAGATAGTAAACGTGATCACGTACCCACAACCAGTACCCTATCAAACCAGACGTTGTGAAGGTAGTTTATGAAATCACAGAGGCGTTCGTGCTTTGAAGAATTGTAAGGACCACTGCATCAAATGTTATTTCACCGATGTGGTCGATTAAGAAGCCAGATGAGTCATACAATTTGGCAATTGATTGTAATGAATTAAATAAATTAACTGCAAAGGAATACAGACAATGGATTTACACCAAAATGTGTTTCATTATTTGATGGCCATGACCAAAAGGCTGGATTGTTAGGGCTGTCTGTACCTGAGCAGCGCAAGATGGCACTTGTAGCAGAACATGCCTGAAGTAGTTGGAGAACCTTGGAAAATATTTGATCAATATAGTTTTCACAAGTACTATAGTAGCTCTGTGGATTCATGGTAAAACAATATGCATCTGCAGCTGTTTGTGCACAAGACATAGACAATACAATTTCACAGCATATTAAATTAGTGAATCTCTCTCGACTTAAACAGTCTGTTACAATGTTAATATCAGAATTTAATTAAGATCCTTCAAATTATTATAGATAAGAGTTCATCAATATACAAAAAAAGCATGAAAGGATCAGAGAAAATATTCAAATATGTTTATGAATGCAATGCCTTATCAAACAATACAAGTCCCCATATTTTTATAGGGAGAAAGGGATCGAGCAGAAACGAGCAGACATTGGAATGTGGATTGAATGAACACGTTGAAAGACAACCAAGGAGAAAGACACGATGAGAAAGAAACACGTTGAGCTGAAGAATTATAACATTAAGTGAAACCATATAAATTTGTTGGAACTGAGATGATATCAAACATTACAAACCATTGTTTTTGTTGTTTTTCCTATAATTAAATTTATGAAGGAATTAAATGTCCTCAAGTGGCAGGTACGTATCCAATTAATTGTCAGTTAACATGGTTCAATTGGCAAATATTTGGCATCAATGTACTTGAATATAGCGTCAATTGCAAAAAGCCCGACAGAGATGCCAAGAGAGTTTGGGAAACATAATGGCCACAGGTTGATCACAAGGTTTCCGTCTCTTGCTATTCAGTCAGATGATTAGCTTAACTGGAATTCTATATAACTTATCTTATTATGATTGATTTGTCAATGTTGTAGGCTGGATGAAACAGATGCAACAAAAATGCTTGTTTATGAAGACCTTATCAGATTTTCAGAGGGATTCTTCCCTCCAGTATAATTTCACTAATAATACTGATGCTGAAGTGAACTCCTGGGTTTCCAATTATTCATGTGGTCGTTCCACCCCAACAGTTGCAAAAAATATATTGTTAGCAATTTAGATACAAATTCCATGCAATCATTGCTGGAAGCTGTAAGCAGCATCACAAGGGATCTTGATGTACTTGAGCACGAACACACACAAAAGCAGTATAAAGCTAGAGCAGCCATTCAGGAAGGCGAATGTAACGTTTTGTCCTCATTTCACAGCGTTGAAGTTTAAGAAGAGAGAAGTCATATTTGACGATACTGTGCTTTTTAACGGCGAATTGTGCTGCTCTGTTTCTCTTCCAGAAGGCTTAGAACATAGAACATAGAACATAGAAGGATACAGCGCAGTACAGGCCCTTCGGCCCTCGATGTTGCGCCGACCGAATCCTACCTAACCTATACTAGCCCAATAACTTCCAAATGCCTATCCAATGCCCGCTTAAATGACCATAAAGAAGGAGAGTTCACCACTGATACCGGCAGGGCATTCCATGAACTCACAACCCGCTGTGTGAAGAATCTACCCCTAACATCTGTCCTATACCTACCACCCCTTATTTTAAAGCTATGTCCCCTAGTAACACCTGACTCCATTAGCAGTAAAAGGTTCTTAGTATCTACCCTATCTAAACCCCTAATCATCTTATACACTTCTATCAGATCTCCCCTAAACCTTCTCTTCTCCAATGAGAACAGCCCCAAGTGCCTCAGCCTTTCCTCATAAGATTTTCCTACCATTCCAGGCAACATCCTGGTAAACCTCCTCTGCACTCGTTCTAAAGCTTCCACATCCTTCCTATAGTATGGCGACCAAAACTGCACACAATACTCCAGATGAGGCCTCACCAGAGTCTTATACAACTGCAACATGACCTCAGGACTCCGGAACTCAATTCCTCTGCCAATAAAGCCCAGTACACCATATGCCTTCCTCACAGCACTATTTACCTGGGTGGCAACTTTCAGAGATCTGTGTACATAGACACCAAGATCCCTCTGCGCATCCACACTACCAAGTAGCCTACCATTAGCGCAGTAATCCATCATCTTGTTATTCCTACCAAAGTGAACGACTTCGCACTTAGCTACATTGAATTCCATTTGCCACATTTCCGCCCAGCTCTGCAACTTATCTATATCCCGCTGTAACCTACCACTTCCTTCCTCACTATCCACAACTCCACCGACTTTTGTGTCATCCGCAAACTTGCTTACCCAGCTTTCAAGTCCTTCCTCTAGATCATTTATAAAGATAACAAAAAGCAATGGTCCCAAAACAGATCCTTGTGGTACACCGCTAGTAACTGCGCTCCAAGATGAACATAATCCATCAACTACTACCCTCTGTCTCCTTCCAGCCAGCCAATTCCTAATCCAAACCTCTAATGTATCCTCAATGCCATACCTCTGAAGTTTTAGCATTAGCCTACCATGGGGAACCTTATCGAACGCCTTACTAAAATCCATATACACAACATCAACTGCTTTACCCTCATCCACTTCCTTAGTCACCTTCTCAAAGAACTCAATAAGGTTTGTGAGGCACGACCTGCCCTTCACAAAACCATGCTGGCTATCCCTGATCACGTTATTCCTACCCAGATGTTCATAAATCTTATCCCTTACCATTCTCTCTAAGACTTTGCCCACCACTGAAGTCAGACTCACTGGCCTATAGTTACTAGGGCTATCCCTACTCCCTTTCTTGAACAATGGGACCACATTCGCTATCCTCCAGTCCTCTGGTACTATTCCCGTTGACAATGACGACATAAAGATCCAGGCCAATGGCTCTGCTATCTCCTCCCTAGCTTCCCATAGGATCCTGGGGTAAATGCCATCAGGCCCAGGAGACTTATCTATATTCATCCTTTCCAATATTCCCAAAACCTCTTCCCTGCATATTTCCAGGGCATCCATTCTAATTATTTGTGATTCCATATTCACATCAGCAACAGTGTCCTGTTCCTGAGTGAATACTGATGAAAAGTACTGATTTAATGTCTCCCCAATCTCCTCCGCCTCCACACACAACTTCCCACTACTATCCTTGACTGGACCGATACCTACCCTAGTCATCCTTTTATTCTTGACATACCTATAGAAAGCCTTTGGGTTTTCCCTAAACCTACCAGCTAAAGACTTTTCATGTCCCCTTCTCGCTTCTCTTAGCTCCCTCTTTAGCTTGTAACACTGTGGTGCAGACATGACTGACTCAGAAACAGTGGGTCAAAAGACTTGAACCCCATGAGTGCTTTTTTTTAAACAAACACAATTGAATAAAAGTGACATGAGTGGCTTGACTCAGATTCACATAAATCAGGATTTTAACTTGCTTTCACTTGAAGTTTCCTTTGGCAATGAAGCTGATGATACATTATTGTCTCTATTGTAGTGACAAGCTTTAATCCTTTCTCTGGTGCTAACTTTTATTTTGCAGTTTTCTGTTTTCCTGGACTGGAAGGGAGATAGCACGTGGGGACAATCTCTTTTGTTGAATGTGCCTTTTCCATGGGTATATTTATGGAATACAGCTCTATTGGAACATTTGATGATTGAGGGTTAAAATATACATGAATGTATTAAGTGTTCTAGTTCAGTTAAAGTTATTTTTTTTTGTATTTTATTAGTTTTTTTTAAGAATAAAGTGCATTTTGATTATGTAAATACTGGACCAGTCAGATCACATCTCGAACACAGCGCCTGACAGTTGTCTTTAGAGAAGAAAAGAATGCTCGTGTACGGGTCATCTCCTTGATATACATTACGAGCGTTTGGTCTGGTCCATAGCAAGTTGGGAGCTTTGGCAGAATCAGAACCCTAATTTCAGTCTGGGGTTAGTACTACTGAAGTCAATACTGAACAGTGAGTGTTCAGTATTGATGTTCTCTTTTCTAGTGCTAAATTCAGTTGGTTTGAATAGAGTGCACCTTGTGCAATAATGATACTATTGGTTTACTAGGTGTGGACGAAGTCACTTGGAGTGATTGAAACGTGGTGAGAGAGGTAAAGCTTTTGGATTTAGTGTACAAATTAAAGCTGGGGTTGCCTGTCTCTGTGAGGACAGCAGAGATAATTGCACCAAGAGCTCAGCATTTGCAACAATCAGAAATTAAATTGGAATAATTTGAAATGGCTAAAATTCAGAGGCAAATGCAAGATATTTGATTAGAGGCAAAAACAAAACACAGAAAGAAACTTCCACTGGAATAAACAGAAAAATAATTAAAACAACTTGACTGAAAATGAAATGAACAGTTTCAGTTAAATTTAAATGTATAAAAAAAGCATAAAAATCAAGGTTAGCTCCCCACAAAGAAAAACATACAAATAGCGAGAAGAAAGGGCGAAACAGAGAAATTTTGAACGCTCGTAGTTGGAAGTAAAACGAGAACATCAATTTATAATGGCAGAAGCAAAGATAAAACGTGGAAGTAGTCATGAGGACAGTGATGAAGATCAAATGCACCCTAGGCAAAGGCCTTTTGGGCATCTATTTAAGTATTGCCAATATTCGACGAGAAGGATTTAGAAGCCTTTTTCCCTCTTATATTTGAGGAATTGGCTCGACAAATAAAATAGCCAATGACCATGTGGGTAGTGGTGTTTCAAATAAAGGTGGTAGCTAAAGCTAATGAGGTCATTGTATCACTAGCAGAAGAGGTATCTTGGAAGTACAATGCGATTTAAAACGTTATCTACAATGCAAATGTATTAGTGCTCGAAACCAACAGACAGCGTTTTAGTAATCTAAGGAGGGAAGCTGGTAACACACACATGGAATTGTAAAGGATTAAACAATTTATCCTTGATAGTTGGGTAAAGGCACTGAAATACTTCAAATATTTATTGCTCTTAAAGAGACTGATATGATGGAGGACTTAGAAAATTCACTTGCTTTCGGATTTTCAGTGAACGTCTGAGGTGTTCCTTTTGCAAATTCGACATTGAGAAGCTAAAACTGACTACACGAGTTTTAGAGGGAGCATTTGTTTTACATTGAAAGAGGGGTTTTTTTTTGAAAGGCCGAGCAGTTTTTCTTTTAAATAAGGAGTTAGGTTTTCCTTTCAAGGAATCCCACATGTGATCAGCTGTGGAGATTGTCTTTTGTTTGAGTACTAAACTGAAGAGGACTCGTTTTATTTCAGTTGCACTTCTTTGTGATTGGTTTTATTGAGAGATTTATATGTTTTGCCTATGCATTTTCTGTCCATTTTAACATCGTGTTGTGCAGGTAATGGTAACTATGTTATTTTATGTATAACTCCTGAGTTGAAGTCCAATTATTTGGACGTTATATTGTTGAGGGCATTTAAAAGGTTCAAAGTCAGATGGCGTGAAGACACACAAAAATGATGACCATGCAAAATTTGGTCAGATGTTCGGTAACTGGCAGGAAAGGTAAGAAGCTAGCCCAAAGTTTCCAGTGGCTATTCCCCTATGAAATAGATATTGAGTCTTTGATGCAGTTGACGAGGATTGTTTGACTGATAAAAATGAAAGTGGCAGTCAGTTATTGGAAAATCGGATTCTTATAGTAGGTAGCATTTGCCAAGAAACAATAGAATTATTGTTACGGGAATTTTTCTATGTGGGCATAGACAGGAGATTCTGTGGAAATGAGCATAAATTTAGGATGGTGTGCTGCACACCTCGAGCTAAGATTAAGGATATCGCAAAGATATCAAGCACATTGTTCAAGTGAGATTCAGAAACTGGAAATAATTGTGCACATTGGAAGGAATGACGTATTTTAAGAAAAAGATTACAGGATTACAGAATGGATTTAAGAAGTTAGTTAGAAGATTGAAGAAATAGAACTTTTAAAGTGGCAAACTCTAGCTTACTCGCAAAATCAAAGTCAAATGAGCGAAGGAACAAAGGAGAAGGGACGTAAAACAATGATTGCAGTGATGGTATATTGTTCAGAAATGTAGGGGTTTTTTAAACAAAGGAAATGTCTTTTGGGACAGAAAACACACTCATTCGAAAAGAATGAGTATAGTCTAAACTGTAAAGGGAACAATATCTCATCGGGGAGATTTACTTGTTCCTTTAAGGGAGACAATAGAGAGGGGTAGGAGTGTAATTCTGAAGGGAAGATTAGTGGTGAAGGGTCAAACTTGTGGAAAGAGCACGTCAGTTAGAAAGGAATGATATGAGGCAGTCGAGTCCATAGTACATCTGAAGAACTTTGGGTGGTTGCTTTAGCATAAATACTACTCAGTTAGTGTCTCCCAACCGTCCTCCTCCTCGAACTAAAACAAACTGTCTCTGCATGCAGGATTAGCATGATGCATAGGATTTTATTTAAGTTTTCAGCAGTCTCGTTGGCCATTTAGAATAGTGGAAATGGAGGTTATGGCAGTTGAATGTTTCTCCTCCAGAATGTGGGAGGTAAGGTTCAGCATTAGTGCTCCTGCTGACTGCATCTGTGGGAAGTGCGGCCAACTCAATCTCCTCGAAAACTGCATTAGGGAACTGAAGCTGAAGATGGATGAACTTCGGATCATTCGGGAGGCGGAGGGGGTTATTGAGTGAAGGTATAGCGAGGTAATCACATCTCAGGTAAAATAAGAAGGTAGATGGGTCACCATCAGGGGACAGAATAGGAACTGGCAGGCAGTGCAGGGATCCCTTGTGGCCGTTTCCCTCAACAACAAGTATTCCATTTTGGATACTGTTGAGGTGATGGGCAGAGGGCATACCAGGGAAAGCAATGGACCATAGGTCTCTGGAACTGAGTCTGTCCACGTTGCTCACAAGGGAGGGGGAAGAAGAGCAAAGCATTAGTTGTTGGGCACTCCACATTTAGTTGGACAGGTAAGAGGTTCTGTTGGAATGAGATAGACTCACTGTTGGTGTGCTACCTCCAAGGTGCCAGGGTTTGTAATGTCTATGATTGTGTTTTCTAGATGCTTGAGGGAAGAAGGACAAGCCCAAAGTTGTGTTCCGCATAAACACCAAAGACATAGGTAGGTAGAGAGATGGGAAATTAAGACAGGAATTCTGGTAGCGAGGGTGGAAGCTTAGAGCTAGAACAAACAAAGTTGCTATCTTTGGTCTTTTGCCCGTGCCATACGCTAGCGAAATTAGGAATAGGGGAGAATGGAGTTGAACATGTGGTTACATGGATGGTGGTGGAGGAGGGTTTTTGTTTCCTGGATAATTGGAGCTCATTCTGGAGTAGTTGGATCCCCCACAAACAGGGCGGTCTTCATTCGAAGCAGAGGAGTTCCAATTTCCCTGAGGGGTGTTGGTGGAATTTGCTAACTTTTATTGGGGGGGGGTTAAACTAATTCAGCAGGGAGATTGGAACCAAAATTGTAGTGCAAGTAAGCAGAAGGTTGGGAGTACTAAGGAGAGATCTAAGAGTTCAAGGTTGTAAGAGACCATTGGCAAAAAGTAAGTTGGCTTGAAATGTGTCTACCTCTTTGTCAGGTGCAACCGCAATAAGGTGGGTGAACATGCAGCATGGGTTGCTACCTGGGATTTCAATATTGTGAACTTTTCAGAGACGTGGGTAAAGCAGGGAAATCGTTGGTTATTGCGGGTTCTGGAGTTTAAATGATCCAGTAATAACGGAGAAAATGTTAAAGACGGGCTGGCATGGCATTGTCAGTCAAGGACAGTATTACAATTGTAGAAAGGATGTTTGAGGACACGTCGACTGACCTAGTATGGATTGAGATAAGAAACAAGAACGGATAGGTTACACTGTTGGCGTTTTTCTATAGGTCTGCGAGTAGATCCAGAGATATAGAGCGCAGGATAGCAAAGATTATCTTTGATAGGAAATGGAGTGGAAGGATAGTTATTATGAGGGACTTTAAATTTCCAAATATTGATTGTGAATATTATAGTTCAAGTACTTTTGACAGGTCTATTTCTGTCAATGAGCGAGGAGAGTTTCCTGACACAATGGGGAGAAAGGCCAAATGGAGAGAGACCACATTAGATTTGGTATTGGTTAATGAACCCGGCCACGTGTTGACTTGGAGATGGGTCATCTCATTGGCAATAGCGGCAACAATTCGGTTATGTTTACTTTAGTACTGGAAAGGGTTAGGTGTATGGCTTAGGTATCCTGA
Source organism: Hemiscyllium ocellatum (assembly GCF_020745735.1). Taxonomy (NCBI): domain Eukaryota; kingdom Metazoa; phylum Chordata; class Chondrichthyes; order Orectolobiformes; family Hemiscylliidae; genus Hemiscyllium; species Hemiscyllium ocellatum. The sequence goes on along the minus strand of NC_083435.1, from coordinate 25,883,900 downwards.
TGATGGTCTTTTGCCGGAAAAGTCGACTTTCCTGCTCCTCGGTATTGCCTGACCTGCTGTGCGTTTCCAGCACCACTCCAAACTAAACTCTGGTTTCCAGCATCTGCAGTCCTCACATTCGCTTAAGGTTTAGGTGTATACCGCGGAAATGAATCATCTAGAAACGAATAAGTTGATTAGGGAAAGTCAACACGGTTTTATTAAAATTAGTCATGCCTCACAAAACTTACTGAGTGTTTTGAGAAGGTGACCAAATAGATGTTTTAGGGTAAAGAGGTTGATGTGTGCATACGGTTTTCAGTAAGGCATTTGTTAAGGTTCCACATGGTAAGTTATTGCACAAAATGCAGATGCACGCGATTGAAAGTGACTTAGCAATTTGGATCAGAGTTATAGCTGGGAAAAAGGCAATTATGGTGCGATTGGGCACGATTTAGGATGCCTAGAATGGAAAAAGAAATTGCAGGGGATGGGTACAATTGAAACGTGGAGCTCACTCAAAAACCTGCTACTGCGTGTCATTGATAAGTATGTACCAGTCAGGTAGGGAGGAAGTTGTCTAGTGTGCAGCTGTGGTTTGCTCGGAAGGTGACTCTCTTCTCAGGAGGAAGGCGGAGGCATATGTTATGAAAAGATGTGATTGCTCAGTTAGGACGCTTGGAAGTTACAAGATAGCCAAGAAAGACCAAAAAGAGAGCTTAAAAGAGTCAGAGAGGACATGAGAAGTCGTTGGCGGGTAGGCTTTCTAATGGTACTCCATGAATTAAAGCATGAATGAGTAAGATTAGGGGCAATCAATGATAGTAGTGGGAGGCTGTGCGTGGGCTCAGAGGAGACAGTGAATGCACTACATGAATATGTTTTGTTATATTGATAAAAGAAAAAGGCAACAGAAATATAGGCTATTAGACGAATGGGATTGAGGGTCACAAAGAGGAGGTGTCAGCAATTCTGAAAAGTGGAAAAATAGATAAGTGCCCTGGTCCAAATGGGATTTATCCTTGGATTCTCTCGGAAGCCTGGGAGGAGATTGCTGAGCCTTTATGTCGTCATTGCCGACAGGAATAGTGCTAGATGTCTACGGAATGGTAAATCATGTTGCCTTGTTTAAGAAGGGGATTCGAGACGATCCTGGAATTTATAGACCTGTGAGCCTTACTTCGATTGTGGGAACAGTGTTGGAAAGCGTTATAAGAGATAAGATGTATAATCATCTAGAAACAAATAAGTTGACTAAGGAAAGTCAACACGGTTTTGTTAAAGTTACGTCGTGCTTCACAAGACTTATTGAATTCTTTGAGAAAGTGACCAAACAGATGTTTTAGGGTCAAGTGGTTGATGTGTATATACAGTTTTCAGTGAGGCATTTGATGAGATTCCACATGGTAAGTTATTGTACAAAACGCGACTGAAGTTACTTCCCGATTTGGATAAGAAATTGACGAGTTGAAAGAAGACAGAGAGTGGTGGTTGATAGGAAACATTCATCATGGAGTTCAGTTACTATTGGTGTACCGCAAGAATCTGTTTAGAGTACACTATTGTTTGTCATTTTTATGAATGATTCAGATGAGAGCATAGATGGATGCGTTATTTAATATGTGGATGACACTAAGGTCGGTAGAGTTCAGGATAGTGAAGGAAGGATGTGGGTTCCAAAGGGACATAAGTCAGATGCAGAGCTGGGCTGAGAGTTGACAAACGGGGTTAATGATTCGTGACGTGATTCATTGTGTAAGGAGTAACAGGAATGCAGAGTACTGGACTAATGGTAAGATTCTTGGTAGTGTAAATGAGCAGAGAGGTCTCGATGTCCAGCTCATAGATCCTTGAAACCTGTGCACCACCACCCCCCCCCGACCCAGGTTGATAGGGTTATTCAGAAGGCATGCGTTGTGTAAACTTTTATTTGTAGAGTTAGTGAGTTTTGCAACCATGAGGTCATGCTGCAGTTGTACAAAACTCTGGTGCTGCCACACTTTGAGTATTGCGTGCAATTCAGGTTACTGCATTATAGGCATTGTATAGACGCTTTTGAAAGTGTTCAGAGGAGATTTACTAGGATGGTGCATGGTATGGAATGAAGGTCTTACGAGGAAAGTCTGAGTGACTAAGGCTGGCTTCATTCGGGAGAAGGTTGAGAGGTGACTTAATTGAGACATATAACACTGTCAGAGGCTGAGAAAGGTTGGAGAGTGACAGCCTTTTTTCATGGATGGCTATCACGAGGGGCCTAGCTTTAAATTGACGAGTGATAGATTCAAGACCAATGTCAGAGGTAGTTCCTTTACTCAGAGAGCAGGAGGGGACTGAAACACACTGACTGAAACTGCAGTAAACTCGCCAATTGTAATGGCATTTAAACGGTCATTGGATAGGCATATAGACTATTATAGGTTATATGGACTTTATACTGATTTACAGGTCGGCATATCATCAAGGGTTTGAGGGCCTGTACTGCACTGTAATGTTCAATATTATATGTTCTAACAACCTTGAATTTATCTCAATTGAAGGACACTTTCAGGTAAGGATAACGGGCTCAGTGCATGTTTACAAAGATGGAATTGGGACGTCATAGCGAGTATGCAAACTGGGCTGAGAGATTGATAAAACAGGCAGCTTAGCACTCTGGGTTTTACTTGTGGTAGGAAAGATAGAAAAGGAAACAAGGACGGAGAATTGAGTATCGTTTTTGGAAGACTACATTGCTGCTGTCACGAGAGAATATATTTCTGAAAAAAAAATGCAGTAAAAATATACAGGTAAAACTTAGAAAGAAGAAATGTAAGATCACCTCGATGGGATAGTGATCCAGGACCCGCAATAGTCAGAGACAAATTAAGAAATAAACATTCAGGGAGATCTCAGACACATGTAGGTTTATAACAATAATGGAGGATTTTAGTTTTCCAAGCATTGACTGAGGCTACCATAATGTTGAATACTTGCATTTGTCAAATGTGTTCAAGATTTTCTTTTTAATCAACACATGGGAGCTCCTACTAGAGATGAAACAAACATAGAACTTATTTTGGCCAATAACGCAGATAAACTGAATTAAATAGGAGGGTGCTCTTTGGGACATGCGGTCACAAATCCTTGTTTGAAACTGATTTTGGGAAAAGTTAAGGCTTCCACAAAAGTTTAAGTTATCAATTGAAGTAAAGCAAAATTTAATAGTATGAGAGAAGAACATTCAAAATTTGACTGAAGTAGATTGTTCGCTGGTAAAAGGGACATCTGGCAAGTGTGATGCTTTCAAGAATGTGATGAAGAGAGATTCGTGGCATTTTCTCGTTGCTGTTGAAACATCAATTTGGTAAGATTAAGAAACAAGGAGTAAATAAATATATTGAGTTTCTAATCAAGAATAAAAGAAAATCTTATTTTAGCTATATACAACTTAGTTTAATTGGGCCTCTTAATCAAAATAAAGAGTTTCTTGGCATTAATAAGAAAGAAATCAGGATCACAAAAAGATTGGCATTGGCAGATAAGATTAAAATTATCCAAAGTGATTCTACAATCACATTAAGAGCAACATGGTCACTTGAGAGAGGGATGGGTCCGCTAAATATCAAGGAGGTCGTATTGAACCCCAGGATATATGAGAGAAACTGAGTGACCATTTTGCATCAATTTTATTGTGGAGAAAGTAACTGAGGCTACATGACTCAGCAAAATAAATGTTGTTCACTTGCAGAAAAGGAAGTTCATGAGGTCTTAAGAACTTTGAAGTTGGATAAAACTCCGGGATGTCATCTAAAGTATCCCAGAGCATTGTGGGATTTAAGGGAGAAAGTTGAGAGATCCCTGGCTGAAAGATTAGTGTCATCGATAACTACCAGTGAGATGATCATGATTTGAGGGTGGCTAAAGTCAAAGCTTTGTTTAAGCAAGTTTATAGGTGCAACCAGGGAACTATAGACCTGTGAGTCTGATTTAGGTTGTGGGTAAATTGTTAGATCTAATTTTGAAAGCTAGAATTTATAGACATTAACACATGTGGAATTGATTCAGTGCAGTCAGCATGGTGTTTTGTGAGGAACATTGTTTCTCATAAAGATGATGAAGGTTTTTTTTAGGAAGTTACCAAAAAGATTGATCAGGGCAGAACAGTAGATGTTGTTTGTTTGGACTTCAGTAAAGCCGTCAACAAGGTTCTGCGTGATTGATTAATAAGTAAGTTTAGGATTCACGATAAGCTTTCCAGTGGTACATGATTGACCATAACGCCAGTGTGCTGATAGTGGGGGTAAAGGATTGTTTTTCAACCTCAAATCTGTCACCAGTGGTGTTGTGCATGAATCGATTCTGTATTTTTTTAAATTTATGTTTATAATTCTGAAAACGTGGTGATGAAGTTTGTGGATGATAGCAAATTTGTGACATAGTAGACAGTAAACAAGGTTTTCTAATATTACAAACGGGTCTTGCTGAATCTGAACAATGGGCAGAAGAATGGCGGATGGATTTCAATCTTGATAAATGAAAGGTATGTCATTTTGGTGCAACAATCAAGTGTATGACTTACACAATTTATTTTAGCACCTTGGGTCGTGTTGTGGAACAGAGTGCCGAGGGTATCATGTAATGAATTCTCCTGAACTTTACATCACATATAGAAAGCATGCTTAAAAAAGATTTTGACGCGCTTGCTTTCATTGCTCAATCCTTTGAGGAAAGAAGTTGCAAAATCCTGTGGAGGTTTATAGGACATTCATGAAACAATTTCTGGAGTACTGTGCACAGTTCTGGTCGCCCAGTTATAATAATGAGATCGTTAATTTGGTGAATGTGGAGAAGAGATTTTCCAGAATGTTGCTGAGCATGGAATATAATAAAGACTGGATGAATTAGCATGAAGTCTGAATATGCTGGGAGGATTTTTTCCCCTTGAGCATAGGATATTGATAGGCAACATTAGAGAAGGTTATAAAATACTGCTGAGTAGAGATAGAATTAGTGATAGTTGTCTTTTCCCTACGATCAACTTTTCAAGAATAGAAAGGCTGCAGATACTGGAGATTAGAGAAAAGGTTAGAGTGGTATTCCTAATTGCTGATGATGCTGCTCCTACTGAAAACATCGATTTTCCTGTTCCAGCACTACTCTAATCTTTTCAAGAATGGGAACACACTTTCCAGGTGAGAGGAGCTAGATTAACAAAGACATAAGGAGCATTTTTTTTTTAAATACAGAGAATGGTTCGAAAATAGAAAAAGTCTCCTGTGGATGTAATGGTTGCACGTATAATTGAATAGCTTTACAAATCATTTGGATAAATATATGGAAAGCGAACGTTTGGACGTATATCAGCCAGGAGCAGCTGGAAATGGTTGAGTTTGGAATTATGGACGGGTTGGACCGAAGTGTCTATTTTTGTCCTGCTTGACTCTACGACACTAGTGAGAACACACTTGGAAGAGCACGAAATCAAGAGTGCAGGGAAGCAGCTAAAATAGCAGATAGTTCTCAATTTGTTCAGAAATCAAAATGTATCTTCGAACATGATTTTCAGTCTGTGGGGGGTTATTGGGGGAAAGTGAATCCCAAGGTTGTAAAGGAAATGGATATCTTACTGTGGATAGTAAAGATAGTTTATTACACATTGAAATAAAACGGATCCATCAGAGGAGAATACATGGAGAGAACAAGCTTAGGGTGTATTCCCTGCAACAAAGTTAGACACATAAAATTGTACTGTTGGTCGTTTAAAGGCAAACTTTGGGAAAGCGGACATGAGGAAACAGGACAAGCCTGTGAGATTTCTTAAGGTGGTGAAAGAAAACCGAGTTGAAGCAAAAGATGTGTAAAAAAATTGACAGCCTAGTCTAAAATTGGCTACAAACAAACTACAGGATCGTTTTAAAGAAATTACTTGCCTGGTTAACATTTACTTCTCTGTATCAGGAGGAAGAATACGTAAAGAAATTCAGAATTGGAGGGATATGGGAGCAAGTCAATATTTGATATGGGAGCCATACGAGAACATGAGATGTGGATTAATGATGGAGTAATACCTGAAATGCTGATAATATGTGGAATTCATGGTGAGAAGATTCGTGATAAATTTAAAGGTACGATGTTGGAGAGTCCAGAGACATTTGGTGACGTGGTGATAAGAGTTGCAGGGAGATTATCTATCCTCAGTATTAATACAGTTGGATTATCGGTGGGAGTGATGCCAACTGTCTTTGAAAAGCCATTTGAAAAGCACACAGCTCAACTGTTACATGAAATATAACCTGGATATTCTGATCGCATGAGAATCAGATCAAAAAGCCGCAGGTTGAAACAGGAGGAGAAATCTTAGTGTAAAGATAAGGATGTTGAAGTTCAATGATCAGAAACTATGTCTGATAAAATGGTTGACAGAAAACGGAAAAGATCAAGTGTAATACGAAATTGATATCTTTAATTAGAGATCCGACTAAATTACAACAGCAAGACGAAAAGTTAATGAGTTGCATCAAAAAGACCATAGAGCAGAACCTGAGATTATCACACAATTTGGGATCTCAAAAAAAATGATTTCTGGATGAACAAGTGTAAACAATCACATATTCAGGTAGTGAAAATGGGCAGAAGTTCAACAAGGTGCAACACTGATCGATGATAACAAAAATGCGTTGCAGTGAATGGTCATTTAGGAGTAAGGAAAACTCAATGCAAAAGACAAAAAAACATTTTTTGTTATTCGCCACTGCATAGATCTGTGTTTGAATTTTGCTGGACTTTTCACACGTGTCAGGTAATAGTAAAACCTCAAGATGTGATAAAACCAGCACTCTTAATATCCATTCCATCGTTTGAGAATCATTTCAAACAGCGTTGATCGATCATATAGGGGACAACCAAAAAGCAGGAAATCGGTATTTCTGAACCAACATGAATGTGTCTACATGATTTTCAGATGCCATTTCATTGCTTAATGTCAGAGCTAAAAGGACTATGGAAGAGTTACTCTTTTTCATTCATTAGATACGTTCTGCCCACAGTGATACAATTGGATTTAAGATCAAATTTCACATCGATGCAATTCAAGGAAATAATGGAAATTTTCAGATTAAAACAATGAAAATAATCTGCGTATCATCTAGAATTGCAGGATACATTAGAACTGTGGCATTAACTTTTGTAATCCATGTCATGATTATGCAAAGGATTGGAATAAAGGAATTCGATTTTTTTTTAAAAATGGGATGCGACTCTTTTGAAGTAGACAAATCTAGCCACGTTTTGGATTAGTTATCGGACTTGAGACTACAAGACATAAGAGCAAAAAATACGTGAATCAGCCCAACGAATCAATTCTGCTATTTAATCACGCTGATACTTTTCAAAACCTCATTCTCCCACTTCCTCCCATAACCATTAATCCCTTTGATAATCAATATTTACTTCAGTCTTAAATATACTCAATAACATGGCCTCCACAGCACCCTGTGTGAAGGCATTCCAAGACTTCACCACTCCATGTCTGAAACAGTTTCACCTTATCTCCTTTCGAAGAGTTGTCTCTTTTCACTCAGGCTGTGCCCTCGGGTCTTAATCTCTCCGACCAATGGAAACAACATCCCAACATTCAAATTGTCAAAACCATTCAGTATTCTGTAAGTTTCAAGTATACTCCCTCATCATTGTACAGTACATCGAGTATAGACTCAGAGTCCTCAAACGTTCCTTCTGTGTTAAGCTTTTCGTTTCTACGACCATTCTCATTTAACATTTTCTGAGTATGCTGCACGGCTAAGAGATGTGACCCAAGACTACGACCAGAGCCTGACAGCACCTCAAAAATACATCCCAGCTTTTCTATTCACATCTTTTCAAAACACATGTCATCACTGCATTTGCCTTCCTCACGACTGCCTCAACCTGCAAAGTCATCACCCCTATACCATGCATTTTTCCCTTGGGATGAACCTCTGCTGATTGTATTGAATTATTCCCAGAAACTCTTGCTATTTTTTGCCATTCTCTTCCCCGCTGGGCTCCTCTCCCATTCAACTCTACCCAGCTGCTTCCTAATAGGTCTGTAGTTGGATTTATTCAGCTATAACAACGTTATGTCTGATTCCAATTTCTCCCTCCAAATTGCAGAATAAATTCAATCATATTATAATCACTGCCTCCTCAGGCTTCTTCACCTTAAGCTCCCTTATCAGGTATGCTGTATTACACTACACTAGATCCAGTATGTCCTGTCCTGTCATAGGATCCATCACAAACTGCTCCAAAAAGTCATCTTGCTGACATTCCACACATTCTTTTTATTGAAATCCACTACTAAGCTGATTTTCCCAGTTTACCTGCATATTGAAATCCCTTATGATCACTGTAACTTTGCCTTTGCAAATCATCTTTTTCTATCCCCTGGTGTACTTTCCGCCCTAGCTCCTGACTACTGACTGGGGTATGTACATAACTCTAACTATTTTTTTTTTCAAATTGCGGTTCCTCAGTTCAACACAACAGAATCAACGCCATCTGATCCTACTCCGTTTCTTATTATTAATTTCATTTCATTTCTTACTAATCAAGCATTCCCATTCCTTCTATTTACCTGCCTACCCTTTCTCTCGGATATATTTCTTTTAACATTCAGCTCTCAGTCCTGATCCCACTGCAGGCACGTCTCCATGATGCCAAGCACGTCATACCTTCGAATTTCAATTTGTCCCACAAGCTCATTTACCTTATTAATTAAATGCAATCAGACATATCGCCTTCAGACTTGTATTAACCTCTTCCCATTGCCAATTCGTTTTTCCAGTGTAATTGAAGTGTCATTGCTAATTCTTTCCAAACATTTTGCCCTATTTGTGTCTATGCTGGATATTTTATAACTTCTCTTGAGTTCTCCACTCTTACCTGCACATTGAATTTGTTTTTTTTTTCTCTCTAATTTCTCCTGTAGGTGAACCTTTACTTCCAACGTCTTAAGTGTGAAGTCTTGTCAACAGCCCCAGTTCGGACTCATTAGGACTTTTATCCCAGCCCGGTTCAGATGAAGACTCTCACATTGAAACAGTTCCCTTCTTCTCCAGTACTATTGCCAATGTCACATGAATTCAAGGGGATTTCCCCCACGCCAATCTTTCAGCCACGCAGTTACCTATTTAAACTCGTGCTCTGGTAGTAATCCAGAGATTATAACCTTTTTGGTTCTGCTTCTTAATTTAGTTCCTAGCTGTTCATACTACCTTAGAAGCTCATCTGTTAAAGTTTTGTCTACATCTTTGGTAACTATTCAGATCATGACCACTGGATTCTTACACTCTCTCCTTCAAGTTCCTCTGCAGCCCAGATAATTTATTTTGAATCCAAGCACCAGCAAGGCAACACATTCTTCGTGACTTTCGATCCTACTCGCATAGAACAGCGCCGATGCCTCTAACTATACATTCCCAATTAAAACAACACATGTCTGCTCTCCCCACATTTGAATGGCTACCTGCATCACTATGCTGCTGACAATGGTCTCATTCTCCCTGGAGTCCCCATTCCAATCCACACAGAGAGGAAAACTATTGATTGTGTTGAACAAAGAAAGCGGCTTAGTCTCCTGCAACTCTACTCCTTGGATCCCTTTCTCTGCCTCATTCACAGCATAACCTATTGCCCCTGAAAACTGGTCGAATTGGAGTTAAATCGCCACTGGAGATCTGACTGTCTCCTGAAACAGAAAGATCACGTCAACCTCCCCCTCCCTGATGTGCCACAATGTTTGAAGAAAATACTCCAGCTCATCGATTCTGAGCCAGAATTCTCCCAGCAATCAACACTTACTACAGACATTGTCACTGGGATCGACAATGGGGTTCACCAGTGCCCATCATGCAGAAACCTCACGTCACGTGACCATCCATTCTTATTTTATTTTATTATTTTTGAACATTAAGAAAACACAACTTCTTTATCTCTGCTTATGCAAGTTTTGACTAATAAATAAATTGTAATCAATAACTTCCCAAGAATCAGTTTAACATAGATTCACATTTAGCAGAGTTCTTATTAGCCAATCAAGTTACATCCCTGAAATGACCTGAAAGAGTTACTGCAGTCACCTGGGGAGTTATGTGGAAATAAGATGGCAAGTACAAAAGTGATTTCACGTGAGGTAGTTGTAGACAATTCTGCTCCACTTGAGCAACGTCTTTACAGGTTTACCTCTGTAAATTGGTAAATGTTCAAAAACAGTTTGACATCACACACAGAGACGACAAAATCGAAGTGAGTTGTAGCAAATGAAACTCACCCATAGTGATGGTGTCAAAACGAGGTGGTACCCAAGGTCCTGCGTGGGCGATCATGAAATCTATACTGTTTCAAAATCCGCTCACATTCTATTCCACTTTTAGAAAACTTTATTGAGAAAGTGTAGCAAGCAATTTGTATTTTTCAGCTGGACTTGTTCCAATGATATTGCCAGGTGCACTTGTCCAAAAGCGCAATGCATATTTTGGTTTTAATGACAGCGAATTGTGTTTACTAATTTAATTTCATGTTATTTTCTGTGAAGAATGCTCCAGCACATTTCAAAGAGTGAGCAAGAGGGTCATTTCGGGATTATCTAATCATTTGGCTAACGTAGAAGATCTGGTCCCTAAAAGTATGGAAGGGTCTTTTGGAGTAAGAAGTGAAGTTGTTTGATGACTTCAGAAGGTAGGCTTAGTGATTAACCTGGCTAAGAGTAAGTTCACAAAAGCTGTAACCATGTTCCTAGGCCATAAATTTGGGCACAGAGAAATGGCCAAACTGGATGCAAAAATAAAAGTTATGGGGCGTTTCCTGTATTTTCAACCAAGACGGGTGTACTATAATTCCTGAGACTGAGGATTTTTAAAACGAAAATTCGTGCTGTATTTTAGCAGTGTTTTTGCTTCATTGACTGAGCTCTGGAAAGAGCACAGAATATTTCATTGAACGGCAAAGTATCAGGAGGTACTTGACAGCCTCAAAGATGATAATTGCTCTGCTGTTAGGAGCACTTCAATACACAAAACCGTGCAACAGGACGATTGATATGAGTGGTGTGGGTGCTCTAAGAAGTTAAAACAATAGAAAGATCGATTCAGTATTTCTCTGGAAACGTGAATACTCATCAATGTACATGTTTCTTCATTGAGAAAGAGATTTTATGTTTGGTGTTGGCGTTGCAACCGTTAGGCATTTAGGCTGCCAGTAATGTGAGTGAGACTGTTCGGTAATCTGGTTTACAAAAAACTTAAAGTTTCTGGAAAGGTTGACGGATAAAGAAAACAATCTATTTAGATAGAGTTTATCGTTGCAGCCATTCCATTCAGAGAATTATACACATAGCAGGAGAAAGAACATTATTGCTCATTAGTTGTTATACTGTTGCAGTTGCAGTTTTTGAAATTGAAGCTGATTGATAAATCTCTCTCTCGCTATCTCTCCCACCCACTCTTTGCTGCAGCAACTAGCTTGAATTTCTCTAGTTGCTGGATTGTTTTCCTACTGTGTTCCTTTCTCCTGGATGGAAAATGATATGTCACGTGGATTGTTTATTTTGTTGGTTGAATTTGCCTTTGCTAAGGCTCTATTTATATGATGCTGCTGTACGTGAACAGTTGATGATTATTAGTTAAAATATTAATTATTTTATTGGGTATTTCAGGAGAATTAATCGTTTGCAATTCTCCTTTATTGGCTGCATTTTCACATCATGCTGTACAAATTGTTTTATTTTTGCTTAAAGTTTAGAAGTGGACAAATCAAATACAATCTGGAATATAGTATATTATAATTCTCTTCAAGTAAGATAAAAGTTAGTGCGAAGGTATCTACCCGATAAACATTTTGGGGACTTCATCTGCTCCATGATACTTACTGCACATGTACAAGGTGCCGGTGAGTGTCTGGAGTACAGTGATCAATATTGGTCTGGACATTTGAAAAAAAAAGCATTATTTCATCGGAGGCAGTTCAGAGAAGTTTCATTAGGCTAATCTTGGGAATAGAGGGATTGCCTTATGAGAGAAAGTGGGCACGTTGATGATGCTTTCCATTAGAATTTAGAGGGAAGAGTGGTAATACATAAAATCAGAAAAAAGTCCCGCAGGCCTCCACCACTAACCATTACCATCATAGCTAATCATGCAATCTCAGCATTCGATTCGTGCACTGTCCTGACACTGCTCGACCCCTTTAGCTGCAAGGTCATCTTGAATATATTTAATGAACTGTTCCTAATACCTTCCGAGTGGAGAGAACTCTATAGTTCACAATTCTCTGAGTGAAGAAATCCTTGCTCATCTCAGTCCTGAAAGGCTTATCACTTATTCTTAAAATGTGACCTGTAGTTCCGGATTCCCCAACATCAGGAACATTCTTCCCATTTCTAGTCTGTTCAGTTCGAACAATATTTTATATGTTTCTATAAGATCTCTAATTTTTCTTCTAAATTCCAGAAAATTAAAATCCAATCGATTCAATTTTTCCTCTTCCGTCAATCCTGCCAACCGAAGAATCAGTTTGGTGACTAGCAGCTGGATGCCCTGAATGGCAAATACGTCCTGCCTCAGGCAAGGGAGCAACACTGCACACAATACTAAAGGCGTGGACTCACCAATCCCGTGTGTAACTGCAGCAAGTCGTCTCACTCTGAAGGTCAGCATGCCATTAGCTTTCCTCACTGCCTGCTGCATCTGCAGGACAATCTTCAGAGACTTTTCCACTGTGACATCCAATTCTCGTTACAACTTAACTTTTCCTTAACTGCCATTATTAAGGAAATAAACTATCTTCCTTTTTTGTGACCTAAGTGGATAACCTGACATTTATCCAAATTGCATTGCATTTGCCGAGTACTTTCCCATTCAGCCACTCTGTTCAAGTCACACCACAGCCACTTAGCAGCCTCTTCACAGCACATACTGCTACCCAGCTTGGTATCATCTGCAGAGTTGGAGATGGTCTTTTTCAATATTTCATCCAAGTGATTAGTGTTTATTATGAACAGTTGTCACCGCTTGCCACTATTTAAAGAATGCATTCATTCCAAATCACTACATCCTGTCTGCCAGACAGTCCTCTATCGAATACGTAACCACATTAATTTTCATCACTTGTCTCTTGTGTGGAATCCTGTCAAAAGTCGGGATGCATTACATCTACTGACTCACCATTGCCCCACTCCACTGGTCATATCTTCAGAAAATCCAGATTTCTCAAGCATGTTTTTCTTCTAGTGAAATCATGATGATTACAACCGATTCCCTCACACCTTTCCAAATGCTCAGCTATGACATATTTAATAATGCCTCCAGCATTTTCCTCACATATAGTGTCAGGCTAAGTGATCTCTTATTCCCTATTTTCTCTCTTCCTCATTTTAAAGAGTGGTGATGCATCATCTATCGTCCAGTCCACTGACATGCTGATAGAGTCTACAAAGAGCTGGAAAACGATCACCAATATATACACTATTTCCAGGGCCTCTTCCATACATGCTATGGGATGCTGAGAATCAGGCCCTATCGTCTTCATAGGGTTTGATTCAATCAATTTCCCCAATGCCATTTCCTGACTGATAAGAATTTCCATCAGTTCCTCTATCATTCTTGACTGTCTGTCACCAAATAAATCTCAAAGCTTATTCGGGTTCTTCTTGAAAAAAGGAGAAAGTGAGGTCTGCAGATGCTGGAGATCAGAGCTGAAAATGTGTTTCTGGAAAAGTGCAGCAGGTCAGGCAGCATCCAACGAACAGGAGATTCGACGTTTCGGGTATAAGCCCTTTCTGAAGAAGGGCTTATACCCGAAACGTCGAATCTCCTGTTCCTTGGCTGCTGCCTGACCTGCTGCACTTTTCCAGCAACACATTTTCAGCTCTTCTTCAAAAAAGACAGGTTCAAAATATTGGTTCAACTGGTCTGCCATCTCTTTGTTGTCCATTATGAATTCAACTGATTCGAACTGCAGGATACCCACATTTGCCTTTACCAACCTTTCTCATCACATATCTTTCGAAGATTTTGAAGTGAGCTTCTATGTCATAGCAAGTTTGCTTTCATATTCTATTTTCCATTTGTCCTCCTCTACGGAATCATAAATTTCACTTTGTCCTCAGGTTTGCTGCTTCTTCTGGCCAAATTATATGGTTCCTATATGAACATAAAAACATAAGAATTTAGAGAAAAGTAGTAGAAATACGCCATCTGACCTTTGGAGCCCGCTCCGCCATTCAATAAGATCATAGCCACGACTCCGCTTACCCACTCTCTCACCATAAGTATTCCTTCCTTCACTATTAAAAGAAATCTATCTTAATTTTAAAAGCATTTAATGGAAGATCTTCACCTACTTCACGGGGCATTGAATTCCACAGATTCACAACGCTCTGGGTGGAGACCTCCTTTCTCAATCCTGTCCTAAATCTGATCTCACTAATTTTGAAGGTATGCGGCTTTCTCCAATTTCTCCTGTCAGTAGAGACATCCTCTCTACTTTTATCTTAACTAATCCTTCATAATTTTGGAAGCTTCTGTAAGATCCCTCCAATTCTTCCAATTTCAAATGAATATAATCCTGGTCTACTTCATCTCTCCTCGAAACCCCTCAACTCAGCAATAAAACGAGTGAACATCCTCTGAACCCCCTCTCATACTAGTGTACCCTTTCCTGAAAAAAAGTGGTATAAATATTACACAACACTTTGGATATGGCCTTACCAGCACTCTCTGTAGCTAAAGCATAATCTCCCTGCTTTTAATCTCTATCCCTTTAGTAATTAAGGACAAAATTGAATTTGTTTTCATAATTACATTTTGTACCTGCAGACCAACCCTCTGTGATTCGTGCACAAGGACACCCAGTTACATCTACAAAGTAGTATTTTGTAATTGTTTCAAATTTAAATGATAGTCGTTTAAACTGTTCTTCCTCCCAAAATGAATGACTATACATTTATTGTCATTTTACTCCACCTACCAGATCTTCCCCTCTAACTTAAACTATTTACGAACCTTGACATGATTTGATAGATCTCTGCACACTTTGCCATGCCACCCATCCTAGTATCATGCACAAACTGTGATATACTACACGTGGTCCCCAACAGCAAATCACCTATGTAGTTCGTGAATAATTGAGATCCCAACACTGGTGCCTGGGGAGCACCACTCGTGAGTAATCACCAACCCATAAAATCACTCAGTTATTGAAACATTTCACTCCCTGTTGATTAACCAGCCCGCTATCCATGCTAATACATCTTTATCTTATGCCGCAGCCTTTTGTGCGGGACCTTATTGAATGCCTTTTGAAAATTTAGTTGCGCCACATCTACTGGTTTCCCATTGTCCTCATTGCTTATAATGTCTTCAATGAATTTCATTATACTCGTGAAGAATGACCTGTCTTTCATGAACCCATCCCAGTATGCATGCCCGTACAATTTCTATCCAATTGTACTTTTTCTTTGATAAGAGATTCAAGCACTGTCCCCATTACAGATATTAAGCTAACCAGTCATTATTTCTATATCTGTTGTTTACCTCCTTTTTTAAACATAGGCACTTCATTTCTTGTTTTTCGAATCTACTGGAAAGGTGCCAGATTCGAGAGAATTTTGCAAAATCACCACAAGTGTTTTTTGCCGTTCCTCCCACCATCTCTTTAAGTACGCTGGGATGCATTCCATCAGGTCCAGGAGACTTGTCTATCTTAACTCTAATCGCTTGCCTAACACTACTTCTTCCTTGATGATGGTTGTTTCTCAGCTCCTCACCTACCTTCATCTCCTGGACAATTACTAGAATGTTATTCGTGTCTTCCACTGTGAATAATCATTTACTTGTATCTCACTACTTGGTCTGCCTTCTCATCCTGTAAAGGACCGGTGTTCACCTTAGCCACTCTTTTTCTCTTTTTATGTTAAGACGAGCGTTTTTTCTGTCTACCTTTATATTCTGAGATACTTTGCTCTCATAATTTATATTTATTATATCATAACTTTCTTTGTGTCTTTCTGCGCAGCTTTACATTTTCCAAATTTTATGGTTTCCTGACGGTCATTGCCACTTTGTATGCATTGTCTTTTAATTTGATAGTCTCCTTTATTTCTTTAGACACCTGTGGCAGATTACAACTTTCCCTACAGTCCAGCCATTTCACCCGTATTTATGTTTGCTGAGCACTTTGAAAAATTGCTTTGAAAGTGCAGCCCCATTTGCCAAACGTTCCCACCATAAAAACTTTACTCCCAGTCTACTTTAGCCAACTCTTCCGCTCGTCCTGTTGTAGTTTTATTTGTTTTACCACAAGAACCTGGTATTAGAATTTATCTTTACACTTCCTTTCTACTTTCTCTATTCAATCACACTTTGATCTTTCTACCTAAGAGGATCCGTAACTATGAGGTTAATAATTCTTCCTGTCTCATTACACAGTATCAGATCTACGATGGCTTGCTGTTCGAGAAAGTTATCAGGGATATATTAAACGAACTCCTCCGCAAGGCTACCCTCACCAAATTAGTTCGTCCAATTGATCCGTAAATTAAATTCCCCCTGCATAACTGCCTACCATTTCTACAGGAATCAGATTCTTAAATTTTGCATATTGCCTGTTCCGATGTAATATTCTTATTTCGTGTACCTTAGGGAATACCTATCAGTGACGTTTTCTTCTTAGAATTTCTAATTTCCAGCCAAATATATTAAACCATTTTTTCTCCATCCAACCTATATGATCTCTCACCCTGATGCCATCCTTAAATATCAAAGCTGCATCACCTCCCTTAACTTTTTGCCTATCCTTCTGAAGGTCTGATACCACTGGATACTTAACTCACATTCGTGACCATCCCATACCTTAGTCTCTGTAATGGTTACCAAGCCATACTGATCCCCATGGGAATGGCCTCAACAGGGATTTAGGTTATTGTCTCACTGCAAAAGACGTCATTGCACTACGCAGCCTCTCACAAACACGCACACAATCCCACATACTTACACACCCACACACCCACTCATGCCCAGTTCTCTCTCGTACGCACATGCATACACTCCTTGCACTCTTATCCACATGTGCATCTTTTCACAGTCGTATACCCATCCCACTCACACCAACTCCTATACAAGCTAACACACACATTTATGCACACACACTCGATCACATGCACTCACACACACATACACACACACACTCACAATTACATAATCATTCTCTCTCTCATACACATGCACACACGTAAGTTTAACGAGTGAGTTTGTTTTTGCAGAATTACATTCTATTTTGCTCAAAAACTGCATGATGTCATGTAAAACCCGATCAATTCTACTTCACGAATAGAACGATTCTAGATCAACTTAGGGAAACAGAGAGTCCTCATAATTTAGTGCACTGTCTGAGCTGATATGGCACCTATTGTTCGAAAAGCTAGACTTTTCTTGACAATTTAATTTTGAAAAGGATCTTGGCTTTACACATAGAAGAACAGAAACTAACAGATCCCATTAAAAAATATGAAAGACTTGATGTAAATTTGTTTAATATATCATCACTGTACTCATTTGGTTAAAAAAAGTGTCTTCTGATATTATTCACAACAACCATCATTTCATTGCACCGTCAGTCTTTGGATTGACCATTTATTCTTCAGACGGGTGCAGTCTATTATCTCTTTTAATTTCGGGTGTCCAAATTAAAGTATAAGCAGTGTCTTCAAATTCCCCATAGCTAACAACTGACCTGTGGTTTCCTCTTCAAAGGCTCTAATCTACTTTCTTACTCTATCCTGTAAACTGTGCAAAGTATTTCTCGGCCTTTCCAGATCCTGGGTTCCCCAATGGCAGCATTTTCCCCTGAGAGAGTTTTTTTCTTCTTGAAGTTGCTGCATTGTGATTCCTTATCAGATCCCAAATCTAGCTTAACTTGTATTTCCTCCCATCTTCCTGAGTGTGTAACTTTCTCCTCTGCTCCCCACCCCCACAACACTCTCTGTCTGTCTCTGCCCAATATTCCTCTTTCCATACATAATATCTGAATTTTGTATAGCCATCTCTCTTTTCCAGTTGTAAATCATCTAATTTTGTTTTCCTCCTCGCCTGTCCTAGATCTCATTTTACTTTTACCACGTGCTGCTGTGGGTTAGCTACTTTCCAATCTAATTCCTCTTCCATCTCTACTGTCCCTCTTATTAAATTCAGTGTGTGATATTCTCTTCACCCGAATGGAAGGGTAGCTTTTTTCAAGAATCGAAATCTGGGGTTCATAGGTAAATTTCCTTGCTTTCACTTCCAATGTCTCTTTGTTCTGTTATAAACACGTGGAGATTTTCTCTTCCAAAGTCTTTGTTTCCAAAAGCTGCTTGTTCAGTTCTCTGGTACACCCCTGGTCGTAGCTGGTGCCTGAAAGCTTTCTCCCAATTCTCCCCTACAATTCCAAACAGCTTTAAAATTTCCACTTCCTGTTCCCTCTTCAATATTCTCTTTTTTGATTTATCTGTCTGTAATTCTTAATTCGCCCTTCCATTTTATCGCACATGTTTATGTCAAAAGTATGCTCTTTCGGCCATTTAGTTCATGAATCCTCAGTTCTTTCTGCCCATTTTCCAGAAATTTATACGAAATCGTGTCTTCCTACTGGAATTTTCTTATTCAATATTCAAGCTGCAGTCCCTTAATTCATCCTGACATATATTTCAGTCCAGCTAATCCATTAGCTCTAATCTCACAATTCACTCCCAACGCCATAAAAGTCTGTTAGCACCTATTATAAATATTCTGTAACTCTACACATCGCTATCATCTCTTGCCAATCTAACAGTCCCTAAACTTCCTTAGTTTCAACGGAGTAACACAAACAATCTATTTTCATTCGGTCTGCCTAAACCACTGAAAGACTGCATCTGCAGAATGCACTAATGACTGATGGTTCCTTGAAAAATACGTGTTAAAACAAAACTATTTTAAATTCTAATAGTGCAAAATGAAATCACAATACCCCTGGATCTCGAGGTCCGGAGAGCAAAATGCAAACATTTAACCACCAACAACCAATTATGCATCCAAAACATATCTTAATGGTTGAACTACAGAGTCTTTCTCTATCTCAGATACGCAGAAAAACACAAAGACGTTTTGCAAGCCAAATCTTCTCTCTCTCACACACACACAGAAACATATAAAGATTTTATGCAAACCAGAGCTTCTCTTTCTCTCCCTCTCTCACAGACGCACACCAAACCTTTCTGCAAGCCAGAGCTTCTCTCTCTCTCATGCACACACGCACGCTCTTTCTGTCTCTGCAGTGCCTTTCCAAAACAGACCCTTTCTTCATTTCTAAAAGTATAGCCAAATTATCATACAGGCATTGTCTTAATCATTCAACAATTTAGTAATACTTTAACATTGTGAATACTCTCTACTATTTTACTTTTAGTCATCAACAATCAATCTGTTGGCTGTCAATTTTGTCCAAAATCACTGACACTAACAATAAAAAAATCCTTGCCTGTTTCTCTCCCCCATAAATCTTTAATCTTCATGTTTTGTATTTCTTTATATTTTATATTTCTTTGTTTATTTAAAACTGGGGTGGTATCCAGAGAAAACTTACTAAGACGACAGAGCCTTGCCAGATCAGAACCTCATGCAGTTGTGAAACTTGTATGTGACTCCTGATGCGGTAACCACAGCGTCTTAGTAACACCACTAGGAATTCTGACTCAATACATTTTTTCTATACTATTCAACCCCCTGTGCAGTTTTCCTGAACAATCATTTGCATCTTCTCAAACTTTAGTTTACCATTCACCTTCTGGTTCTTTGGATCGGAGAGACGCACCAACAGCTTTCTTTCCAATTCGACGTTCCTGAGAATTTCCCTTATTTGACAGCATATAGTCAAAATTAATAGCAAAACGCTTACTTTTTTTGAGTTTGTGTGTGGCCAACGCTTTTATTCTATCTGTCTCGTTTCAACTGGGAAATGCTACAGCCTCTTTTCAGTGGAAAGGTTCTTTTCACGATCCCATCCAGGGAGCCAAATTTGTCGAGGTAATTCAAGGAGACGCAAAAAGTCGTTCATGAAATTAAACTGTAATCTTTCAAAACCCAAGCTGTGGGAACCAGCAAAGCATCTCCCCTGAGTCCCCATAAGCTCTTTGCCCCCCACCGGTTTATACAATTGTTGGTCCTGTGATGATCAGAAAAATATGAGCATAGTTAATCATGTTGGCTTGCTTTGTCATTCTAAACTAATGAACGCCTGCCACACTGGTTGCCTCCATCACACGTAAGCATTACAACACCATCATGTTCAACATTAGCTCATCAAACGATGATTAAACTAGCCTATTGCAATGCACTGCCATTATCTGTTACTGGAGTATAACATAATCCCGGGCATACATTGCAAAGCTAAATTAACTGTGTAACTGCCAGAATACCATCCATATAATCGACCGATCTACCTGGTTGTGTCAAAAACGACAAAGCTGCTAGACAGGCCCGGAGGCAGTGTGTGAGGCAACCATCAAGAAGGAAATACGTACCTGACTTCATATTGATAATCTGACCACTGCAGTAACATTTGTCCATGCTAGTTTCGATAAGAGTGAAAGCCACACTGCACTTTTGGATGTCAAGCTGTGCTGTCACATTAGGAATAAACTCCATCCTCTTGTGTGCACATGCTAAATGGGACAGACTTCAAACAGATCTGGAACCTCAAGACTGGGCATCCGTGAGTTTTTGCGGTCTACCATTAACGATAGAAGTGTACTCCAGCACAATCTGCAAAGTGATTACCCCACACAACCATCATGATAAGAGAACAAATCTTTTTGTATGAAGAACGCAAGAGTGCATGCCAAAATCAGCACCAGAACACCTAAAAATGACGTCTGAACTCGGTGAAGTTACTTGTATGCTAAAAAAAACATAAGTGGCAAGTAATAGGTATAGCCAAGTGGTCCAAAAACCAACAGATCAAATGTAAGTTCTGCAGTCCTGCCACATCCAGTCATGAATGGTGTTTGACGAATAAACAATTCATTGGTGGAGGAGCCCACAAAATAAGCTAATCTTCAATAATGGATTCACGCAATACAAAGCTACAAATGTGGCATTCACAACAATCTTCAGCAAGACGTACAGAAAGGAAGAGCCATATTGGTTTCCTTCTCTCTTCCCCTCGTGATAAATGTGAATCTTGAGCCAATTCCATTCAGTCCACGAGGTATCAAGGAATGGTTGGAGAGACTGCACATTGCAGAATTCACAAGCCTTGATAACATTTCGGCAATAGCACTGAAGATTTCTGCACCAGACATTATGGCTCATCTAACCAAGCAATTCCAGTGTAGTTACAACCTGAAATCTCCCTGATAATGTCTAAAATTATGCACGTTTCTCCTGCACAACTCGTCCAAATACCAGACCACCTGTTGACATTCGTTCATTAATAGAATTGTTGAAAGATCATCATCAGATCTATCAAGCAGCACCCTCTCAGCAGTCAACTGCTCAGTGAATCCCAGTTCGGGTTCTATTAGGTCCACCCAGCTGCCGACTTCATTACTGGATTGGTTCAAATCTGGGCAAAAGAGCTAAATTACAGAAAAGAAGTAAAAGCTATTTTAAGGGTGCATCCGACTGAGTCTGGGATTAAGGAGCCCCAATAAAACTAGAATGAAAGTTTATCGTTGAAATTACAGCAGTGTTTGGACTCAAGCCTGGTACATCGGTCATTATTGTTGTTGGTCATTCACCGGACATCTCTGCAATAGTTCCACAAGGTTGTGTCCTCGGTCCAAGCATCCTCAGTTGCGTTAACAAACAACCTTCAATCCAACAGAAGTTCAGAAGTGAGAATGTTCGCTTAAAATTGCATTATGTTCCGCTCCATTGTAGATTTCTCAGTTTTGAGACAGTCCCTGTTCAAATGTAACAAGATCTGGACGATATCCAGGTTTCGGCAGATAAGTGCCTAGTCATATTCACGTTGCCAAATGCCAGGCAAAGGCCTTCACAAGAATGACACAATCTAACCAATACCACATCCAACTGTAACTCTATCAACAAGCACATCGAGTTAGACCCCATCTACCATCCCCTGAGAAAGTGAACAGGTAGTGACTTCACCAGAGAAAATAACATTACCACAGGATATGACATCATCAACCCAAAGAAACCAAAACATATAAATAGAAAGCTAGAATTTTCAGCATTGCTTCGCCAGAGGCTAACTGATGATGTTACCTAGTACGGTAACAAAACTCCTAGAAATGAACAAACCTATTCAAAACTTCAAACTGAGCTACAAATCTTCGCACAACTTAATGGTTTTGCCATCGTTGAATCTCCCACTATCAACATCAAGGGACTATCATTGATCAGGAACTCAACATGACTCACCATATAACACAGTGACTCCACGAACAAATCAGAGGCTGGGATAACTGCAAGAAAAACTCCCCTTAAGACTCGACATGCCTGTCCACCATCCACAAAACATGATTCAGGATTGTGATGGAATACTCCCCACTTGCTTAAATATTTACAGCTCCTGGAAAATATTCAAGAAGCTTGACAACATCTGAGACAAAGTAGGCCTCTTGATTGGCACTATAGAACAGTACAGCACAGAACAGGCCCTTCGGCCCACGATGTTGTGCTGAACATTTGTCCTAGCTTAAGCACATATCCATGTACCTATCCAATTGCTGCTTAAAGGTCACCAATGACTCGGACTCTTCCATTCCCACAGGCAGCACATTCCATGCCCCTACCACTCTCTGGGTAAAGAACCTACTCCCGACATCCCCCCATACCTTCCACCCTTCACCTTAAATTTATGTCCCCTTGTAACACTCTGTTGTACCCGGGGAAAAAAGTCTCTGACTGTCTACTCTATCTATTCCCCTGAACATCTTATAAACCTTCGCCGTTCCAATGAGAAAAGGCCTAGCACTCTCAACCTATCCTGTACGACCTATTCTCCAATCCAAGCAACATCCTGGAAAATCTCTTCTGCACCCTCTCCAAAGCTTCCACATCTTTCCTAAAGTAAGGCGACCTGAACTGCACACGGTACTCCAAATGTGGCCTTACCAAGGTCCTGTACAGCTGCAACATCACCTCACGACTCTTGAATTCAATCCCTCTGCTAATGAACGCTAATACACCATAGGCCTTCTTACAAGCTCTATCCACCTGAGTGGCAACTTTCAAAGAGCTACGAACATAGACCCCAATATCCCTCTGCTCCTCCACCTTACTAAGAACCCTGCCATTAACCTTGTATTCCACATTCTTATTTGTCCTTTCAAAATCGACAACCTCACATTTGACAGGGTTGAATTATATCTGCCACTCCTCAGCCCAGCTCTGCATCATATCTAAGTCCCTTTGCAGCTGACGATGGCCCTCCTCACTATCCACAACTCCACCAATCTTCGCATCGTCTGCAAATTTACTGACCCACCTGTCGACTCCTCTTCCAAGTCATTAATAAAACTTACAAACAGCAGAGGACCCAGAACTGATCCCTGTGGAACTCCACTTTTAACTGGGCTCCAGGCTGAATATTTACCATCTACCACCACACTCTGACTTTGACCGTTTAGCCAGTTCCCTATCCAACTTGGCAAATTTCCCACTATCCCATTCCTCCTGACTTTCTACATAAGTCTATCATGGGGAACCTTATCAAATGTCTTACTAAACTCCATGCACACTGCATGCACTGCTCTACCCTCATCCACATGCTTGGTCACCTCCTCAAAGGATTCAATAAGACTTGTAAGGCAAGGCCTACCCCTCACAAATCCGTGCAGGCTGTCCCTAATCAAGCGGGGTCTTGCCAGATACTCATAAATCCTATCCCCCAGTACTCTTTCCATTACTTTGCCTACCACTGAAGTAAGACTAACTGGCCTGTAATTCCCGGGGTAATCCCTATTCCCTTTTTAGAACAGGGGCACACATTCGCTACTCTCCAGTCCCCTGGTACCACTCCCGTTGACAGTGAAGACGAAAAGATCATTGTCAACGGCTCAGCAATTGCCTCTCTTGCTTCCCACATAATCCTAGGATATATCCCGTCAAGCCCGGGGGACTTGTCTATCCTCAAGTTTTCCAAAATGCCCAACACATCTTCCTTCCTAACAAGTATCTCCTCTATCTTACCAGTCCGTTTAATACTCTCCTCTTCAACAATATGGTCCCTCTCATTTGTAAATACAGAAGAAAAGTACTCATTCAAAACTTCTCCTATCTCTTCCAACCCAATACATAGTCTCCCACTTCTGCCCTTGATCGGACCTACCCTCGTTCTCGTCATTCTCATGTTTCTCACATACGCATAAAAGGCCTTCGGGCTATCCTCGATCCTACCTGCCAAAGATTTTTCATGCCCTCTCTTAGCTCTCCTAATCCTTTCTTCAGCTCCCTCCTGGCTATCCTGTATTCCTACAATGCTATGTCTGAACTTGTTTCCTCAACCTTCTGTAAGCCTCCTTCTTCCTCTTTACTAGACATTCAACCTCCCTCGTCAACCGAGGTTCTCTGACACGACCATTTCGGTCCTGCCTGACAGGTACATACATATCAAGGACAGGTAGTATCTGTTCCTTGAAAAAGTTCCACATTTCAATGACATCCTTCCTTGACAGCCTATGCTCCCAACTTACGCTCCTCAAATCCTGTCTTGCAGCATCATATTTACCCTTCCCCCAATTATAAAACCTACCCTACTGTACGCACCTGTCTCTCTCCATAACCAAGGTGAAAGTCACAGAATTGTGGTCACCATCACCAAAATGCTCACAGACTAACAAGCCCATCATTTGTCCCGGTTCGTTACCGAGTACCATATCCAATATGGCCTCCCCTCTGGTCGAACAGTGTACATACTGAGTTAGAAAACCTTCCTGGACATACTGCACAAACACTGCCCCGTCCAATCTACTTGATCTAAAAAGCCTCCAATCAATATTTTGGTAGTTGAAATCGCCCATGACTACTACCCTGTGGTTTCTGCACCTTTCCAAAATCAGTTTCCCAATTAGTTTCTCCACATCTGTGCCGCTGTTGGGGGACCTACAATAAACACCCAACAAGGTGACTGCTCCTTTCCTATTTTTGACTTCAGCCCATACTAACTCCAAAGGCAGATCCCCCTCGAACTGCCTTTCTGCAGCCATTATACTATTTCTAACTAGCAACGCCACACACCCTCCTTTTTTACCACCCTCCCTTATCTTACTGAAACATCTGTAACCAGGAACTTCCAACAACCATTCCTGTCCCTCTTCTATCCACATTTCCGTGATGGCCACAACATCATAGTCCCAAGTACCGTTCCACACCTTAAGTTCAACCAACTTATTTCTGATACTCCTTGCGTTGAAGTATACACAGTTGAACCCATCTCTGTGTCCACAAGGATTCCCTGCCAGTGCTACCTTCTCCACAGCCTCCCTACATTCTTGAACATCCTGAAAAACAGCTAACCTACTTGCTGGACTACAAGTCCGAACCCATCCCCCTGCCAAATTAGGTTATACCCCTCTCCCCCGAAGAGTGCTAGCCAACCTACCTCCCAGGATATTGGTGCTCTCCTGGTTCAGGTGCAACCCGAACTGCTTGTACAGGTCCCACCTTCCCCAGGATGCAGTTCAATTGTACAAATACCTGAAGCCCTCCCTCCTACACCATCCTTGCAGCCACGTGTTCAACTGCACTCTCTCCCTATTCCTTGCCTCACTGTCACGTGGCACCGGCAACAATCCAGAGATGACAACTCTGTCCGTCCTAGCTTTTAGCTTCCAGCCTAACTCCCTGAGCTCCTGAATGACCTCCGCACCCCTCTTCCTACCTATGTCGTTGATGCCAATGTGCACCACGACTTCTGACTGCACACCCTCCTCCTTAAGGATTTTGAAGACATGGTCCGAGATGTCTCGGACCCTGGCACCCGGGAGGCAACAAACCAGCCGAGAGTCTCGCCTATGTCCACAGAACCGCCTGTCTGTCCCTCTAACTGTAGAGTCTCCTAAAACTAGCGCACTCCTCCTCTCCCCCTTTCCCTTCTGAGCCTCAGAGCCTCAGAGCCTGACCTCGTGCTAGAGACCCGGTCACTGCAGCTTATCCCTGCTTGACCGTCCCCCCCCAACAGTATGCAAATCGGTATGCTTACTGTTGAGGGGAACGACCACAATGGATCCCTGCACTGCCTGCTTCCTCCCCTTCCCACCTCCAACTGTTACCCAGCTACCTCTGTTCACTGGCGTAACCATGTCCCTGTAGCTTCTATCTATCACCCTCTCAGCCTCTCGAATAATTCTCAGTTCACCCACCTCCAGCTCCAGTTCCCTAACGCGGTCGGTGAGGGGATGGAGCTGGCTGCACTTCCTGCAGATGAAGTCGGCAGAAGCATTGGTGGTCACCCCTACCTCAATCATCCTGCAGGAGGAACATTCAACTGCCTACACTGCCATAACTCTACTTCGTCTCCAAAACAAGAACACGAAGTAGCTTACCTTTCTTTTAGGTTAGAGGAGGAGGGAGGGTGGGAGACACTACACGTGTAGTGTATCGGGTTCCTTCTCCACTCAAATAACAACCACTTACCTTCCCGACCAACTTTGCGCTCCGACTTCACTTCCGCCCAGCTCTCGCTGCTCTCTGCTGCGAAAAGACAGTTGGCATCGAGGTAAGTTGTTAAATAACAATCACTTACCTTCTTAACAATGCAACTTCTTAAATTGATATCGACACGTGTACTGTCAACACCTCCATTCATCATTTTTATTTTTGTTTTTCTTGGGTGTTTTATGCAGTGACCTGTGCACAGAGGACGGAAGGTGATCTTCGAACTGTTTAAAAAATAATTTTGAAGATCAAGTGATGTCATTTTTATGGCCACGTTTGTACGTTAATTATATAATACCACGTAGACGTTATGCTCTGTAGAGTGTGATATTTGACTTTACAATGAGTTATTGAATTGAACAATTGAGCAAAGAAAATTATCTAACAATATGCAGAAAGAGAAACCAACCTTTGACGTTATATAAACTCATTGTATTGGACGTTTTGCGGCATCTGAAGCGGTAGAGCGGAGGTTTGCTTGTTCCTTCTTAGGCTCCAGAAGTGACCTCCGTGAAATTGTGAATTGCTGTAACTTACTGAAAGCTGTTGGCATCAGAAATCAATCGATATTAATTACCATGTGCTGTGAAAGCTAAAATTAGTTCGTAAACGTTGTTGTCAAATGTGGGAGTACTTTGGAATTTAGATTTTACTATATTGCAAATACTTGGAAACAGTAATTGATTTAATGTGGCTGTCTTCATGTTGTTACATGGTTTATACACTCTTTCTCAAAACTAGCTTCAAATGCGCCTGAAGATTTATAGTACAGAGAGGCAGCACGGCAGCTCAGCAGTTAACATTTAAGCGACAATTGGATGGGTACATGGATGGGTGCTTAATCTAGGATAGATGTTCGGCACAACATCGTGGGCCGAAGGGCCTGTTCTGTGCTGTATTGTTCTATGTTCTATTTGTGTCTCACCTCTCCAGAAACCAGAGCATTCCATCATCAGCCATCAGTCTGTGCACAGTTTGCACATTCACCTCGTGTTTGGTGGATTTCCTCCAGATGTTCCTGATTCGACTCACAGTCCAACGATTTGCAGACTACATGCTCAACCTGCTAACACACTGTCTGCACTCTATCAAGCAAAGCATTTATTTTCCATCAGAATCACCTTATAAGTACACATATTACTTTACCCCAACGGGATCGTTATGCTTCCGTTAAGTCCAAAGCTATCAGTTTGCACAATACCAGTGAAAAAAATTGCTGATAATTCAAGAAATTCCTATACAGCTTTTCCTATACAGCTCAAATATTTCTTAATTATGTGGCTATAATGTCAATCTTTTATAGAAGAACCCTGTGTTCTTGCCCTAAATATTCCCCAAAGCAAAGTTAATAATTGTTCACTGTAACAACAATACTGTTAACTCGAGACCACAATGAACTTGGAGAACATGGACTGCGTCTTACCATATTCTGATTTCCGTTTCGCTTAACGAGTGCTAACAGTTGTTGTATTCTTGTACTTTGACAAAAAATGTACTGGTAACGATAATATAACTATGGTTTATGTCAAAATCTCTGAGGAATCTTTTTGGCATTGGAATAAAGAGACTCAAAACGATTTCTTAAAAGAATGCAAAAAACATATTTCATAGTATGGCTGTCTTTGTTGTGAGGTCTGGACAAGAGTAGACAGCTTCTGAATAAAAACGTGAGACATTTAGCTGGAAGATGAGGAAGTTATCCTTCACCGTGTGATTGATGGGTTTTTTTCGTGGTCTGGTAACCTAATCGTCAGTACAATCTCAAAATTTAAATATCTTCTGGGTGGATATTGAAGGATTTACGAGAAAAGTGATTGAATTTACATTTCATGAAAGCATTTTTATATTCCACAAAAAATAACATGCAACATTTACAAACAACAGAACATATGAGGTTGTTCGAAACTATTAACCATTAAGTCATCTTTTCACTGTCGCTGAATTATTGTTATTTTTAAACTTCTTACTCATGCGAAGACCCCTTATCTCTCTAGTCGTCTTTAGAATGTGTTTAATGATCATAACATTGGGAAATAATATCGAAACAAAAACAATGAAACCATTCATAAAGATGGTAACTATGTCGATAACCTCTAGACAGCTTTCTAAAACAATGAAGGAACATGAAAGGGATATTTATTTTTTTGAGTTTTCCATATGGAATTTCAAGGAGAAAGTTTCAAATCCACCGTAAAAATGACATCGCTGTGCAAACTTTAGATACAATTTTACCATGAGATACTCTAATTACAACTTCAGGGAGCAAGTTGTAATAAACTGATCAAAAGCCTCTTACAGATCAGTGAACTGAAAAAATAATTCAAGAGAAGACTAAGAGGCAAATCGATAGCCTTGAAAAGTATTGTATCAAATCACTGGAAAAAATAAATCTTCAGCAATCTTTCGAAAATAAGAACTCAGTTCACGTGCCAATTTCACAACAATAGGAATGTAACATTGTATATGAATTGTCACTTAAATATGCGAAGCCTAAAGAGAAGTCCAATCAGTTTGATTGTTTCCAATCAAAGGATGAATTAATCATACAGAGGTATTAAAGGTGCAGTTGTTGGTTGTATTTGTGCAGTAACGTAATTGAAGTCTGGTAACCGTTGTAAAATCTGTTATTTCCTCAGCCCGAGACCCTTAATGTACCTTCTTACTGTTGAGAATAACGAATCTTTGTGGATTTTGAGTGTGTGTGTGTGTGTGTGTGTGTGTGTGTGTGTGTGTGTGTGTGTGTGTGTGTGTGTGTGTGTGTGTGTGTGTGAGAGAGAGAGAGTGAGAGAGAGAGAGATGGAGAGAGAGAGAAAAAGAAAGACACAATTTCATGTTTAAACCACAAGTTCCTACATCCAAGCGGCAAGACATTGAAATTCAAAATTCTGTGGAAGGGTTACCGGATCCGAGACATTAACTCTGATTTCTCTGAATACCATGCAAGGACTGCACAAAACACTATATAGGACAAACAGGAAGACAGCTAACAATCCGCATCCATGAACATCAGCTAGCCACAAAACGACACGACCAGCTATCTCTAGTAGCCATACACTCAGACAACCAGCAACATGAATTTGACTGGGAAAACACTACCATCATAGGACAAGCCAGACAGAGAACAGCCAGAGAATTCCTAGAAGCATGGCATTCATCCCCAAACTCCATCAACAGACACATTGACCTGGACACCATATACAAACCACTACAGCTGAAACTGACACCCGGAAACGGCAAGAACATCCATCAACAGACACATCGACCTGGACCCCACATACAAATCACTGCAGCTGAAACTGACACCCGGAAGCGGCAAGAACAAACCAATATAAATACCGGAAGAAACATCAAAGCAGCGCTTCACACCAGGCTCCAACAGCACTGATGATGTTCCCTAGCCAGGGAACGATACGTTTGCAGCAAAAACTTCCAGCTCGGCGAGCAGAACCACAACATTTGATTTCTCTTCATAAATGCTGCCACATTTGCTGATTTTTTTTCCGGCAATTTCTGTTTTTGTTTCTGATTTACAAACCTTCACTTCTTTCGGTTTATTGAATTTCAAAAATCTTTTCTGCATCTCATCTGTAGACTGTATTATTAATAGGGATGTGTAACAAAGATCTTGTACATTTTGATCTCAGTGACAGCGGAGGATCCGTAGGATTTATCACAAAATATTTCACGAAGCGATATTGTAGTTACATGTCACATTGGAAATATGAAATGTCTGGATTGATGCGGTTACCAGGATGTGTAGACAGTTACAGAAAGAAATTAATTTGGGCATACCTGTTGATGTTACAGTAACGCTCACAGTTAAATTGACAAAGCTTTGGTTTTCTTCTTCCCCAGGGAATGGCGGTTTCTGACGTGGCAATAATTGATAACCAATTTGAATTGAACTTCAGGGTATTCAAATTATTTATTATGAAATCAATGCAAATTTGAGAAATTCCAACGAGCCCTACCGAGGGACGGCGTGATAGCTCAGTGTTTAACATTGCTGCCTCACGGCACCAGGGACCCAGGTTTGATTCCAGCTTCAGGCTACTGTCAGTGTGTAGATGATACATTCTCCCCGTGTTTGCATATGTTTCCTTCCACAATCCAAAAGATGTGCAGATTAGATGAATTGGCCATGCTAAATTCTCCCATTATGTTCAAGGATGTGTTAGTTAGGGGAATGGGTTTGGATGGGATATTCTACAGAGGGTCGATGTGGACTTATGAAGGGCCTGTTTACACATTGTAGGAGGACTTGGATAAGTTGCAGAACTGGGATGAAAGGTTGCAAATGGATTTTAATGCAGATAAATGTGAGGTGTTTCCCATTCACCTTAACAGAGAGTCAGAATACTGGGTTAATGGAAAGGAATTTTGTCCTGTTTATATGGAGAGGCATCTTGGTGACCATGTACATGATCCATGAATGTTCCTGCCCAGATTGTGAATGCTCTTTTGAAGGCATATGGTGTGTTAGGTTTTATTGGTAGAGGGATTGAGTTCTGGAGACATGATGTCATCCTGCAACTGTACAAAATGCTAGTGCGGCCTCATTTGAAATATTGTGTACAGTTATGGTCGCCCCATTATAGTAATGATGTGGAAGGATTGGAAAAAGTGCAGATGATATTGACCAAGATAGAGGATGTTGGCTGATCTGGAGGGAAGGTCTTATGAGGAAAGACTGATGGACTTGGCTCTGTTTTCATTGGAGAGGAGAAGGCTAATCGGGGACATAATAGTGACATATCTGATGATTTGAGGATGAGATAGGGTGGACAGTGCGAATCATTTTCTACTTTGATGACGTCAGTTTGTATGAGGGGCATACCTGCAAATTGAGGAGTGATAGAGTCAACAGAGATATCAGAGATAGTTTCTTTACACAGAGTGATAAGGACTTGGAAAGCCCTGCCTGCCAATGTAGTTAACTCAGCCACATTAGAGGCATTTAAACAGTCCTATGATAAACATACGTTTGATGATGGGATAGTGTCATGGGATGGGCTTATGTTAGTTCACAGGTCAGTGCAACATCAAGAGCTGAAGGGCGTGTTCTGCACTGTGTTGTTCTATATCCTATATTCAAATTGCACATGTGATTTTTTGGGATTATAAACGTTTTTCATGAAGAACTGACAAAATACTGAAAGAAAAGTATTTTATTTAAATTTGTTGATTAGCCAGGATAGATCTATTCAACCACTTTATAACAAGATAAGATCGTGACAAAAGAGAGCAGGTGTGAGCATTCAGACCTGCAAACAAACCACACTATTAAGAAAGCTTATGTCTGGTCTACACTAGGCTTCAACAATTCTTCATTGCCACGTCTGCTTGGCTAGTATATCGACGATAATTCAAATAAAATCTCAGTAGTCTTCCCTCCACTGCTCTGCACAGAAAATTCCAGACTTATTGTGTTCTCATGAAAAAGTATCTCGAATGCAAGACAGTTTGAAAAATGTTCTCACTCAATACGTTTGCATGTTATTGAGTTCAAACTTTCCCCATTAAAGAAGACATTTTGTTTCAAAATCTAACATGTCACACCCCTGAGAATGCAAATTGTTCTCGTGAAATCATCTCTGTTCTGCTAAACTGTAATGAATAAAGTTTAAAAGCACAAGACACAATGTAATAGTCCAACAGGTTTATTTGTTAGCATGAGCTTTCATAGCGCATTTCATTCATCAGGAGATTGTAGAGGTTAAGATCATGCTCACAGAATTTACAGCCAAAAATGTACAGTGTCACTGAGATTTGATACGGCATAGTTTCACAAAGTTTTACATAAATTCATGCAGTTTTTATGAAAAATAAAATGCAGATCTGAAAAGGAAATCACTCCATAAGCTTATATGTGTGCACATATCAAAGTGACAAATTGAGTGTGCATGTGACTGCCCATGATACTGTGTGTGTGTGTGTGTGTGTGTGTGTGTGTGTGTGTGTGTGTGTGTGTGTGCGCGCGCGCGACTGTGTGTGCGACTGCGTGTGTGTGGTGTGGAATGTTTCTCCGTGCCACCATTTCTCTCCTTTAAACAACCACCAAACCTTAAACAGACCGTGATTTATAGCAAACTGCAGAGCCTTCAGGACAGTGACACCACACAACCCTGTCACAGCAGCCGCTACAAGACGTGTCAGAGTATCGACAGGAGTTGCACCATTACACGTGGAGACATCTCCCACCATGTCCGCAGTGAGCACTCATGTGACTCGGTCAACGTGGTCTATCTCGTATATTGTAGGTATGTTTGAATGAATGGACACTGCATAACAATAACCAGGAAGACGTCCTCTCTCCCAGGCAGGGAACTCTTCATTGTTCGTCCTTGGACCTCCGTATCACCATCCGCCAAGGTGGACTTCGGAACAAGCAGCTAATGCAGAATGGTTGAGCAGAAACTGATGGCAAAGTTCAGTAT
This sequence comes from Hemiscyllium ocellatum, assembly GCF_020745735.1. Taxonomy (NCBI): domain Eukaryota; kingdom Metazoa; phylum Chordata; class Chondrichthyes; order Orectolobiformes; family Hemiscylliidae; genus Hemiscyllium; species Hemiscyllium ocellatum. The sequence goes on along the minus strand of NC_083435.1, from coordinate 25,850,830 downwards.
CCATGGGAATGGTCCTAATATGGACCTTGGGTTAATTTCACATTTCATTTTTAAAAATTAGAATCAGTCAAAACATTATGGCACAGACAACAGAACACAGGGGGCTAACACCGTCAACATCTTATCTGGCCGATTCCAATTTTATAGTTAACCTGAGAATGTAACATTAAAAAAAGGTTTTGTGATTTACATATGAAAGAAGTGAAACTATCATGGTTATTCTAACAGATGAGAGACTTACCAACCAATCAAGGTATTTTTCAGTGTATAATTTCAGTTACACCAGACTGTAATATTTTGCCATGAATTCGGTGTCTGACAATTGTGTACTCCACAACCACCTGATCAAGTAGCGGTCTTGGAATGCTAGTGCTTCCAATTAGACTGTTTTTCAACTGTTTAAGGGTTGGAGCCCAAACGTATTTTGTCAGACATTGGTTGTGCATTCATTGATGCAGCCACACTGGCATCAAATTCTCTTAAGACTGGGTTGCCAATTATTTTCATTCGTTTTTTTTTCGGGTTTGGATGTTGTTATGCATTTAACAGCTCCAATACATTTTGGGTGGTCTTTAGAGATCTACATTCTCCTGAGTACCAGCCATTTGGGTCCTCTTATTCAGTTCAGGTCGAGCTGGACACTTTTGCTTTCGATTCCGCATACTGGCAATAACAACAACAGGTTGCCACCCTGATCCGAAAGAAAATATTGTCCGTTTGTCCGAAGTGTGGCGCTGTGCTCTGGTCTGACCGAGAGTGCCTCTGTTTAGTACATGTCCACAGTGAAGCAATGCAATTTCCTTCATTCAAGTGATGTCCCCAGGGTCAGTCCTCTGGCGGGGGCTACCGCTTCCGTTGGCATCACCTGCAACCCATATACTCCAATTGGCACATTTTCAATTCGCAAAGCCATTTGTAGTGCCTCTTTCAAGTCCAGTCGGTCTTCAGCTAGTAGGCGCTTTGGCATGTTTGCGTCATTAATCCCACTCCCCTCACCCCTAAAACACCTCCACTGAGGCCAATAAATTATCATCCATTGACCTCATTATTCACACATGCATAACACTTGGCAATGGCCCGGAATCCTCAGAGCCAGATCTCGGATTGAAAAGAAACGTTAACAGTCATGTTTATATCAGGCAGACTGGGCTTCCTGACTTAACTGGCTTACAGCCCTAGCCAGGGAACTCACAGTCTATGAGTTCTACCTCACTGACTTCGTTCCAAATTCTGCAGTCACGTTGAGCGGGCTGCTCACAGTTCACACTCCAAACCCCCAAATTACTTAAAACTATAAATAAAGTATTGTGGTGTTCTCATTATGCTTATCGATATCACCTTCACAATTTTTACTTTTAACAGAGGCCGAATCATATTAGTTATAGCAATGTAGATAATGTATTTTTATTAGGAAAACAAATACGTCCTTCCAATTAATCGAATTAATCCATGCCTTCTCAAAACTTAAGGTTAAAAATAAAACAGTCCCCACAGATTCCTTTGGTTTTTGGAATGAACATAATAGCAAACCATAATGTATGACACATATTTTACAAACTTTTTTTTTCCCGAAATCTGGAAAAAATCTGGGAATAAAATAGAGTGAATTGCAATGTAATTAAAACGTTTCCAGGTTTGAGACCAATGCTATTTACTCCCTAACAATCTGTACAACTTCACAAAACAGGTAAGATCAAGGGAAATATCTATACATCTCATTTTGAAATTAAAATTTTCTATTCAAAATCTGCCGTTATTGAAGCGTGGTACATAGAGGCGCTTAGATTTGTGAATAGTTCTTTCTGGTAGCTTTGGTATCACATTTTGAATTGCTGTCACAATGCATGTTGAAATTCAGGAACCATTTCAAAGTCAATTTGTTTACATAAAGCAGTAATTTACCCTGACCAATTCTGAATAATGTATGAGATATGTTAAAATGTTGTTGTTTTTTTGTTTTATCCAGTTCTCTTCAGTTCGTACGATTATATTTCACAATGAAAATACCGAGTTAAATAACATAACAATGAAAAAAAAGTCATTCATGCAAAATTTCCTCATGTGATATGAGATGACACGTAGCACAATAAACTGCGATTGGAAAACTTCTAGTTTTTTTCAAAGTTGCATCTTTATTCGTCTGTTTACAACAATGAAGACGTTTGTATCATTTTCCAGTCTTTATCTCTGTTTACTGAATGCATACAGTCACTTTTGCATGATAATATTTCTTGAGAGCACTGATAATAAATGTTATTTCCTCCTTTTATATTCATAAATATCACATTTCAATGAGTACCACGGTCTCCTTTCTTTGCTCAAACGTATTTTGCTTGAAATAAACATGTCAATCTAATCCCGACATCGAGGCATAACTAACTAACATTGCTTTTTACAGTCTCACCAAATCTTACTTTGTGAGAATTTAGTAGTGTTCAAAACATTAGAAAAGCAAGATTATGATTTAATATCCAAAACAAGACAACTGCATCATGTTGCTTTTGCAATGTTTACAATGCTGATGACAAAACAATGTCAACAATATGGAGGATTTATTAAACGTTATGTGGAATCATCTTCCACTTATCATTGTTTCTGTTGATCAATACAGTCCACAGTCTGTTATTCAGTTTTGTTTTTTGCGTATGAACATTCGCTCATGTCATAAACCAGATACGTTTTTGCGCCAAACCTTGTTTTTTTCCCCCAGAAAAAACCTCCAGTATAGAGACTCAGAAATGTATTTACATTCCATATTAATTATTTTATGTCAAGATACCTTGATAGTGGATATCGATTTCAGAAGGAAAATAAAATTTTATAATTGTGGAGTATTACATCTTTTTGAAACCAGTTTGTCTTCCACTTTTGTATCAGGCAGCATCGGCTATTGTTTAGCCATATTTTAATGTATTGACACAAGAATAGAACAAAAATCCCACAGATATGGAATATGCGTCACTAATGTAATTTTGGAGATTGAAGTAGTAAATGGCCATTATTTTGTCGAAATGAAGAATAACTTAAATTTTAAACACTAGATCTATCATGTACCTGCAAAATTAATTGTAATTTTCAGAATCAAATGTGCACCATTGCCATTATTCTACCGGTGATAAAATGCATTATTGTAAATGCAATGGGAGCTTTTGAAATTGCAGAGTTCTTTAACTTCAAATGTATGCAGCATGTATCCATATTTAGATGAAACTTTGTTGTCAAATGGAGAATTATTTTTACATAATTGTTCTCGTCATTTGAGGATTTCTCCAGTTATAAATAAGACGGCCTTATACAGAATTCAAGGTGGAAACTTCGAACCGAGGTAATCATGAAGCAGCCTGCATTCATACAAATGGAATCTATTTGCTGCCCTCTTTTTGGCAACAGTTGGTGTTATCGATAAAGTTGCTTCTAATAATTTCTTATTCAATATTATTGAAGTTAACGTGAATCAAAACACCTAATATCCACGGCATCATGTGTTAATATTGATGTATTTATGTACAAGGAAATAATCCCATCATAAAGCAAATAATAAGCAAGTTTCATATGTTGAATATTTTCCTCACGGACTTCTTTTACATTCAATACAACATATTTTGATATCTGGATTGAAGTTGAATTTAATATACGTCATGGAGAACCTTTCATTATCAGAAAGTAAATAGAAATGTTTCCATGTGGTTGCACACATGGTACAATGTACTGGTATCATTGTGATGACGAGTGAGTATGTATGAAACAAACAAACTCAGCATGAAGTTTAGAATTCTTTGAAACATGATTACATATAACTATTATTTCTAGCTGCCTCTGCATTCTCGCTGCTTGATCCGCCTTGATCTCCAGACAGTTCAATACATTGACCTGACGTAGTCAGATTGACAAAAATAGATTCAATTCCTTTCCATTGTTTTAATTTCCTCTTCAAAGCTTGTTTCGCATTTTCCTTAGCCATTTCATTTTGCAAACAAAGACTTTCAGTAACTTCCATAATTTAAAAAAGGGTTCTTCTGACTAAAATTCTTGTTTTTATTAATGTAAAAGGTCTCGTTTTACCTAGATTTTCGGACTTACATTCAATTTATGTCGCTTAATGAAGATCAACTGCATTTCATCATTCAATGATTTTGTATTACCTACAGAAATTATCCTAACCATATTCATTTATTTTCCCAATTTGTCATTTGTTTAAGCTCTGATATCATTCTAATATTAATGGTCTCCACGATTTGTACAGCTGTTCAAAACTTTTTTTTTTAAATATTGGAATCAGTGATCATCATGTCATTTGGCAGCTGTTCTACCAGTAGCTCTAATCGGTTTCATTTAAATTTTGTTTTCCTTAATTTGTGCCATGTGAAATCGCTAGGATAATTTTCTCCTTTAATAACATGTGTATCCTGATACACGGATGAAAATGTTGAGCTATGTTGTTCTGATATCTATATACCAAGAACGATATTAATCTCTATTTCTCCTGATTGATTTCTGTTATCTTGCACGTGTCAGATTTGACTTCATTTAAATATCAAATGTTTATTCAGGTACTAAATAGGCATTTTTTCTTTAAAAAAAAAGACGCAAACTGAATTCTGAATGCATTCTTCTTTGAATATTGCAGATGTATAAAAATCAGCTAAGTCTTAACATATCCTGTTGTGTGCAAATTAGATAAGGCATAGCGGGAAAATAAAGTGTCCCCATAAAAAATCTCAGGCCTCCTCAAATCGAACACAATTTGCTAAAACTCTACATTTATGTCTCGGTAAAGTTAATCAATTTTGATTAAACGTAGTTTAATGTGGTTGATGATGAAATTCAAACTCAAATCATTATTTCTATGATTATTTCCTTTGATACTTGAGCAAACTTTAAGCTGTGCACAGCCTAACTTGAGGAAAGCAAATCAATATTGATTAATTACTTTCCATTCTCTCAAAATAAGAAACTGATCAGTTTCATATTTTCATCTTTGCAGCTGAAGTAGTGACACCTGAAATTTGCTCTCCATGTCGTTGTGAACATCCAACATGTATCAGCCAATGCCTTTTGTCCATGGTGGAAGTGGATTTGCCTTTCCAAATATTTGATTTAATACATTATGTGATTAATGATTTCTGTTTCCATACTTGCTGCTGAACTATACCCCAGAATGCCGTTTTATTCTTACCTTGAACTTTGCTTCATTTCACTATTAAGAGTGGTTAAGAGTGGCATTCACATTTGATTGATTCGTGGCTATTTGTTCTCAGGAGCTACACATAAAATGCTGCACGTAAGTAAAACGGCAATAGTTGTCTACAGAGTGGTCTGTCTTTTGGGCAGTTTAAAAAGTGTGCCGATTGATCTTAATATATGCTGCGTAATATGTTTGATAACATAAACTGGTCCTGAACTGTAAAGAGGTAGGAGGCAGGAAGAATACAGCAAGGCAAGCAGCATCAGGAGGTGCAGAGATCGATATTTTGAATATACCCCTTCTTCAGGGCTGAAGGATGGTTACACCCGACATAGTGACTTCTGCACCTCGTATTGCTGCCTCGCTTGGTGTGTTCTTCCAGCCTCTTACCTGTCTACACTGGAATTAGCATCTCCAGTGTTTTATTTTGTCCCTGAAGCACAAACACTGCCTTTCGGACTCTGCTCATATGAACTGCATATTTGTGGCTGTGAACAATTTTTACACCATTTGTTTTATTTAGTTGGATACTTCTGAGTAATTTCCCGATGATCAAGCGCATTGTCAAAGCCAATACATTATGAAGAGGGGTCTCAGAAGCGAAAATGCAAAGGAAGACAACGAAACAGAGATGGTGAACGGAAAAAAAACTCTGACTTTATTCTGAACGAAAACATGACATTTTATAATGTTATGTTTTGATAATATTGCATCTAATGTTTGCACAATTTACAGGCATGCAACTTTTAGAAAAAAAAAGGTTTCTAAGATCAATTTATTCTTCTTTAGCAAACTGAGTGCAAATTTCAAACTATAAGTTTTGGGCGTTCACATTTTCACCTATGCTGTTTTCCAGCGTAAATTTCGACAGGAATTTGGAAATGTGGTTATCTCTCTCCATTTGCTGCAATGATAACATCATTTAAATAAATGCATGAAATTATCTTCTATCGAAAGCATAACAATTATAGTTTGTAATGAGATGAATCAATATTCAGTTGCATAGACTCATACATACGTCAATATCCAACATGACGGAAGTTAATTTGATGAAAAGCAGTGATATCATTTACTGTCTATCATCAGACAAATTAAAGATGACAAGCAACACATATGTGCTCTGAACTAACTGCTTCCAAGTCTCACGTGATCCAGGGTGACAGCATTAAATCTCTGTCCAATTTAACATCCCACGCCTTCAAACAAATAAACCCAACTGACTAACATCCACTGCTCACAAGTATATCAACATAATCAGGAGCCCAAATCAATAATCATATAATATTAATTGAAGCAATTATTACCTAATACATTGAGTAAACTCTAACAAAAATGCTAACCTTCAGATCACTCCAATATTCCGCACCCATTAACAAAACACAATTTGCCTCTCAGAATTGCCTGCCAATCTAATTTTCATGCACCTGACAACATTCAAGCTTGCAATTATCGACCTGGTTAACTTGCCACCTCATCATGCGCTCACCACCTCAAGTATGTCTGTCGCATATATCCAAGCTAGACATTTCTATCATCTGTTCATCTCTCAATCACATCATCCACCGACATTTGACAAATTCCTCACTTTATCTGTTTTTCCGAAAAGATACCACACTGTCTCGTTTATGTCGACCTATCTCATTCGGCAATTAAATAGATCAGTCTTTTTTGGTGTGTAACATTCATCTGTTCAGTCAGTCACTCATTAACATCATTCATGAAATGATCCAAAACTTTCCCAATTTACCTATTCATTTGCAGTCATATATTTCAGACTATTTAATCTTTGGACATTCGTCAGTCCTCCTCTGAAATAGACAAAAATGTGATTCTGCTTCAGATTCTTGTTCGTCCTTTGTGTGCCAGTTTAAGACTTCATGATCTCTTTGAGTTCCACATTATTACAAATTCCCAGAGGAGGTCTAATTGTGAGATTATTCATCGTTTAAACAAGATTACACAGAGGTTGATGTCTGATAGTTGCTGTTTGCCCTCTAACTATTTGGACAATTAGTCATAGAAAACACTCTCTAAAATCCTGTTCCAATATCACTCTTGTCAGTGTCATTGCCCCAGATTATATGAAGCTTGAAACCTTGCAAAATTGTCACGGCACCTTTTATACAAATTCTGACAAGTCATGTTTAAAGCAGAGTTGAGAAGTAAATGCGATGTAGAATTCACACGACTAGATCTGTTGGACTATAACCTGGTGTTGTGTTATTTTTAACTTTTTTCACACTAGTCCAAAATCGGCATCTCAAAAATATGAAGTTAGACAGCCAAAGTCCCCCTCTCCCATGCGGCTTTTATACTTATTATCCAAATTTACATTCATTGTGATTTTACTTCATAAACTGATGTCAATTTTTTTTTTCTTTCCCATGGTGCCTTTGTTATACATTATTGTCAGTGTTACCCATTCTGTTATCCTTTGTGTGAGTAATTTAAAATAATGAAGTGCGTTGCCACTGACAAAAAAAGGTCTGGAGTACTATGCTCTGGAACTTCGACCAGGAGTTCCAAAACGTTATGCCAAACATTAAGACACAGTGTGGAAACAGGCCCTTTGACCCACAAGTCCACACAGACCCTCCGAAGAGCAACCCACCCAGACTCATTCTGTTTGCATTCACCCCTAACTAATGGGCAAACTCCACATAGGCAATTGCCTGAGGCGAGAATTGAACCCAGGTCCCTGGTGCTGTGAGGCAGTAATGCTGATCCACGGTGCCACTCCTATCTTATCCTAGTTGGCGAAGTCTGTTGAATTGAAATGTAGAGAATTCAAATTTAGTGCTATAGGGTCTGTGCAAAGAGGCAGAACATCAACTGTACTTCTTGATTTCTACCTGAGGTAAGCCTACTTTGCCTGTACGTCAACAGACTATTTAATTACATTCCTGGCTCATAAAAAATGATGTGAGTGCAGGAAGTTTTTAAACATATTATACAACTTGGCAATGATTGCCAGGGAGTATTTAAGCTCCCGATTGTCTTCGTCTTCGTTTCAACTGGATGGAAAGTAGTGACCAAGGCACATTACATCAAAGTCTATGCACAACGATTTATTTCAAACAGAACAAGATATTGTTCACACGAGTGGGAGGAGGGGGATTCAAGAGAACTGCTACATTTAAAACATATTTGCAACAGAAAGGCTTACTGGATGTAAAGAAAACAGAAGAGCTGGAAATTTTCAATCTTACTGCAGTCTCTAGGGCGAGAGAAAATCAATTATTGTTGAAAGTTACATGAGTATCTTCTTTCCAAATACTTTCAAAATGTCTCTGCTGATAGTTACAGAGATTTCTCAATACAAATGCATACTGCCTATGAACTTGGAAATATTATATATTTGTAAGATATTGTTAACACCATAACGGATGATCAATTTTCTATTTTCTTAGCAAAGCGTCGATTCTGAAATTGCAACTATCATTTAAGTACATAGCGTAAATAATTAATAACGCGGTTTAAATGTTATCAACTATCAGGATGGGAATTACACAATAATATAGGAAGGTCATGATTCAGGTCATGGTAATCTTTAGAATAAATAATACTTACTGATGTAGAGTATGATTAGAATGTTTACAGAAGGTTTTAAATGCATAAGAGACAATTCAGGAAAATGATTGGTCTGATGCTCTGTATTAATGGTTTATCTTAACATGAAAATTTTGTGAGGATATAACAGCTTTAAGAAATGTAGTTTGCCGCGTTTTTAAGGAACAAAGTTTGGGTCAGAGGTGCAGAGTGTTCTGCAACAAATCCAATAATGTAAACAGTTTGTGTGGCCTCGTGTTTTTCATTAATTAAATTTGAGACACTAAAAACAGACAGAATCGGTGGAGTCAAACTCCAAAAGACTCAGGATTTCTTCTTTTCTTTTCCTTATTAGCCTTCAGCAAAAGATGCTGGGATCTTGAAGCTAACAGTGGAACCTCTTGTTTCAAGCACTGTTATGGATAAAAGCTGAAGTTCCCTTCCTAGTGCAAGCATTGCATGTGAACCTATGTACTTCACCGAATTTGCCTTTCCCTAGGGTGTGTTAATGGGATGTCATGCCATTCCGCTTTATACAGTCTTGACAGTTTGAAACAAGTCATTCGACCCACCAAGCCCACTCTGACTCTCCACGAGAAACTCACCCTGATCCATTCTTTCTATCCAAAGTTTACACCTGACAAATGCACCTAACCTCCACATCCCTGAGCATTATGGACAATTTAGCATTACCAATGCACCGAAGCTGAACATCTTTGGATAGTATGAAGAAACCAGAGCAGCCGCAGGAAATCCACACAGACACGTGGACAATGTGCAAACGCCACACGGACAGTTGCACAACGTCAGAATAGAACCCACGTCATTGGCACACTAAGGCAGCTAACCTCTGAGCCACCGTGCTACCCGTTTTTAGCTGTTAATCAGTAATATTTTAACTGCATTTAATTCGAGTGTCTGATTAAAGTATGCTTTGATTCAAGCCTGGTAGTTTGAACAATCAAATTGCATTCTGAATACAACACCTTACACTTTCTTTGAACGTAAGAAAACAAAAGTGAAGATCTGAACTATTCTCTTAATACATTTTGAGGCAGTTTGGCCACAGCGAAGTGGTGGCATTTCTTGGGATGAAAGTCTTCAATGCCAGGATAAGTTTTGGATGGATGGATTGAAAATCAGTGTTGGTGTTCTCTTTTTGGGTGTAGAATTCAGTTGATCGAAACAGGGTATGCATTATTATGTTCATGCCTATTTCAGTCACTAAGAGTTTCTTTGCGGTGAAAGAAGTCTCACAGGGAGTTTTATGGAAAGAACAGAAGCCAAATTATTTGATGTTTGCAGACAATCTGGAGGTGGGGTTGCCTTTGACTATGCGAAAATTGGAGGAATTTGAAACAATGGCACTAAATTTACACATAGGCTGATTGCGTATGATGAAAATTCAATTATAAATGAAGGAGCTTGAATGTGAAAGAAAGTGAAGCAGTTGGAATTACGATACAAACCAGAGCAAAAAGATATTGAGGCTGTTTTCGTTAGCGAGAAGAAGGTTGAGTGGTGACTTATATGAGGTATATAATAGAATCAGAGGGTGAGATATGATGAACAGTGACAACTTTTTTCTTCAGATGGTGAAGGCTAGCACGAGGGCACATGGAATTAAATTGAGGGGTGATAGATATCTGAAACATGTCAGAGGTCGTTTCTTTACTCAGAGAGTAGTAGGACACTGGAATGCACTGCCTGCAACAGTAGTAGATTCACCAACTTTAAGGGCATCTAAATGGTCATTATATAGATATATGGAGGAAAATGGAATTGTGTAGGATCGATCAGCTTCAGATTATTTTCACAGGTTGACAGAACATCAAGCGCTGAAGAACTTGTACTATGCTGTAATGTTCTATGTTTATGGAAAGAACGATCATAGCAGAATAAAGACATAATTAGTGAGCATTTAATGAGTGGGTGTTAATTTTGTCAACCAAAACTGGAATTAACATGACAGAGGTAGAAGTGAAATGTAGAAGTCATGACAGTGAAGCTGATGGAGAGCAATCGCAACATAGCCAAATACCTATTTAGCCAAGATTGACGAGAAAGATATGGAAGTTTTGTTTCTAATTTCATTTTAGAAAATAACAAATGATATGCCCACTGACTGTGTGGATATTGTTAGTGCAAACAATGTTTGCAAATAGAGCTGGTGAGGTATCTGCATCACTGTCAGAGGTGGCATCTGGGCAGTATGATGATGTGGAAAAAAATAACTTATTATGACTATTTGGTCTAGTACCTGAAGCCAACAAAGTCATTTTCGGTACAAAAGGTGGGCATCTGGTCAAATGTCCACAGAGTTTGAAAAAAAATCAAACAAACTAACTTTGAGAAGTGTACAATGGCATTGAAAGTAAATCAAAGGTATGACAGTCTAGGAAAGATGATTATTTTGGAAGAATTCACGAGTTCACTTCCTGAAGTGGAGCGACGTTATGTGAAGGAACGGGGAGTTAAGACTACAGGATTTGCAGCACAAATGGCAGATGATAATAAGTTGATTCATATATCAAAGTTTGGCTTACATTTTAGATCAGTTTTGATATGTCAGAGATAGACTTGGGGAAAAAAAACAGAAATCTAGAGGTTGTAGGGGGAAAGGAGATTTAGAGCTTAGAGCTAGGACAAACAGAGTTATTTTCTCTGGTTTGCGCCTTTGCCACGTGCTTGTGAGGTGAGGAATAGGGAGAGAAAGGAGTTGAATACGTGGCTACAGGGATGGTGCAGGAGGAAGAGTTTCGGGTTTTGGATAATTGGAGTTCTTTCTGGCATAGGTGGGACCTCTACAAGCAGGATGGTCTTTTTCTAAACCAGAGGGGTCCCAAAATCCTGGGTGGGAAATTCGCTAAAGATATTAAGGTGGAATTAAACTAATATAGCAGGGGGATGGAAACCAAAAGTGTAGGACAGGTACAGAAAAGGATGAGAGTAGGGACTCCCAAAATCAAGTATCTGACACTGACAAGCGAGAACCTGGATTGAAGTGTGTGTACTTCAACGGAGGAGCATCCGAAATAAAGTGGGTGAACTGGTACCTGAGACTTCGATGTTGTGGCCATTACAGAGACATGGATAGAGCAGGGACAGGAATGGCTGTTGCAGGTTTCGGGATTCAGATGTTTCAGTAAGAACAGAGAAGATGGAAAAAGAGGGGGGAGTGTGGCACTTTTGATTAGGGACAATACTACCGTTGTAGAAAGGGTGTTTGGGAACTCGTTAACTGAGGTAGTATGGGCTGAGGTTAGAAACAGGAAAGGAGAAGTCACCATGCTGGGAATTTTCCGTAGGTCTCCGAATAATCCCAGAGTTGCAGAGAAAAGGATAGCAAAGATGATTTGCGATAGGCGTGAGTGAGGCAGGGTAGTTGTCATGGGGGACTTCAACTGTCCAAATATTGACAGGAATCACTACAGTACGAGTGCTATAGATGGGTCAGTTTTTGTCCAGTGTGCAGGACGGCATCCTGACACAGTATGTAGACAGGCCTACAAGGGGCGAATCCACTTTAAATGTAGTACTGGGTAACGAGCCTGGCCAGGTGTTAGACTTGGAAGTAGGTGAACACTTTGGAGACAGCGATAACAATTCTATCAGGTTTACTTAAGTGGTGGAAAGGGATAGGTGTACTCCAACGAGAAAGAGTTCCAGCTGGGGGAAGGGAAATTACGATGCAATGAGGAAAAATTTAGGAAGCGTAGAATTGGGAATGAAACTGCAGGGGATGAGCACATTAAAAATGTGGAGCTTATTCAAGGAAAAGCTCCTGCGTGTCCTAGATAAGTATGTATCTGTCAGGCAGGGAGGTAGATATAGAAGGTGTGAGCCATGGTTTACTAAGGAAGTGGAAACCCTCGTCAAGAAGAAGAAGAAGGCTTAGGTTAGGACACAATGTGAAAACTCAGGGCGCTTGAGGGTTACAAGGAAGTCAGGAAAGAACTAAAAAGAAAGCTCAGAGGAGCCAGGAGGAGACATGAGAATTTTTTGGCGGACAGGATCAGGGTTAACCCTAAGGCCTTCCATAGGTATGTCAGGAATAAAAGAATGACGAGAGTTAAATTAGGGCCCATCAAGGATATTACTGAGACGTTGTGTGCGGAGTCAGAGGAGATAGGGGAAGCACTAAATAAATATTGTTCGACAGTGTTCACTATAGAAAATGAAAATGCTGGCGAGGAAGATACAGAGATATTTGCATCTAGACTAGAAGAGATTGCGGTTCACACGGAAGAGGTATTAGAAATACTTCAGAGTGTGAAAATAGACAAGTCTCCTGGGCAGCTGGGATCTATCTTAGGATCCTCTGGGAAGCAAGGGAAGAGATTGCCAAGCCTTTGGCATTGATCTTCAAATCATCATTGTCTACTCAAATAGTGACTGAGGACTGGAGGATAGCAAATGTGGTTCCCTTGTTTAAAAAGGGTAGTAGAGACAACCCTGGTAATTACAGACCAGTGAGTCTCACTTCAGTTCTTGGTAAAGTGTTGGAAAAGAGATAAGATTTATAACCATCTAGAAAGGAATAATCTGATCAGGGACAGTCAGCACGGTTTTGTGATGGGTAGGTCGTGCCTAAAGAATCTTATTGACTTTTTCGACCAAATGACCAAACAGGTAGATGAGAGTAAACCGGTTGTTGTGGTGTATGTGGATTTCAGCAAGGCGTTCTATAAGGTTCCTCACAGTAGGCTATTATACAAAATTCAGAGGAATGGGATTGCGAGAAACATAGCAGTTTGGATCAGTAATTGGCTTGCTGAAAGAAAACAGAGGGTTCCACTTGATGGAACATATTCATCTTGGTGTCCAGTTACTAGCGGCATACTGCAAGGGTTGGTGTTGTGTCCATTGCTGTTCATCATTTTTATAAATGACCTGGATGAGGGCTTAGAAGGGTGAGTTAGTAAATTTGTGGACCACACTAAGGTCAGTGGAGTTGTGGTTAGTGACGAAGGATGCAGTAGGTTACAGAGATTGACAGACTGACAGGGTTGTTAAGATGGCATACAGTGTTTTTGGCCTTTATTAATAGAGGAATCGAGTTCTGGAACCAGGAGGTTATGCTGCAGCTGTACAAAGCTCTGGTGCAGCCACACTTGGAGTACAGTGTACAGTTCTGCTCACTGCATTATAAAAAGGATGTGGAAGCTTTGGAAAGGGTGCAGAGGACATTTACTAGGATGTCGTCAGTTATGGAAGGAATGTCTTATGAGGAAAGGCTGAGGGCCTTAAAGCTGTTCTCGTTAGAGAGAATAAGGTTGAGAGGTGACTTAATAGAGACATACAAGATAATCAGAGGGTTAGAGAGGGTGTACAGGGAGAGCTTTTTTACAAGTACGGGAACGGCAAACACGAGGGGACACAACGTTAAAGTGAGGGGAGATTGGTATAAGACAGATGTCAGAGTTAGATACTTTACTCAGAGAGTAGTAATGATATGGAATACTTTCCTTGCAACGGTAGTAGATTCGCCAAGTTTAAGTACATTTAAATCGTCATTGGACAAACATATGGACGTAAATGGAATAATGTAGTTGGGATGGGATTCAGATTAGTAATTCAGGGTGGAGCAACATGGAGGGCCGAAGGGTCTGTACTGCGCTTTAATGTTCTATGTTCTATGTTTTATGTTCTATGTTTACTGTACATAGTAAAGATAGTTTACCACAAGTTAAAAAGGAAACCAACAAGGGTGTAAGAGTAGTAAAAAAGAGAAAACCACAAGCGTTGCCATTCAGCAAATTAGCTAAAATGTTTTGGGCAGTTTAGAAAAAGTTTGCAGGAAACAGGATAAGGCAGTGAGTTTTCTTTAAGTGATCAAGGAATGTGGAAGCTCAAAAGCAAAAAGAAATCGTGAAACTGGTCAAAGCTCCGTTGAGAAAGAAGTGATGGATCTCTTCAAATAACTGACATGTGTAGTTAAGATTTGCTCATGCATGACCATAGTTTCTTTGTGAAGAAATTAAGTATTTAAGAGACACTGGACTAAGTCAATGTTTGATGGTGAGAGGTGAGGCGATATACAATTATGAAGGACTGTTTGCAGGAAATAAGTGGTAATCCGTGAGATCCATTGATGATAACAACAGTGATCCATTCTATCAAGTAAGGTTGGACAGTCTGATGAAATGTGGTGAAGCCCTGTTGGAGGAATAAATAAATTCTCAGTTCCAAAAATACGGTTTATCCTTGATAACACAGGACCACAGTTAGGAGTAAAGCCTACTGATATTGAAAAGCCAGTGGGAATTCGGGAAACTGAAATATTGCAAGAATTTTTCTGGGAACTTTCCTGTCTGTATGGTAACAAGATCACAAGCCCTGATGTTGAAGCAGGAAGAGAAATCACGGAATGAGGACGGGAAATTGTTGTTTAATATCAGAAACTATTCAATTAACGTGTTGAAAAAAGTAAAGAACATCTGGAGGTCAAAGTGTTTATTTCAGTTTAGAGGAATTAGCTGAACTACAAAAGGAAGATGAAAATCTAAAGTTATTGCTTCAAAAAGCATACACAGTAGAAGGATCCGATTATATTTCAAAGCATTACTTTTGTTAAAATGAAGAATATGTTCAGGAAATGGAGACGATCCCAGATTTAGGTGGAAAGGAAATGGGCAGAAATTCATCAAGTGGTAATATTGATGAGTTACATAAAATAATATTTGCAAGTGCTACCTGAGATTTGAACTTATGTCTAGATTTACTTCACACTCATTATTTTTCAATAATTTAGGAATTTTTTTTTTTAGTTCTTGTAAAGTGAAAACGGCTGAAAATGTGTTGCTGGTTAAAGCACAGCAGGTCCGGCAGCATTCAAGGAACAGGAAATTCGACGTTTCGGGCCAGAGCCCTTCATCAGGAATCAGTGAAAACGGAACATACCTCCAGCCTATTAAAGAATTTTTTTTTCTTCAAACGGAGTTGTGTTAATGGATTTCTTGATTCAAAGTGCATCTGCTCCCAGACCTCTTGGAGAGACCGACAAATGTTCGGCTCATTCTTTAGTCGTGTTCTCCATAAAATTCTGTATGTACAAAAGAGTGTATTTTTTTTTTAAAAAACATTTCTTTATAGAAATTTTGTAGATGCTTAGACGTGGTTGGCTGTAGAGTGATTTTATTTGTTCGTTTTTAGTCACAGAATTAAAAGCTCTGTACTGGGCCACTTCAGCAGGTGTAGTTCTTTAATTCGATTGGCAACTTAGTGTTTGCATTAAAAATGTTGAAGTCTTTTATTTAACTTTTATCTTTTGCATGCTTAACATTAGCTCTTTGAGGGCTGAAGACCTTTTATCTTATTGAAAAGGTACTATTATAAGCTAATTTATTTTAGCTTAATAACATTGACAGTATAAAAGAGAGACAGAGTTAAATAGCCACCTGATTCAAAGAAGTGATTTTATGGCAGCAACAATAAGGAAGCTGTATGACTGTCAAGAATGTTAAGAAGGTCGTTCAGATGTCTCTTACGGTTATTTGTGCCTCAAAGATATATTCAGTTTGAGTATTTTTTAAAAGGATAGTTTCTCAGTAGAACATAGAAGTGCCAGTCACATCCTCAGAATGAAGAATGAATCTTATGTTTGGCGGGGTTTGAAAAAACATGAAATAATAATTGTTCTAGAGGACTCTACTGTCGATGGTAGAGACAGGAATTTCCGAGCATGTGATCTTGAATGTGGGATAGCATGTTACTTTCCTGTTTCCAAATGTAAATATGTCTCAAAACATTTCAAGCTTATTCTTAAAGGGGACTGTGATTACAATGGATATTGTACAGATTGACAGGAATTACATAGTTACAGTATAGATTAAGGCTTTATCGAGTGAATCTAAGATATTAGGTGAAGGACTAAAATAAAATCCTTGGAAGTATTCAACTCCATTCCCATGCTCAAATAAAGGAAAGACTTAAAGGATAGGAGAGGTAAATTAATCGATAAAGAGCTACGGTAATATTCAGGGTTTCAAGTTCTTAGATCAATGGTGCGGAAATGACTTGATCAAAAGGGATAGTTTTCAACAGTACTTGAACAGACCAATATGCTAGCAGGAAGTTTTGCTAATTTCATGAAGGGAGATTGTGAACTATTGGAAATGGAGGGGAGGAGGTGAAGGGATCTGAAGTAGCAAGTTGACCAGAAAGATAGATGAGAATTGTTTTGAATGTGAAAAGAAGAAATTAATTACAACAAAGAGACCAGGACAAGTCAGAGAACGAAGCAACTCTGAGAATTAAACTGCATGTATTTCAACTAGGCAAAAGTGAATACTGCAGATGCAGGAAATCCCAGCATCTGCACGTAATTCAATGCATCACGTGTTATATGTCAGGCTAAGGAACGCAGGACATGTTTGATTTGGGCATCATAGCTCTTACAGAATCGTTGCTGAACAATGGGCAGAATTTGCAATTCAATATGCCGAGTTTCAGACGCTAAAACAAGAATACAAAAGAGGAAAAAGATTATGGGAAGTGTTTGGTTTGATTTAGAAAAAAAAAGAATTACATGGGTAATTAGAGAATATATTGCTGTAAAATCCTTCAGTGCAAATATATCGGTTGACATTCGAAATGTAAAAAATATGATGGGATTGTTCTATAGACTTCCAATAGACTTCCAATAGACAATGGAAAACTGAACAAGAACATATGTGGACAGACCCCAGACTTATATGTGCTATAATAATGATAAAGTTACAGACGTAGGCCAATTTGAATTTGCAAATATTAACTGAGATTACCTTAGTGTTATAAGTTTGAATGGTGAAGCTTTTGTAAAATGAGAAATTATTCATTATCAATATGTAAAGGGTCCTACTAGAGAAACAGCAATACTTACGTTGCTGGAGTGGTGAGACAGGACAAGTGCATGAAGTGAGGGTAGGAGGATTATCTTGGTTTATTGATTTTAGTTCTATTTCATTTTAAATCGTTATGTAAAAGCATATGCCTTCCTTCAAAAATAAAGTTTTTCATTCGAGTAAGGCACATTTTTATGGCATGATGGAAGAACTTGATTGCAATGGACTTCAATTAAAGGGATGACTTACAATTAGGAGGATTCAAAAGTGCGAGAATAAGATTTCAAAATCACTCCGTTCCTGTCAGACTAAAGTGAAAGCCGTTAGAATTAAAGAGAAATGTATGAATAAAGGCATTGAATTTCTTTCAAAAATAGTTCAGAATCATATTGAATAACTGGGTTCAATTCAATCATTAGAAAAGTATAAAGACTGCATTCTTAAGTGGGGGATCATGAAAGCAAACACAGAATATACGATAATGTAGCAAATAACGTTAAGTATGAACCAAAGAGATTCTACACTTACGTTAAGGGCAAGAGATATTAAAAAAGAGAGAAAATAAAGCCCCATCCAAATCAACGAGATCATCTTTGCGTGCAAGTTCAGATGATAGGAGAGATATGAACTCGATATTTTGCATTTGCCCTTATTGTGGAGAAAGATATAGAAGGTGTTGTGGAGAAAGATATAGAAGATCAAAACCCAAGAGAATATAAATTGATATTTTGTGAACAATACACATTATGTAAAATGACGTTCTGGATGTCTTGAAAAACATCAAGTTTGATAAATCTCTTGAAAATTATTTAATGTAACACGGCACTTCATAAGAGGTTAGGGAAGAAATTCCAAACCACCCTTCAGAACCGTTTGTGCCATCAACAAATAAAGCTGAGGTGTCAAATTCCCGAAGTTTGGCTAATGTTTCGCTTCTATTTACGAAGAGATCAAAGGAGAAGCCTGGGAAGTAACGGCATATGAGTAAGATTTCGGTGATGGATATGTTCTTGCAAGTCATTCTGAAGAATACTACATATATACATTTGGAGAGGCAAGGAATTATTCACGATAGTCGGAATTCCTAGAGATATGGCACTCATCCACAGATTCAATCAATAAGCACACCGACCTGGACCTAATATACTGACTACTGCAGTGGACAGCTGGAACTGACAACCAGAAGCGACAGATTCAAACCACTACAAATGCCAGAGGAAAGATTGCAGAAGCTCTTCACAGGAGGCTCCCAAACACTGAGGATATCACCTAGTCAGGGGACGAAATGGCTGCAACACAAATTCCCAGCTCGGCAAACAGAACCACAACAGGAAAGCAAATTTCAGTTGTCATTGTACCACTTTCAGGCTATGCTATTTGCTAAGAGAAATGCATTAGCTGCATTTAAAAGATTAACATTTAATGAAAATTTAGATTACCGTTTGTTCGTGTATATCAACGATCTGCAGATTTTTAGATAGAGTTGGAAGGAAGATGTGGAGGTTCTATTGGGATTGCTTAATTGACTTCAAAAGGTCAGTTTGTTTATAAACTTAGCTAAGAGTGAATTTGCATCAGCCCACGTTAATGTGTCCTTTTATTGGACATGGAAAATTGACTAACGGGTTCAAAACAAAGATTGTGCGGAGTTTTCCATATCATTGATGAAGAGGGCATTTCTTGGGGACTGAATGCTTTTATCAGAAATTAATACGGAATTTTAATGGTGCACCATTGACTGACTTGATGAAAAGGTGCAGAAATTTTCAGTTGAAGTAGAAGTGTCCTAAGACACTTCCCAGCCTGTAAACTGTTAAGATTTGCCCCGGTGTTAGCCTCATCTAATTATGCAAAGCCGCTTAAAGTTGCTGTCGATATATGCACTCTACGCTTGAAAGTTCAGACAACAGAAAAAAAAAAGATTGGGTACTTCTTCTAAACTACTGAATAATCATCAGCAATCATATTTCAGGAACTGAGAGGGAGATCTGGAATTTGACGTTGAAATTACAATACATATATTGCTAGTGAAGTGTCTGAGATAATCGAATGTACTGATTGCAACCCCTTCCAGTTTTGGAAAATAAGAACACAAAGTCCAGATTGTTTAAATGGAGTTTTGTTATTGCGGTCTTTCAACTTGAAAATTATACATGTGCCAGAACGAGAGAACACAATTCCTGATGTGTTGTTGTACTTATGATGAAGCAAAACTGAGTCGTTTGGTGGCAGGCTGAAACGATTTGCAGTCGTATTCGTTTCTTAATTGCATGAATGTATGTAGTGGTAAAAATACTGGAGAAAACAGACTAAAAGTCAAATCTTAAACTGTGAAAGAACTTTGCATAACATTCAAGGATTTTTCTGAACGCTTGGATGCCTAAACGAGGTGTTTCTTTTTTAATTCTGAATCATGACCAAATGCTTATAATATGAACATTGAGAAAGCAATTGCGTTTGCTGAGTGTCGAAAGCATATCTTAAGGAAAGATTTCTATAAAGCAAAACTTTATCCTCGCTAAGAAACATTAGTACTTGCACACAGTTCTACATTAGTTTGAAACTGTCTAATCATGAAGCAATTGTAACTTAGAGGTAGAATTTCTTCCAATTTGCCAAGCTGTGGTATAGGTAAATATAAGAGAACACTATGTCAAGGATCAACAATGAGTTCAATGAATGATGCAAAGCTTTGGGGAACTAACACTTTTTTTCTTAATTCAATGGATGTGTGCTGTTGTCCTATCAGGTGGTTCTGCTTTCAAGAGAATAGACCATTAATTCCTACAAGAACCAACCTCTCTGGTTTGAATTATTACAAGCCCTCGGTCAATTTTATTACATTTATTAATAAAAACAGACAACTTTCCATTGTAGGACAAAGCAAAGCGGTTCGAGCTATTTAAAGGAAGATCGTAGAAGTTTGTGGGTGTTGTTTGTGTGTAATTGTCAATTGATGTTCTTTATGTTACTCTTTCAGGAATACAACTGGATTTTTTTTTGTAGCATTTGAACCAGAAGGTGACATACATTTGAAACAGTTCACTATCACGTCGCAATTTTCGTTCTGTACTGCCATTTTAATTCAAGGGAAGAGAAACGTGATCGGGTGTCTGGAGCCTTGTATTTGTTCTGAAATACAGAACAAATAGTACAGAAAGATGACATTCAATTTTAAAAGTTAGTAAATTCGATTCATTCATTGCATTTGTCGACTCAAGGGAGTTCTTTTTCAGTTCATCTCTGAATTTGTGCTGTCAAATTGCAAAAATGAACGTCTTTATGCAGCAACTCAATGTTCGAGAATGGTAAAAGCATCATTGAAATTCTCTTCTAAAATATGAATCTTACGCTCCATACAAGTATATATTTGCTAGATATGGCCAGCAAAAATAAAAAAATTTGAAATGTTTTCAACTTCTGCATCATGATCGTTTTCACTGCTGATGTTTTCTCTTAGAGCCTTTATCTACCTACATGTAATTTGTTTGTTAGTCAGTACGTTCAGTAAGAAAAGTACAGTAAATGCCACAAATGGGATTAAAGCAGTTTCTAACCTCAAAAATACAATCATATTGGTAAAGCATGGAAGCTTTTTTTGACATAACATGACTATGGAAGATTATTAATTAATTCTGAAGTCTCGCCGACAAAATAGATTGACAAATTTCAAAAGCACTCAAGGTACATTCAATAGTTCTACTCAAAGATGGAGTTTTAATGCTGAAATGGTTTCTTCGTTGTTTTTAACAACAAGTGGACCGAAACTGATCTAAAGTAACACCACGTTCAAGCAGACAGAACAATCAATAGTACGAAAAAGAAGTGCAAGATTAAGACGAAAACAAAAGATTGAATAGTTGAGGAAGGATTGAGGAAAGAAAACACCCTTATTTGCATGCTTTAGTACTTCGAATATTAAGAGATTAATCCGCTGATGCCGTTACTATCAGGACATGAATAATGAATGAGTGGCCTCGTGACCGCACCAAATTGTTAACAGATTAGCTGAAAGATGGAAGAATTCAAATTAGTAACACACTTTGCAGCTTTCCAATGATCAGTTTACATTCCCCTTGACAAAAAAAACCGAAAACTACTGTTTCCTTTTGGATTAACAAATCTCTACGAACCAGGAGAACAATTACATGTTTTACAATACGCGGTTGAGTTGATAGTCCATTTTAAACATGGAGTTTGATGACGAACAAAAGACAGGCATTAAATCAGGAGTTTTCTCCGATTCTGTTCGTTTTCAGAAGAATGGTAAGTTCAATGTTCCCCCTCATGATAGATTGCTCGTTGAAAATGAGTTCTGAAAGACGGAAGTCAAGGGCCCGTTGTCCCATCTTACCACGATCCTATTGTTCTCTAAAGTTTTTTTTTGTTATCCACTACATCTCCAATTTGATGTCATCTGCAAATTCACGAACCATACCACCTGCATACATATCCAAATGATTTATTTCAGTGACTAAAAGCAATGATCCTTCTGGAGCACAACTGGTCACCGGTATCTCGTCTGAAAAACTACATTATGCATTTTACGTTCGAGACATTTTTGAAACCAGCTGGCTACTTCCGCCTGTATTCCATGTGATCTAACCCTTATTAACCTGTCTACGATGAGGTGCATTGTGGAATGCCTTGCTGAAATCCAATACAGGTCACGCCCAGAACTCTGCCCTCATCAATCCTCTTCGATGCTTCTTCAAAACATCAAGCCAGTTCGTGAGGCACGGTTTTCTGCTCCAAAGCTGTTGGAAGAAGCTACAGAATTCGGAGGAATCCCGGGAAGACACGTGGAGAATGAGCAAAAAGTAGCCCAGGATGAAATAAGTTTCAGACCTCTGGCATTGTGAGGAAACAGTGCCACCATATCGCCAGTGCAACAGTGTGCATTATTTATATGATGTACGACATTTTCTAAAAGCTCGTCTGCTGTCCAGACGAATACTGTTCAATGGGATGTCCAGGTGGAGCGTTGATAGACATTGTCAACACCATGAAGGACATCCACAGAATAATCGTAGCTTTGCATTAATTCTTCACTTATAAACGTGCCTCAAAACCATTCAACATCTTGGATTGGAAATGCATCCCTCTTTTTCAGTGTCATTGGATCAAATTTCATCGGGACTGTAGTTTGGGAATATGTACAACTCATCGACTGCACCCGCCTGAGGGGTAGCTAATTATCTCCTTCTGAAGTCCAAGTAAGTTCTACTAATAAGTGCATACCTAACCGACGACGTCCATGTCATACGAGTGAGTAAAATAATAAGCAAATAAAACAATGTATCCTCAGATTGATGTCAGAATAACCAGTCTGTACTTGTTTTGAAAAATCTTTGAAATTATCAACAGAAACGTTTGGACTTAGTTTGAAACCAGACAATTAACATATTTAACTTTAGCCAGCTTTTTAAGAACTATTTGTCTCTCTCTGGAGACTGCAGGAAGGATTAACTTTTCCAGCACTTCTGTTTTGTTTTTGTTCAGTGAACTGATCTTTTGCAAAGACCTTTTATTTTAATCTTGAGGTAGCACTTCTCATGAAGTCTCCTGTCCCTGCTTCGAAAAGACCATCTTATACTGTTTGGATTAAATGTCTCTCTATAGCCATGGACATAACAACTACTGATCACTGCTCTTGATCCAGTTGAAATGACGCCTAAAATGTTTGGGAACGTCATTTTTTAAGTGGCAAATGTAATATCGATAAAAACTCACCTCAACTATTGAGCTAGCTGTGTGATAAAATATTTCGCTTGGGCCATTCCTAATGTGGTTTAATCTCTGGTAGTAATCAAGAAATAATGTCTGCGTTCTACGTGTTGCTATAGATGAATGAAGCACAATGTTCTCCATGTTCCACGTTGATGGCCGCGCCAGCCAGGATGATTTTGCTTTTGCGTGCTCAGCAAAGTGATTTGGAGCTTGTTGTCGCAGTTGAACAGCACATTAGTCGAGACAGTTTGTACAGTGGAATGCAGGAGACATCGCTACTTTTGCTGTTTCTTTTAAACAATCAAATTAGCAATTTAATTCAGTTTCTAAACTAATTACTGGATAACTGAACAGCTCGATGCCACTTTCGTAAATTCAATGAATTCAGTAAAGTGGAAGAAAGTAAAGGCGATGGCACCACTTATGTTGAGAGGTGCACTCAGGTAAAATTGTGAAGTGTTTGTATCCGTTTATGAATGAAGTGGATGAGTAAATAACTGAGCAGAGGAATGTTTGATTTTTAAAAAAAGGAAGACTGTTCTGTTTAATCGAGTTAGTTGGGTGTCTGGTTGGGAAAAAAAATGCATATCAGAATTTGGCAGACAGCATTGATGAATGATATGTTTGGTAGATGTCTAGTTGAAATGTATAATACGCAGAGATAACGTGTAGGAAACACGTGGTAAATTATCAAGCTGACTAAACCTATCCGGTTGAGTTTCAATTATGCTTTCATGCAATCAATGAGTTCAGCTTGTCAGACATACTTGAATGGCAAAGATGTATTTTTTTCTTGAGTGGTATGCAATCGAGTGGCGTGGAGATTAATGTGTATCTAAGAGGTAATTGAGTAGATTCGAAAGTAATTGTTTCATTTGCGGGGTACTGATACTGAGTTGAGAACAAGGTTAATTTGAGTGTAGTTTTGTGACAGTGAATGATAATCAGTGATATTTATTTCTTCGAAGTAGCGTTTTGTTGAATCGTACAGAGATTGAGGTTGGAAAACTTGGCACACAGGTGATTGTATCTGGTGTAAATCGGAATCGTTTGCAGCGTTCTTGCTTGCATACACAATGCTTATGTCAAAGACAGAATTTGAATGGCCAGGTATATAGAAGAGGCCTTTTGGGAACTCCAAAGTTCCCTACATCTTAGGTGGTTGGAAATCATCGTTGGAATATGTGTGCAATCGAGTGGCCTGGAGATTAATATGTTTCTAAGAGGTTATTGAGTAGATTGGAAAGTAATTGTTTCATTTGCGGGGTACTGATACTGAGTTGAGAACAAGGTTAATTTGAGTGTAGTTTTGTGACAGTGAATGTTAATCAGTGATGTTTATTTCTTCGAAGTTGTGTTTTGTTGAATAGTACAGAGATTGAGTTTGGAAAACTTGGCACACAGGTGATTGTATCTGGTGTAAATCGGAATCGTGTGCAGCGTTCTTGCTTGCATACACAATGCTTATGTCAAAGACAGAATTTGAATGGCCAGATATATAGAAGACGCCTTTTGGGAACTCCAAAGTTCCCTACATCTTTGGTGGTTGGAAATCATCGTTGGAATAGGTGTGCTATTTAGACCCAAAGTCTTAATAATTGATGAGGTTGCAAGCTGCTTTGAGGCATTGAATTCACATTGTATCTAATTCATTGTCTGACATAGTTGACCAAGGGGATTCTAGTGAAATATGTGTTTAGGTGGGGATGGGTGATAATTAGAGATTTATAAATGAACATACACATATGCACATATGCAATGAGACAATGTGTTGGAGGCTTATATTCTTGGGGTGTGCTATGATATTCAATTAGTTCTCAGCTGATTTAACTAAAATGAATAAATATTCACAGCTCAAATTCCTTACTTTCATCTTTTTGCTTCAGATCATGAAATCTGCATTTGCCTTAAATTATAGGCTACCAAATCTGAGTACTAGTCAAATAAATATTTCCTTACATATCTTAATAGAATTTGCAGCATTCGGGAAATAAGATGGCACATAAAATATGCATTGCTCCACATGCAGCACTACTTTACAATATCCTGATGCCTAATTTCCTTATTACTGTATACTGTTGACCTTTCCTCGTATCAATTAATAATATTGCATTATCATTAATTGTACGTCCCTTTCTACATTCTAAAGTTTTATATTTAACACTCGAAGGTTTGAGTATTTTTGGTCACAAAGCAAGCAGAGAATAAGTTGTCAGTATATCGCTTATAATTTCTAATATAAAGCGAATATTTAAATGCCAAAGTCACATCAAACTCTCCTAAGCACATGAACATGGAATCATTCTATCAAACATTTAAAAGGAAGTTTTCACAAAGCTAAAGGACGTCTGCAAGATAATGACGTACATCTGCAAATGTGCATCACTAATAACCAAACAACAGATGGAACTGTGGTGGGATATTTATGCTGCCCATTATCACAATCCTTCACACTCCCTCAAGTTGATTATGACAAAAGTAGAAAATCAACTTATTATTTTATCCAGCATTCCTTCCATGCCACAAAACATTTAACAATAACCTTGCACATGAAACATAGTAGCATTTCCCAAAAGAATGTTGCATGGTTATACTAGCATTAGGTCCTTTCCTATTTCTTTTTTTAAACTCCTTACTTCAAGCGACACTGTCCTGTTTCATTCTTAATTTTTCATATCTCGACCTGTGTTAGAAGGTGACGACAAAATTAAGACACAAGCAGGCGAGTACAGATTATAAAACTATGCTCTTGAGTGTGAAATACATAAGCGACGCATCCTTTATGTTTTATTTGCATGATGAATTCGAAATTTTCAAAAGGTCTACAGGAGCAACCCGCAAGTTTCACCACATCGGCTGCAAAAAAGTACCTATTTATGCAACACTTAGAAGCATAAAATTGGCAGTATGTGCACAACATGTGTTTCTTAAATTTTAGCTGATGACAGGCGACAATTACATCAATGTTTTACTTCAATATAATTTTTTGCACGTTTGGCTTTTTAGTGTTCATGTGTCATTGTATGTGAATGTTGATGAGACATGAGATTTTCTCCATTTACAGGAACATTACCAAACCAATATCATAGAGTAATTTACGTTATGGAATTAGATTTACTTACTGAAATGAGTTTTGCTATTACAGACAAGGGATATTTAATCAGAATTTTAAGCTCCTCTCGAAATTTACGCTGGGCAATGGCATAGATGAAAGTGTTAATACAACAACTCATAGTCCGAAGTATATATCCACTTTGCTCGAGGATAGTAAACGGATCATCGAAATTTCCTTCTAAAAATTGTGTGTCGGTAAATTGTGAATAAACATACGATACAAAATTTACAAACCATAAAATTATAAAATTTCCTGATATGGCCAACAATAAAACCATTGATTTTTTTCGATTAACCATCTCAGGATCTTTGTCCTTCTTTGCACTGTTTATTCTGAGAAATGCTCTTCTGACTCGATTAGCTTGCACAATGTGCTTGATCGTCAGTACATTCAACAGAAGTATCAAACCAAATGGAAGAAATGGGGTAAAAATTGTTTCCAGCCAGAAAAATGTAATCCATATGGGTAAGGTATAAAAGCTGGCTTTTACACTACAGGACCACGGCATATTGTTAATTATATCGCGAGGTATGTATACAAAATAGAAAGGAACACTTTGTAAACTGCCCAAAATGCAGATGGTTGTAATGACCACAATTGCCGCTTTTGATGTGCAATATTTTGTGCTTAGTTTCTGACAACAGATAGCCACAAACCTGTCGAACGTGAAAGCCACGGTTAGCCACACAGAGCAGTGAAGGGAAGCAAAATTTAAGGTGAGAATAAAACGGCATGCTCGAGTATAACTGAATATTGAGTATGGAAAATATGAATCATTAATCTCGTAAAGTACTACATCAAATATCAGGTAACCAAGATCTGCTGCCGCCATGGCAAGAAGGTATTGGGTGATGCATTTTGAAAGTTCACACCGTCCACGAGAGAGAATCAGAAGTGTCACCACGTTAGCTGCAAAACAGAATATAGGGAATTGAGCAGATTTTATTTCAGCGTAAGGAAAGGCAAATGCATTAATCCACGTTAGTTTCGATGTTAAATTTGTGCACTGCTTCAATTTTCCAGATGTATCAACTGATATCATGATGAAATTAATTATGTCAGCTAGAATCTTCGATTTCATTACCTGAAGTATTAAGCTAGTTTTACTCAATTAAACAAAAACGAATTCACCAGAATTTAAGTTTTAGAATATTGTGCAAAAGTGGACGGCAGCTGCTGGAAACGAGAGTTTAGATCAGAGTGGTGATGGAAAAGCACCGCAGGTCAGGCAGCATCCGAGGAACAGGAAAATCGACGTTTTGAGCAAAGGCTCTTCGTCAGGAATAGAGGCATAAGCCTCCAGGGTGTAGAGATAAATAGGTTGGGGGGGGTGGGGTGCTGAGGAGAAGGTAGCAAAGAAGACAATAGTTGAATGGGGATGGGGATGAAGGTGACATGTCAGAGAGAAGGTTGGGGGAAGGTAGCAAAGAGTACAATAGGTGAATGGTGATCGGGATGGAGGTGATAGGTTAGAGGGGAGGGTGGAGTGGATAGGTGGGAAGTAGGACAGGTAGGACAGGTCAGGAGGGCAGTGCTGAGCTGGAAGGTTTGAACTGAGGTAAGGTCGGAGGGTGGGAAAGGAGGAAACTGGCGAAATCCACATTAATGTCCTGGGGGTTGAAGTGTTCCGAGGTGAAAGATGAGGCGTTTTTCCTCCAGGCGTCGGGTGATGAGGGAGTGGAGGAGGCCCACGACCTGCATGTCCCTGGCAGAATGGTGGGGCGGGAGTTGCAATGTTGGACCACGGGCCGGTGGGGCTGATTGATGCGGGTGTCCTGGAGATGTTCTCTGAAGCGCTCTGTGAGGAGGCATCCGGTCTCCCCAAGAGGAAACCGCATCAGATACAATAAATGATATTGGAGGATGTGCAGGTGAAACTTTGATCGATGTGGAAGGCTCCTTTGGGCCCTTGTATGGCCGTGAGGGAGGAGGAGTGGGCGCATTGTTTGCAATTCCTATGGTGGCAGGAGAGCGTGCCAGGACAGGAGGGTGGTTTGTTGGGGGGTGTGGACCTGACCAGGTAGTCACAGAGGGAATGGTCTTCGCTGAAAGCAGAAAGGGGTGGGGAGGGAAATATATCTCCGATGGTGGGGTCTGTTTGGAGGTGGTGGAAATGTCGGTGGATGATATGGAAGATGCGAAGGTTGGTAGGGCGGAAAGTGACGACTAGAGGATTCTGTTCTTGTTTTGGTCGGGGGTGTTTTTTTTATTAGAACATTGTGTCAGCTTTGACAGAGTCTGAGGCTTTTCAGCACGTGCTTGTGTTTAAATACAATGCCTGATAGAATTTGCACACTAGAAAGGGCGTTAAAGCAAAAGCGATTTTCCAAAACATGCAAAATTCAAATGGGAGAACATCCCAAATTGGAAAGGGATATTCATTTCTTTTTCAAATCAGTCCAGTTAATATCTGATTTAACATTCGACATTTAAAATGAAAATGAATGCCAAAGTATTAGATGATAAATTGTAAACATGTTGGAAGAAATAATGCTTAATATCCTCATAAAATCGGAATCGAACATAATAGATTAATACTTTCATTTAGAAACACCGGCACACAGATGATTGATGGAGAAATGCATTCGGGGGTAAATTGCCACACGGAAGAAGTACTAGTAGAGAAAACATGTGGAAAAGCTAGTCAGCAAAATGGCTAGGAAATGTTTCAGATAATATGGCAATTATTTGTTTGAAAATCAGAAAAGGTTTGGAACAGCTTTCCAAACCGTGTAAAAATTGAATTTTAAAGTGATATCAAGAACGAAACATTATCCCTATTGCAAAACAGTAAACATGGTTAGCTTATTTTCTGTAATTAATGAAAGATTGCTGTATGACTGGATACGTGTCAGTTGGTTGTGATGTAATCGTTATCACAGATACAGTGTAAGTAAATAAAAATCTGGCAATGAAATCATATCGAGTGGCATAAATTTGAAAATAGAATTTTAGTTAGATACCCAATGGTCAATAGGAAAGAACCTCTGTTAATCCCAAAAGGAGCTAAATGTGATTATGTTTACGAAAGTAAGTGATGAAGGAAAATGCAGCAGATCATTTCAAGGATATATTAATGAGATAGAGAAACGACTGGACCTATTTGTGTACTTCCAAATGCATTAGTTTTTGCAAAGAAAATGTCACAGTTTCAAGCCTGATCAGCCAGCAACAAAGTAGAGGTGCAAGGGTGTTTCAGAGAATACTAATCCTAACACCAGAATTGGATCTGTTGTTTCATACAAGTTAACTCAGAGTTGCAATAATATTAATATTGGTGACAAATATTAGGAAATGCTCACATTTTGTTTCTGAAAAAGTTCAGTTCACCAGCAAGGGTATTAATTAAATCTTAAATCCATAAATCAAAATAAGATTCACTGCCTGACAAAATATTCCATTCAGAAAACATTCATTATATAAAGCATTCTCATGATTTGCTTGATGATCTTACTATTGTTCTGCCCAACAGATCAACATGAGCAAACGACACAATGGATAATTGGAGTGGTAATTCATTTTTATCAGAAATAATTATGAATAAGAATTGATAATAAGCAACTTACCAGGAATACCAACAATTGCCAGTATAGGATAGTAGACCCTTTCTATATATATAATTACCAACGAGCTCATGTTCACCTCGGATTGAAGTTTTTTTGTTTCTATCTTGCACAAGTCAATCGTATTTATACCTAAGCAATCCCCAAATGACAATAATGACTTGTGTTTCATTTAATTACGTTAAAATGCGTTCAAATGAAAGACGAACTTGCATTGAATATCGATCAATAAGAAAGTAATTTAAAGTTAAGACATTCAGCAATGCAGCAGACGTCTTAGCATTTCTCCCAATATTTTTTATCTAATAAAGAAAGTAACGAGACATGCTTGATTCTTAAAATTACAAACAAGATTGAAAGTAGCTGATTGTCCCAGTAAATGAAATTTTGGCTATTCTCACTGCTAATATATTGATGGACAAAGTTCCATTCCACCTCCGAAATCATATTATCAACTCATCTACAATATATCTATGATTTTTATTAACTGTTTTTCGTGCATCCATGCAATAAGCCCGGAAGAATCATAGCTGGAACTGCGTGATATCAAACTGGAAGACAAACTCATGTCAGAAATTCTTTGGCCATTCTTTACAATTAACAGTATTTTCTTCCATCTGATGAAAATACTTATTGTGCACGTATTTGTAAATCTGAGAACATGCACGGATTTTTTTTTAAAATCTGGAATTATTTTGAAACTATGAAATAAATCCAACATTTGATGAAAATGAAAATCGAATTTATAAAGTCAGCAGGTAGAGACAAGCAAGCAATGAAATTGATGAATTGAAGCAATGACACATGGAAGGAGCATCGTTATAGCTGAAAATAAAAGCGACATCCAAATATATAAGTTTAATAAATTGTAATTTTCTTATCATCTTTATTGCAAATACTTCAACGGCAACATAATGCATTCATATTGTGTTGGATCTGAAATCACAATCTTGATTTTTTTTTTAATTTTAGGCGTACTGATCTCCAAAATGTTACAGTAGGTAAGATTCTATGAGGCTAAAAAAAACAATATTGGTTAGACAATGTCGTGATTTTATGATTTCATTCACGTGCTGAAATGTGATAAGTTTGAGAACTAAAAGGAGGCAGTTATTCTTATTAAGACATTATGAAAGATTAGAATTTTCTTTTTTACTTTCAATGCTTTGAAGAAATAATATTGCATAAAAGTGTCAACATGCTTCATTAAAATGAGAAGACGATAGGAAAATGAATGCATCCGTTTTCGTTGTTTAAAATGGAAAAGAAACTGAGTATTTTGGACGAGACCAATACTGTTACAATCCCAGCTTATGCCAACACACGTCACCTTCAATTACAGATTATGAACTTGAGTGAAAGTTTTTTTTTCATTCTTCCTTAAAATGACAGTTAGTCTCAGAAACATATTCGCACAATACTGAAGAGGACAGAATAAAATGGAAAAACACCATTTTCACATACCTCATGATATTATTCGAAACAGTTCCAGTTAAATTACAACATTATCAAAAAATCATGACTTTCAAAATCCTGACTCTTTCCTAACTTTCAAAGGAAATGCAAATTGCAGTACACATGAGTATCTGTTCTCCAATTCAATCAATTGCAAATTTTCAGCAAGACTCCAATTTGCAAAGGACGTATACTAAACTGTCCTGTTAATATGCTCTGTTTCCTGAACTTGTAATACTTTCTGTGAGTAAGTAACATAACTTTTATTCTCAACTGTGATGCGTCCTGCCTGATTTTTATTTTAAATTTTAATCGTAGATTTTCTAAACTTTGAATAAAGGCAATCATCTTCAATCTGTATTAATTACCGGACATAAATCAGATATTTAAATTATATATAATTATCTGGGGAGGTGATGGCCTCTGGTCATCATTGCTAGACTATTAATACAAACATTTAGTGCATGTAGGGACACAGATTCAAAAGCACCCATATCAGATGGCAATAAATTAAACAGTATGGAGTTAAGAATCTATTGATGTCCAAGTCGAAAATTCATATATGGTTCACTCATGTTCAGGGTAGGAAATATGCTATGTTTAGTGATCTGATTTGCATGTGAGTCTAGACCCAGAGAAATGTGATGAACTATGAATTGCCTTCTGAAATGGCCTAGCAAGCCAGTCAGATGTACCAATCACTCTGAGTTTCAAAGAAATGAAACCAGACTGATCATCTGGCATCTCACCAGGTATTGCATTAAACAACAGCAGAAACAAACCTGCAAAGTCCTGCTAACATTTGAGGGCTAGTGCGAAAATTGGTAGTGCTGTCTCACAGATCAATCGAGAAACAACTTGGCATAGTTATCCTCACCCAATTGTGCCTTACTGCCAACGTTTCAGACATAATGATTACTATTCCTGGATATGTCCTGTCTCATTGGTTGGATGGATCCTGCCGACGTGGCGCAACAGAGACAAATCACCTGGAAGGAAGTGCTCTGGAAGTCATCAACATTGAACTGGACACAAAAACGTTCATATCTTGAGGGTAACATGCGCAAGGAAACAGCCTACTGTCTACAATATATTGTCTTCATTCAGTCGATGACTTGGTATTGCTCGATGTTGGACAACAGTTAGAGGAAGCACTGATGGTAGCAAGGGCACACAATGTAATGTAGGTGGGACATTTCAATGTGCACCACAAACGATTGCTTGGTAGCAGCCCTACTGATCTAGCTGGCCATTTCCATAAATGCACAGTAGCTAGGCTGGCGCTTAGACAGTTGGGGAGGTAACCAACAGGAGTTAAAGACATACCTGACCTCATTTTCCGGATCTGGCAACTGCAGATACGTCTGTCCATGACAGTTTCGGTAAGAGTGAACACTGCACTTTACCTTTGGAGGTCAAGCTGCGCCTTCATATTAGGAATGCATTCCATCATATTTGTCTTGCATGTGCTAAATGGGGAAAAAAAACTACAAATAGATTTGGAATATCAAAACTGGGCATCCATGGGGTGTTGCTAACCACCATAATGACACAATTATACAACAGCACGATCTGTAACCTCATGGCCTGGCACGACCCCCCACTCAACCATCAAGATCGGAGATCAATCCTGTTTCTATGAAGAACGCAGGAGTTCATGTCAGGAGCAGGACCAGGCCCACCTGAAAAAGAAGTCTCAACTTGGTAAGGCTACTTGCATGCTAAAATAATCATAAGTGGCAAGTAATAGATATAGCCAGGCGATCCAAAAACCAACAGATCAGATCTAAGTTCTGCAGTTCTGCACATCCAGTCGTGAATGGTGGTTGATGTATAAACAACTTACTGGAGCAGGAGCCTCCACAAATAAACTCAATGAGGTTTGTGAGACACGACGAATCCTTAACAAAACCATGTTTACTATCTGCAATCACATTGTTGCTTGCGCGATGTATATAAATCCCATCTCTTATAATCCTTTGCAAAACCTGACCATGGTCCTCCTTTGACCATGAGAACCTTTTTCTACATATGGAGTCAGATATTACGAGGGGGCATAGCTTTAAATTAAGAGTTGGTAGGTATAGGACTGATGTTAGGGGTTGATTCTTTACTCAGCGAGTCGTGAGTTCATGGAATGCCCTGCCAGTAACAGTGGTGGACTGTCCCTCTTTATGGGCATTTAAACGGACATTGAATAGGCATATGGAGGAAAGTGGACTAGTGAAGGTAGGTGGGCTTGGATCGGCGCAACATCGAGGGCCGAAGGGCCTGTACTGCGCTGTATTTTTCTATGTTCTATGTTCTATGTTCTAAAACCTTTCTGACAACAGACGTAATGCTCAGTGGTCTTTAATTACCTGGGTGATCTCTCCTGCCCTTCCTTAATAAGAGTACAATATAAGTAATTCTCCAGTCCTGTGGAACTAAACCTGTTGACAATGACGACTCAAAGATCAAAGCCAAAGACTCTAACCCCTCCGCCAAAGCTTCCCAGAGAATGTTCGGATAAATTGCATCTGGCCCACGGGACTTGTCCACTTTCACGCCTTCCATAATCGAGAACACCTCTTCCTTACCATCCGTGATCCTTTTTATTCTAATGTCTCGTATGTCATTTCATCTCCTGTAAAATATTCTCCTTTTCCCAAGTGAAAACCGATGAGAAATATTAGCTTAGCACCACTCCGATATCCGCAGGGTCCACCCCCATCTTCCCACTCATCCTTTTATTCCTCACATACCTTTAGAAAGTTTTAGGTTTCTCCTTTATTCTAACTTCTAAAGACTGTTCATGTTCTCTCTGTGCTCTTATTAACTCTCGCTTTCAATACTTCCGAGCTAATCTTCCTTCATAAAATTCATAGGGATGAGTAGCAAAGATCTGAGTGACAGCCGAGTGGATCCATAGGACTTACCACTAAATATTTCACAAACTGTCATTGCAGTTTTATGTAACATGGGAAATGTGATATGTCTGGATCGATGTGGCGACCACAACATGTAGACAGTCAAAGACAGAAAATAATTTGTGTATACTTTTTGAGGCCCCATTACCTCAAGTAGTCACGTTGACAATTATTTAGTTGTCTTCTTCCCCGGGTATGGAAGATTCTGATGGGGCAATAATTGGTAATGAAATTGAATTGAATTTCAGGGTTTTCAGATTATTTATTATGAAATCAATTCAAGCTTGAGAAATTCTAGCGAAACCAAACTAATTGTCCAATTTACGATTGCGTGTGTGTGTGGGGCGGGGGGTGGGGGGGTAACAATAAACGTTTTCATGGTGAACACACTTCAAATTGCACTGAAATAACGGGATTTTTGAACACGTTAATTCGGCATGATAGGGCTAACTAAGCAGTATACAACAAGATGAAAACATATCAAATCAGAGCGTGTGTGATCATTCAGACCTAAAAACGAACGCCACTATTATGAAAAGTTATGTCTGGTCTGCAATCGTCATTTTGAGAACCTTTTATTTTCAAAAAAAAAGAAAATGTGAGTTTTTCCTATAGTTCATAACCACAGCACAATTTTTTTCTACAATTGTGACGACAAGTCAATATGTATGAAAATATAGAAGCAACATTAGCGTAAATATTAGTATTCTATGAAAGATGATTACATTAAATTTTATATCGAGTTGCCTCGGCGTTCTCGCTGCTTGATCTGCCTTGATCTCGAGATATTTCAAGACATTGACCTGATGTAGTCTGATTGACAAAAGTGTATCCAATTTATTCCATTTTTAAAATTTACTCTTCAATGCATGTTTCTATTTTTTCTGTAGCCATTTCCTTTTACAAACAAAAACGTTCAGCTCCTTCCTTAATTAAAAAAGAAGTTCGCGTAACTAAAATTTTTGTTTGTAATTTTATGCACAAAGAGTTTGTTTCACTTATAGATTCGTATTTATATTTAATATACGTAGCTTAACGATGACCAACTGCACCTCATCATGCAACGACAGTCTTTTACTGCAGAAAGTAAGCATATTCATTCATTTTCCGAATGTAGATTTGTTTCAGCTCTGATATCATCCTAATATTAATGCTTTGTAGACTGTTCAAAAACTTTTTTTTATATTGGAACCAGTGATCGTCATGTGATCTGGAAACTGTTCTATCAATAGCTCTAATCGGTTTCACATAACTTTTGTCTAAGTTAGTTTGTTCCTCGTGAATTCCCTGGAATAGTTTGCACGTTTTAATAACATATGTGCCATGATGTACAAATGCAAATGTTCAGCTATGTTGTTCTGATATCTATATAGTAAGACCGATGTTCATCTTCATTTTTGCTGAAGGATTTACGCTATGTTGCACGTGTTAGATTGGACGTTTTTAGGTATTGAATGCTTAGTCAGGTACTAAGCATACATTGTTTAAAAAAGAAGACAACAAACTGAAATTGGAATCTGTTCCCCTTTGATCTTCACAGATGCAGGAAAATCGGCCGAGCCTTAACACATCCCGTGGTGCACAAATGGTATCAGGCAAAACGGGCAAAAAGTGCACATGTGTAAAACTTCAGGAATCCGCAAACCTAACACCATCTTTCAAAAGTAGACTATTGCCTGGATAAAGTTAATCTGTCTTGAGTAAACGTGGCTTAATATTGCTGATGACGAAACTCAAACTGAAACTGTTATTGGCACGAATGCTTGCGCTGATTTTTCAGCAAAACTTTAAGCAGTGTGATTCTTCCTGGGGTTAAACAGAAAATCAATTAATTACTTTCCTTTCTCTCAAAATAAGAAATTGCTTGTTTTCATATTTTCCTCTTTGCAGCTAATTCTCTCTCTCCTGGATGTTGTGAACATTCAAAATGGATCACCCAAGAACTTTTGGATATGGTGGATGTAGATTTGCCTTTCCCAAAACTTGATTTAATACAGTATGAGATTAATAATTTGTATTTTCCACACTCGATACTCAAATATACCCAGTATGCCATTTTATTCTTAGATTGAATTTTGATTCCTTCCACTGCTCTGTATGGTTAAGTGTGGCATTCAGATTCGATAGATTCGTTGCTATTTGTTGTCAGAAGCTGCACACAAAACAGTGCACATAAGTAAAACGGCAATTGTGGTTATTAGAATTGTTTGCAATTTGGGCAGTTTAAAAAGTGTGCCTACCTGTTTCGTGTATATACTACATGATATGTTTGATAACCTAGCCTGCTTCTGAACTATGAACAGGCAGAAGGATGGAAAAGCACAGCAAGCCAGCAGCATCAGGGGGTACAGGATATTTTGAACATAACCACATTTCAGTACTAAAGAAGGGTTTAACCTAAAAGGATGTCTTCTGTGCAGCGCGATGGTTCAGTGGTTATCACTGCTGCATTCGAGCACCTGGGTCCGATTCCAGCCTCGGGCGACTATCTGTGAGGAGTCTGGATATTCTTCCCATGTTTGCGTGGGCTTCCTCCCACAGTCCAAGAATGTGCAGGTCAGAGGAATTGGCCATGCTAAATTGCACATAGTGCTAGATGATTTAGTCAGAGGGGAAGTGGGTTTGTTACTCTTTGGAGGGTTGGTGTGGACTTGTCACGTGCTCACCACCTCAAATGTCTATATCACACATATCCGAGCTAGACATATCTCCCACCTTTCCATCTCTCAATCACATAATTCCCAACACGTTGCAAAGTCCCCATTGCATCTACTATTCGAATAAGATTTCGAACTGTCTCATTTACACTAATCTATATCATTCCCTAATTAATTGGATCCTTTTGTGTGTGTGAAAGAATCATCTGTTCACCCATTCGCTGATTCACATCATGCATGAACTGATCCGTAAATTTTCCATTTTACCCGAATGAAATACCTGTTCATTTACAGCCAGATATTTCAGACAGTTTAATCAATTTACATTACTCAGTTCCACACTGAAACAAACAAAAATGTGGTTCTGTTTCAGATTGTTATTCATCCTTTGAGCTCCAGTTTAAAACTTCGTAATCTCTCTTTGAATTCCACCTTATCATAAATTCCCAGAGGATTTCCATCTGTGACTTTATTCATACATTCAGCTTGATTACACAACAATTGATCTAAGACAGTTACGCCCTTAGCTGTTTGGGCAATTATTCATGAAAACATTCTCTGAAGTCCTGTTCGAATGTCACCTTTGCCAGTGTTATTGCCCCAGACTATCTGAAACTGGGAATGTTGCAAAATTATCAAGGCTCCATTTATATAAATTCTGAAACGTCCTGTTTAACGCAGCGTTGAGCAGTGAATATGAAGTTTGAAAGCAGAAAAAATTCTCTCCCATGTGACTTTTATAATTATTACCCAAATTATGAAGTGATTATACATCATAATCTATTGCCAAGTACTTCGTCCGTGATTCCTACACTCAGACATCCTGCTCTCCCTTGCGTGATCAATTGAAGATAATGAACTACATTGCCACTGACGAAAAAAATCCAGTCTTCTGTGCTCTGCAACTACGACTGCGAGGTCCAAATCGCTTTGCCAGTCTTTAAAATATATAATCCTGGCTAGCAAAGTCATTTAAACTAGACCATGGAGATTTCAATTGTTGCACTATAAGATTCGTTAAAAGAGATTAAAAATCAACTGTACTTCTTGATTTCTACCTGAGGTATCCCACTTTAGTTCCACGTCAAGCAGACTATCTATTTACATATATGGCTCAAAAATGTTGCGAATGCATTCAGTTTTTATTGATATAATACAACCGTTACAATGATTGCCTGTAAAGATTTAGGCTCCTGATTTTCTTCACCTCCGTTTCAATTGGATAGAAAGTAGTGACGAGCGCACATTACATCAAAGGCTATGGACAGAAATTCAATCCAAAGAGAACAAGATATTTTACGCCCATCCTGCTCTTCTTTTGTGATCAATTGATTCCCTCCGCATGGAAAGAGGACGATTCAAGAGAACTGTTACGTCTATGTAACAAAGAAAATATCATTGCAACAAAACAGCTTATTGGACGTAAAGAATACAGAAAAGGTGGTAAGTTATAAGTTATATATGTGCCTTGTTTCCACATACATCCAAAATGTGTCTGCTGATAATCTCAAAAAAATGCATACTACATATCGGCATGGAAATTTTAGACACTTGTGAATTATTGTTAACACTATAACTGACTATCGATTCTCAATTTTCTTTATGCACTGACGTTTCCCAAACTGCATTTATCATTTATGTCCATAGTGTAAATAATTAGGAACGCTGATTGAATGTCATCAACTATCTTGAGGTGAATTGATCAATGAAAGAGGAAGCTCATGTTTCATATCATGGTAATCTTGGCACAGAAAAGAGTTGACGGTGTAGAGTATTATTAGGCTATTTCGGGAAGATTTTTAATACATTAGCGACAATGCAAGAAAATTATTGGGATCATGCAGATAATGAATGGTTTACCTTATGATAAAAGCTTTGTGGCAATACAATAGCTGTAAGCGGTGCAGTTTGCCTGTTTTAAGGACTAAAGTATGAGTCAGTAGCGCAGAGCATTCTGCAAAATATCCAATGAAGTAAACAGATTCCGATGCCTGGAGTTTCATATTAATTAAAGTTGAGACAATAAAAGCAGTCAGAATATGTGGAGTCCAGCTCCCGCAGAAACAGTTGAGACAATGGAAGCAGTCAGAGTAGGTGAAGACAATTTCCCAAAGAAACATGACATTTTTTTTAAGAGTTTACATCAGAGAGGTTTGGAACAGCACAGCAGGTCGGGATGCATCAGAGGAGCAGGAAATTCGACGTTTTGGCCAAAAGCCTTCATGAGGAATGATTGTGCTTTTACGGCACCACTCTGACATAAACTCTGGGTTCCAGCATCTGCAGTCCTCACTTATGTCTAGCTCTTTTTTTTTTAAAGATTTCAGTCGCAAATGTTGCGGTCCTGAGGCTGGAATTGGAAGCTCTTGTTTCTCGCTCTAGAACATAGAACAATACAGAACAGAACAGGCCCTTCGGCCCACGATGTTGTGCCGAACATTTGTCGTAGCTTGAGCACCTATCCATATACCCATCCAATTGCCACTTAAAGGTCACCAATGACTCTGACTCTGCCACTCCCTCAGGCAGCGCATTCCATGCCCCCATCACTCTCTGGGTAAAGAACCTACCCCTGACATCCCCTCTATACCTTCCATCCTTCACCTTAATTTTAGGTCCCCTTGTAACACTCTGTTGTACCCGGGGGAAAAAGCCTCTGACTGTCTAATCTCCTGATCGACTTATAAACCTCTATCAAGTCACCCCTCATCCTTCACCGCTCCAATGAGAAAAGGCCTAGCACTCTCAACCTATCCTCGCACGACCTATTGTCCATTCCAGGCAACATCCTGGTTAATCTCCTTTGCACCCTATCCAAAGCTTGTACATCTTTCTTACAGTGAAGCAACCAGAACTGCACACAATACTCCAAATGTGGCCTTACCAAGGTCCTGTACAGCTGCAACATCACCGCATGACTCTTGAATTCAATCCCTCTGCTCATGAACGCTAGTACACCATAGGCCTTCTTAGAAGTTATATCCTCCTGAGTGGCAACTTTCGAAGAACTACGAACATGGACCCCAAGATTCCTCTGCTCCTCCACCTTACTAAGAACCCTACCGTTAACCCTGTATTCCACATTCTAATTTGTCCTTTCAAAATGTACAACCTCACACTTGACAGGGTTGAACACCATCTGCCACTGTTCAGCCCAGCTCTGCAACATATCTAAATACCTTTGCAGCCGACAACAGCCCTCCTCACTATCCACAACTCCACCAATCTTCATATCGTCTGCAAATTTATTGACCCACCCTTCGACTCCTCTTCCAAGTCATTAATAAAAATTACAAACAGCAGAGGACCCAGAACTGATCCCTGCGGAACTCCACTTGTAACTGGGCTCCAGGCTGAATATTTACCAACTACCACCACTCACTGACTTCAACCGGTTACTCAGTTCTCTATCCAACTGGCCAAATTTCCCAATATCCCATGCCTCCTGAATTTCCACATAAGCCTATCATGGGCAATCTTACCAAATGCCTTATTAAAATCCATGTACTCTACATTCGCTGCTCTACCTTCATCCACATGCTTGGTCACCTCCGAAAAGAATTCAATAAGACTTGTAAGGCAAGACCTACCCTTCACAATTCCGTGCTGGCTGTACTTAATCAAGCAGTGTCTTTCCAGATACTCATAAATCCTATCCCTCAGTACCCTTTCCATTACTTTGCCTGCCACCGAGGTAAGACTAACTGGCCTGTAATTCCCGGAATTATCCTTATTCCCTTTATTGAACAGGGGCACAACATTCGCCACTCTCCAGTCCCCTGGTACCACCCCCGTTGATAAGGCTAATAAGGTGACAAACGTAGGTGGTTTTACATTTCCAAATATTAAACGGGGCTAGCTTAGTGCTAAAAGTTTGAATGGTGAAGCATTTGTAAAAATGATGAAGAGGGAGGGAGCAAAACCTGACCTCGCTTGAATAGTAAGATAGGGCAAGTGCTTGAAGTGATGGTAGGAAAACACTTTGAGTTTATTGGTCATAATTCTATTTGTGTTATAATCATTATGAAATGGCATAAAACTTCCATAGAAACGTTTTAAATTGCAATAAGCCAGATTTTAATGGCATGAGAGAAAACTTTATTGGAACAGACTTCAAATAAAGGGAAGCTTGATAAGTATCAAAAGTGTGATAACGAGAGTTGAAAATCACTACGTACCCGTAGAGTAAAAGTTAAGGCTGGTAAAACTAAAGACAATATGATGAACAAAGATATTGATTGTCAAAAAATGTTCAGAATTACAAATTAATTTTTAAAAAACTAGGCTCATATTAGTCACTCAAATAGTATAAAGAGTGCATTCTTAAGCAGGAGATCAGGAAATCGAACATTGGTTATGAGATAGTGTGGCAAATAACGTTAAGTATAATCCAAAGAGATTATTCTTAAGAGCCAGTGAAAAATTAGAAACTGAACAAAGTGCCTTCTAGATCAACGAGCTCATCTTCGCATGCAACTTCAGAAGATAGGAGAGATATTAACACGATATTTTGCATTAGTTCTTATTGTGGAGGAAGATATTGCAGCTAGAGATATCAAGGAAATTAATATTGATATTTCGAAAATAGTACACATTACAGAGGAGAATGTGGTAGAGTGCTTCAAAAACGTAACGTTTAATGAATCTCTTGAACATGATCTAGTGTCACATGGTACTTCATAGGAGGTTAGGGAAGAAAATGCGAGGATCCTTACAGAAACGTTTGTATCATCAATAAATAAGGGTGAGGTGTAAAATGACAGAAGCGTAGCTAATGCTTTCATTTAAGAAGGAATCAAAGGAGAAGGCTGGTTGTTATAG
The DNA here is from genome assembly GCF_020745735.1 of Hemiscyllium ocellatum. NCBI lineage: Eukaryota > Metazoa > Chordata > Chondrichthyes > Orectolobiformes > Hemiscylliidae > Hemiscyllium > Hemiscyllium ocellatum. The sequence goes on along the minus strand of NC_083435.1, from coordinate 25,809,021 downwards.
ACGTGTCAGTATGATTTTGGTGGTTCGTAACTTCTTGGAAGTGATTCTGAAGAACATAAGCAAGTGGAGAACGACCTTCTCTCTCGCAAAGATGATTGATTTTGTTGAGGATGTAACTAAGACAATTGAATAGTGTAAAGTGGTAGATATTGTTTAAATCGAGTTTATAAAAGGCATTGACAAAATTCAACATGGTACAGTCAGTGGTAAGGTTAGATTTCATGGAATTAAAAGTGATCTAGCCCAGTGAGTACAAAATTAGCTAAACGATAGGAGACAGAGATTGATGCTGGAAGTTTGATTTTCGGACGGGAGACCTATGACTAGCGGTTTTCCATGGGGATTGATGCTCTGTCCACTTTTTTTCTGACTTATATAAATGATTCAGAAGACACTATGGAAAGTATGGCAAGTAAAATTGTGATGACAACAGAATTGATGGTTTCGTGGGCATTGAAAAGGGATTGCAAAGAGTTTTTGATGTGTTGGTTAAATGGGCTCAAGAGTGGCAAACAGAGTTGAAATTTAATGAATGTGAGGTATTACTTTTTGTTAAAACAAACAGACTCAATACATAACCAATTAAAAGTAAGGTCTTGGCCAATGTTTTAGAGTAAAGCAATATAGGCGCTTAGGTACTTCATTCTTTGAGGTTTGCATGACGTACAGATAAAGTGGTTAAGAAGGCATTTAGCATGCCTGCCTTCATTACTCAGAGTTTTGAATACAGGAGTTAGGATGTTATACTGAGTTGAACCGAACTTTGGTGAGACCGCTTCTGGAGTACTATGTCAAGTTTTGATCATTATATTGCAGAAAAGATATTATTAAGCTGGAGAGGGACCAGAAGAGATTGACCAGGACATTGTCAGAATGTATAGTTTGAGTGGTAGGTAGAAGCTGGATATATGAGGACATTTTTCGCTGGTGTATGAGAGGTTAAAAGACGAATTTATAGTAGAGGCGTATAAAAAACTGAAGGATATATGGCAGGTTTCGTTTTCCTAGCATGGGGACATTCAAGACTAGCAGACACATTTTTTAAGGTGAGAGTAGTAATATTGTTAGAAAATACATGAGAGGCATTTTTTTTGCACAGGAAGTGTTTAATATGTGGAATGAACTTCAGGATTGAGGAAAGTAAACTATAATTCTCCAAGTACAAATTCACCACAAAAACGTATATGTGTGCGTGTACATGTAGATGTATGTGTGTGTGTCTGGGGCGGGGGGGAGGTGTATGAGAGATAGTTTGTGCATATATATGAGGAGTGTGAGTTTAGAGGAGTATAAGTCTATAAGAGTGTGTGTGCCTGGATGTGAGTGTGGCTGTGCTTATGTTAGCTTATAAGAGACAGCTTGAATTTCCAAGACTGTCTATGTGAGTGCATGGGTCTGGAGGTCTCGGCTGAGGCCATCACCATGGGTACCCTACGCATGCACCTACCCTATTCAGATGAGGAAGAATATGAAATACTCAAGGAGACTGTCATAAGAACGTGGTATGCTGCTTAACTCATCGACCGCAAGCCACAACAATAACCCATAAGTACCTCCTCAAGAGACAGACGTGAATTGTAGCCAACAGGGCACCCTTCATTGTTCACTACTACACAGAAGTCGAAAAACCACGCCATGTTCTTCACAGCCTGCAACACATTTTCCATCAGGATGAGCACCTTGCAAAGACATTTCCCACACCTCAACTTCTCGCCTTCAAACAACTGCCAAACCTCAAACAGATCATTGTTCTCAGCAAACGTTCCGTCTTTCATACAACACCATATAACCCTGTTACGGTAGATGCTGGAAGAGACGTCAGAATGTCTCCAATGAGAGAACAATTCAGGGATCTGGGACATACGACCTCGAACCTTCAGGTGACCATTTTCCAAGGGGGACTTTGGTACCGGCAACAACGCAAAGTGACCGAGCAGAGGCTGATAAACAAATACGATGCACGTGGGGATGGCCTCAAATGGAACCATGGTTTCATGTCACACTACAGGTGACTCCACAGCACTCTACTCTATCTCTCTCTCTCTCTGTCTCTCTCTTTGTCTCTCTCTCTCTCTCACACACACACACACATATACACACCTAAAGTGCCATGCAGTCACACAGAACCTCTCTCATACACTCACGCATACACACCCACACACGTACCTTCTCGCAGACGTATACCACTTTACACTCACACTCGCACACTTGAGAATGTAACTTAAAAAATGTTCCAGAAGCTAGTGCTTCCAATTAAGTCTTTCGGGCTACAATCTGGTGTTGTGTGATTTTTAACTTCGTACACCCCAGTCCAACACCGGCACCTCCAAATCTTGATGAAGAATGTTCAAAGAATTCAATGTGGGAGAATGAACTGTCGTTTGCATGCTTTGAGTCAATATAATATGTATTATTGTGTTATAAAAGTAGCCCAGTAATTTTTTTAAATGAAGCCTTGTTTCTATGATACTTTTTTAAAACGGTGTGATGTAACTTTAATACAGCATTAAGAGTTCTGTTTTGTCTTTTCATTGTGAAGAAAGGGTCAGAAATAGGTGGGATAGATTTTCTTCAGAGCCAATAAAGTAAATAATTTATGAGGCATTAATGTTTATGTACTTTATATAATAGAAACCACCTGAATGTGAAGGATCAAAGTGAAACAGAAGTAGAATTTTTAGATTTAGGTTTTCATCAGCAGCTGCTGAGTCTTTGAAGCTGGGTTTTGAAGCTGCAATACATTTCTCCCTGATACATGGTCTGTCAGAGATTTCTCTAGATGTTTCCTTCTAGACCCGAGACTGGAAATGAGAGAATCTATTTTATCGAAATTGCTATTGTTGATATGTTGATCATCTACGGTTTTGTAGCTAAATTAAGAAATATTGCCTTAAGTTGTGCCAGTAGAATTCATTATTCCAACTTCTTCTTTATTTTGTCTTCTTTTAATTGTAGTGTATCAATAAGTATCTTTTTCTTCAAGTCTGGTGTCTTGATTCGTTGAATTGCATCTGTTAGGTAACGCCTGATATTTCCCATTTGAAAAAGAAAAAGGCAAGTAAGATATAGGCTAACTTCTTAAAAATGTTTTAGAGGAGCATGGCCTGTGTCATAACACTATCCTAGACGGAAATTATGAACTGGGAAAGTGGTTTGAATTTGTGTCGCGCATCCTGTTGATCATGCAATTTGCTGCTACTGAGTTTTGAAGAAAGAGGTAGTCAAGGACTGTGAATATTTTGGGTGTGTTATCCTAGATGGTGCCAATCTTCCAGTTGTATTTGCCACTGCATTCATTCCACAAATGGAAACTCTTTCTCCACACTTGCGCCTTGTTGAAGCTGGACAGGTTTGGGGAATCCTAGAGTTGAAATATGCTTTGTGGTATTCAGTTTTCCAACCTCCATTTGTGAACGTTATATGAAAAGGAAAGTGCAGATCAATTTCTTGACAAAGAAGCCCACAACACGTTGATAGTGTGGCATCCAGCTGTGACAAAGTAATTAATGCCAATTTTAACATTGATGCTGAGATGTCGGTGTTGGACAGGGGTGAACAAAGGTAAAAATCACAGAACACCAGGTTAGAGTCCAACAGGTTTATTTGGAAGCTCTAGCTTTGGGAGCGTTGCTCCTTTGTCAGGTAGTTAGTGGAGCAGGATAATAAAATAAGAATGTGTCACAAAAGATCATAGCGGCAAACAACTGACGTCACAATTTGAAGAAACCTAGACTATGGTTAAAGCTTTCATCTTTTAGAATGGGTAACAACCCATTCTTTAAATAAATGAAAGAGGTAACAGCAGTATACTTTTGTTCAATATGTTGTATCATTTGCATGGCACTGTGACCGTTTGTTATAAATTCTGTACGTTATGATCCTGCCCCACTAGCTACTTGGCGGAGGAGCAGTGTTCTGAAAGCTCGTGCTTCCAAATAAACCTGTTAGACTCAAACCTGTTGTGTGATTTTCAATAATGTAACCCATGAGAGGGAAAGTTTAGATATGGAAAGCACAGTGCAATTTGATTGAAATGAACAGATTGATGACAAGTGAAGTTTATTGCAAGAACGAACTTATGTATTTTGTTGCAAAGAAACGGGAGTGGTGATATGAAATAAACAGCATTGCTCGTAAAAGCGTTCTGGAGTCGAGAGACCTGAGTGCATTTTTACATGAATTATTAAGGCCAAAACTACAGGGACAAAAGAAGTCTTAATAAGATGTAAAGTACACAGAAAACCTGAAAGAACTGCTTATGCTGGAAATCAGAAACAACAACACGTTCCCAAAAGTTTCCACATGTATGTCAGAATGTGTGTCAAGAAATAAGAGATATTTTCGAGATCAGTGAGACTTTCTCCGAACTGACAGCAGTTTTATTTTTTAATTGCAGAAAGTGCATTGGGTGGAGGGTGTGAATAGGTGGAGTTAACATCTAAAGAGATATAATAATAGTACAGAGAAAGGAGAGGATAACAATCAGACTAGGAGATCAATAGCTGTTAATGGGGACTACTGGTGGCTAACATACACACTACGTGATGACAAGGTCACGAACCTGGGCGTTGGGGTAAGGACATGGGAGAGCTCAAGCCATGAAGCTGTTGAATGTGATACTCGGTCTAGACGGCAGTACAGTTCCCAAACAGAACGTAAATGCTGTTCTACGAGTTTGTGCATAGCTTCATTGAAGCAATACAATGAGTCTGAGTCAGAGATGTTGGACTCACAAAAAATAGCATTGTGTTGAAGTGGCAGGAAACAATGTTAATTATTTGGAGACAGAACGTAGGTGCTTCTCGAATTAGCCCCAGTCTATGGTTCATTTCACCAATGCAAAGGAGACCACATTGTGAGCAGCGAATGCAATAAACTAGATTGATTGAGGTTCAGGTAAAGCATCGTTTCAACTGGAAGGTGTTTTTGGGATCTTGAATATTCAAGAGGGAGAAAATAAATGGACAAGTGTTACACATTCCTGCATTTGCAGTGGGAGGTACTATGTGGTGGTGGCGGTGGTGGATAAGGTGTAGGGGAGGATGAGGCTGGTGCTGGGAGTGAAGGAGAAGTGGGTCATGTTGCCCAAGGCAGAATGGTCCCTGCGGAAGGCTGGAAATTGAATGAAGGGGTATACTTGTCTGGTGGTGGCATTCCATTGCAGTTTTGCAAATGATAGCTAATGTTCCTATGGACATGGATGATTTTGGATGGTATAGAACATAGAACACTGAACAACATAGCGCAAAAAGAGTCTTTGGCCCTCGATGTTTTGCCAAACTGTGAACTAATCTAAGCTCATCTCCTATGCGATCCCACCATCATCCATGTTCTTATCCAAGGATTGGTTGAATCTCCCTGAATTAACTACATTGGCAGTATGGCATTCCATTCACTTATCACTCTCTGAGTAAAGAACCTGTATCTGACATCTGTCTTGAATCACCCCACAATCTGTAGTTATGCCCCCTCGTACAAACTGAACTCATAATCCGAGGAAAAAATGTCTTTCAATGTTACCCCATCTCATCCTATGATCATCTTGTACGTCTCAATCAAATCCCCCTGAATTCTTATTCTTTCCAAGAGAACAAACCCAAGTCTCCAAGCCTTTCCTCGTAAGACCTTCCCTCCAAACCAGGCAACAGCCTCGTAAATCTCCTCTGCATCTTTTCCAATCCTTCAACATCCTTCCTGTAATGTGGCGACTAGAACTGTACACAATATTCCAAGTGAGGCTGCATTAGCGCTTTGTATAATTGCAGCTTAACATCATGGCTCCAGAATTCAATCCATCTCCCAATGAAACCTATCACACCGTCTGCCTGCTTAACAGCATTATCAACCTTGGTGGCAACTTTCTGGCATCTGTGTAGATAGACTCCAAGATCCCTCTACATATTCACACTCTCAAGAACGTTTCGGTTGACCCAGTATTCCGCCTTCCTGTTATTCTTCCCAAAGTGAATAACCTCATGTTTATCTACTTTGAACACCATTTGCCACCTCTCAGCCAAATTCTGCAACTTATCCAAGTAACCCTGCAACCTGTAACATTCTTCCACACTGCCACTACTCCAGCAACTTTTGTGTCATCTGCAAACTTACTAACACATCCACCTATGCTTGCGTCTAAGTCATTTATAAAATGACAAATAGCAGTGGTGCCAAAACAGAACCTTGCGGTACACCACTAGTAACCAGACTCCAGGTTGAACACGTTCCATCAATCGCCACTCTTTGCCTTCTTTCAGAAAGCCAGTTTCTAATCCAAACTGATAAATCACTTTCTATCCATGCCTCTGCATTTTCTTCAACAGCCTACGATGTGGATCCTTATCAAGGGCTTTACTGAAATACAGATAAATCACGTCAACTGTCCTACCCTCATCTACAAGCTCAATGAGTTTTCTGAGATAGGAACTGCCCTTGACGAAATCATGTTGACTATCTGAAATCAAATTTTTGCTTGCTAGATGATTATAAATCTTATCTCTTATCATCCTTTCCAAAACTTTTCCTACAACAGAAGTGAGGCTGACTGGTTTATAATTATTTGGGTCATTTCTACTGCCCTGCTTCAACAAAGGCAGAACATTTGCAATCCTGCAGTTCTCTGGTACTAAACCTGCAGACAATGACCACTCAATGATCAAACCAAAAGGCTGCGACATCTCTTACCTAGCTTCCCAGAGGATCCATGGATAAATCACATCCGGCTCAAGGGACTTGTCTACTTTCACTCCTTCCAGAATTGATTAAAAATCTTTGTAACTAACCTCGATGCTTTCTAGTCTAATATCTCATACATCATTCTTCTCCTCTGTAATATTCTCCTTTTTCGAGTGAAGATTGATGAGAAATGTAAGTACAAGGGGAAGCCATTCGCTGATGTGGGATGGAAAATAGGGAGGGATGGCCAATGTGCGAGAGCTTAAACAGACCCGGCTGAGGACTCTGTCAGATGCAGAGTTGGGGAATAATACAATTGAAAGAAGAAGATGACCATTTCGGAGTCTCCCTCATCGAAGTTGGCATCATTGGATCAGATGTGATGGAGACAGAAGACCTGGGATGATAAGATAATGTGTTTACAAAAAACAAGGTGGAAAGATATGTGATCAAGGTAACTGTGGGTGCTTAGTGGATATTTGTAACCAGGCTTTCCCCAGATATCGAAACATGAAGGGAGGAAAGAGAGCAGTGAAAGAAATAGTCAATATTTCATTAATGAATGTTACAGCATAGGAATTATCAGGCTTTTCTTGTAATGTATAAGGCAATAGTTTTAACTCATATTGAATGCTGTTCGAGATTAGGAAACAAAATATTAGGATGAAATTTGGCATGAGCTCAGAGATAAGTAGGAGATTGCTTACACAGATGAAATACATTCATTCTGAGCAATGCCAACAAGTTTGGGAAAGCATTTTACGGAGAGCAGATAACGAGGAGGAAATCTAACAGATATGTTCAAAAACAGAAAGGGACTCAACAGAATAGAATGGGAGGAGATGTCCCAGTGATAACAGGACTGGAAACATTTTTTTTTCATGCATCGTGTATGTTGTGCCTGTCCTGCAAAGTCTGCATAGGGTCAACGTTAGACGAAAAATTCAAGAGAGCATTACATTAAAATTCAAATGTAAGTAATAATCATCTATAGGGCAATTCTTTAACTCATCAGCTGTGAAAGCTCGTCATCGCTGGCAGCTTCTGTCTTGCTGGTTAGATATGGTTTAAATATAATTGCAACAGCGTGAATCTTGTAATGGGCTTGAAAGAGTCTATGTTTCTATTATTTTTGTAAACCTTCCACATCTCAGGTAAGTGTTGTGTACAGGATAGATAACTGACTGGGCAGCATGAAAATATATGAGATAGCATGCTTTGGTCGTTTATAGAAACCCTAAATGGAATCTCGAAATTCACACATTTTGGATAAAGGGAGCAAAGAAAACCGAAATGAAGCTAAAGAGCTTTCAACATTATTTTGCATTGTAGCACTCTGATCTTTCTTTTTGTACTGTTCCATAGCCTTACAAGTTACAGCGCCTTAGTTGCAGTTCCAAGTAAATTTTAAATGCGTTGACATTTTTTCTTTTGCCTCCAGTAATGAACTATGCCGATAACTCCGTAAGAAAATAATCATTATCTTCATGAATTTCCTCTTGTGTCCTTACATCATTCCCTAAATCAACACAAACTTCTGCCTTTCTAATGCTAGACAGGGCGTTTCAGCCTAATCTGTCTCGGAAAGACTTAAATTTGCACACATGAATTACATTAGCCCTTGACTTGCTATTTTCTAAGGTAGATAAGTCACGTTTATCGCATTCTTTTTCACAGTATTGATGCCTTTGGAGATACACGGTAACGTCAAACGAATAAGAAGAAAACAACGATGGTCTAGCCAGCTTTTTGTACCCAACTATAATAATACACCTGCCCTCGATTTCAACTCTTCATGTAATAATGTTAAACCTTCCGTATCCTGTCTTGGTCATCTTATTTACCTCTCTTCTCACCTTCAAGTATTGATCAACACTCACTCCAAAGAGTACCACTTCCTCTGCAATCTCTCAGGGATGACTATTTAGTTGTTGATCAAGCTCAAGACCTTTCAATTATATTTTGCAGCAAAGCACTTTGATCTTACTTTCTATATTTGTTCCACAGCCTTGCAGTTATAGACCTTCAGTTGCAGTTCCAAGTAACTTTTAAATCAGTTGACATTTGTCTTTTTCCTTCAATAAAGAACTGTGAAGATAACTCCCAAAGAATCTCCACGGTCTCGTACATCATTCTCTGAATCAAATCAAACCTCTGCTCCCTAATGGAAGACAGGCCGTTTAGGTCTAATCTTTCTTTGCCAGGCTCAAGTTTGTACACATGTATTATGTTAGCAATCGACCTGGGTTCTTTTCTAAGAGAAATAATTAGATGTTAGCTGATGACTGTACACAATTTCCATTGCAAGTTATTATGAACCAAATCAGACCCCCTCTTAACCTCTAGGAAAGTAGCCCAAGCCCTAACACTTCTTGCATTTTTTAAAGCACGTTTGAAGTGCATTGCAGGAATGATGAAGCTGGTCCATGCACTCAATGTGAAACAAAAGAGAATTTATTTCCAGACTACTGAATGAAACACGAACAAAATACAATAATTTCGAAATAATTTAAACTATCACAAAACCCAATAAGCTCTACTACCGCTAAATGATACTGTTCTGAATACTTGCAAGATTTCCATAAACATCCCCTTGGCAAAACAAAACGTAAAATCAAACAGGTTATTACAGGTGATCGGTCAGATAGAGAGAGAGAGAGAGAGAGACAGAGAGAGAGAGAGAGAGAGAGAGAGGGAGGATCAGCATGGAACTGCTTTTTTTTTGGTACAAAACAGCGAGTGAGTTTCCAGCTAAGACTTGACCCGCAGCTACAAATAAAACAACTTTTTGAAACCAAAAGAATACCTGAACTGGAAGAGCTGGCCACTCCCTTTTCGTTGTATCAGTGTTCATTATAAAATTAAAAGCTTTTAAAAGTTATATTTCGAGACATATCCGAACCTCAGTTTTTATGAAAGAAAAAAGACGGCAGTAAAATGTTAAAGGAACAACATTGTCACACCTCCCCCGCCGTTAAAGAAACATTTGGCTTCATTTTGAAGCACCTTAATGTTACACTATCAATACAGTCTAAAACGCATGTACATTATATTGACATCAATATGCAAAATGTACTACCATATTCTGTTCCAGTTCATTTACTCCTGCCACCGAATGCCTCCATTGGTCATCTATACAGAGACAATATGTCGGCAATCACATTTTCTCATGCTGCCACATGCACAATTTTCAATCTGAACGACTGTGACAACAAGCTCCATTTAATCAGTCTGACATTTTTGTCCTCAAATTTCTCCACAACTTCAATGGGTTAAGATCCGCACATATGATTGCTTCAGGTAAATTATTGGCAACATAATCATTGAAATGTTCTAACGCCAACACCAGGCGCAAAGGCTGCTTCTCAACTATCAATTATTTCTGCTGTTGAATGTAAATTTCCTGGAGAAATATTCGATAGGTCATTTTATTATCTAGTAGTCTTTCTGTAGGAGCCTAACACGGATGCTCACATCACTTGCATCAAGACCCCTTTTAATGTTTTAGCGCAATTATGTGTGACTGAAACTAGGCCAAAGGTTAACACAGATTTCAGGCTGTCAAAAGATTTTTGACAGGGCGCTGTCCAGTGAAACCTCTTGGCTTCCTTGAGTAATTTAGTAAGTGGAGCAGCCACACTGCGAAAATTTGTATCGAATTTCCGATAATGCACTCAATCCCAGGAATCATCTTACTGCTCTTTCTCTAGATGGTATGGATAACTGCCCAGCTCCCTTTGCTTTGGCATTCCGTGGGGCCATCTATCCATTTCCAGTAACATGGTCAAGGAAGGTAACTTCGACTTTGGCAATTACACTTCTGTCAGCTTTACTACGAAACCAGTCTCCAGTACTAGATTGGACAATTTTGATAAATGATGCAAATATTCCTTCCGTGCGTAATTAAAAATCACCCAGGTCATCAATATATACCAGGCATCTTATTAATCTGAAAATGAACTTATTGGGTAGTTTTTGAAAAGTGGCTGGCGCACTTTTCAAATGGCATGATTTTAAGTTGATATCGTGCATTCAGCGTTATGAAAGCCAAAATTGACTTTGCTGTTTTAGGCAAAGGTACTTGCCAGTATCCACTGAGCACGTCCATGTAGAATTACAAATTGCTTGTTGCACCTGTTCACTACAGATTTCTAAACGTGGAATTGGATAAACGCCACTCTTTGTAACTGCCTTGACTTTGTGATAGTCCACAAATACCCGAAAGCTACCATGTGATTTTGAATCCATTACCAGGGAAGAACCCCAGTCATTGTAACTCACTTTGAATATGTTCCCGTGGAACATGTATTCAATCGCCTTTCGAAACTGTGCAACCTTTAGTGGGTTACATAAATGAGGATGTTGATTAGTCTGGATGTGTTCTACATCTAAATCATGCATAATTAGGTTAGTAGTTCCCATCTTATGTCCACATATCTCCCCAAGTGATAGCAATTACTCTTTCAAGTCATTTCGATTTATTTCTGGAAGCCAACTCAGTAATGTTTCTATATTTTTGACGACTTAATCGTTGTCCAATTTAAATTGAGACATGTCCAACTGAATACTCTGAACTTGGTTGTTCACTTTTCGAATTACCCAGTTTCCTTTGGAGTTTCTACCCTGATAAAATAACTTCTGAGCATATTTGGATGATACACACTATGAGATTTCTTTCTCTCTAAAGTCCATATCAAACAGCTCCCAGGGGGCATCACTACCTTTCCAAAAGCCCATCATATCATCTCCCTACCAGTGCCCCACCCTGTACCCAGGCACCCCACGATAGAATAAAGAAATTTCAAATATGCTATACATCTAAAGTTAACAGTGAGTACACTACCCCTCGCCTTACACCACCTACATCAGCATCTAAATATATTTGGTGATGTTAATACCATATATAACCCGATACAACTATAAAATTACAGTCTCAACAAATAATAATTAAATATAGTAGTACAAAATAGCAGTGGAAACCAGCCCCGCTCTTAAAGATAGTGATAAAATGGGATAAAGCAACCACTTCCCCCTACCTACATTAACTAGACCACCCGGCCTACAAATAAACCCCTCTCCCCATCCCCCGGTAATAATGTTAATCAGTAAGCTAATAAAAGGGCAAAAAAAGGGAGTGAACCGGGGTGGGGTGAGGGCAGAACAACATCATTCACCACTCGAATTAATGCTCACAATTTATACAAGAGAGTCAGAAATTCCTTGGCCTTCTCTGGCGATCCAAAGTTGTGCACGGACCCTTCATGGCTGAAACGTAGCATCGCTGGGTAGCACAGGGAGTATTGGATGTTTTAAATCCCTTAAACACTTCTTCGCTTCGTCAAACATCTTCCTCTTTTAGACCAGATCTGGGGAGAATGCTATTGGTTGTAAATTGTAATGCAATTGTCTAAAGATTGAATGCTGTGCATGCACCACTTATGTGTGGATTTATTTAATCAACTTCCCTCAATTAATCCGCGATTCAATGCATCATGTTTCAAGTGGGAGCCAACATTTCAAATGGACTGTAGACGAAGAGGTGTGATTATGAAATTATGTTACAATAAATAGTGTAATTGCTTCGGAAATTGCATTATTTTAATTTCTGTCAAAGATGTGATGGGAATGTAGCAACTGATATTAGCGACTTCTCCTCAAGTTTGGATTTAGAAGAGGTGGCGTTGATTTGATTGACCTAATTCTGCTATTAATAAGTTGGATTCGCGTCCTGTTTTCCATTCATTCAAATGAAAAGTGAAAATAATATTTAAAAATGAACTGACTTCATCGTATGTTTACAAAATTTCCATTTTGGCATGGCACAGTATAGGTGATGTTAGCTGCACTGTTTCCAATATTGCCAATAAAAGAACATAAAATACCCCAAATGTGTCTTAGGTATACATGTTTTGTAATTTGAAAATCAAGGAGAGAAAACAAGTTTCTTTAAAAGAAATACATCTGTTCCAATATGTAATGAGACGGACCAGAAATCATTTCAGCCAATAAACTAAATTTTACAAATTGCTGATTATCTAAGGAAATTATAATCAATGTAGCCATATTGTGTAATGAGTAACACATTCTGCTCGAAGCTATAAAGAAAAGACATGAGGTAAGAGACGTAAGAGTGGAAATCATTCACTCATTATGGCTGTCCACATACAAACTTCTGTGTCACTGATCAGCGGTTTGGTGTATCTTTGCATGGCTGATGAGACGGATTGTCATCTTCGCCCAAACTTTGTGGGAAATACAGGTTGCCTTTGCGTTTGTGATCACTGACACTTATTATTATTCTTTTCTTCGCTTCCTCTAGCCAACAGCTGTTCTTTTGGAACACTATCCCTTCATATAGGTGTTTCTTCCAAGTTTCCCAGACAAGCACTTCGCGTGCATAGACATCTCAGTTAAATTTCTTTGAAATAAAAGCCTTTATGGAGTGCTTGAAACGTTTCCTGTGCCCTCTGCTGATTGGACTGTCTTCCTTCAGTTGGGCAAAAAAAAGGTTACTTTGTCTATCAGAACTCAGGTCATCTAAGCACGTGGTCAGCGTGTGGACATACTTTCAAACGAACATAGCGTCAATACTGGTGTAATTAGCTCTTTCAAGGACACTGATGTTAGTATGCCAATTTGCAAACCCATGAGGAAAATCCGGATCAAACAGTGCTGATGTTAATTCTTAAGAGTCTTGAGATGGTGTCTATATAACATCCAAGTATGGGGACCTAGTGAAGCATCTGAAAGATGCTTGTCTTATACACAATTTCAACACAAATGATTTTGCTCTTAAAAGTCTCATCCTGTAGCGTCTTTAAAGTTATGAGGGAAAACAGTCTCTGACAATAAAAACACATTCCACCTCCTCCCATCTTTACAGGAAGAAATGAATCATAAGCACAGAAAGTAGCAGAAATTGAAATGTGTGTTTAATGGACACAATGTAAGGTAAACATGGATAAAGATAGTTTTCCATAGTAGGCATGGTAAGAAAGAAATTGATCACAATTCATTATATTTCGAATTCTAACATTCGGTGTAACCATCCAAATTTGTTTGAACTGGCATTATAACAATTCTTTCTTTTTTTCCCTGTTTTGAGGTTGTTGTGGAATTTAAACGGTGCTTCATTGATGGCTAGTATTCAATTAATTGACAGTTAAAACGGTGCAGCTGACAATTGGCTGGGCAAGAATGCATTTCAATGCAGTATCCAATTTGAAAAGCCTAAAAAATGAGATAAGAGAGTTTGTGAAACATTATGAGATGATGGACGACCAGGGTTTGACCCTCTAACCCAGTCAGACATATGGTTCGCTTGATTAAAAGTGTGTGTATTTCGTTCATAATACGAGTGGTTTGTAAATGTTGAAATTGAGACGAAACAAAGCTGTAATGTATATTTTCCTTTGTTCGCTGATAACTTTTTGCATTTTCAGATGGCTTCTTCTCACTGATATAATTTCCGCAAACTGTTTGATGCTGGAAGTGAACTCCTGGGTGTTGAGTGAATCAGTTGTTCATTCCACCCCAACAGCTGCAATAACTATTCTCTGATCAGATTGCATATGTATTTTCATGGGCTCGTGCTGATTCTAGTAAGTTGAAACGCGAGGCAACTTGGAGTACAGATGCTGAAACATGCAAAATTAGCACACGGGTAGAACAATTAAACAGGAAGGAGAAAAAAAATGCTTTGTCCTCAATACAAGGTATTTGCAGTATAAGAAGAGAAAAATCTTATGGGTTGATGCTGTAGCTCTTAATAGAGATTTTCTTCTGTCCTGCATACGTGGGGTTGCAGATTTTCTCGACCACGTTCGCACTTCGTGCCTCCTTCCATCAGATTACGCTACTCAATTTCATCTTTGGTCCTCCCCATCAGAGGGCCAGTTTCCTAAACTTGTTAAAATGGTTGATAACACTTAATCTGCCAGTATTTTCTTAACCATGCTGTGCTTCTGCAGCAATTGATTTACACATTTTATTCGTTCCACATCGCCTAGAAGAACATAATTTTATATTATTTTCTGTTTCTGACTTTATTCCACCACTGTTTTTGCATGTTAAGTAGGTCTGCAGCATTCAATTGCTTTTGATTATAAAGTAAATTAATACCTTATTTCTATGTGCCAAAAATTGGTTGAGGGTTACCTCCAGCCCCAATCTAATTCATCCTCAGCTGTCACGTGGCCATTATTATAGGCCAAACAAGCTCGCCAGTGAGCACGTGTCCAGGACCCAAGACCAAAAAAGAACACACAAAACGATGAACTCTACACCTCTAAGTCTGGTCGAATCCTTGCCTGCTGTTCTAAAACATACCATGTGCACCTACATCACTTTTATATACATCACCAGAGGAAATCAATACGGATACACACTCACACATATCTGATTACCTTGTCATCTGAGTTGTACTGTAGGACAGCCTAACCAGTGCTTCCACCAAACAACTTTGTAGGATATGATGCTCCTCTGATACTCAGTCCGTTCTGAAGGCCGCTCACTGTCCGAAGCTCCAGGTAGTCAGTCCCAAAATACGTGAACATTAGTTTAATCACCTTATAATTAACAATGGTACTCTCCTACGTTTTCGCTCAAGTTCTATCACGAAAACTAATCCAGTGTGTCCCAGTGCACACTGTTGTTCAATTGACTTCACCCACCCTGGAGGGCTTAAATCGCTGTAAACAAGGTTACTGTGATTGACCACAAGCTACATAACTCACTGTCTTGGTATCCCCACTATGTGAGACTGAGCGAGCTCAATTTCTGTTCGAGGTGGTCATCAAGTTCTCTGAGCAAGCCCATCAGGCAGATAACAATGTACACAAAATACTCACGTAACTTTACTCGACTCTAAGCAGTGCTCCTGCTTCCCCTACTCTGCTCGCAGTGACAAATCTTTGGGGTGTAATTACCAAATTATTCAAAGGACAACCAGTATTTCACTTCCAGCATTAAAGACTTCATTGATATTACATCAGTGTAAATAAATCCTCAGAATATCCAGATAGGTCTTCACCAAACAAAGGATACATTCATTTTTATGCATTTGTTTCATCCCAGTTTTAACATTTAGCAAATACATCATATTATGAATTGATTCCATACATTTAGTTTCCATTTAATCATATGACTGAATGGCTGGATACGTACAAGCATGTGGTCAACCCACGTTTCTCGATAGCCTCATAATGTTTCCCACACTCTCTTTTATCATTTCTTTGGGGAATTGAGAACGCATATTCCAGTACATTTCTGTGTCGGCAATTGACAGCTGAACTATGTCAACTGCCAATGAACTGAACATTTGCTATGACTTATGACCTTTGAAATTCCGTACTAACCACATTACAGGAAATACAAACGTTTATTGAACTGTACTAGTTGTTGTAATGTCAGTCCCAACAAAGTTGTGTGTATACCCCTTTATGCTAGAATTAGTTAATTAACCAATTACGAGAAGTTTTTTTTCTCACTGTTTTTTGGGCAACTAATTTTTTTATCTTTGCGCGTCTTACAATGTGTTAATTAAATACACATTCCAATGTCTGTAAAATTCTGTAGAAAATGATTCATTTCTCAGAATGATGATTTGCATGTTGCTTTTATTGTCTGAGACTGGTTTCCCTTCATATTTGTGTTTGAACGGTTTCCACTAATACTTTAAGTGTTAGAATGTGTGTGTGTACATATGTATGAATCCTGACATTGCATTCGTTATCCATGACCAGTGCAGTGTCAAACTTTCACTCTATGTGTTATGCATAAACAATTCCACCTGTATATTCTGTTACCTTGATTCTCCAGAGAAAGTGTTGTTCTATTTTTGAAGAATATATTAATCAAATATTTTGCCAATTTCTCGAATCACTGTCAAGCATACTCTGCTGAATTAGTCATGGGCAGCCATTGGCCATTTTGTGCTGCTCAGCCATGGGCAGATCTAACATTGCACTGAAGAATCCATATTTCATGTAAATGGTTGACTTACACTTGTGCTCTCTCACTCTCTAAATCCAGTTATTACAAAAACATATTGATTCTGCCCATTTCTAACCGAAAGAAAGGTTCATATATTGGGAAATGTCTCACCTAACCTAATTGTTTCTATTTGACGTTTGTTCAATTCAGCAGAAAACTAATGATACCAGGATTTGTGACACAATCTCAGTGCTTCTCACTTGTGCAACTATTCTCCTGCCAACACAGTATCAGCACGTAATTGACGCCACCCTCAAATACGTTCCTTGTGTCAAAATTTTCATCGTATCGATGATAGTGTGAAGAAGTATTCGCTAACATAGGCCACCATGCAAAACAATGTATAATGAATGATCAAATAATTTTCACAGACTGATATTTAAGATTTGTTGCAAATGCATAAAGAAATAGTATTGCGTGGTCATAGATAAAGAATGAAATGTAGAGATTTATATAGACCTAAAGCTTCAACAGTGGCGAAAGAGACCGTTCATCGCATCATTACAGTATTGGCCAACAAGCACTCGTTAGTTCCAATGCCTTTTTCCGTCACTTACCTCTTCGTTCTCTATGCCATGTCATTTCAAGTTTTCAGCTGACTAGTTTTCAAATGTCTTGTATGTTCCTGCCTCTACTTGCAGGAACACAATATTGGAGATAATGGAAGCTTAACCATATTCTTAGGTTCATCTCTGAATTTATACTAGGGAACGGCATAGATGAACGTGTTTGGGCACCTCCTTAATGTCTTCAGGATATAACCACATTTTTAGAATATGATCAATGCGTCATTGTGATTTGCTTCTAAAAATTGAATTTCTGCCAGTTGCACAGCGATGTAAAAGAAAAATGCTACACTCCATAATTGTGTAATAATTCTACATATAGCAAGCAATAAAGTCATTGACATTCGACATTTCTTCACCCCTACAAGGTTATGATCCTGGCCTTTGGTGGTTAGTTGAGTTCCGTGATGTGAGCATGCACAATGTGCTTGATGGTCAGAACATTAACCAATGAAACTAAACCAGATTAAGCAAAAGGAGTTAAGATATTTTCCAGCCAAATGAATTCCATCCATTTGGATAAGGTATATAAGTTTGCTATTATATAGCAGGATCAAGGTATGCTATCAATGTTTTTCACGTGGTTCATATACGATATAGATCAGAACATTCCCTCAAATACTCAAAATGCACAGTGCTGTAACATTTCTAGTTGAGCATAAAGCTGTGCAATAGCTTTACCAAAGCTTCGGAAAAGGAATGGCCACAGATTGATTGAGGGTTGATGCAACAGTTAACCATACTCAGAAATGAATTGAAGTCAAGTACAGGACAAGGCTAAGATGGCAAATTGGACTATACTTGATGAATGAATACGGAAAATAAAAGCATTTTGCCTCATAGAGTATTCCAGAAAATACCAAAAGTGATAACCTCACGGTAAAGGCAAGTGGGCGCCACGCTGGCAGAGTGGTTTGCAATGTTGTCACACAGCGCCAGAGACCCGGGTTCAATTCCCTCCTCAGGCGACCGCTCACCCTGTCTGCGTGGGTTTCCTGCGGGTGCTCCGGTTTTCTTCCACAATCCAACAATGTATAGGTTAGCTGAATTGGCCATATTAATTTGCCCGTAGTATTAGGTGAATGGGTAAATGTAAGGGAATGGGCCCGCGTGAGTTGCGCTTTGACGGGTCCGTGTTTACTTTTTGGCCGAAGGGCCTGTTTCCACACTGTAAATAATCTAATCTAATGTAAAACTGCGCTCAACAGGTATGGGAGATACATTTGGAAAAGTTATAACTTCAGCAGGAGAGAATCATAAGTGTCATCTTCTTGGTTCAAAGAAGACAATTCTTGAATTTGCATTCATGAATTGCAGACTGATGTGTCAACACTTAGGTTATTGAAGTAATCATGCCACAATTAATTCTGATAGACCCATATTGGAAGAGGAATATGTTTCAGATACTTTGGAATTTTTGAGTTTCTTTAGTGTTTGCTGAAATAATTCTGTGCTTACGCGTCAGACATTTAAGTTCCAAATTCATAAATAATTGCGAATTTAGATTATGTTAATAAAACGGAAGACTGTTGTGAAGTACAAACACTTTACCAAGCCTGCAAAATTATTGGAAAACTGCAAACAATAATCAGTGAATGTGACAATGCGGTAAAATGTTTCGGTCAAAACGACAAAAAATGAATCTTGTGAAATAATTATCTAAACAAAGATAATGACTAATGTAAGGTAGCCATGAAATTGATCTGTTCACTGTCAAACAGTGCAAACTAAAGTAAAGTACGCAAAATATAGGACTGTTTCATTACTGAATGTTGGAAATTGAATGGCTACCATAAATAGGATAAGAATTATAGAAAGCATCCAGTTGTTTATGGTTAAAACATCTTGAAGAGTAACGGTATCAATATTACATAATTGAAAACGAAGCCAACCAAATGCAGAAACTCGTTTTTCCTAGAAAGATAAGAGAGCATCGAAATTGTACCCAGGAAACATTGAAAAAGGAGGGAAAAAAAGATCATCAATGTTCTGAAAAGATGAATTAAATAATCATATTGTTCATCTTTCATCAAACTGATCCGAAGACTGTAAGTTGCCTTTGCTTTTCTTCTCCAAACTTCCTGACTAGCCATCTTAATTGAACAATGTTTATTTTGTTTTTGCACTTCCAGTCTCCACTATGTTCTAATTTTCAAAGCAAAAGTCCTTGATCATTATAAAAGGAAGAGACACACGCACGACTTTGTCTAACACCACATTACAAGCCATGTTATATAATTCCTAATCTGTCAGAAGCATCAACGCTTATATTATATTTTGTTAATAATGCCGGAAAGTGTATGAGCATTATACATCTCAGAATGCATGCAGGAATTCGCACGAAGATTGAAAATTGATCCAGTTAACATTTTGACTCTGTCACCTTAATTCACTTAAAGCATCTTACCGGGAATATCAATGATTGCAATAAAAGGACAGTAAATGTTTTCTATCTGTATTAAAATATGTTATCCCATTTTAGGAGCAAAGCTAGGCTCACCGTTCTTATCCAATATAAATGGACTTTTCTGAAGTGCTGTCTCTGTTACAATTGAGAGATAATTCAATTGACAACATGAAAATTATGCAATGATTAGCATTACATTCAGCCTTTTGAACAAACGGACGAAGCTAATCCATAGGTAGACCTCCAGTATGACTTTCTTTTTAGCTCATTCATAATGAAGGATAAAATGAAACATGCTTGGAATATAATGATGATCGTATATTCATAAAATGCATTGGAATGTTTGAGTGCAGTCAGTGCAAGTACTTGAGTCTAACGTATTAAAATATATTTTCATGCAGCATAATTCATAAAATAGAAGTGGAACTTGAAGATTTTCCTCAATAACTCATTAAATAATATATGATAAGCTATATGTTGCAATAGGGAAGTGCTAAGTGGCGGGTTTTGCTTCACAATGCATTTTGAATTGTATGTTGATAAGGATCTTCCTATCCGCCTGTGTAGATTATATTAGTTTACGATTACCAGATTGTAAAATTGGCAGAGGTTCTGTTATTACATTAGATTACTTACAGTGTGGAAACAGGCCCTTCGGCCCAACAAGTCCACGCCGACCCGCCACCCACCCTTACCCTAACCTAACACTAATCATGGCCAATTCACCTAACCTGCACATCGTTGTGACTGTGGGAGGAAACCGGAGCACCCGGAGAAAACCCACACAGACACGGGGAAAACGTGCAAACTCCACACAGTATGTCAACTGAGTCGGGAATTGAACCCGCGTCTCAGGCACTGTGAGGCAGCAGTGCTAACCACTGTGCCACCGTGCCGCCCACAACTGCATTCTCGAAGTGTTAGTTAAACTTAGAAGTGATACACTGTACCAAGTTCACGCTAAGCACAAGTAATTTCAAAATCATACACGTTCACCAAAGTCTACAGCCCGATAGTCTCAATTACTGTGTGCTTCCTGTCTCCACGAGCACATAGGTTGAAAAGATAAATAGAAAATCTGAAATAACTGAGTGGAAGAACAGATCAAGTTAAAACGTTATCACTCAAGTAAGTGATTGAATAATACTTTACAGAGGAGGTGTTTTCGCCCATCAATCTTGTACGACCAAAAAATATACAGGTGTCTACACAAGTCCCACTTTCCAGCATCATACATTTGGGTTTGAATGTTTAGATGCTACAAGTACTTATCGACTACTTTTAAAATGTTGTGAGATTTTCTGCCTAAACTACCTTTTATCATACATTCGTTCATGAGAATAAAAAAGTAACATGTCTGGTTTATCAGAGTGCTTATTTTGTCAGATAATACATTTTAGTGTTTGAATCGTTTGAATCTGAGCACCCTAAGGCAGTTCATTCAGGCAATGTTTCGCTTCAAATGTCTCTTAACATTCTGCCTTGCACTTACAATTATGCCTCCTTGTTACTGACTTTTCAACTGAGCAGAACAGCTTCCCTCTCATCATTCAGTTCATGCCCCTCATGATCGTATACACTTGTGAGGTCAAACTCAAGCATTTATTTTGCAAAGACAAAAGACTTAAATTTTTCATCCTCTTTTCAAAGCATCTCAGTGTTAGACCAGAACCCTTAAATATATTTTAGGAAGATAGCCTCGACCCTAATATTATCTTATTTTAAGAATAGATGTTCAGTATGTATTCCAAAAGTGATGTCACTGGTCAAAATACTCGACGTTAGGCAAAAAAAAACCCCGATTTATTTAACACTAACATTAATATATAATAGAAACGTAATAGATTATTTGATATAGTACTGATTATTAAGTAACTGTTCCAATACAATAACATCCCATAAACGTGTCCCTTTCTAAAAAGGTAAAATCTCGCACAGATTCGTGCATACAGTTTTACAATCCAGGAGGAAAAGAAAATCATCAAGAGAAACTACAAAGAAAGTAGCAGCTAGGACTTAGTCACTGAACCTTCAACTCTTTTGAGACGCAAAATAGCTTCTGACTGCTAAAACAAACAAGAAATAAATAGAGAGCCTGTTCTGTGAGGGCTGAGAACTCCCATTCAGCCATTTAAAAAAAGCATGAGGCCTCCTATGTTGTTTACTTCAGCCATCTTCAATAGCCAGTTAGATATCTCGGTCTTTACAATCTTCATTCCAGGAAACTCCAAATAAACCTTTAAAATGACAGTATCGTCAGATCAGGCAATATCTAGTAAATCTTGTTTAGCCATTCAATGCATTTACACCCGTCTGACAGTGTTATCAACTGAACAACACGGAGTACTGCAGCTACAGCCTTACAAAAGTCCTGTACAAATCCAGATGAACTCTAGACTTCTTGCAATGGTGTCACGATTGGTGCAGACAGAAATCTCATATGCATTCATAAAAAGCCCATATCTCTTGTCCTGCCACTAGAAATAAAACACTCCAACATCTTTCCGTACCTCAGAGCTTCCAAGTGTTTTGACAAGCTTTAACGACTTCACTGAATTGTGCCTTCTGGTAAAATGTATCACCTCCAATACATCTAGTTTAAATTTAATCTGCCAGTAACCTGCACATCTGACAAAATTTTTTATATGTCAGTGTAACCTCTGACGATCCTCCTCACTGTCAACCACCTGGCTAAATTTTGTTGGATTCACAAACTTTGTTAGCATCCTTCCTACTTTTCTTTCGTTACATCATTTATGAAAAATAAAAACATTAATGGACCCAGCACTGCTACCACAGTTCACAACTCTTACCCATTAGTGTGCGCCACTGCACACAAGGATCCGATAACGCAACAGACTTCTTCCACTACGTCCATTTCTTATCACCATAAAATGTTTGAATGCATCTTTCCAAGTCAGCTAGTTTCCCATGAGATTTAAGCTACTTTAACATTTGCCCACGCCATGGGAAAACTTGGCAAAATGCTTTTGTAATGCAATATACACTACATCAATTGCTCCAGTCTGATCCGAATCCTTCCTCAAATATTTCCACCAGCGTTGTTAGGAGTGACCTCCCTCTAGAAAAGTTATGCTTTTTTTTATTTCTAATCAAATTTGGCTGTCTGTATTATTGGTTAATTTTCTCTTACACTATTCCTCTACAATAGTTACCCTCCTACTGGCGTCACACTCACTGCTCGATAGTTCACTGAAAAATCACTGACATGCAACCTGTAAAGGTGAAGCGCATTATCTGTTCTATAACATATTGTGATCTCCCCTGTTTCCAGAGACGAGTTAAAACATTTTTTCTTTCGTTTCAAAGCAACCTGGCAGTCAACTTATTCAAAATTGACCTAGTATTATGGACCAGACTAGAAAAAGCGTTGCCTCTACACCATCTCCAATCCCCTCACTCAACCACCGACCACCTTCCATGACCAGCACCACTCCAAATGACTTATCTAACAAGGATACAGCCTAGATCACAACTTTTATTTTGTTTAAAAAGCCAGTATAATGTGCTGTGTTGCAGGTGTGATTTAATTCGTCCACCGCTAAGCTTTAATTCAAGCATAATTTATTCTTCCAACACAGATGAAATATAAAGAAAAATATCACATTAACTCTGTTAAAATATTAATTAAGTATATACATATATTTAAGT
Source organism: Hemiscyllium ocellatum (assembly GCF_020745735.1). Lineage (NCBI taxonomy): Eukaryota > Metazoa > Chordata > Chondrichthyes > Orectolobiformes > Hemiscylliidae > Hemiscyllium > Hemiscyllium ocellatum. The sequence continues at coordinate 25,785,711 of NC_083435.1, read as the reverse complement.
TTAAATCATCAGCTTTACCAATATAGCAGCATCCCATAATAACAGCTTTGGCAAAGCAAATTAGAAAGCAGTTCGGCCACTCACGTGTTGCCTCTCTCCAATCAGAATACTGAAAGAAGCAATCAATCACTTTTTTTTCTTTCTAGAGGGAGATTCTCATGTTAGACTCTAGCAGCAGAGCGCTCAAACTGACTCACTAAACGTAAAACTAAAACTCCCAAGTTTGAGTGAACCCATGACTCTTTTGCACTGCTTCAAAAATAAAACACTTCGGGAGCTGAAAGATGTTTCCCCACTGCTTTTGAAGCAAACATTCTGACACCAATTTGCCAAAGAAACAGCACAGAACACAACTTTGTTGAAAGAATTATACCTTCACATTGCGGATTTATTTTTAATTTCAGTTTTAAGTACACCAAAACATACAACATCTCACCAGTTCATCAGTAAATCTGCTCAAATGCTTCACAGCCCAACTCGTCGAATTCTGTTCTTGCATTGTCCTTCTTCTTCGTGAAGACAGATGTAAAGTACTCAATTTACACTCTAACAGATTAGAGTCTTTTGACGCTTAGATTCCCCTCTCGGTACCTAACAGGTCCTACTGTGCATTCTATTACAATTGGTATATAGTATATCAAGGGTTTGTCCGCAATATGTTGAGAACTTGTTATCCTATGACCCCTCTTTTGTTTCCTAATTACACTCTTGTTTTCACTCTTCACTCTGTTTACTTCCCAAGACCCTTTGCTCATTTGCTTCTTTGTACCTATTGTATAATTTGATTTTTTTTTGTCCAGTCATGAATGGTCCAAAACATGTAATGTTCTCTGGCATTGTTAGTCCTCCATTTCACTCTAAAAACAATGTGTTGGATGTGCTTTGTACCCTCAACCTAATACATTTATGAACACCCGCGACTGTTCGGCTGTCAGTTTTGTTCAATTACTGCTCCCAGTCAATTCTGCCTTCTTTTAATAAAACGTGCCTATCAACAGCAATAAAAAATACTTCAAGCCATACGTCTCCTTTGGTTGTTACTCGTATCATTAAAATGATTTCTCACTGTCACTACGAAAATTTCTTTAATTTGATTCTTCAGAATTATGTCCATAATTACAGCATTAGTGGGGCGAACTGCATGGTGAATCAAAGGCATCTGGTAATAAGTTTAATAAATCAACCCATCTTAACCCTTTTTTTGGATTATATGAGACTAGACTTACAGTGTGGAAACAGGCCCTTCGGCCCAACAAGTCTACACTGACCCGCCGAAGCGCAACCCACCCATACATTTGCCCCTACCTAACACTACGGGCAATTTATCATGGCCAATTCACCTGACTCGCACATCTTTGGACTGTGGGAGGAAACCGGTGCAAACCCACGCAGATACGGGGAGAACGTGCAAACTCCACACAGTCAGTCGCCTGAGTGGGGAATTGAACCCGGGTCTCAGGCACTATGAGGCAGCAGTGCTAACCACTGTGCCACCGTGCCGCCCACATATTGAATGATGTCAGGTGATAGAAATCCACTAATATCATTACTTAATCATCAATTTAATTGAAAGGTCTGCACATTTGTTCCACAATTTCTGGCTGATTCTTTAGAGGTGAATAACATACTTCTGTGACTATCCCCATCCTATCCTTAATTTCTACCCAAATTGCCTCAAATGACATCCCAACCAGATGTTGTCCGTCCTCACTGCAGCAACTAATTCTAAAACTAACAATATGATAATGTATCCACTTTTGCGTCATCCCTTGTCCTGTCCGAAATGCAAAAAGTCGGAATTATATTTTCCCAATTTTGTCTCTCCCTCAACCATATCTCCATAGTGACAACAACATCGCAGTTCATGTGTCAATCCAATTCCTTCATTCATTTGCTTCAGCTTTATTACTCTTGGCATTAACGAAGACGCCATCCAGTCTTGCTTTCCTCTTTTAAGAAACCAAATGGCTAAGTCGGTCTGCCTTTGCTTTCTTTCATGAGATTTAGTGTGTTGCTATTGAACTCGTGCACCATGACAATTATTCCTAGTGATCTGGTTTAGACATCTCCTAACAGCATCAGCAATGTTCCAGCTGGAATGCTGACCCCACTTTCGTTCAGGTGCACACTGTCCGTGATGTGGATTTGGTCCCATTGACCTGTGAACATAAAATAATCGCTCACACACCAACCTTTGAGCCACTGATTTATCTAATCTGTGGTTTTATTTCTGTGCTCCGTATCTTTCAAACAGGGACTAACCCTAAAATTACAACCTTCTAGGACGTGTATCTTCATCCACCACCCAGTTACTGAAGCGTTCAGGCAGATCATCAGTCATGATTCTATCAATCTCGTTGGTACTGATTGGTCCCAGGGCCTCTGTCTTAATACCATCCCCTTCCAGAGAACCAGTAGCTACCCAATGACTGGTTTGACACTGTAACCAAAGAGGTAACACAATGTTCTGTGGAATGCTCCCATTTCCACCAATGATAGCAATAAAGCTCGACATATGAGACTAAAATTACCAGACTACAAATTTACAATTCTGATGTCCTTGAATGTTTATATGTTCAGCGTTTCTGCTGTTGAAACGTTCTGTGACTAATCAATACGACAAAATTTATTGTCCAACAATATACAGTTATAAGCTTTGAAGTTTGCTTGGATTTATTGTAAACTGCTCACCAAGAATACAGACATTTGCATTATCAAGGTGATAATTGTTTTCTATTTCACAGACTAAAAGCTGTTCCATGTTGGAAGATCCTTAACATTCATGTAAGTCTCAGTTATATCCCTGGAAAAGTCACACGGTAAAACTGGCATTAAAAATTGCATGAGATTCAAGCTTTTGAATACAACATTTAGTGTGGTCGCCATTTAATTCTATGACAGGATTATTTTCTATGGTAGTTTATATTGTATTAAATACGATGTCAACATTGTTGTTATAATCTTTCTGAATTAAACATTTGCAAATGTGCTGTCCAATAAAGAAGAGTGTTGTATTTTGGAAGCATTACATTGCATGCTAGTGGACTGCAATTGTATAAAAGGCTGAGTAAATTTGTTCTACATGAGGTGCCTATCGAATTGTGCTAGAGCATTTCGTGTAATTAAATACTGAGAACACTATTGAATTTAAACAGATGCATCAGTGCAGTACTCTCAGCGAGGCTCTATCTATTTATACATCAGGCTATCTATGTTTGATCAATGGTCAGTCTGTAAATTTGCATGTTGCAACAGGGATAATAACTTCAATTCGTGTTCATTGGAGGCGATATTTTAATAGGCGATTCACGGAATGCAAGTGCCCCTAGCTAAGGCAGAGGGCAAGTCAGAACCTGAATTTACACTTAGGCCAGACCATGTATGTCCGGAAGTCTTTCACCCTAAAGGATACTTGTGAAATAGTTGGAATATTCAGACAATTGACAATGGATTCGCAATCATCATTCAACTCTTACATTTAAACAGTTCAAATGTAGAGCGAAAATTTGCTGAGAACATACATTCCAGAAAGTGGGGAAGCAGGCCATTCAGCTGGTCGAATTCATAAAGAAGACATAGTGCAGAAATGAAAGGGTGATTTTTATCAGACTGGAGATCTTTGCACTGTAATGTTCTGCAAGGATCACTGCTTGCTACTCTTATTTTTTGACACATGTATAAACGATTTGGAAGAGAACATATTTGATGTGATTGATAAGATTGCGGATAACAGAAATATTGTATAGCAGCATATAGTGAGAAAGCTCGCCAAAACATGGAACAGGATGCCAATCGGCCGGAGACTTAGAAAGTCAAATGTCAGAAAAACCTTATTTCGGAGGAATATGAGACGATGCAATGTCTAATACAGGAAGGAAGTAGGCAGTATATAGCAGAACGCAAAGAAGTAGTACCATGCAATGGATTCAAGACTTACAACTAAATTGTTTAAAGTGTTCAAGAAGGTGTGTGGCACGCTTGCCTTCATCTCTTATGTTATCGAAGATACAAATTGGCAGGTCATATTTCTGCTGCATAGAATTTTAGCTAGCCCACTTTTGGAATATTGTGTCGAGTTCTGCTCGCACACTTCCAGAAGATTGTCGAGATGTTAAAAGGGGTATCGATAAGGTTTATTAGGGTGTTGTCTCGTTTGGAGGATATTAGCAAGGGAGATATATTTCACAAACTTAATTTCTTTATCACGCTAACGTTGGAAGCTGAGTAGTAACCTGATAGTTCACAAACATCCAGAGAGTTGAATTGTATGGATAGTCATACTTTCGGTTTGCAGGTAAAAATTTCGATTACTGGAGGACACAGGTTCAAATTAACAGGGTACATGAGACAGGCAATTTGTTTGTATAAATAGTACTCAGTGCATGGGATGTGTTTTTAGAGAAGGTGGCAGAAGCAATGTTTCAGAGGCATTTTGACAGTTACTTGAATAGGGAGGTAATCGAGGGATATGGGCCACAGAGAAGCGACGTTTCTATAGTTTAGAGGAATGACATAAGCCAGTGCCGAACCAAAAGGTCAGTTCATCTGCTGTCCTGTTCTTTACCTGAAATTTGGAGATTTTTGGAAGTCGTTATTTTGGATAGAATCAGTATTCATACGTTAAAAGTTAGATTGAAGATAAAGAGTCAACATGGACTGTTCAGGAGTTATCGTACTGAACTTGCTGAAGATGATATTTTTGAAAAGTTAACAGAAATGTTAGACTTGGGCAATGTTTATGGTATTGTATCCAGGGATTAACGGATCACATTTGATATGCTGCTCAACTACAGAATCTTGAGGGAAGTTTAGGTCAGTGTACAAAAGGGACAGTGTCAATAGTTTGCACCAGACCATAAAATTTGATCAATTCTAAACTGTGAGAGGATAGTCTAGAATTCAAAAAATAATCATTGCCACGTTGCTGGAGTGAGCGGATTTTGACAGTTGTGGTTCAACACAGAGATGCATAAGTTGATGCACTTTTTGGAAGAACAGTGAAAGATGTTTTTAAAAAGTAGTAGGATTACTAAGTGGGTGCTTTAGCACAGGGATATATTTGAGATGAGATCATTGTAAGTAATAGGCGATGTGAAGAGAGAACTACGCAATGTAAACAGAGTTCTCCTTTTATTAATCGGGGCATAGATTAAAAGAGCAAGGAGGTGACCTTGACCATGTACGATTGTCAGACCATGTACCATTGTGTTCAGTGGTTAATGCCAGAAAATTTTGCATCAGTGGGAAAAACGTGAAGATATTGGAGACAACATTTGGAATTTTAATAAAATGGTTGAAATTATGAGAAACGTTACGTGTGATAATGAATTCAACAAAGTTCAATTTCAGAAAATACAAATACATTACGAATTCCTATTACACGATAGAAAACGATTATTGCTGACTTCATATTGAAGATTTAAAAAAGAACGATCATATATACTAAGCATAAGGGACATTGATTCTCTTAAACAGAAATGATTAAAATATAAATGTATAATATGCATCTTTGCAGAAATGTCACATACAGAAAAGAAAGGTTAGTAAGCATTTCCTGTTTGCAGGATTACTGGGCTGTGCTTTTTTAGCCTGAAATAGATTCTCTGCTCCTGTTCTATATCGCTATTCTGTGTGGACCGGTCAGGCCACCTGAAATAATGCACTTGTGATGGAAAATAATCAACTTACATGGAGTTACAAGATATGGACAATGAGTAAAACATGCTGGGAAATAGAACACAGCCTTGACCAAATTGATTCTACTAACCCACATGCCGCAGAATCCAGACAGGCTGCAGCTGCCCACAAACGGTTTGCAAAATATCTGACAGCTGCACACCGGAAAATGCACACCTGAATTTGGATCTGAATGGGAAAGTGGAATGTTGTTTTTGGGACAATCGGGTGCAGCAAGACTTATGGGAGACACGGAGGCCTCTAGCTCCCTTGTTTGGAGAAGACTACGTGCACCCAACACCTACCATAACGGACACTGTGCCATCAATGTGCCAACACCTGCTTGGTTCTGATTAATCAGCGTAATCGAACCAGATCAATCCCTTGGCAGATCCTCAAGGCCCTCCCAAAAGAGCGGGAAACTCAGTAGAGGAAGAATTACACAAAAATCCACTCAATGCAGTAACTGGAGAATAACCACCAAAAGAGAAGACACCTTCAAGGACACCATAACATGAAGAAGACATCATCACATGGAAGCCGGTCAAGTTCCAGTGAGATAGGGTTCGATCATTCAAAGTTAAAGCAGAAGATAGATTATAATTTTTTTCGTCAGTTTATTGTGCACTTTCTTGTTCTGATGTTGATTGTGTTGAGTAAATGTATATTATTGACTATAGAAGTCGACTTGTAGTTCTTTTGCTGAATACAAGAATTCAAACACACTGTGTGGCAGGGACAATAAGTTGGCACTCCAGATGAGACGTCGTTAATTGGTGATTTTGTTGCTCTGAGATTGAATCCCATTGAAGCAGTTGTAGCATGAGATATCACCTAAGGTATTTATTAAGAAGACAACTGTCCCATGCAAAGTCCAGAAGTTCCAAATAAATTGATGAGACGAGGAAGTTCAAAGCTAAGATCTTCTTGAAAGAACAAATCCAAAAAGTGTTTAATTATAGACCAGCAAGCGGTTGTTTCCACGTATGTTTGGGTTAGGTCAAGTAAACACTGAAACTTTGGTAGAGGCCCGTTTGGATTAAGGCCAGGCAGGTAGGAAAATCCGTACCCTCAGTCCAGTCCACCCCTTGACACTTTTTGTAAATTCAAATGTCAGAAAAAAGTACTGGAGCAGAGGAATTCCGTGTATGGGGAAAAAAACTGAGACTGTATGTCAATAAACAACGTGCCCAGACGTGCAGAATGCTAACGTGATGCAAAAGGTGGGATGGTGGCTCAGTGGTTAGCACTGCTGCATCACAGCATCAGACACCCAGGTTGATTTGGAGTGTCAGGCAACTGCCTGTGTGAAGTTTTCATACTCTCCCCATGTCTGCGTGGGTTTCTTCAGGGTGCTCTAGCTTGTTCCCACAGTCCAAAGATGTGCAGTTTCAGAGAATTGACCATGCAAAATTGCTCAAAGTGTTCAGGGATAAGTAGGTTATTTGTGTTAGTCATTGGAAATGTGAGTGATCGGGTAGGAGAACGGGTCTGGGTGGAGTACTCTTCAGAGGGTCGCTGTGGAACTCTTGCGCTTCTACGATTTAGGAATTGTATGATGATTCTGTGATAAAGTGGGACCAGGATACCAAGGGCAGAAATTTTGGAATGCTCTTCTCAAAACCCAATGGAAGCTGGCTTCCAAACTTGCGAATGTCACAACGATAGTGTGCTGTTTAGGGTAGTTATCATGTATAGAGTTGCAGTTTAAAACACTCCGTAAGGAACTAAAGGACGTGAGAAAGACGGTCATAGAATTAAAACTGAAGAATGCAGCCCAGGATCAGAGGAGTCAGGCAATCCTGCTCCTCATGGGCAATTCCAGTCCCAATATGTGTTGTGTTAGAGAAAGAAATGGCTGAGAAAGAAGTAAGGCGAAAGTGAGTACTACAGATGCTGGAGATTAGAGTCAAGAGTGTGGTGATGAAAATGCACAGAAGATCAGGCAGCATCCGAGGAGCAGGAAACGCTCTTCAGGAATTGGACTTTGCACGAAATGTAGATTTTCTTGCCCCTCGAATGCTGGTTGACCTGCTGTGCTTTTCCAGCACTGCACTCTTTACTGAGAACGAAATACGCCAGCGGAAGAGCAAATATGTCGATTTGCAAGGCACAGTTAAAGTATTGAACAAGGAAGACAGGAAGAAGAAGCAGGTGGCTGAGAGCATACCAAGTGTCTGCAGGAAATTGGCGAATGAAAAGTGCAGCTTTCCTTTAGAAATGGGATAATTTGCGCATATGAAGAGGTCAGAGAAGAAGAAGAGATAGACTGATAAGAGCTCAGGGGAGACACTCACCAACGTACCAGAAACGCGAATGGTTGGGGTCTACCTCAGCCCTTCCAAGAGGAGTCAACTCCTTCAGCACTCCTGAGAACACCCTGGTCGCAATGAATCTGATAACAACTGAATGGCCAGTCAGGGACGCTGAGGTTCTGCCAATCACATCCCCCACCCTACTTAATATAGCATAATTAACAGATTGCAAAAAAAATTCCCGAATTTGGACCATCAGCTGATCCTTTTGCATTCTTTGAGAAGGTCAGGCAGCAAAACGTTTTACATGTGCTGGACGGAAGAGAGGAGGTGAAACTTATTGTAATGTATTTAAGCCAGTCAGTCCAGTCTGCAATCCCAACCGCACTAGATGTAGGGGATGGAATCCTTGCCAACCTGGAAAAGGCAATCCTGACAGAGATCAGTTATAAAGAAAAAGTGGACTCCACAGACGGCTGGATTAAGTGTTAGGCAAATGAAAGGGGATCACCATACTGCTTTTGTCAGTTGCCTATGGGTACACTTTATAGCAGTTTATGGAGATTTAGACACGGGTCAGATTCCAAGACTGACTAGGATCCGAGCTTCACACGTCACCAAGGAGACCAGGAAGGCATGTGTAAATTTAGATCGCGCACAGCCAAGCCACAATGAGGCATGGCATCTGAGCAGAATGTCCTGGGTGTGGGAGAAAGAATCCTATGAATTGAATAAACGTGAAGTGGAGGAGCTTACGTTTATTTTCTGAACCTACAACCAGGGTCTGGTGTGGAGGAATAAATGAAGACGGGGAAGCTCTCACCAGACAAACCTAGTTCCATCCTAGACAGCCATTGGGAGAGATAAACGAACACAGCAGAAGAAGTGCAATGCTTCAGCTGCAGACACACAGGACACTATCCATGGGAATATACAATATAGGCCCGACCGCATCCACAACAGCAAGGACCACCGATCACTGAGGGACCCAGAGTTGATAGACGGATTCATGAACTACTGTTAGAAGGCTGATTTCGGCAGATTGCATCCATGCCCTGGTCATTAGCCAAACCATGTTACACCTCTCCCCACCCCCCACCCCTCCACCCCACCACATTCCCAACCTACGAAACATGTGCAGGACAGTGTCAGGCTTCTGCCTCATGAGTGTGGGTCTGCTCACACAAGTAGCGCAGGTAGATGACTAGTCTGTCAATTTTATTTGCGGTACCAGAGGTTAACGCACAACATTGAACACCTGTAGATTTAATACTCTAACCCGGTGGACCATAGAGACTATTGCTTTACATGGATTTATTGGCCATGCACATTACAGAACCGACATGTTTTGGATGACACTTTTTGTCAGCAGCCTACTATTTCAATTGAACTCTCCCAGACGTAGACAACATACTTGTCATCAATTATATGACGAGGTACAATTTTAATTTCAATCCAGTGAAAGTCTGCATATGGCAATTACGTCAAATCATTAATGCCATCATCTCATTGGGCTGTCAACGCTATCACTTCAATCAGCCACTATACTTATCAAGTCAGCATAAGAGGAGAGTTTTGCTTTAAATCTCTAACAATGATGAAGGATCCGGCTTTGAGAAAGTAATTGCAAAGCACAAAGTGGTATTCGCTCAGGAAAAACATGACTATCGATGTATCCTGTGGCAGGTGATAATTGAGGGATCCGACCCAAAACCACAAAAATTATAGTTTTCCAAGACAATCAGAAGTGATCTCAGACAGGATTTCTCAAATCCGAGACAACAGCCAAACCGCTCTTCTCTATCTGTGTATAATCCAACATCCGAGAAACATGCTCTACTGGTCATTCCTCCCCATTGGGCCATGTCTGACATAACATGACACTGATACCATATGGGGAGGCAACGCTTGTCAAGAAGAAGCTAAAATGGAGTCCAGGTTATCGGGCGAATTTGCCGTAATAATTCAGCACCCTAATTAAAGACATAAGCTCTTATACGGATTTGGAAGTTGGGACATCTTTGATCACTCTCACTTTATCTTACAAGATGTGTAACCTGATCTTGTCAACTCTTGTCACGCATTTTCCCCCTCTAAGGGTGTACACCTGACCTGGAGAAACAATTTTGTCCCAATGTTTTTGAGTCTGAACGTTTTACTATAACCTTTGCTAACTGAATCAGCTGTTTACGATATGACACTGAAATTGAAGTTGTTTGCTTGATCTGTATAAGTTCCCTGATGAAGGTTCTCAGCCTAACCGAGGTCTTATGCAAACTTAAGAATTTGTTCCAAGAATGAACTTTGAAAACGAATGGTTCAGCAATCACTAATTCCGCCGTGCCAGCATTTCCTTTTTACTTATTTGTATGTTACTAAGCAATTAAACTGTTCCAGTGCAGGCGTGGGTGTAATTCCTAGGATGTGAACTCCCTTGAATGTGTTCCCTTACTTGGTTGAGGCCTATTGGGACCTTTCGTTATATCAAGTCTGTAAATCAGCAGCAACTAAACTGGCATGCCACCGGGATCCTGAAGGAGACATTACCTGTTTGGCCGAGGTTTTGCATTGTTCTGAGGTTTTGCTATGGGCTGACCTAGAACACCTCTGTTTGACATACGTCCAGACAGAGGTATGCAATGGCCATCACTCAAGTTGTGTCCCCAAGCTTCATTGGCCAGGCGAAGTTGGCATACACTGTAAGTCAAATGTTTGACCAAGCATACCTTCAAATGACAAAGTAATTCTAGTGTCGAGTTGCAACTAAATCTGACGTCAGCTAGTAGGTCCTGGATGTAGGCTTGCTCATTGAGCTGGAAGGGTCATTTTCAGACGTTTGGTCACCATACTATTTACCACCATCAGTGAAACTCCGGACAAAGCCCTGCTGATGATTCTTGCTTTCTATTTATATGTTTCCGTTTCGTTGGGTTGGTGATATCATTTCCTGGGGTGATGCCATTTCCTATGATGTTGTCATTTCATGCTCTTTTTTTCACAGGTGGTGGTAAATGTGGTCCAAGTCAGTGTTTGTTGATAGAGTTCTGTTTGGAATTCCATGCTTCTAGGAATTTTCATGCGTGTCTCTCTTTGGCATGTCCCAGTCAAAGTAGAGTCCTTCTTTATCGTATATAAGGACACCAGTGAGAGAGAGAGTCATGTTCTTTTATAGTTAGTTGATGTCCATGTATCCTGGTGGCTAGTTTCTCTGTAGACTACAGGAAAACAACACTGACCAAAAATTGAACTACAGAAGCGATCATCCCAACATCCACAGACGATGCTGCATCAGAACATTATTTAAAAGAATTACCACACTGCAGCACCGAGCAACTACGCAGTGCAGTGCAAAATCACCTAAACAGTGTATTGGAAAAGAATGGGTACCCAAATGAACACAGTCCGCTGATTTCTCAGCAACAAATCCAAACAAGCAGGCAAAACGCGTCCAGAAACCCTACCACCCTACCTACCAGCAGCTATTGAACTTGAAAGACCCAATAAAGAAAACAAACAAAACTAATGTCATTTACAAAATACCTGCAAGAACTGTAATAAACACTACATTGGACATTGCAGAAAATTAGCCATCAGGATACATTAACACCAATTAGCCACAAAACGACATGACCCTCTCTCACTAGTATCGTTGCATACAGATAACGAAGGTCACCACTTAGACTGGGAAAACACATCCATCCTCGGACAAGCCAAACAAAGACAAGCACGAGAATTCCTAGACGTATGGCATTCCAAATGGAGCTCTATCAAAAGAAATATGGCCTAGACCCCATTTACCACCCCCTCAGAAAAAGAAAAGGAAATTACATCGCCGCAGGAAATGACATCACCAACTCCAAAAAACCCAAACATATAAATAGAAAGCAGGAATCATCAGCAGGGCTTTGTCCGGAGGCTCACTGAGTATTGTTACCTAGTATGGCGATGAAACCTCTGAAAAATGAACCTTCCAGCTCAGCGAGCAAACCTGTATCCAGAACCTCAACTAGAGGGACAAATCTTCTCAAACATTCGCTAGCTAGTAAGTCTTCTTTTTTGGTCACATGATTAATCGTATTCTTGTCGCAACAGAAATCCAAAGAGACAAGTAGCCCATCTTCAATTGATCGCTTATTTAAACGTGCATAATACTTGACAGTGTTCCTGTGTCCTCTGGGCCAGCTGTCAGAAAGAAAGGAATATTCTTCCTTCCTACTCATGTCTTTCATCCAGGACTCCCTGATTAGACCATATTTGCAGCCCCAATAAGGAAACTCGTATAAGATAAAACTAATTGACATCCTTACAATCATCACCGCCACCTTCACCACTCTTCTTACAGTTCACAGCTCCAAACTCCCCAAGACAGATTAAAGCAAAAATTAAAAATGCAGATGTTCACAGAATGCATATCGATATCCCCCTTACAATCCAGCATTTCATTCAAGGCAGAATTATTTTAATTACAGAAAAATCTTGTTCAGAAAATGGCAAGTCGGTCCTTCCAAATCTTTGAATAAATCCATGACATATCAAAAAGAAAATTAGAAAAAAGTATGACGAGAAATTCACTTGATGTTAGTAGAAATATAAATGCAAACTCTGATTTATGTCACAGTAATTTTGCCTGAAGATCATTGAAATATAGGACTAAAATAAAACATTTTCCCATTCAATGGAGAGACACCAGATTGATAATAAAAATAATGTGGGTTACTCTCCAGGAATCTACAAGTTCAGCAAATACGTCAGATCAAGAGAACAATTTAGAGCACGCCATCTCCATATGAAATGTTTCTTTCAAAATATGCAGTTTATTGAAGTGGAGAATTTATCAGTGCTGCAGTTTGTGAAAAGTTCATGCTGTGATATTGGTAACACATTGAGATTTGCCTTTGTAGCAGGTTCTCAAAATTCAGGAATGATCCAATTTGTTGGAAGTTAATGTGTTTACATAAAGCTCTAACCGACCTGACATTGTACCCGGTAATGACATATCATGTTAAAATCATTTTTTTTTTCCTGATTTGTTATTCAGTTCAATGTCGTGTGATTTAGTTTCAGGGACTAACTACCACAACAGAGCAATAATAAAAAAAATGTTAATGCCAGTTTCTATTCTAAGTTCTGAAGAGGCTCATCGTGGCGCAAGCAACGTCTGCTTTAATGTTTCCTATTTATTTGGCTATTGAGAGCAATGAAGACTTTTACATCATTTTTGAGTCGTTATCTCCTTTTAATCAACACATACTATCACTTTTCATTACTACTAAATCTTCGGAGCACTACCAATAAATGGTCCGTTTCTGTCTGTGATATTCTTATGTATCATGTTTCAACATGTAAGGCTGTCACCGTTTATGCTCAAACATGTCTTGCCACAGATAGGTATGATAATCTAATGGAAAAAACGAGGCATTTTTTCCCCACCATTGCTTTGTAAAGCTTCACCAAATCTTTGCGGAAAATTAGTTATGATCATAATCTTCAAAATCAGTAAGACTATGATTTGGGATCCAACACAAGACATGTTACTGTTGAAATGTTTAGAATTACGATAATAAAGTGAATGTCAATAAAATGGAAGATTTGTTAAATTCCAAGTTTGAGTGCCATGTTTTGCTCCACCTACAAAGAAGCTTCTTCCACATATCATTGCTTCATTTGATCATCACTGAATACTTTATGTTATTCAGTTTCATTTCTTGCATGTCAACATCTGCTCACGTTGAAACTCAGACATTTCTTTCACCAAATCTTGGATTATTTTTAAGAGATCCAATATGTCACAGAAATATATGTTTATACTTCAAACTAATTCATATCTGTTCATACAGTGGACAACGACTTGGGATGGAAATTTAAAAATCTGTCATTGTACACAATGTGATCAATGAACTTTTGACATTTGCGCGTTCTCTAGGCAATATTAGCTGTGATTTTTCCGTAGTTTATGCATGGATGCACAAAATATTTATTTAGAAGCCCCCTCAAATTCTGAGAAGGCAACACTTATTATTTCTGAGACTAAAGTTGAATAATTTCTATCAATATATTGAAAATGATAACAGCCTAAATTTCAAACACTTGGTCAATCATGCACTCTGAATTTTTGTCATAAATTTTGGAATCAATCATGTGTCGTTGCATTTGATATTAGCGTAGTAAAGAGTATTATTACACGTCTTATGACGACTGGTAGAATGCAGAGTCCCTTAACGTCAAGTGCATGCACTTTTGATCCATGCGTAGGGGCTACTTTGTATTGAAGTAAAAGATTGCATTGGATGCAACGTTAATCATTCTTGTCTTGATTTGTACTGGGATTTCGCCTGTATAAATCAATCCATCTTGTACAGAATACAAGCAGGATACTTCAATCTGAGGTAAACATGAGGCAGACAGCAGTCCTAAAAATAGAAAGTTTTTCCTTTCTTATATTGAAATTTATTGGTGTTCCTGATAAAATAGCTGTAATTACTTCTGCAACAAGCATCACCACTTTTATTATCCCTGAGACTCTACGTTCATATCGATGCATTTCATGTGCAGGGAAATGATGTCATCCTCAAACAAATAATAAGAATGTTTCTAATGTTGGATAGTTTCTTAATGGAATGTTTCAACAGCGAGTAAAGCTTATTTGATAAATGAGTTGAAGTTGGGTATTATAATCTTCATGGAGACGCGTTAGATTTCAGGAAAAGAAGTGATAATTTTCTAGTATTTGTAATCAAGTTGCAAAATACTGATTTCATTGTGAAGGCAGTCAGTACATGTGAAAATATAGAACCAACACCAAAAGTAAGGTTTACGATTCTATGAAATATAATTCTATGAAGCTATGCAATCAATCAAGACTCTTGTGAAAGGTTCCTCAAATGCTGGAATAGTTATTAAATGTGCAGATTTTATTACAGCTTGTGGTTTTCTAATTAGCTGACATGTATGACACATATGGCAAAATTCAACTACATCTTTGCATAGTCGAGGCTGGTAAAAATGTCTGTGTATTTTACCCTGTGTTTTCTTCACCCCAAATGACCTCCAAGTGGTAGCTGACTCACCACTCGCAGCACCTCCTTTCAATACACAGTTGGCAAAATAATTTGATGAATCTCTGCCCATTTCTCATCTGCATGAATGTGCGATGGTCGCCATTTCCTCATTAAGTCATCATCTGTTTCGTAATAACACAAAATAATGCATTAATTTTCTTTCTTTTAAAATGCAATTTGATATACAGTTTTAACTAATCTTTCTACTGCAATTCAATCAGCTTAGCAGAGCTAAATATACTAGCACGTTTACCTATTTGCTCCTTCTGTTTTCCACTTATCTGATGAGAGCAAGTTTCTAATGACATTATGTTAGCTTCCTTATTTATATCTTTTTATCTCTCCTGACTCGGCTTGTGCCTCTGTGATCTTGGAATCACACAATCAAGGAAAATTCCTCAATAAACATTATCTATGTCTTCTGTTGTCTGCGTCTCCACGAGCTTTTCTACCCGAGTAGGCAGCATGCATGCAGGCGAATCAGCTGCATCATTAGCAAGGAGAAATTGTACTCCTGGAGCTGAGAGTTTGTCCCGTACTCCGATCACAAATTCTGCGCTTTTCTCTGGACTTTCTAGCGTCACTTCACATAATTGAGCACTTATTTTTTGTCTCACCATGAATTTCTGTTACCAGAACCGTTTCTGTCAATCGTCCCTCAGGATTGCATATCTCCTCATCCTTCAGCATCACAGACTGAGCGAATCCTGTGTCCCTTAGTATTGTAATCTCCTTAAATTCTGCTCCTGGGTATGTGAATAAACTATATCCCTGCAACTATATTTTGAAGCAGTTCTGGCACTGCTGCCTTAATCAACCTCTGAGAATCTTATACAGTCTGACGCAGTTCTTTAACTTCTCTTGTGGTCTTTGTTATTAGTCCAACAATACTTCCAGGCTTGCCTGTTTTTCCTACATTTGGCTTTCTTCTTCCCCACCAACAGTGTGGTTTTGTGTGACCCATTTTATTAAAATGAAAGCACTGGAGCTTTATAACTTCTTTAAGCCCACAAGTGTTTCTTTTTTCATCCTGTAGAAAGTTCTCCTCATAATCTTCACTGATGTCTGCTTTTCCCTTTCCACGTGAAGATTTGTTGTTGCCCCAATTTCTATTCCCCATGGACTGAAATTGATTCTGGACGCCAACCCGAGTTTTATGAACCGGTTTAGAATCATCAGCCACTTCAGCTGCTAACCTTGCTGTTTTACGACTCTGCTGTTCCACATGAGTTTGCACTATTGCATTTATCTCCAGCCTGTTAAGCTGACTTTCATTTTTAAGTGTGAACCTTTGAAGCTCCAACACTCTCTCTTTTCCTTTTTCTGCTCTCTTTTTTCCCTCTCTCCTGCTGCGCTCTCTTTTTCCTTCTCTTCTGCTTCTAATCATAACCCAAACTGTTTCATTTCTACTGCCCTTTCTTTCTCTCTCTCCTCTAACTCAAGCTGTTTCATTTGCAATTGAATTCTTGACATCTCTATAGATTCTAATTGTTTCTCCAGCAAGGTTAAATTCTAAACTACTGCTAGAATGATCTCTCCATTCCTCACAGAAGGAGATAGTTCCAATTGCAACTCATCTGCTAATTTTTGCAACTTGGTCTTATTCACTTTTTGCAACTCTCCCAAAGTCACCACATCCACACCCAGAAAACGTTTGGCGATGGAAGCTTTGTCTGTGCAACCAGACCAAAACCCGAAACACAGACACTAGCACATGCTATAAGCTGTTTAAAATCCTGCAAAGAGCCCCTAATCTGTTCTGGACTAGGCTAGACCACTCAAAATATTCTTTTGCAGGCAGCTCAGACCATAACTTTGCAATTTTTATCGGTAAATGTACAGTGAAAATTGACTGGATAAAGTTAGCCCGGTTGCCTAGTAGATTTAAAACAGACAAAAAAAATTCTCAAAATTGCTCAACAAAACACAAAGAACAGATTAACGAACCCCTATAGAACTCAGCCTATCCAAACAGTTTTCATTATGCTGTGCTGAATATACACAACAGCCGCAATAAGAAACCACCCTTTAAATGAGCAGAATAAATGGAACATATGCTTTCAGATTCAAGTTGAAGGGCAGAAGGACAGGAAGAGAGAGATTCCACACAGCTCACTGTTGAACTCCTCACCAGGTCTATCTGATCTAAACTGCTCAGCTGGAGAGCTGACCACTCTCCTTTCATCATACACGTCACTTTTAAAACATGACCATTTTGGCCTGAAGTCTCATCTGTTTACATATAAATAAACGTCCTCTCAAAATTATATTCATATCTGTACCAAACAAAACTGATTGGAGCCCGGCCCAGAACAGCATTTGGAAAAATAAAAATGGACGACCTGTGCGGCACTATCCTGAATTATCAGTGCAATCTTTTCCCCTACATCTCTGGAACTGTTCGGAGGGCTATAGAAAACTCCCATAAGCATTACCTCTCCCTTGTTGTTTTTAATCACAGGCCATACTACCTCAAACATCACCTTAAAACTGTTCTTGACAAACAATGCGTCATTGTCTCCGCTTTGACCATCTTGTCTGTTGTTACTGAAAGATTAAAAATCCATAACGTGCAACAACCATTTCTGTCCCTGATTTAACCATATCTCTAAAATGGTCACGATTTCGAAGTCCCATATACCAATGCAAGCTGCCAGTTCACCCATCTGATCCTAGATACTCATGGCGGTGAAGGAGACACACTTAAACCAAGTTCTGCTTGCTGGTGCACTCTTGCAAACTTGCAACCATATTTCTGATTTCACTACTCTCAGACTCCTGCACTCTGGAAATGCAATTTAGGTTCCCATCGCTCTGCTGAATTAGTTTAAACCCTCCCAAAGAGCATAAGAAAATGTTCCCCCTCCCCCACATCCAAGGTTATTGGAATATCTCTGTTTCAAGTGTAAACCATCCTCTTTGTAGAGGTCCCACCTACCCCAGAATGTTCCCAATTATCCAGGATTACTCTGCACTGATTCGAAAGGACAGAGTCTGTTCCTTTACAACTCAATTTACAAGCCTTTACGTCACTATTCTTTTTTTTAACTCTGTCTCCACAATTAATAAATCCTGTCATTTCCACTGGGCATCCACAAAATCTGCCATTTTGCTCCTCCTCAGCCTTACTCAAATGTTTATAAAAATAAATCACCAACACCTTTTATTTCTGATAAGGCATCATACATGACATGAAACTTTAGTTATCTTTCTTTGCATGTTTGGTACCGCGCCTGTTCAATTTTGGCGACATTCATTTTGGTGAGTTCAGATTTGCAAATCCACGGTTTTGAATCACTTTTCAATGTGCCTTTCAATTGTACTTTTTGTTCATGTTCTTGTTGCCGTCGTAACTCTCGACCTTTTCCAAACAAACTCACAAACAAAAAGTTCAGAACCAGTATGCTCGTTTGATGTGTATTTGTGGACGGCATGGCGGTCTGTCTTGTGTAACTTCTTATAGTGTAACTAGTGTAACAGGAGGATGATGAGATTCTCATAAATAGACAGTATATTCAAGCAATTTGGAATTCATGTTGCTGTTTTGTATTTTAAAACATGCAATGATAATTCAATTATCAATGATAATTGATTTGCAGGAGGATAATTCATAAACTCGTTAATAATTCCAAGAATGACAGCACACATATTTGACTTTTGGAGTATATGTTAATTTAAGGTTATGATATTGTTTCCACTTTAAGGATGGATATGAGATTCCTGCAGATTTTATTTTTCTTACTGTCGCATTCATCGTATGTCTCCTTATACCTATACAACCTAACGTTGAAATCTAAAACAATAGTATTATAGAAATTCGTAAGTAACATTAAACCTCAACCAATGTGTACGGGTACGTCATAAATTACCATTACAGATTTCAAAGTAATTCGCCATTGGTTTTGATTTTTTTTCTCTCAAATATTATACACGACTTCTAATTCAATGTGAGATACTTCTGTTAACTATCGTGGGCGGCACAGTGGCACAGTGCCTGAGACCTGGGTTCAATTCCCGACTCAGGCGACTGACTGTGTGGAGTTTGCATGCTCTCCCCGTGTCTGCGTGGGTTTCCTCTGCGTGCTCCGGTTTCCTCCCACAGTCCAAAGTTGTGCGGGTCAGGTGAATTGGCCATGCTAAATTGCCCATAGTGTTAGGTAAGGGGTAAATGTATGGGTGGGTTGCGCTTCGGCGGGTCGGTGTGGACTTGTTGGGCCGAAGGGCCTGTTTCCACACTGTAAGTAATCTAATCTATCGTACTGAAAATAAACAAAACCCCCGAGGCTATCTGTTTTGTCAAAAGGTTGAACTTAACAGCAATTCTTTTCAATTGAGAATTGCTTCTGTTATAAATACGAACATACTTTGAGACCAGAAATTCTACAAATTTAATATCTGTATTAACTAGGAACAGAAAATTCCACCTTTCCCCAATAAAAAAATACATAGCTAGTAAACTTGCATACAAGATATACACTACCCACTTCTTTTTAATAATTAACATTCCTGCTCAGGTGACTAGAGTAACATAATGATTAATTATTTATGTTTCAGTAAACCATTGTGACTTCTGCTCTAGAAATGTTCTAGTTGGTTTTATATATTTAATATGCAGTCAGGTGATGTAAGATGAAGTCGTGGTTCTGTTCGCCGAGCTGGAAGTTTTTGTTGCAAACGTTTCGTCCCCTGGCTAGGAGACATCATCAGTGCTGTGGAGCCTACTGCGAAGCGCTTCTTTGATGTTTCTTCCGGCATTTATAGTGGTCTGTCCTTGCCGCTTCCGTGGTCTATCTCTTAGGCATCTGTTGATAAAGTTGCGCGGGTATCCGTTTTTGACGGATACCTTGTATAGGTGTTCCTCTTCCTCTTTTCGCAGTTCTGGTGTACTGCAGTGTGTTGTAGCTCTTTTGAATAGTGTCCTGATGCAGCTTCGTTTGTGTGTGTTGGGGTGGTTACTTTCATAGTTTAGGACTTGGTCTGTGTGTGTTGTTTTCCTGTGTACCCTTGTGGTGAATTCTCCGTTCGGTGTTCTCTGTACTATCACGTCTAGGAATGGGAGTTGGCTATCCTTTTCTACTTCTCTCGTGAATCGGATGCCTGTGAGTGTGGAGTTGATGATCCGTTGATTATCAACAGATGCCTAAGAGATAGACCACGGAACGAGGACATGCCACAACCAAAAGGACTAGCCACACTACCATACATCAGGAACGTTTCAGAACTGACAGCCAGACTACTGCGACCCCTAGGACTCATAACGGCACACAAACCAACAGCCACGATCAGACAACAACTTACTAGAACAAAGGAGCCAATACCCAACATGAGCAAAACTAATGTAGTTTATAAAATACCATGCAAGGACTGCACAAAACACTATATAGGACAAACAGGAAGACAGCTAACAATCCGCATACATGAACACCAACTAGCCACGAAACGACACGACCAGCTATCCCTAGTAGCCACACACTCAGACAACAAGCAACATGAATTCGACTGGGAAAACACTACTAACAAAGGGAAAGCCAGACAGAGAACAGCCAGGGAATTCCTAGAGGCATGGCATGCATCCACAAATTCCATCAACAGACACATCGACCTGGACCCAATATACCAATCACTACAGCGGACAGCTGAAACTGACACCTGGAAGCGGCAAGGACAGACCACTATAAATGCCGGAAGAAACATCAAACAAGCGCTTCGCAGGAGGCTCCACAGCACTGATGATGTCTCCTAGCCAGGGGACGAAACGTTTGCAACAAAAACTTCCAGCTCGGCGAACAGAACCACTACAACAAGCACCCGGGCTACAAATCTTCGCACAAACTTTGATGTTAGATTAACTTTTAATATATTTATTTTATTGGAAATTGGATTCAAATCTTAAAGCACAAATAATTTTGAAATTTGGATGCAATAAGGAATTAATTTGGTTTTGTTGGTATTGTGTTTCTTCTTTTCAGGAGCTGTGTACTAAACAATCCGACAATGTTAAATAAAATTAATATTTCTGAAGTACTTCGAATGCTAGTGAGCAGCTATGCAGAGAACGAAAATAAATTAGTGCATGGCCATATTATCTACCGAAGCAAATGGATTTTGACTCTACTGTTATGATTTCTTAGCATTGTCGAAGAAAATAAACTGTGCATATTTGGTACCAACCGTTTGATTTATGTCTCACTTGAGTGCTTACCTGTCCCAGCTCCCCTTCCGTTCCCAACACGGATTTATTTTCCTTCAACTAGTTCAAGCCTGAAATATTTATACATTCTCATGAGTTTCTTTTCACCAAACCCCTCTGAAATTCTTCCTGCAGCCTATGCTTTTCTCATGCATGGAAGAACCATTTTTTTTTTCTGTAGAACATTGGAAACATTTGCTTGAGAATGTGTCACATTTCAACGTTAGTATCCATATCCAAAGTAACCAAAGACTGTTTAGTGTTCTGTGATGTTCATATAGTTTTGTGAAATTAACAGAATATTTATTGCAAATTCTGTGGTATCATTTTAACTGTGACAATTTACTGAGTCTTCTCATCAAACTACTTCATGAATATGCAAATGTCATGTAAGTTTGTCTTCAAATGTCATAGTTACTGCATTGAAAACCCTAACGTGCATAACGTTGAACTATGGTAGGAAACCACAGCACCTAGTTAAAATCCAGGTTGACGCGGATGAACCCATAAACTCCACACAGTCACCCACAGCTGGAGTCAAAAACAGGTTCATGGCGTTTTAATGCAGCAATGCGGATTATTGAATCACCATACCGCTCTGGCAATAGATAGTCCTTTGAGGAAAACACTATTACAATACTTTGAACAGTACTTCAGTCCTTTAAGTCATAAAAAAAATTAAAAAGGTCAATAACCTGTCGTTAACAAAATTGTTTCAAGGCTGTAGTAGTTTATGAATTATCATAAAGTTGCCAGTGACAGGATGAGGTCTGATGATTGGGAGACCTTTAAAATAGACTAACAGAGGATTGAGGTAAATCGAGAGCCTCCAAAGCTATTGAATCGAATCTAGAGAAAAAAAAATCATTTTTCCTTCTGCAATGATAGTTTCCTACAAGACACCCTAGCCCAGTCTTCCTTTGCTGCTAACATGCACCTACCTCATCCTTGTGCTGTCACGTCAGATCGTTCCCTCTAACCATGGAAGGTATAATACATGCTGATTAAATACTCTGCGCTCAGTATCTAAGAACAAAAGCACACCTTCCTGCTGAAACAGGGCTTTACCTGCACTTCACTCAATTTAGTCTCCTGCATTTGCTGCTCTTAATGTAACATCCTGTACATTGGAGAAGTGAAGTGCAGAATGGGTGGATGTTTTGAAGAATGCCTATGTTCTGTCCGGACCAAAACCGTTCAGCTTTTCGGTGCCTGGCACTTCAACACATCGGCTTGATCCCTGGCTTGCTGCAGTGCTCCAACAAAACTCAACGCAAGCTAGTAGAATAGCACTTCATGTGCAGTGTGCGAATTCTAAAGCCTTCTGCCACAATAACGAATTCAACAACTTTAAGGTAAAGGCAACTTCTGCCATGCACTTACCTAACCCTCACAGACGAGACCTTGTTATTGCATGGTATTTGGCACAACTCATTGCTAGCCGCTAATTGACCCAATAGTAGCTGTCAGTTCTCTTTGGCTGATCCATAAGTACTCCATTGGTTTTCAAACTCTCTTCTCTCTCTTCCCCACATCCCCCATACAATCTTCTGCATCAATTAAAAACATTATGGTAATTGCCATCCGTTCAACAGCAGAGTTAACTCTGATTTCTCTCCACAGTGGATGCCATAATTGCTGAGATTTTCAAGCAATTTCTGGCTTGCTTCTGATTTTGAACATTCACAATGCCTCAAGTTTTTATTCTGTTTCTTCTATCTTATGAAAGAAGGTGGACGTGTGCTTCACCAGGGTGGGGGATGTTTGATTATGTTGGCTACTTTTAACGAAATGGGATGCATAGATTGAATCAATGGATCGAAGGCTAGTGTGTGTGTGTGTATGCGAGTGGGCTGTGCTCACGATTCCCTGTTGTTTCTTACGGTTTCTCACAGAGCACTTTTCATACCAAAATTAGATGTATTCCAGCTAGAATGTGTTCAATTGTGCATCTGTAAAACCTGGTAAGGGTCTTTGTTGTCATGCAAAACTTTCTTATTCTCCTGAAGAAGTAGAAGTGTTCTTGTGTTTTTGTGATAGTACCACCTATGTCGGTGAAGCTGGTCAGGTTTTTGATGATTATCACTGCCAGAAAATTGACAATTTCGATCATATCCAACTCATCACTGGCAAGACAAAGGGGCATGCTCTTCACTCCACTTCGTGAAGACATTGCCCAGCCTCTTCATTTTGACAATATTAATAGGTAGGTTATTGTCTTCACATCATGCTGCTGGATGTTTTATCTCTTTCCTGTACTCATTTTTGGCCTTTTTTGAGATCTGAAATAAAATGGTAGTGCCGTCCATAAACCCATCAATGGAATTTGGTTGGAATTTTAATATACGTAAGTAAATTCGTAATTCGTAAGTATGTAAGGGGTACAGTTCGGCTCTGAATCCACAGTCTTGTGGACACCAGTGTTGAGGATTGTTGGGAAGGAAATGTTTTCATCACACCTTACCGACTTTATTCTGTCATAAGGAGCTTAAGGATCTTGTTAAAGAGAAAAGAACAGAGAGCTAGGTCTCAGAGTTTGATGATGAAGTCAGTTGGAAATATTTGTTAGAGGCGGTGCTGTCGTCAGTACATTGGAACCTGATGTTGGTATCCTTGGTATCTCTCCCAATGCCCCAGAGCTGAATATAAATCCAGGAATAATGTGTCTGCTGGGCACTCATTACCACGGTAATCGAACTGCAAAGGATCAAGGCAATCTGGGTGTTTATGCGATCCATTACTGAACACCGGTATATCTCATAATGATGGAGTTATTGAGTCACTAGCCAAGATTTTTTTTTAGATTACTTACAGTGTGGAAACAGGCCCTTCGGCCCAACAAGTCCACACCGACCCGCCGAAGCACAATCCACCCATACCCCTACATATACCCCTTACCTAACACTATGGGCAATTTAGCATGGCCAATTCACCTGACCCGCACATCTTTGGACTGTGGGAGGAAACCGGAGCACCCGGAGGAAACCCACGCAGACACGGGGAGAAGGTGCAAACTCCACACAGACAGTCGCCTGAGGCGGGAATTGAACCCCGGTCCCTGGCGCTGTGAGGCAGCAGTGCTAACCACTTTGCCACCGTGCCGCCCCGTATTTTTGTATTACACTATGATGATGGTGGCCTTCTTGAACCAGATCGGAGCTTCAGGTCGGAGCAAGGAGAATTTCAAAATGTCAGAAAATACTCCCGCCAGCGAGTCCCTGCAGGATTTGAATGGACAGTTGAGGAATCTGTTCAAGTTTGTTATTTCCAATGCCGACCAATCTCTCAAAACCAGTCTAAACATTCAGGCGTGCATATGGGTGCAGGTACATCCAAGACCATTATTTAACAGACCTTTTGTTCAAAAAAATCATTAAGCTCATTGAAAAAAGGATGTTTGTGGCTCTCGGTTCTTTTTGACATTGTTTTGTTGCCATTCTAGCGTCTTGTATAATGTAAGCCTTTACCATCGACAGGTGTGCACTTGGTTAGTCTGTGTCTCTTGTTCAGTTTAGTATTGCTCCTTGGCGGCTCTGATGGCCTTGTGAAGGTCGTATTTGGGTTTCCTCTCCAGGTCATGATAACTGAATTTGAACGCCTCAGGACTGGATTCGGTATCCATGTTCTTCCATGGTTTCTGGTTGCAGGATATTCAGTCATTTTTTTTCGGCCGTCACTGTCCTGATAAATAACTATTGGGCCTGTAATGGTATTGGAATATTCATTTAGGGTGTTAGCTGCCATATTCATTCCATCTACCTCAATTCGTTTATCGTTGAAATCTCATTAAAGTTTCTAATAGTTACCATCTTTGATTCTTATTAAAAAGGATTGTGTCACTTTAATAGCTAATATAAAACCATGCGATAGATTATTACATGTAAGATTTATTTTATTTCTTCTGAAGCAAAAAGTGTCGTTAATGAAGATCGCCAAAGCCATTTCTACCAAATGGAATGAAGATTTGACGTGGTGGGAATATCTCCGGATAACTACTCCACATGGTAATAAATGATTTGGATTCCAATCTCGAAGCATGGTAAATGTTTTTTTTTCTTATTCAATCTAGTTACGTAAAACTTTATCTAAAAGCAATTCTGACCACATTTTGAATGATGTGAACAAAAAAAGGCTCGTTGATACCCTTCCTAAAATGTTGTTAAAACTCTTAACACTCATTAACAAATTGGACCTGCAGCAAGGCATTTCACTCTTGAATGGAAGGCTGACATGGCAAACGTTGTCCACACTGTATGTGTTTTCCTTTTTTAAAAAAGAAATCACACTCAGGACCAATGTTTTGTTAGTCCTGGTGATCTCACACTGTCACTGATGATGTTACATACAACAATGATCACGAATAAAAGGAATGCCATTTGATCAAAACTGCGTGTGTCTCTTCTGCAGCATTGAACAAAGGTAAAGTTATATCATGCTCTACATCATGCAATATTGTATTTAAAGTTCTCAGCATAGTGACTGCGTTAATTGGCATCACTACTAACCAGTGATGAAAACGTTTATTCAATAAGTGACATGCTTGTGACTGCTGCATTTCTTGTGCAAAAGCATATTGGATTTAAATTTATTCGTTGATGAGTCTAAATGGTGCAGACCTAAAAAAAAATGTCTCAGATTGTTTCTTCTCTTTGGTGTCTATGAAGTCAATTAACTTAATTAAATTTTCTTATCAGTTTAGCTAGAGGCTGATTAAACATAAACTTAATCTCATCTCTGAATCTACGCTGGGAAACTGCATAAATGAATGTATTTATACAGCAACTCAATGCTGAAAGGATATATCCAATTTGTTCAACAATAGTAAATGTATCATTGTAATTTGTTTCTAAAAAGTGAGCATCTGTAAACTGAGCACAGAGGTATGATATTAATCGTACAGTCCATAATAATACAAAGCAACCAGATATGGCAAGCAATAAAATCACAGATTTACGTCGGCTGTCCATTTCAGAATCATTGCGATGTTGGCATTTGTTTCGGCCTCGAAGTATACTTCTTGCTCTATTTGCCTTTAAGATATGACTGATTGTCAATGCATTGAATATCAAAATCAAAGCAAATGGAACAAATGGGGTTAAAATAGTTTCGAGCCACAAAAATGCTACCCAGTTTGGCAAGGCATAAAAGCTTGGTTTTATGGAACAGAACCATTTTATATCCCCAATTATTTCACGAGGTTCATAAATAAAATAAAATGGAATACTTTGTAAAATGCTTAAAACACAGACAACTGTTATAACGACAACAGCAGTTTTAGCAGTACAATAATGTCTCCGAAGCTTCTGACAACATATAGCTACATATCGATCGAAGGTGAATATGACAGTCAACCAGACAGAGCAATCTTCGGAAATGAAACAGAGGACAAGATTAAAAGAGCATATTGCAGTATAGTTGAGGAAGGAATATGGAATATAAGAATCTTTAATTTCATACAGTATTACAGCAAATATCAAAACAGAAAAATCGGCTGAAGCCATAGCCAGCAAGTAATAGGTGACGCATTTGGACAGTTCACAGCGTCCGCGGGAGAGAATTACAATTGTCAGAAGATTCGCTGCAAAGAAGTGAATAAACAAATTGGAAAATTATTAGCATTAAAAGGCTATTGAGCAAGTATTTAAATTGCATGCAAATATTACTAGAGGAGCTTGCGAAAAATAAATATATAAGTAAAATAGAATTGTTAGTGGTAGGTCATGTGACGCTGATTACGCTAGACATAATTTCTAGTCTTCTATATTTAAGTGGTAAATTATAAAGCAAGAATCCTTTTGTCATTGCAATGCATATCTGCGTTGTTTCATCTTCTTGTAGATTAGCAAAAAACAATTTTCCAGCTGTGACATTTTCTTTCAACTTATGAAATTAAATGAAAATATGTCTATATATCAGATCTTTATAAGAATCAACAGATGTTGATCTGTGTGATGGTGCTATGGTTTTTATGGGTGTGTGTTGTCCTATTCTTTCATGTAGAAAGGTTTACTGACAGATGGTCTGGCCCACAACAAATTTAGGAGTCATTTCAGGACCAAAATGTCTAATTCTAGAATGGGTTTAGGTTTGTTGGGCCCAAAGACAATAAATGGTGATTTTGTTTTTTTCTTCTTACTTTGGATGTTGCAGTCGATTGGTTTCTGAAAAGTGTCCCTTGAGTAGAAATAGCTCTTCATTCATTAAGAATTTAATGAGTTGGAAGAAATCACTTGGGGAGCTTTGCAGAAAGTGAGTAAGGCAAAGCTTTTGGGAATGGCACTCCAAGTGGAGTTGGGTTTGCCTTGGCTGTGAAACCGTACAAGATATTGTCAATCTGACAACAATTACAATTGCCTGGAGTCCAAGTAGAATCGTTGGGAATGAGTAAAATTCAATTACAAATTAATCAGAATGAATATAAGAAGGAAAGGAAATTGTTTGAAATGCAATTATAAGCAGAGGAAAATGAAACTGAAATGCATAAAGAGAGAGACGAAAGGACGAAAGACGGCAAAGAAAGAGAGAAAGAAGGAAATAATTGAAGAGAGCCTTTCAACTTCAAAGGTTGGAACTGAAAAGTGAAAGTAGGCTTAAAAAGGCGGAGGAAGAGTCGAAACGTAAGTGTAGTGATGCGGATCGTAATGGAAAGCAATCCATGGTAGTCTGGTGGGGATGTGTTTCACTTTGTTCAAGCAGTGCCTAGGATCGTCGAGACGGATGTAGAAGCCATTACTTATTTTGTTTCATTTGGGAAAGTGGCTAAAAAAGATGAAGTCAATGGTAACAATGGAGGTATTGATTATCCAGGCAAAGTTGGTCTGTCAAGTTAGTAAGGTATTTGCATCACTATCAAAGGAGGTATCGTGGGTGAAAAAAAAAATCTGTGCATATGAGCTCATGCAAGAAACCTACAGAGAAGCAATTTAGAGATCCTGGAAGGAACATGGTCAAACCTTTGTAGAGTTTGATGGGATAAAACAAAGTGATATTGATAAGTGGATAAGGGCATTCGAAACAGATCAAATATACAACGATCTTAGAGATATATTTATTTCATTGAAATACAAACCTTTACTTCTTGAAACAATGAGAACTCACATGGAAGAGCAGAGATTTAAGATCACAAGGCATGCAACAGAAATGGCCGACGATTCTTAATTGGTTCATAAAGTTTGGTTTCAAACATCAATTTCAATCTGAGATTATCGATGTTGGGGAAAACAGGAACTCCACATTGTAAGGGAAAGGGAAATCTCATTGAAAGTACTACAGATAACTTACCACATGATAAGAAGGAAAGAATAATAGAAGAAAAAACATTCAATTGATTTTGCTGCAATAAAATGAGGCACACGAAGTCACAATGTCCTTTTTTTTTAAAAAAAGGTCCTTCTGAATTGGTGAAGGAAAGCAAAGTGGAAGACAAAAGGGTGCTCAAGAATGTACAATCTAATCAGGGGTTTGTTCAAGAGGTAGAGCCAGCTGTTTTAACATAATTTAGTATAATTTACTTTGAACATAGTTAACATAAAAGAGCCAGCATTTAAACATAATTTATTTGCATGTGCAATGTTCACTCATAAATCCCAAGGCGAGCAGTTAAAAAAAAGCTTAGATTTTAACAGATACGTGAGCAAGGTAATTGTTCATAGTTAGAGTGGAGAAGGTATGTAAGTTAAAATGAGTACCGTGAGAAAAGATTGTAATTTATTACATTTATGGAGAAAAATGCAATTTTCCATTAAATACAGCGAGATTGGAGAGACGCGAGAAAACTAGTGAAGTAGTAGCAGGAATACTAGATAAATTCTCAGGTAAGATTGCAGTTCATCCTTGGTAATGAAAGAGATCGATCACAGATGAACTGTAGTTGAAATTCCGACTATAGTTGAAGTGTTAAAATGCCGGTGGAACAACAAATATTTGAGGTGTTACATGAAGATATCATGGAACTTTCCCTGACTGTATCGTAACAGGGTCACAAAACAACATGTGGAAATAGCATGAGTAGTTGAATAATAAATAATAAGGAAGTTGGAGTTCACTTATCAGGAACAATGTTTGTTCAGGTGACTGCAAAAAAAAAGAACAGATCGTGAATTAAGTGGATTTTTAATTCAGAGAAAATGGCTAAATTAGACGGAAAGATGTTGATTTTTTTCCAGACATGTCATGGGTCCCAAATAATTGGAAAACCTCAGTCGGTGCTTATAACTGCACCCTTAATACCCATTCACGCATTTGAGGAACCATTTTGGAGGGTCTTACTTGATTGCGGAGGACCCCTACCTAAATCAAAAGTGTTTCGGACCATAATTGATGTGTACACTAGATTTTCAGATTCCCTTCCATTGCGCAGTATCTTGACCAAAGGATTATAGAAGAGCTATTTAATTTTATTGCGATAAATGGACTACATTCAGAGATTAAATCTGAACAAAGATCAAATTTCTAGTTAAAACTAATCAAGGAAGTTATGGATAGCTTAGCAATACAACAATTTAAACATATAATTGACCACCAGAATCGCAGGAAAAGAGAGAAAGCAGGCATCAAACTTTAAATACCAAATCGGTAGTTTATAGTCAAGATTATCCAGAGGATTAGAATAAAGTAGCACTATTAATCTTTCTTGTAATTAGTGATGCACTCAAATAATCAAATAAATTCAGCCCAATTAAATTAGTCTTTGGGTATGAGATGAGAGGACTACTGATGTAAATTAAGGAGAAATTGGTGAACCAAAGTTCAAAGATCACAGAATCATAGTTGAGGGCAAGTTAAGGCTGTTAGGACAGCATTTGAAAGTATCACCACATTTCATGAAGCAGTAAGCTGGTAACAAAACAAAAAAGTCACAATTTTTGTATTGGAAATAAAATGCTGTGTTACTTCCACTAGTGGTGAATCTTTAAAGGCAAGTTTTAGGGGGTTTTGTCAAATCGAAAGGAAATTACCTGAGGTGAACTACTTGATCAGAAAGCCACATAGAAAAATAATTGACAGGGTTTTCATGTAAATATACTCAAATCTATTTTGATAGTTCAGAAAGAAAAGGAGAATGTCTAATTGATTGCAACACAGAGGAAGAACCAAGTTCAGATGACCCTTATTTGGGCATTCCTGATATTAAATTTGACGATGAGGAATTTCTGAAACATTGCAAGGAATTGTTACATTACTTTGCGGAGGTGAATAGATATAATCTGACAAAAAGTTATCAAAATCACATGGGAAAGTATTTCAGAAAATAACTGAAAATTACTAATGTAATTACGCATGATGAAGATATAGGATATGCTGTCTCATTGAAGAAACATACTTCTGGATCTAACCCTCCGAATATGGCGCAGCTTCAAAAGGTAATTGAGTATATGCTCAAAAACAATAGACTCAAAAGGAGTTGTCGCGAATGGAACACATTCATATTACTGGTGACAAAACCAGATCGTACCCAACCATTAAGTTTGCCCTACGAAACATCAATACAGTTACAAGATCTCATTTATATCCTATTTATCATTTGGCAGACTGCATTGCGAATGTAGGACAAGGGAGTTACATTGTTATGATGGAATCACTCAAAGAATATTTGCAGGTACCATTATTCGAAAGCAACAGTGTGTATTTTAGCTTTTGTGACACCGACTATACTCTACCAGTTTAAAGTCACGAGATTTCAAGTGAAAATACACCCACTAAATTTACAACGAGATGAGAAGGCAGAGAGACCTGCGGATATGTATTTTCTTCCAGAAAATTAAATAATCATCAGCAATAATATTCCACGATTGAGTAGGACATGTTGAGTTTGTGTTGCTTTCGCAACATTTCAATATTTTTTATTAGTTGTTCTGTATCTCAGACAATTGTCTATACTGATCATAACCCTTGAAAGTGTACTTTTGTAAAACAAAACACAGAACTTCCAGATAGAAGTCATTATTCAACTCATTTAATTTGCAAGTTATGCACATGGCAGGATGAGAGATTACAATTGCTGACATCTTACAACTACGATGAAGGAAGTTCAAGGCTTTTGATTTTGGGGGAAACGGACTGAAATGGATGGTAGCATTGAATATTTATACACTAGTCGTCATTTAATTTATAAGTATTGTAGTGTACTATTAACCTAAGCATAAATATTTTTAATGAATGAAGTCATACGCATTTCTTATGGGAGGAAGAATAACGATGCTATGGCTTTATCAGGTGCATTTTGTCCTTATTTTAATAAAGACGTGTTTTAAGACAGAGGCGAATATCTATTTGAATTACATAAAGTAAACAACTTGCAAGGCTTTTT
This sequence comes from Hemiscyllium ocellatum, assembly GCF_020745735.1. Classification (NCBI taxonomy): domain Eukaryota; kingdom Metazoa; phylum Chordata; class Chondrichthyes; order Orectolobiformes; family Hemiscylliidae; genus Hemiscyllium; species Hemiscyllium ocellatum. Next base: position 25,754,223 of record NC_083435.1, on the reverse strand, counting down.
GATTTTTTTAAAAGTTGGAGTAAGGGTGAGTAGGTGAGTGCGTGCTTCAACAGAACATGCACTATAATTTTAATATTTTTTTTGAGTCATAGTTGCTGCAATCACGAACTGGGGTGGAAGATCTAGTACATCTCTCCCAACTATTCTCTTGAGTTTTCCTCGACGTCATTTCCACCTGATCTGGAGGACTGAGTGTGAGACTACCTGGATGATTGAAATTGCCTTTGTCAATAATATGTTTCTTGTACGTTACTACATTGGAACGGTCAGGCCGAAGTAGGTACTGCAGATGCTGGAGATTAAAGTCAAGATTAGAGGGGTGCTGGAAAAGCACAGCATCTGAGGAGCAGGAAAATTGACGTTTTGGGCAACAGCTCTTCACCATTCTTGATGAAGGGTGTTTGCATGAACAGTCGATTTTCCTGCTCCTCGGATGCTGCCTGACCTGCTGTGCTTTCAGCACCACTCTAATCTTGATTACATTGGAACAGGTGTAGTTTGGTTGATGAATTTTCGATTATTGTGCAAGGATTCAAATAGAGTTAAATTGTATTGGATATCATCTTTCATTTGTTGTGTTTTAACTATACTGTATTAAGAAAGTGTGTTTTGATTCAAGATGTGTATTTTGACCAATTAAATTGCATCTGGAAAGCAACTCTGGGCAATTGTATTTCAAATAAGATAAAGTTTCGGTCTTGGTTATCTTCTTTATATAACTTGAAGGACTTTGGTCTGCTCCACAACGTTGCCAATTCAACAAACAAAGTGAACATAAGAACAGGCATTAAAATTTCAGTTGCAGCAAATTGGAAATGTAATTTCAAAAAACAGGCTACAAAAATAAAATGAAACTAAATCACATAAATTTTTATGATGCATGGCAATGCTGGAAATGCTGCAAATTCCTTACTTTTTTGGCACTTTCTTAGAAAACAACGTCTAAACAACATATAAGACAGACTTATGCCTTCATCTGATGCATGTTTAGGTGAAGAAGAAACACCATATCAGGGATGATAGTAAGAACGAGACAGACAGCAACAGAACTGGCAAAACCAAATGCGACTTTCTGGCCTGGAACATCATTAACTTAAATAAATGTGCAAAAATTCTGCAGGTTAAGCAAGGTTTCAGACTCTCGGAGATTACTGCTCTTTATTCCGCCACTCTATTCAAAATGTTACACGCTTTCTGGTCCACATATACTAAGAATCGACATGAAATATTCTATTACTCCCCAAATAGCATTACGTCGATTCTGGAAATGAACAGCGTCGATACACTGGGAAGAAATTCAGTCAGCGCTAGACTGCAAAATAAATGTTGAAAGTGGAATAATACTTGGTGAACCAAAAGATACAGAGCTGTGGCCATTTGTATTAAATAGAAAATATTAAATGTTTCTTTAAAGAGAACCAAACAAACAGCGCGTGTTACAACAAAAGAAGCCGTCTTCAGGTACAGAAGATCAGATATAATGCTCAGCTTACCAGGAACACCGACTAGCACAAGGATAGGATAGTAAATATTTTCTATCTGTCGGATGACGGAGAGTTTCATGTTCGAATGGGACTGTGTTCCCTGCTTATGTTGCACGTACAGATTAACCGCTCTTCAAAGTAAGTCTTAAATACACAGGGAAGAAACCTCAAGAGAGGATGGAAACCGAGCCAGGAGAATAGCATTTGACTTCAGGTATTTGAATAAAGAATGCAACCTGAATGAAATTAGTCGCTGCCTCTCAAGTACTAGAATAATTCTCAAACTGCAGCACCTCACACTCCTCCCATCATTCTGCACTCCATCTTCAGCATATCTTAACTTTTTCCTAGTTTCATTCGGTTCTGAAGAAGGGTTACTGTACTCAAATGTTAACAGTGCATTTTCTCACCAGATACTGCCAGACAATTCACGTTTGTATTTATTTTTGACTCTTGGTGTTCCTACCCGCCACCCATTATTATTCGACGTCATCTGCGATGCTCCCTCATTAAATTATTTATTTGTCCTTATCTATTATGCCATCCCCACCTTTCCTTCCCCATGTCTTTGTCATTCTGTCCACGTTTTCAGTATGTTCTCTCCACCGTATTGTTTATTTCTTGGTGTTGTTTTGAACTTGTGACCGCAACAGTGAAATATCATTTGTGACAGCAGTTCTCTTGCCTTTGTGGTACTTTGCACATTCAATATTAATTTCATTTTTTGACTATTGTCTGAACACATACGCTGATACAACACACATTATTAAACTCTGCCCCTTCCTTTTGCACTATGTTGGTCCTTTCTCCATCTCTCATCTGTTGCCTCAGTCTTTCTCTTGCCAGATTTATGCATTTCCCTTTAAGCTAAACTCATGTTCACTCTTATCAATTTGAAGCTGATTACCACGGACAAATTCTAATCCTGAAAGGAAAGTTTCTCTAGTATTCTTATCATCAGTTCTCCACTTGTCACCAGACTCTCCAACTTCACTTTGTATAATGGAGCACTTTTTCACTCACCGTGAAGTCCACACACTGCCACTTTTTACTGCCAATATTCCTTCCGATTTACATATCCCATCATCTTTCAACACTAAAATTGATATGTTCACAATATGCGCATGGTCACCAGACATTTAATTTATTTAGCCACTTTCTCAAATGAAATGTAAAAAGCTTCCACATCATTCTCATCAAATGTAAGCAAAACTTGGAAAAATGTAAATAGATCCCCATCAGGTTTTAGCTACGATGGGCTTGCTTGTCATCACGACTCTTCCTACTCAGCCCACCTTCGAACTTCACCTCTGCCTATTTAAGTTTACTTTCCTCTCTGATTGCCAACTTCTGAAGTTAAACCTCTCACTCTCGCTTTCTGCTTTTCTTCTGCCAGAGCTACGTTTTCCTTTTTCTCCTGTTAGGGCTATTCTTTCCCTTTAGTTTTATTTTTACATGCCATTGCTTCCATTTCCTTTGCCTATAATTGAAGTTATTTCATTTGTAATTGAATTTTTTGCCATTTCCAAAGAGTCAAATGGCATTTATCACAATCATAAATGTCAAGCTATTGCTACAATTGTCTCCCATTTGTGCATGGACAAAGGCAACCCCAACTATAGTTGGTCTGCCCATTCCAAAATCCGTCCCTTGTTCAGTATCTGAAATGCCTTCTTCAACCAGACAAACTTCGTAATACGCCATTACTGCACAAGGTACACACTGTTTAAATCCAGCCGAATTCAACACCTGAAATTAAAGCACACTGACACTGACTTTTTTGCTACTATTGAGTCAATAATCCTATGCTTAACCAGTAATTAATTATTCTGATCTTGGAAAGGGCCCCTAGTTTGTTATAGACCAGACCAGATCCCCTGAAAATATTTTAAGAAGGTCGGCTAGACCTTTTCTTATTTAAAGGGAAAGGTAAAGTTTTGTGTTTCAGATCCAATTCGTCTGGTCAAACTACTTGACGTTAAGCAAAACACAATTTATTCAAACCCTGTCGTTAAAGCACAACAAAAGAAAGAAGAACTTGGAATTAATTAAATCTGTTGGAAGACTGAACACAACAATAACCGCAGTAACAATTACTATTGAACTGTTCCAAAATAATAACATGGCCTAAACACTCTCAGTGTCAAAAAGGTAAATTCAGTAAACAGATTTTGACTTATATGCAATCCATCAGCCTAAGAAGAGAGTCCCCAGGTTTTGATCGTAATCGAGAGAGGGGAAAATGGCTTCCACTTCTTCAATCCCACAATAGTAAATGCTGCAAGAAAACAAAAAAAAACCTTGCTCTGTGAGAGCTTGGCCACACCCACTCAGGCTACTTCGGTTATTCTACCATTTAAAACAAATTCTGAGGTCTCACAAGTTGTTTATTTTTTCAGAGACTACTGGACACCTGTCCCCAATCTATTTCTGAAAGAAAAACACCTGAGAAGTACACACCTCTTCAAGTGACAGAATCGTCACTCTGAGTTTACTCATTTTTTCAAGTTTTCCTTCCAGGACAGCTGAAATATTTTTAAAATTTCTTTTGGTTCTAATGGCTTGAAATTCCTTTCAGATCTGACAACACGATGACTTCCAAACAAAATCTGACAGACAGGATACTTCACTAATGGATGCGCTTTAGCTGAGGTAGAAAGGAATAGTTGTCAAAAGATAATGAATGGCCCCCGTTTGTTTTCTCTGATTTATGCATACTGTATAAATATTCCATCAATTAACAGTATGGGCATTCAGTTTGGGGCTTATTTATTTATTAGGATTTAGGCATCACTGGCAAGGAAATTGCTGTTCTCTAACTTCCCTCAAACTAATTGGCTTTCACTTCCAAGGGGTTGATAAAAATCAGTACAGTACTATAGGTCTGGGGGGCAGTGCAGGCAAATTGCATATGGCCATAATGAATAGGAGCTGAATTAGTTCATTGGGCCAATCGTGTCTGCTCTGCCGTTCACTCATGGCTGATACATTTCTGAACCCCACTCTGCTGCCTTCTCCCAATAACTCTTGACCTTAATCAAGAACCCTGTCTATCACTGTTTTAAATATACTCTATGACTTGGCATCCACTGCTGCCTGCGGCAGTGAGTTCCACAGATCCGCTAACCTTTGAGTGAAGAAATGCTTCAATGTAGTTCTAAAAGGTCGTCCCTGCACTCTGAATCTGCGCCCTCCAGTCTCAGCGACTCAAACCAGTGAAAACAATTTCTCCATACCCCTTCTATCCAGGAATTGCAGTATTCTGTAAATTTCAATGAGATATCACTCTCATCTTTCTAATCTCCATTGGGAATTGATACGGAGTCATTAATGGCTCCTCATACGATATGCCTGTCATCCTCTGGAGCACATTTGTAAGCTTCCTTTGCACCTCATCCAAATCTAGCACAACTCCCTTTAGATACTGAGCCCAAAACAACTCATAATGTTTCAAATGCAGTCTGACTAGAGCTTTATATAGCCTCAGGGGTACATCTCTGCGCTTGTAGTCTAATCCTCTGTGAATAATTGCCTTCCTAAATGCCAACTAAACTTACATGCTAACTATAAGAGAGTCGTAAACTGGAACTCCACGTCCCTTTGTGCTTCAGATTTCCATTATGAAAATATTCCAGACCCATACTAATCAGAACAAAGCGCGTAATGCCGCATTTTCCCACATGTTATTACACCTTCCACTTTTTTGCCAACTCACCTAGTCCATCCAGGTCTTTCAGAAGCCTCCATGCTTCCTCAACATTACCTTCCTTTCAACCTATCTCTATATTATCTGCAAATTCAGCAAAAATGCCCTCAGTTTCTTTGTACAAATTATTTATAGTTGTGGTTCCAACAATGTGTGCTTCAGAACCGACTGGTTTCCTGAGAAATACCACTTTATCCTGAATGTCTAACTTGCGCCAGTCAGCCATCCTCTATCCATGTCAGTACTTTGCCCTAAAACCATGAGGTCTAATCTTATTTAACAGCCTCCTGCGCGGCACCTTATCAAGGGAACACTGGAAATCCAAATAGATCACACCTACTGGCTCTCTTTTGACCTGCATACCTGTCACCTCCTCAAAGAATTAGAACAAATTTGTCTAGCATGACTTCAAAATATGGTAGATTACATTCCATCATAGACATTTGCAAAAATGAAACAGATAGGTTTTTTTTTCAACGGTAATTTAAATAGTTTAGTGCTTACCAGTACTGACACCAGCTTTCAGTGACAGATTTCATGAACTAAATTCACATTCTCCCCTAATTGCTATCGTGGATCTTGAATGCAAATCCCCAAGGTTTTGCCTTGGACCTTTGAAATACCAGTCCTATTACATTACCGCTACTTAGCCGAATACCTAGTAGATGCTTAGTTATAACCAGGACCTGCTTGGAGCTGATGTATCTATTTCCAAATTGCTTTCTGACTACTTTTTAAAAGTTACCCTTTACAGAATTGCAACTATTTCCTATCTGCCTTTGTTCTAAAAATCACATTCCCAAATGATAATAATGCACATTCTACCACTTTATCACAAAGGGAGCTAAACTGGAATATATTTCAGAAGAAAGGCTTGGATAGTAGTTGCAGGCATGTGCAAAGATGTAGCTTATGGACTTACAGAATAATGTGAATGCTTTCACCATTGGTGATTGCTTTGTAAATTTCAAAATCATCGAGCCAAAGGCAAGTCATTGAGTTGTTTGGAAAATTAAATTTGCAGGAAGAAAAAGAGTTACAAGTATATGGTCTGTTATGAAGGAGACTCATTCGACTCAAGAAGACCTTAAACACTATTTTCTCTTTGTAGATGATGCCAGAACTGCTGAGTTTCTCCAACAGTCGCTGTTTTTGCTTGTGAGAGAGTAGAAACACTGGGCAAGTATTCCAACTGTCAGGATGTCAATAACCATGTGAGGATTGGTTTTGGGACTGGATTATTCACATTTATTGTTAACATGATAAACAGATGGAAAAAATCAGCCAGATTTGCAGATGACAAAGTGATATGCAATATTATAGGTGATAAAGATGAAAACATAAAATGGCAATAAGATATTATTCAGTTCAGTAAATGTCTGGATTTTTGGTAAGTTGATATAAATAGGATGTTATATATTTTTGACCAAAGAAGGTTAAAACAAGATGCTTTCTAAACAGTGAAAAATCAGATACAGTGTAATCCCGAAGTAAATTGGAGTCTGGGAATATAAATCATCATTCAAATGCAGTGAGTATGTATTGAATATATCATGGAAACCAAATGGAATAATGGGTTGTTTATTTGGAGGATTGGAATACAAGAAGGCAATAGACATATTTAACTTTACAAAACCCTGACTGGATCACATCAGAAATAGTTTGAGCAACTCTGACACCACACCTCAGCAAGCAGATATTGGGTTTGGAGATAATACCGAATCTGTTGACAAGAAAGATGCTTCGAATGATAAAAACGAAGCCCATGAAAGGAGATAAAGGAAATTAGAGTTTCATTCCCAGGAAACTGTTACAATGTCTGAAATGTGGGACTAAATTTGAATTTAATTTAACTTTGCCGGTAAATAAACTTAAGGAAAACATCGTTTGTCACGAGGTTGAATCACTTTTGATCACAGTTGATTGTCATCACCGATTTTTGAAAAGATTCGGAGTTCGGGTTGATGATGTGGATGCAAGTTAACTCGCTGAGCTGGAAGGTTTGTTTTCGGATGTTTTGGCACGGTGACTAGGTGACATCATCAGTGAGAGTCTCCAGTGAAGCAATGGTCGTATGTCCCACATCTTTACTTACCGTCTTGGTTTCTTAAAGTAGGTGATTTCATTTCCAGATCTTTTTTCAAGGGAAAGTAGATGGCGTCTAAATTGATGTGTTTTTTTGATAGAGTTTCAGAAACAAATCCAAAAAACCAGACACAACTCAACCAAAAGCTATAACCACATTATCATACATCAAACACATATCAGAAATGAGATCCAGATTACTCAGACCGCTTGGCATCCTGGTAGCCCACACACCTACCAACACACTGAAACAGTGACGAATGAACCGAATTGATCCATTAGATACTATCAGCAAAACTAATGTCATTTACAAAAACAATGCAAATACTGTGAAAAATACTACATCAGACAAACAAACAAGAAACATGCGACCAGGATACATGAACACCAACTAGCCTCCAAAAAACACGACCTACTGTCACTAGATTCCACACATGCAGACAAAGAAGGACACTACTTTGACTGGGACAGCACACACATCTTACAACAAGCAAAACAAAGACTTGCACGATAATTGCGAGAGACATTCTAACCGGAACTCCATCAATGAACACATCAATTTAGACCCCATCTACATTTGCTTGAAAAAAAGAATCAGAAATGACATCACCTACCTTAAGAAACCAAGACCTTTAAACAGAGAGGTGGAACATACTACCAGCACTTCACTGGAGACTCTCACTAACGATGTTGCCTAGTTATGGTGACAAAACGTCTGAAAACAAACCTTGCAGCTCAATGAGCTAACACATCTATAAAATCGAATGACATTTTTGAAATGGAACTGTGGTTAGATATTAAAGACAACATGTTGTTGCAGTACTTTATCTCATTGAGTTCGTTTACAGATGAGAGTAAAGGGATATTTGAGAGCACACAACAACTCATGTCTGAACTTACTCTGGGTCACTGTATAAATGGCTGTGTTAGTGCAGCAGCTCAGAAGCTGAAGCATAGTTCCTGTCTTTTCATAAGTTTCAAAAGGGCTAAGTAGAGATGAGAGAGTAAAGACACTTGTAATTCGATAATGTAGGAAATATGTGACTGTTGTTATCCAGAGTAGGATAAAACTGCTCGATATTGTCAAAAGTAGAATAATGGACCTTCTGCGATTCTTCATCTCAGGGTCCTTGTCATTTTCCCCATTGCTACTGTGGAGCCAGAGGTTCCTTCGGGCCTGACTGGCCATTAATATGTGCCTAACAGTGAGAGCATTCAGAAATAAAATCAATATGAATGGAAAAATTGGAGTTAACAGCTGTTCAATCCAAGAAAATGCCATCGCCGCAGATTGAAAGTAAATGACTGGTGATGTAAAGCAACCCCATGGTCTGTTATTCACGAGGGCATAAGGAATGTACAAGAAGGCCCAGGGAATGTTTTTCAAACAGAAAACTAAAGTCAGTATGATGGTTACCACAGTAGCAGTTTTCACTGTACAATATTTTAATTTCAAATTCTGACAACAAATGGCTACAAAACGATCAAAGGTAAATGCAACCGTGAACCAGACAGAAATGTCTATGGCAGTCGGAGACAGGAAGAGAATAAACCTACAGACTGGAGTGTACAGCAGCAGAGAGTCCCACCAATACATTTTAGCAATCTTATGCAATGTCACATTGAAGACAATCACCATGAAATCTGCTGTCGCCATGGCCACCAGGTAGAGAGTGATGCAGGGAGAGACACCACATTTCCCCCGACAGAGTACCAAAATCGCCACCAAGTTAACTATGAGAAAAAGGAATAATTATAGTAAAATAACACTTTGTTGCCAACAATAACGCAACTGTCATGGCACTGACATCATATTTTCTGTTTGTGTTATAATCTTCTCGAATGAAGATTCTAGTTATCCTGGTGAAACAAATTTGTTATGACTCATGACTCAGTGCACAAGTCAACCCACTATTACAGAAGTCTTTACAAACATTACAACTTTTATAAAGTCCACAAGGATTCCCCAATTTACCTGACTTTTTTTATCCAGTTTCACAGAAAGCCATAGACCAGGCTTTGTACTTAACAATAATTATTGCAAATAAAAATAAATAAAACCAAGCCACAGGTATATAATTACAAACCATGGGCGTGTAATGCTGCTACATAAAACTTCAATCCAAATATAACTTACCATTACGTTCATGTACAGATGCACAGTCATAGACACGCATTCTTACATGCACCCACACGTACATACACATGCACACATAGAGTTCTGGGTGGAAGGATCACTGGGAAAGTACGTCAGGGTTTTGAGTTTACAAAATGATTCTTGGTCCACTTACAAACGTCACTAACTTATCAATGAAAATTCAGTGCAACTACTGAATTAAAAATAAACTAGTTTTGTTCAGGCTTAAAGTCACTCACTGCATACAATGGCATGAGAAAGAGGGAGTGAGAGAGAGGGCTGCTGGCTTGTGGACACCTAATGACTTCCCATGATATTGCTTCCACCCCAGTCTCTTCCATTACCTGAGAATAAATCACATGGCTGAAGATATTTGAGATTGGTAACTAGTCAATAACCCACAGTTCAACCTGCTGCTTTGGCCAACCAATTTCTGTTTGTATCCAAATCTTTGGCTCCAGTTCATCTCCAAACACTGATGCAACAAACAGTAGTGTAAATTTTGTTCAAAATGAATATCAAATTATTTGCCTACATGCAGTCACCTTGTTGGGTGTTTATTATAGCCCCCCTCTTCCCCCCACCCCCCCCCCCCCCCCCCCCTAATAGCAGCAGAGATGTGGAGAAACAGATTTGGAAACAGATTTTGAAAAGGTGCAGAAGCCACAGGGTCGTAGTCATGGGCGACTTCAACTTCCCAAATATTGATTGGAAGCTCTTTAGGTCAAGTAGATTGGAGGGGGTGGTGTTTGTACAGTGTGTCCAGGAAGCTTTTTTAACTCAGTATGTAGATTGACCGACCAGAGGGGAGGCCATATTGAATTTGGTGCTCGATAACGAACCGGGACAAGTGTTGGGCCTGTTAGTGGGTGAGCATTTTGGTGATGGTGACCACAATGCTGTGACTTTCACCTTGGTTATGGAGAGAGATAGGTGCGTGCAACAGGGTAGGTTTTACAATTGTGGAAAGGGTAAATACGATGCTGCAAGACAGAATCTGAGGAGCATAAGTTGGGAGCATAGGCTGTCAGGGGAGGATGTAATTGAAATGTGGAACTTTTTCAAGGAAGAGATACGACGTGTCCTTAATATGTATGTACCTGTCAGGCAGGAAAGAGATAGTGGCGTGAAGGAACCTTGGTTGACGATGGAGGTTGAATGTCTAGAAAAGAGGAAGAAGGAGGCTTACATAAGGTGGAGGAAACAAGGTTCAGAGGAGCGTTGGAGGGACTCAGGATAGCCAGGAGGGAGCTGAACAAAGGGATTAGGAGAGCTAAGAGATGGCATGAAAACTCTTTGGTGGGTAGGATAAAGGATAACCCAAGGCCTTTTATGCGTATGTGAGAAACATGAGAATGACAGGAACGATGGTAGGTCCGATCAAGGACAGTAATGGGAGACTGCGCATTGAGTCGGAAAAGATAGGAGAGGTCTTGAATGAGTACTTTTCTTCAGTATTCACAAATGAGAGGGACTGTATTGTTGAAGAGGAGAGTATGAAACGGACTGGTAAGCTAGAGGAGATACTAGTTAGGAAGGAAGATGTGTTGGGCATTTTGAAAAACTTGAGGACGGACAAGTGCCCCGGACCTGACGGGATATATCCTAGGATTATGTCAGAAGCAAGAGAGGAAATTGCAGAGCCATTGGCCATGATCTTTTTGTCTTCACTGTCAACAGGGGTGGTACCAGGGGACTGGAGAGTGGCGAATGTTGTGCCCCTGTTCAAAAAAGGGAATAGGGATAACCCCGGGAATTACAGGCCAGTTAGCCCTACTTTAGTGGAAGACAAAGAAATGAAAAGGTACTGAGGGATAGGATTTATGAGTATCTGGAAAGACACTGCTTGATTAGGGACAGCCAGCACGGATTTGTGAGGGGTAGGTCTTGCCTTACAAGTCTTATTGAATTCATTGTGGAGGTGACCCAAGCATGTGGATGAGGGTACAGCAGAGGATGTAGTGTACATGGATTTTAGTAAGGCATTTGATAAGGTTCCCCATGGTAGGCTTATGCAGAAATTCAGGAGGCATGGGATAGTGGGAAGTTTGGCCAGTTGGATAGAGAACTGGCTAACCGGTCGAAGTCAGAGTGGTGGAAAATGGTAAATATTCAGCTGGGAGGCCAGTTACAAGTGGAGTTCTGCAGGGATCAGTTCTGGGTCCTCTCTTGTTTGTTATTTTTATTAATGAGTTGGAAGAGGGAGTCGAAGGATGGGTCAGTAAATTTGCAGATGATACGAAGATTGGTGGAGTTGTGGATAGTGAGGAGGGCTGTTGTCGGCTGCAAAGGGACTTAGATATGATGCAGAGCTGGGCTGAGGAGTGGCAGATGGAGTTCAACCCTGTAAAGTGTGAGGTTGTCCATTTTGGAAAGACAAATAAGAATGCAGAATGCAGGGTTATCGATAGGGTTCTTAGTGAGGTGGAGGAGCCGAGGGATCTTGGGGTCTATGTTCATAGACCTTTGAAAGTTGCCACTCAGGTGGATAGAGCTTGCAAGGAGGTCTATGGTGTACTAGCGTTCATTAGCAGCGGGATTGAATTCAAGAGTCGTGAGGTGATGTTGCAACTGTACAGGACCTTGGTAAGGTCACATTTGGAGAATTGTATGCAGTTCTGGTCGCCTCACTTTAGAAAAGCTTTGGAGAGGGTGCAGAGGAGATTTAACAGGACGTTGCCTGGCATGGAGAATAGGCCATACGAAGATAGATTGAGAGTGCTAGGCCTTTTCTCATTGGATCGGCGAAGGATGAGGGGTGACTTGATAAACATTTATACGATGATCAGGGGAATAGATAGAATAGACATTCAGAGACTTTTTTACTGGGTACAACCGAGTGTCACAAGGGGACATAAATTTAAGGTGAATGTTGGAAGGTGTCAAGGTGTCAAGGGTAGGTTCTTTACCCAGAGACTGGTGGGGGTATGGAATGCGCTGCTTGTGGTGGCAGAGTCAGAATCATTTGTGACCTTTAAGCTGCAATTGGATATGTACGTGGATAGGTGCTTAAGCTACGACAAATGTTCGGCACAACATTGTGGGCCGAAGGGTCTGTTCTGTGCTGTATTGGTCTATGTTCTATGTTCTATGCAGCAGAGCTTGTTTTTTGTTAAAACCCTAGGACTCTGAAATAGATGCAGGCCATTTAGTCAATCAAGTCTGCTCTGTGATTCAATGAGGTCTGAGCTAGCCTGATAAGCTTCAACCCATATTCTCATCTTTACCTCATGATCCCCACAGTCTTTACAAACTGAAGAATCACTTTGGGCACCTGAAACCTTTCTTTTTGCTTGAGCCTTTTGGGTTAATCTTCATTAGCCAGCACCAATCTAGGTGGAAAGATACAATTGGATGTCACTGAACATAAATCTACACAAGACAGAGACAACAGCTACAGGACACTGAACGAGAGCTTATTTTTGGGCTTTTATGGGCCAGATTTAAATGAAGCAGAATAAAAACAAACACAATGCTTGTAATACATAAAATAAAAAGTAAGGCAACAACAACAACAATAAAAGGGAGTATGAGACGATTGGTGAGGTCTCTCATATAAAAGTGTGATCTCGAGATTAAATCATGATTCGGGATATCAAAAGAACACACAAGCCAAGATTGAAATGATACACGAATAGAATGTAAATGAACACCAATATTAAGAAGACTTGAGAAAGCAGACAACAACAAGAGTGAAAGTGAACAACAGCGATAACATTACTATGATTAAAAGAGAATAAAGGGAGGGTTAATGTTGAATGATAAGGTAATGCAATCTTGTTGACAATGTAAAGAGTGCAATATAATGGACAGAAGGCAACACAAATAAAAAGAGAATGTTTGACAGATGACAACATTTTCTGAAAGTGAACAAAACTTTAGTTCTGGAGATATCTAAATGAGAATAAGGCTCACAGACTTGGATATCATAATAATAGATCTGCTGGGAATAACTTTCACATGAATTTTGAACTTACCAGGTACTCCAACTACAGCGAGAATAGGATAGTATTTTGATGTAACTGGAGTCATTTGTGTTTGAAACATTCCCGATGTCCTGTAAAATCCTGACGTAGCAGAGACCATTGATGTAGTTTCGAGAATAAAGAGAAACTTTGGAGGTTTTATACTGTAAAGTGAATCAGGAGCCCCAAGGAAATTTGATCCAGCGTGTGGAATATATAAGATTGCTATTGCACCTGGGTTTTCCCTGTAGAAAACATTAAGCAAAGCCAAAATTTCATCAGCACCTTTGGGAACAAGAGCAAGATGTCGAAATAATAATGCAATGCATTCTGACTTCAACCTGAGCAAATGGCAATTATTTTTAAAATTCTGCAATTAATTGTGATCATTGTATTTAATGTCTGGAAACCTTTCTTCCATATTGTTTATGTCTATATCATTTCACCTGTCTCCCACAAATCCAGTTCATGCTATTTTTGTAACTCTATCACTCTAACTCTCCCATTGTGACAAATGGTAGCTGTCAGTGACTTTTATCCTAGTTTGTCATGACCCCATGATTTTTCTTCCTTTCCTTTACATTCTTTACCCAAGACTGATCTTTACCTCGTATGGCATGAAAGGGAATTGATGGACGTACTCAGTGTATGATAAGAATGCAAGGAATAAGAAAAATGGAATGGAATTCAAGGTATAGGCCTACAACTTGTCGTGCTAACAAACAAGATCATGGTTCCTTTCTTCGGTACAGCTCTGCTCTCCTCATCATTCCCGGTATTCCATGATTACTTATGAGATTTCAAAAAGGAATTTTTTTTTCCATCTTAATAAATGTCAATAATACAGCACCAAACACTCTTCAGCAGAGAATTCCAAATAGTCACAACCATGGAAGTTGACCGATCTCTCCTCATCTCACTCTGAAATGATCGACTGCTTATTACGAGATGGAACTCAGCCTTTGAATTTCTAGCCTTTGAAGTATCTTCTGATGTACAGAGGAAAGAAGTCAGATTTTGCTTATCTTGTTAATGCATTAACTATATCTATATCCACTGATTTTGCATGATGTGCTGAGTATTTCCGTAAAAACATTGGTGTTATTCACAACAGAATCTTCTTTGCCACTGAGATCACCTATTATTCTTATAAACTGAGTCTAGGCCAAAACATCAAAGCCATAACAATTAAAACAAAGCTTCCTTGTTCCACTACTGCAATCACTTTCCAATAAAAGGATTGAATTCCACTAGGTCTCTTAATACATTGTTATTTCTGCACAATCTTCTTTTCTATTCAATATCTGAGTACACAGCGTTTTCAATCTTCAGATGACAGCCAATAATATTACGCCATCTCCTCACATTGCAGTTTGTTGTGATTTTTTTTACCCATACATTTAAACCCGCCTACATCTTTTTACAGCATATTGTTTCCTACTCATATCTTACACTCTCGCCTAGTTTTATATCACCAACAAACTTGCTGACTTTAATATCATCTAAGATACAAACGGATAACTGAGGCTCCAGCACTGATCCTCATGACTTTTCACTAGGAGCAATTGATCAAGTTGACAATGCATCAGTCATGCATACTATCTGCTTCTTACATGCCCACAGACTAAGAGGGGTATGCAGCAAATGAGCATCACTGTGGAGCACACCGGGAAGAGTGTGCAGCAAATCAGTATCACAGTGAAGCAGGCCAGGAGTAGTGTGTGGCAAGTCAGCATCACTGTAGCAAGTTAGCAACACAGTGAAGCAGGCTGGGAGAATTGTGCAGCAAATCAGCATCACAAGGAACAGCCTGGTGGAGTGGACAAAGGCGTAACAAGGCGAAAAATAATAATTGCAGAAAGGACATCCTTCAACCTGTCCCTCTGTGTCATAGCCAAAGCATGATGTCACAGGAAAACACGTAGGTGATGTGTGTGATTTTGTCCACGTTCTTTTGGTAGGTCATGGGTTTTAGTTCAGGTGATGTCAGTACATCTAAAGGATACAGTTAGGAACTTCAGGTTTAAAATGTTTGACATCCAAATTAATACATTTTATGGAATTTGGATTTCTGAGCAGCTGATGTATTGCAGCTGTACTATATTGAAGCTAGTGGATACTGGGTTGATCCAATTTCACCACCACTATCGTGAAATGTTAGGTGCTAGCGTAGCTTCAGCTCAGATGGTCAGGGAGTAGGGAGTAGGGAGTTACCTGAATACCGTTTTATATTCAGGCACAGACTTTAGATTAATTAGATCAAACTTGTGCAGTAGTCAAGGACAAGAGGAAATGACTGTGAATGAGAGAGGTATTAGAATCCAGAATTTAGCATTGGAAGAGACCCAACAAGTGTCCCCATGCAATAGATATGAGGTGATTGCTTCTTGTGTGGCGGCGGGGAACAGTGTGCAGAAAGGATGAGTGAAATAACCAAAAAACCATGATACAGACAAGTGGGTGGAGAAACAGAAATGTAATACTAATGTATGAACGCATCACTTGGGTAATATTTACTGCTCTCAGTAGAAAAGATAAAAGGATTCACATGTTACCTTGCCCTTTTGATACCAAAATTAAGGATATCTCTTCTGAGCTAAACACAATTTTGAAATGAGAGGGGAAAGATACAGTTAGCGTTGTCAGTGTATGAAACAACTTCAAAGATTGGGCTCGGATGGAGGTTCGATTATGGGCTTGTGCAGAGCATGCGACTGAAATAAAATAGCACGCCCACGAAGACAATAATTGTAGGGTTTCCTCTGCGATAGCCTAGGCCAATTGAAAATTGACAGAAGTTAGATATCAGTAGAAAGATAAATGTGTAGTTCAATGATTGGTGTCAATGGGATGGGTTACAATTCATGGGTTACTGGTCCGAGTACTAGGAATTCAAATGGGTCCATTGGAATGGGCTTCATTTGAAGCATGATGGGACCAGAATCCACACCAACTGTATAAGTAGGGTTGCAGATATCTAAGACTAATATGAGAATGAATTTGTTTTCTCAGGACATTGTGAGTCTTGGGATCTCCATTTCACAGAGAGTTTAGGATTGCACCATTATGTATATTTAAGACTAACATACGTAGTTTCCTTATTAGGAAATGAATCAATGGTTTAGGGTTATGGCACAAAAGTGGGTATGAAGAATATTAGTCCATCCATTATCATATTAAATAGTGCAAAGAACTGAACAATCTAATCTTGCTTCTAATTCATTATGGTCTTGTAGTTTTATAGGAAAGATAAACTATTTCTGTTCTACAAAATAACTGAACTGCAGAAGTGAGGTGAGGTGACTGCTCTTGACATTAAGGTGACATTTAACTTTGTGTGGCATCAAGGAGTCCTCAGAGAACTGGAGTCAATGCGCATCATGGGAGGCTTTCTACTGGTTGAAGTCATACCTAGTACAAAGGAGGATGGTTGTGAATGTTGGAGTTCAGTGATCTCAGCAGTGGGACATTTCTGCAAGCGTTCCTCAGGATGGTTTCCCAATCATCTTCAACTACTTAATTAACGGGCCTCCCTCCCTCCCTCATGAGGTTGAAGTGAGGATGTTTACTGATGATTGTAAAATTTTCAGCACCATTCACAACTCCTCAGGTACTAAGAAATTCCATGGTAAATTGCAACAAGATTTGGACAATATCCGGGCTTAGACTAACAAGTGAAAAGTAACACTCATGCTACACGTACCAGGCAGTAACAATCTCTGTTGAGAGGCAATCTAAGCATCACTTTTAGATAATCAGTGACATTGTCGGTACTGAATCCTCTCTATTAACAGCCTGCAGTTTGCCTTTGACAGAAATTCAAATGGACTCGCCACATAAGCACAATGGCTACAAGAGCAGGCCAGCGGCTAAGAAAATTACTGACTCCACAAAGCCTGTCTCATCTGCAAGGTATAAGTCAGGAATGTGATGGAATACTTCCACTTACCTGGTGGTATGCCACTCCAACAGCACTGAAGAAGCTTGACACCATCCAGCCTAAAGCAGCCCGCTTGATTGTCACCACATCCAGAAGCATTCTTTTCCTTCCACCACCGACACTCAGCAGCAAGTGTGTACTATCTACAAGATACACGCAGAAATTCAGCACAGATCCTTACATAACATTTTCCAAACCAGTTAACAATTCTATCTAGAAGGACAAGGGAAGCAGAAGAGAAGCATAGATAGGGTAGCTGGCTAGAGACTTTTTTCCCAGGGCAGAAATGGCTATCACAAGGGGGCATAATTTTAAGGTGAATGGTTAAAGGTTTAGTGGAGATGTCAGAGGTGGGTTGTTTACATAGAGAGTGGTGGTTGCGTGGAATGCACCACCAGCTTGCTAGTAGAGTCAGATACATTAAGGACATTTAAGTGACTCTTGAATTGGCACATGGAGGATAGGTTTGTTTGATCTTAGAACAGAGTAAAAGGTCGACACAACATCGAGGGCCAAAGGGCCTAGACTGTGCTGTACTGTTCTATGTTCTATTCACGGAAACTCTGTCACATGTACGATTCCCTCCAAGTCATTTACAACTTGGCGTGAAAAGATTTATCCATATGCATTGTGTTGCTCTCCAGACTCATTTCCATCCATGCATAACACCAGTTTCTCTCTCTGTCTCTACATCTGTGTGTGTGTGTGTGTGTGTGTGTGTGTGTGTCCATGCATGCTCGCACGCATGCAGTTTAAGGGTCTGTAGGGTTTCGATTTTAGAAGACAGTGAGCGTTTTTATGATCAGAGTTCATCACCAGAGTTCATATTTGTGTCCCTAATGTTAGAATCTATTCATCTGTAACAAACAATAATATTTCGTAAATATCGAATTCTGGTCCATATTTTCCGTTAACTTGAATCCATCTGACTTGTGAATTTGAGATGTTTGATGCTTTGATTAAATATTTAACTTTTGGGACAACTCGGAGATGAGTGAGGCTTTACTTCCAGTGTGATTCTGCAATGGGACATGACAAAGAGCATTCCTTGACTTTCAAGGTTCTTCCTCTGCTTCCCAGCTCTTCCTACCTGGTCCCTTCACCTGTGGCTTGGTGATTTGGGCTGGATTGAGT
This sequence comes from Hemiscyllium ocellatum, assembly GCF_020745735.1. Classification (NCBI taxonomy): domain Eukaryota; kingdom Metazoa; phylum Chordata; class Chondrichthyes; order Orectolobiformes; family Hemiscylliidae; genus Hemiscyllium; species Hemiscyllium ocellatum. The sequence continues at coordinate 25,735,772 of NC_083435.1, read as the reverse complement.
TGTTTTGATGGTTGGTTTGCGATGCAGACTGTGTTATGCTCCCTCACTGAACAATTGATTCGCCTTTTCAACGTTTCCCCTCACTTGAAGGATAGCGGTGCTGGGGTGAAATCACCCCCCGGCATTTCCTTCGTTAAAGAGCAGCCCATTGGTCCATTAGTGCTGTGGCAACGTTTACTTTTACTCCACCAAGCTGCTCCTCAAGTCCAGGATCGAAAAATAAGATAAAACAGAACAAAATGAGCCCAAACATTAACATTCAGTGGAAAATACTATTGGTGCCTGACATTTGGCAATTTCTTAAAATCCGCATGTAACCACCTCTCGGTCTAGTTTGACACCTTTTGCATACATTTCTGCTACTTGTCAACTCGACCTATTTATCTCTCGCAGGAATATTTATAGAGTATCATATACAAACTTATTTTTAGAAAAAACATTTACTGAGTTTAAGAAGTTGCACTCAGGGACAGCAAAACCTACCAGCGCGGAGGAAGCTTCAGCACCCACGTCAAATCTGCAAGACTCGGAGCACAGGGCCGATTTTCTGTCCGACAGCTGAACACGCTGCCGTCGACTACGGAATCGAGCACATTTTCATCTCATCTGTTATAGAACGACTGCCTTGTGCTCCCGATTCAGACTCTGCACAGTCGGGTCTCCCCGTTGTACTTGCCATGCAGTTAGAGTTCTTGGGAGTTAGAGTGAGGTGGAGGAACTAAAGGAAATTAAGATGGGGATGGTGCATAACAGGAATTGCTGGAGAAACACGACAGGTCTGGCAGTATCTGTTCAAAGAAAGCAGAGACGACTGTTTTGAAGAAATATCTTTCAAAAAGCTAGGTGCACAGATATTAGATGTGCAGCTGGATCGACAGACAGATACATAGATAGACAGACAGACAGACAGAGATCGATACATAGATCGATAGATAGATAGATAGATAGATAGATAGATAGACAGACAGACAGACAGACAGAGATCAGACAGACAGACAGACAGAGATAGACAGATAGTTAGATTGACAGATAGATAGATGGACAGACGGACAGACAGATAGATAGTCAGACAGATTGATCGGTTGATTAGTAGACAGCCTCCATATGGAAAAGTTTCCTCCAGCTGCATTTATTAACGATTTGCGGATAAGATAAGCAAAAAAAAAGAATATTTTGATAAATACGTTGCATCCCATCTTTGTTATTAATCGATTTCTTATTGTTCTCTGCCTCTGGCAATGTTTTGTCCACAAGTAGCCGAAGGCCCCTCTTTTCCTGCACTCACTTTAAAATTGCAGCTCTACTTCAGATGTGGTCTTCTCAATCCTCGTGCCTGCGTGAATCTATTCACATTGCACTACATTAATCCCATTTACACGCTTGCATCCACCACTTACCCTTCTGTTCGGCTGTGTATGTAATTCTGAAGTGTATCATTGTCCTGCTCACTGTTCACAATGGTTCTGATAGATTCACAGAAAGGAAAGCGTTGTGAATTCCCTCACTGATTCACTGAGCTATTTAACTAACTGATTTCTGAGTTCATCACATGAGCTGTCAGTCTGGAGTCGAGAAAACGATGAGAGTAGTTGTTTCATGAATTCTGCATGAATGAAAGTACAGCAGACAGATCCTATCTACTTTAAAAGGTACAGGCAGGAAATATTGTTAACTGCTCTCCTTGTGTGTCTTTAAGTTATTCGGCTCCTGCACGAACTTATAATTGTTCTCTTTTAGAATCAGTTTCTGACTTACTTGAGATGGACTGATCGAAACAATTATTGTAGACACGTAGAAACAGTCACGATCGCCTTGAATAGTGTAATAGGCTTGAGGGGGCGAATGGCTTACTTCGTTGTTATATTCATTTCCGTCCATAATGTACATTGTACGTTACTGAGGCTCCAGCTCTCATATTTGAGTATCTTACTGGTTACAATGTGTCATGTTGGAAATGTACACCTCCGCCTCTCATTCACCTTCACATCACCCTCACTACCTCCTCACTTTTAAATTACCCTTTCTACCCGAACAAAAACTCACGTTTCAAACACGATTTTCAATTCATAACAAGGAAACGTTTTGACCATTACTGACCCCTTTTTTTTTCCAGTGCATTGTCAAGTTTTCCTTTCTATGTTTCTTCAAGGACTGATAATTACTCTGCCTTGCCTGTAGTTCCCTGCTCTCTCTCTCTCTCTCTCTCTCTCTCTCTCTCTCTTTCTCTCCCTCTCTTGCTCTCGCTCTTTCTCTTTGCAGCTCCAGAAATGACCGCATCTTTCAAACTCGCCACCAAGCTCTCCAGTATCGCTGCAGTTCACTCCTGCCTTCCCCTGGGATTAAGTCCTGGGGATTCGCGGGATATCGGCCTTTTCCAGTTTCTCGGGAACATTTTCCTTGCTGATATCACCAGGAGGGTACCCCGTAGAATGCAGCATGCCCGTGAAACTGCATTTCCCATCAGCCAAAAGAGATAGTGAGCGCGGTACAATTCCGTCGGTCATTACCCAGCCCTAAGCGCAGTTAGGAAAATCCATTGGGGGCTCAAGGGGATGTGGAATCTTCTGCGCGGTTTATTTCGTGCTCTCTGCAGGATCCTGAGGCTGAAGCGAGTAAATTGTACACGCTTACAGCCTGGAAGCAAACCATTCGGCCCATTTAGGTGCTGACTGTCCCCTTCAGCAACACCTACCTGAAAGTTTTCCACATATCTCTAGAAATAAGTCGGTTCAAGGACATGTTGGAAGCAAATTATTTTCAAATTTGAAACAGCCGTGCTTTCGGTGAGTGTTCACAAACGTATCAACACTCTGAGTGAAATAATATCTCCTCGTTTAGCCTCTCGTTACATGGGGCCACAGCTGCCTGGTCTATCTACAGTCAGTCTTTTTCATTTAGATCATCTTTCTGGTCCTACACTTCACCTTCCCTGCTCTACAGAGGACAAGCCCATTGTTTCCAACCTCCCACACAACAGAAAATCCTAATCCCGGACATAATTCTGGTAAAGTTCCTTTGAATTGACCTGGTGGCTTAAACATCCTGCTAAACTTTTTTCTTTCTCAGTTAGAAAAAGCACCCTAGCCAGGCCCCAAACAGAGGATGTGCAAAGCTTGTGGTATTAATAAACTGCTCTGCGTACCTAGGTTCTAATTCTGCTTAGCCGAGATGGAATTTGAATCCAAGGAAATCTGCAACTAAAAATCTAATGATGACCATGAATCAAAGTCAATTGTCAAAAAAAAAACGATCTTGTTCACAAATGTCCTTTAAGGAATTAAACTGCCCTTTCTACCGGGTTGGCCTACAAGTGATTGACGTTTAGCTGCCGTCTGGATAAATAAGCATGGGCGAGAAATGCTGGTCTGGCCAGCGACACACTCGTCCTGTGAATGAATAAAACATGTCAGAAATAGGACTAGACCATCCTGCCCCTGCAGTTAGCTTTGCCACCCTTTCAGATCATGGCTGAGTCAACACTCATCGGGTCCAATTTTCTTCAAAGCATTTGGTTCCACAACTGTTCAGGAATCTCTCTGTCCCAGCTTTAAATATGCACGAGACAAGGGGCACGTTTTAAAAAAAATGTTCGAGCCTTTAATTACAAATGCCACACATCTTCTCAACTGTTTTCTCAACCTGCTTTGCTGCTTCCAAAACGAATGGGAGTTTGCACCCCACAAGAGCTTTGACACTTGCACAATCATTAAGAGGTCACTAATTAAGATCACAAAAAAAAACTGATGCTTCCGGCCTGCACCGCCACTCAGTGCAATCATGGTTCATATCATCTGGGTCTCAACTCCACTTCCCTGTTCGCTCCCCATTAACACAGTGGCATACTGTCCACGTGGAACATGACAAAGCTCAGTTTTGTACCTGTCGTGGATTGAATCTGCCCCGCGTCTGCCAATTTCAACAACCTGTTTCTGTTGTACTGAAGTCAGTTACAGCACTTCCTTAATAGAGAAGGCCTGGCACAGAGGTAATGTCACCGAACTAGTAATTCAAAAGGCCACTGTGACAGGTTTAAAGCACTAGGTGGAATTTGAATTTGGTGAGCAAACCTGGAGCATAAAACTCGTACCAGTGATGGTGACTGCAAAAACAATTCTCTGTGATTGTCTCACGAGTAGGAAAAATGTGTGATGCTTCTCTGCCTGCTGAACAGTATAAGAATCTATTCGATTTGCAGGGCCTTTATAATTGAGCCATAAATATTGCCTTGCCAGCAATCTGCCTATCCCACAAGGGAAAAGAGATACTTGACCAGTCTGCAACGATTTGAAGTTACAATCCCTATAGCCAAATCGGGTAATTTAAATAAAGCAAGAAACCTATTGGTGTTCTGACATTAGGAGACATTATTGAAATCTTCTCACCAATAGAGAAGAAGGTAAAACATCGAGGCATCTTTATACTTCATCCTCTAATGCTTAGCCATCCAGATGGAATATAGTGATCTATCCTGAGTGTGTGCATGCCTACCATGAAACATCTTTGTGAAAACGTGTTGAAACATTAAATCACGCACGGGATGCCATTAAGGACAGGGGGACACATGGAATGTGGATTGCTTTATTTCCCCCTCCAACTTTATTTTGATTCAATTAACACCCTTTCCTTTCATCGTTTTTTCACATAATCATTGTCCTCATCAGTCTTTGCTTGTTAATGGTTCGCTGACCTATATGGGGGCTTTTTCTTGTGGTTGAAGTGTATAATAAAGTTCTTGTGCAATGGTGCCTTTTTCATGAGTCACTGCGCGCACACACACACACACACAATCACAGCTGCGCAGTGGTACAAGGGAATAATATAGAACATTAAAAGCCCTTTTAAGCATGAAGTAAGTATTCATTAATATACACAAGTACCTATATTCGCCTCATTTTCCCGTACTAGGCACATTGCCTTGGTGGGGTACTTCAGGTGCTAATCCAAATACTTTTTAAAAGATGTGAGGTTTCCTGCCTCAACTAATCTTCCATTCTCGATCATCCACACCTAAAACCCACCCCTCACCTCCGGCTGAATGCAAGGATTTTTACTCAAATCCCCTTCGACCTTCCCACTTTTCATTTTAAAATTGTGTTGTCTTATTATTGACTCTTCAACTAAAGGGAACCGCTAGTTTACATTCATCCTGTCCGTCTCCTCATAATCTCAGGCACTTCTATTAGTAACCTCCACCCCCACCCCCCCCCCCCCCCACCCACCCACCCCCAACCATCTCTGCTCTAACAAAACAACCCGAGCTTATCCAGTCTCATGGCAGCTATGATAACATATTGGTCAGCCTGCTCTGCACACCCTCGAGTGCAATCACTCCTTTCTGAGTGTGGTTACTAGAACTACACGCAGTATTGCAGCTGTGGTCTGACCACAATTTTGTACAGCTCCAAAATAGCCTCCCTGCTCTTGCAATCTATACCTTGACTGATGAAAACAAGCGTCGTATATGTCTTCTGAACTACCCGATTTATCTTTCCTACCATCTACAGAGAATTGCAGACAAGCACCCCAGGATCACTCTGTCCTTTTAGGTTCTTAATGTATGCCATTTATTGTATACTCCCTTGTCTGGTTGCATGTGTTCGACATAAGCTGGGGATATTTGCCTGTGATATAGAGAGCGAAAACAAAACTTACAAACGGCCTGCAGTTCTTTTTCTTTCTTGTTTGTTTCCACTCCCTCATATCCGGAAACTGAACTCAAGTTCACTCGCTCGTTGAATGACTCAAATGTTCCAATTCATGTGCAACCTGGATCATCAAACGACTGACTGCTGGGAGAATGCATTGGATTGCAGTTACATGGATCACTGCTGTACTCTCAGGTAAGCAGGTTTTGACATGAATTCACACCAGGTTCCCACTAGCAAGCATATTTTTGTGCCAAGTTATTTGCTTTTTTAGGGTGCGGGCACCTTAATATCTCAGCACTGTGGTAATGCATGACCTCTGAGCAATCCGAACCCATTTCTACATGAATGAGAGAACTGTCGTCCAGAAGATGATGCTTCGTAGTTACTGATTGTGAACTAAAGCATTGAGTTGAACGGTTAATAATCGAGGGAGTCGACATGAAATTATAACACTGATAAGATAAATGAAAAAGCATTGGTTAAGATAAGGAGAGTTGAAGATAACTTCTACCTAAGTAGTCAGAATGCGGTTGAGAAATGTGGATAGATAGCCAGATCGATGAAATGGTAGATAGACAAACACAGGCACGTGAAGGAAAGATAGGCATACAGATCATTGGATGGAAATTTCGATAGATGGGTATACATAAATAAATAGATTTTTGGAGAGGTAAATCAATACACAGATAAATGGGCATAACTGTACAGAAAAGAAAGGTTGATAGACAGACATGCAGAACGAAATCCCAATGGCTAGATGGATAAATAGATAGATAGATAGATAGATAGATAGATAGAGAGAGAGAGATAGACAGACAGACAGACAGACAGACGGGCAGGCAGACAGGCAGACAGATAGACAGACGGGCAGGCAGGCAGGCAAACAGAAAGAAAGAAGGGGAAAAACAGAGGAGAAATGAATGAAAATTAGAGGCAAATCAAGAGAAATGGGTCCTGTCTTCGAAAACGTTTTGGTATGATTATAAAATGCATTTTGATTTCAGAAAGACACTTTGCCATTTGCTTCTGCCTCATAGGACAATGGATACATGCTTAACATCAGCATTCGAAATGCAATGGCAAAATCCTTAAAAGACATATAGGTGCATCGATATAAAGAAAAAGAGGCAGGTGCGAGCGGATTCATCTCCAATAGAATGAAAACAATCTCCGCAGAGTGAATAGCTTCATTCTCTGCTGTAGGATTCCAGGATTTTATTTTTCATTCAACATTTTACAAATATTCCCTATCCCTGAGAATGTCGGATGAGCGTCTTGCAGTGTCGGCTGGATCTAGCCAAATGCCATGCTCCAAGTTTTTTTTTGTATAACCCAATTAATTCTAGCCCTTTCACAGAACACATAGGAACACGGAAAACTGGAGGAGGTGTCGGCAATTCGTCCCTTCTCGCCTGCTTCGCCATTCATTATGGTCATGACCGATCATCCAATTCAATAGCCTGCTTCTTCTAAACCCCAAGTTTCGCTTCTTTTAGACCCAAGTGTTTATCCAAATCCTTCTTGGAAACTGTCAATGTTTGGCCCCGACTGCTTTCTGAGGCAGAAAATTCCACAGGCTCACCACTGTCTGGGTAAAGACATTGCCCTCATCTCAGTCCCAAATGGGTTACCACATTTTCTTAGTCCTGGACCCCTGGTTCTGGCCTCACCGACCATCGGAAATATCCTTCCTGCATTTACCCTACCCATGTCGGCCCATCTCTATGAGCTCCAGTGTATATAACCTTAACACAACCCTTGTCTAGTCCTTATTGTGGGGTAATTACTACGCCTCTGTCTCTGACGGATTAAACATTTCCTTGATCAGTAATTAAAGAGTTCTTAAATAGATGCTGGCTGGTTATTTAGCGTATATACAGCGGTAAACCGTTCACTGCTTGGTAATGTCACTGCAAAAAGTTTTGGACATTTGCCTAAATGCAAACCCTTTCTGGTTTAGTCCTTTTCCAGTCATTAATGTTTCACAGTGAGGCATTCAACTGACTCAGCACAGATTCCAATGTGATGTGACTAGCACCGTGAACAGGACTGCTCAGTAGCACGGTGGTGCGGAATGAAGAGTGAAGAGTGCAGAGGAAGGCAGATTCTATTTCTCCCTATTGACGCTATCCATCTGAATGGAAATCTGTCCCACCTGAAAGGCACATGTTTCAAGTTGGTGAAAACAGATGGCTTTATTTTGTATGTGATATTACTTCACACTTCGTGATAATGTGTAAAAAGGCAATGATAACTTGTGTGGGCCAATATGGAACTTGATCTGGTTAAGCACCTTCGGACGAACATAAAACTGCAACAGAGAAAGGGGATCCTTAATATCCCCAGAACCATAACATAGCGCAGCTGATAGATTTTGAATGCTCCGTGATGTATTATGAGCATAATTTTAATTTGAAACTGTAATGATATAACATGCTTTAAAAAAAACTGGACTGCACTTTCATGAAGTTTGTTTTGTCCACCTGCAGCAGTTGTTCTTGGAAATATCACGGTAATTCAGAGTCCGGAATCTCTCATCAAAATGCCGGGTCAGACAGCGCGCTTGGGCTGTACTTATCAGGGGCCCAGTGCTATCGGCGGTTACACGTGGTACCGAGGCAACACACGAGGGAATGAAGTCTCCAACAGCACACCGGAGTTCCGAGACCGCGTGCTTGCGGCCAGTCAAGAGGATTTCAGAGTCAGGAGAGACGCCTCGATCTGCATCATCGATCTGAAACCGGAGGATACCGGGTTCTATGTCTGCAAAGTGGCTTTCATGGGGAAGGGGGAAGCCTATGGAGCAGGAACCACAGTGATTGTTACACGGGGTAAGTGCGGGGTAACAGAGTTATTCCTAACGTAACAATGCGGACTTAAACCTGGGGGAGTATTGCAGTAATGTGTGTTTTTTTTTCATTAGGCGATCTATTCACTAAATACACCGATGCTGCGATCTCCACCACAAGGACATCAGCTGCAGTTACCCCTCCAATTTCCACGCCATCCTGGTTTGGAATGATTATTAGCTTGCAGCACCTAGTTCAAAATGCTGTTATGCCCTCCCTTACAGCACTGTCGGTGTGTGAGATCAGACAGACCACAGTTGTATATAGGACAAGGAACCAGAAGTAGGCCATCAGGCGCTCCAGCCTGTTTCACTACTTAATGAGATTAGATCTGACCTATAAACTACCTCCATTTACCTGTCTTTGGCCTTTAACCCTAATACCTTTGATTAACAAAAAAAGAATATCTATCTACGATTTAAATTAACAATGGTTCCAACATTCACTACCGATTGTGGAAGCGACTTCCAAATATCTACCACCCTTTGTGTGTATATATATTTCCTAACATCTCTCCTGAACAGACTGGCCTTAATTCGCAAAGTATGCCCCTAAGTTCCAAAATCCTCATTCAGATGATATAGTTTCAATCAGGCAACTTGTCATCTTCATGGTAGTCATTGTCTACGGGAATAGTGCCAGAAGATTGGATTATAGCAAATGTTCTCTTGTTCAAGAAGGAGAGCAGAGACAACCGAAGGAATTATAGACCAGTGAGCCTTACTTCGGTTGTGGATAAAGTGTTGGAAGAGGTTATAAGAGATAAGATTTATAGTCATCTAGTAAGGAATAAGTTGATTTAGGGATAGTCAACACCGTTTTGAGAAGGGTGGGTCGTGCCTCACAAACCTTATACTGTTATTTGAGATGGTGACCAAACAGTTGGATGAGGGTAAAGCGGTTAATATGGCGTATATGGAATTCAGTAAGGTGATTGATAAGGCTCCCCACTGTAAGCTATTGCACAAAATACAGAGGCATGTGATTGAGGGTGATTTAGCGGCTTGGATCATAAATTGGATAGCTGAAGGAAGACAAAGGGTGGTGGCTAATGGGAAGTATTCATCCTGGATTTCAGTTGCTCATGGAGTACCACAAGGATCTGTTCTGGGGCCACTGTTTGTCATTTTTTTTAAATGACCGGGATGAGAGCATAGAAGGATGGATTAGTAAATTTACTGATGACACAAAGGTTGGTAGGGTTATGAATAGTTGTGAAGGATGATTGTAGGTTATAGAGGGACATAGATAAGCTGCAGAGATGGACTCCGAGGTGGAAAATGGAGTTTAATGCGGAAAAGTGTGAGGTGATTCACTTTGGAATGAGTAACAGAATGCAGAATACTGGGCTAATTGTAAGATTCTTTGTAGTGTAAATGAGCAGAGAGATCTCGGTGTCCAGGTATATAGATCCTTGAAAGTTGCCACCCAGGTGGATAGGGTTGTTAAGAAGGCATGCGCTGAGTTAGCTTTTATTGGTACAGGGATTGAGTTTTGGAACCAAAAGATCATTCTGCAGTTGTAAAGAACTCTGGTGCAGCCACATTTGGAGTATTGCAAACAGTTCTGGTCACCGCATTATAGGAAGGATGTGGAAGCTTTGGAAAGGGTTCAGAGGACATTTACTAGGATGTTGCCAGGTATGAAGGGAAGGTATTATGAGGAAAAGCTGAGGGAGTTGAGGTTATTTTCGTTAGAGAGAAGAAGGTTGACATGTGATTTAATTGAGACACATAAGATAATTAGAGGGTTTGATAGGTTGGACAGTGAGACCCTTTTTCCTCGGAAGGCCATGGCTAGCATGAAAGCATATAGCTTTAAATTGGGGGGGTGATAGATATAGGACAGATGTCAGAGGTAATTTCTTTACTCTGAGAGTAGGAGAAGCATGGAACGCATTGTCTACAACAGTAGGACACTTGCCAACATTAAGTGGTTATAAATGGTCATTGGATAGGCATATGGGCGAGAATGGAATAGTGTAGGTTAGATGGGCTTCAGATTGTTTTCACAGGTCAGCACAACATCGATGGCCGAAGGGCATTTACTGCACTATAATTTTCTGTGATCTTGGCTCGATGTTCAGAAAGAAGCCGACAATGGATATTGGCTATGTTAACAATGGCCGAATTTCCCAGAAGACATGATAGATATTATTAAAATTGTATTAAATATAGTTATAGATAAACCTTGAACAAGTAATCAGGCATTGGGGAATTAGAGTGCCAATGAGGGCGACTGCTTAGTGTCTCAGTTTGGGAGAAATGATACCCGGTAACCAACAACACGAAATTGATACCAGTGTCGTGGCGTCCCTGAATCAACATCCCGATAGTGGAACTTAAAGAACAGGAATCACTCCAATTGGCCATTAGCTCAGTTTGTGTTTTCAATTGATGACTGGGTTTGATCAAGACCAGTTAAAAATATTAGTCAAGAGCCACACATCTTATTGAATTGAAGCCTTGTGCCCAATTCACTGACCATCTTTCTGCCCTTGACTGTTCTTTCTGTATATTTTCTCCCAGGTAACAACGGGAGCAGCAAAACCGAGTCCAAGTCAACTACCCCAACATTTGTCTTTGCAGTAACGGTGATGGTGCCTCTCCTGATCATCATCGTGATGATTGTTGTCAAATCCTGCCGAAAAACTGGTAACAATATTAATTTACCTGGACATGTCATAGAGACATGGAGTCATACAGCATTGAAAACAGACCCTTTGATCCATCCATCCTTGCTGACCAAACTGAACTAGTCTCAATTCCCTGCGTTTGGTACAAGCTATCTAAATTATTCCTGTTTATGTACATTTCCAAATGTACGTGCACTGAATACTCCATCTGGTAGTTTATTCCACTTACGTTGCACTCTCTGAGTGAAGGAGTTGCCCCTATGGTTCCTTTTAATTCGTTCCTCTCTCAACTTAAACTTATGCCCCCTCATTCTGAACTCCACTACATTTGAATGTCCTTCCAATAAAAGGGCGAACCCAAGGTCCCAGTTGAGGCCGTCCCCATTTGTACCGAACTTGGTTATCAGCCTCTGCTTGGCTACTCGGCATTGTTGCTAGCCCCAAAGTCTATCTTGGAGGATGGTCACCTGAAGATCCGAGGCCGAATGGCCTGGACCGCTGAAGTGTTCCCCGACTGGGAAAGAACACTCCTGCCTGGTGATCATTACACGGTGTCAACTCAATGGTATTGTTCAAAGATATACAGCTCTGTCTCCCTGCTTGGTGTAAGTTCTCCATTCTGCAGCTGGCTTTGTTAATCTTGCACCGGCCCTCTACCTGCTGGTTAGCTCAGTTGGCTGGGTAACCAGTTGCCAATAAGAAGAGCTTCTAAAAGCACAAGTTCAGCTCCCATACTGGCTCATGTTACTTTGAGGACCCTGTTTAATTACAATAGCGGCTAGTTATAACGCTCTGAGGGGGAACTGTAGTAACTTGCCAAACTCTGCATCCTTTCTTACAATATTGTAACAGTATCCTATGTAAAATAGCCCCTTGTTACATTTACTCATTAGCAGGAATGTATCTCCTTGGCCTTGCGCATTTGCATGTTTTAGTTTTATGATTTCTTTTGTTCATCCTTGAGATTGGTCAGGTCAAAGGGAGAGGCTGAATAGGCTGGGGCTGTTTTCCCTGGAGTGTCAGAGGCTGAGGAGTGACTTTATAAAATCATGAGAGGAATAGATAAGGTAAATAGACAAAGTCTTATCCCTGGGTGGATTGGCCATGCTAAATTGTCCATAGTGTCCTGGGGTGTACATGTCAGAACTAGAGGTTTAGGGTGAGAGAGGAAAGATATAAAAGAGTCCTAAGGGGCAACGTTTCCATGCAGAGGGTGGTACGTGTATGGAATGAGCTGTCAAAGGAAGTGGGGGAGGCTGGTGCAATTACAGCATTTAAAAGGCATCTGGATGTGTATATGAATAGAAAGGGTTCAGAGGAATATGGGCCAAGTGCTGGCAAATGGGGCTAGAGTAGGTTGGGATATCTGGTCAGCACGGACGACTTGGACCGAAGGGTCTGTCTCTGTGCTGTATGACTCTATGACTCGGGTGAAATGTTTGTTGTTCTTAACTTAGTTGTGCCATGAGAAATTGGATATTCTTCCTGTGCTCCCGTTCACAGTGTGGGGCTGGAAAAGGGCGAGTTCAGGACTGTGACTGAGTGGTCGATTCACCGTATTTCCAAATCGGCAGGGAATTTGGAGGTGGTGTTATTTCCACTAACCTCTAATGCCCCCCGCCCCGGTCCCTATTAAGGGCCGCAGGTGTTAAAGTCAAAAGCATACCCACTGCAACCTGCACTTCATTCAACTGTGGGAGGAAACCCACGGAGACACGGGGAGAGTATACAAGCTGCACACAGCCAGTTGCCCGAGGCGGGAATCAAACCCGGGTCCCTGGCGCCGTGAGGCAGCAGCGCAAGTCACCGAGCCACTGTGCTGCGTGGCAATCTTTGTTGGTCATATGTATTTAGGGATATTGGATAAAAGCCCATAAATAGTATTTGATTAAACGTTAATTGTAAAGCAGGCTTGCGGGATAAATTGCCATGCACTGCTTCATATACAAGCAGAGGCCTCACCAATGTCCTGCACAACCACAACATGACATTCCTGCTCGGATACTCAAGGCTCTGATCAATGAAGGCAAGCATGCCAAATTCCTTCTTCGCCACCCTCTCTGTCGGGGATGCCAATCTCAAGGAACCATGCGCCTGAATCACTAGGTCTCTCTGTTTCCCGTGGCTCTAACACAAATTGTGTACGTATTGCCCTGGTCCACCTTGCATATCAATATCCGAAAGGCACTAACATTTTTAAAGTTTTAACCTTAGAAGTCAGCCAGGCTGAGTTGGAATGCCGCCAGTAAACCACCCGATTCCGCTTACCCATTGGTTGAAAGTAGCATTGGGACTTTTAGTGAGTGAAAGCGGTGCTGTCCCCTTCGCACCTGGCCTGTCGCTCAAGGAGCATTAACATAGACAATGCATTATATCCATAAGAAGTAAACTAAGTCATGGACTCAGAAATGTAATGATGCTGTTATCACCTTCCTTTCTCCACAGCCACTCTTCAGCGACCCGAAAGGTAAGCGTCTGCACTTTTTGATGTCAAGACAGGCATCTTCTTTGTTGTCTATGTTTTCTTCAATATCTAATTTTCCTTACTGCCCTTCCTGTTTTGCTGCAGGTCGGATCCACCGTATGCAGAGATAGACGAAGGAGGTGAGGAACAGAGATAAGTATGCATATGTCATTAAAACACTTTCAATCGAGCGATTTCGACTTCTAATTGATGGTGTGGTTAATTGTGTTATCTGTCAATTACAACCTGAAGATCTGTCAGAAAAGAGAAAGTTCAAGATTAACGATGACTTAGAAAAAGCAAAGGGGGCACGTGAATTTTCTTGTTTTAGTTCGGTGAATCAGCGTGATCTGGAAAACATTGGCAGATGGGTACGCTTGTGGAAGAGATTAAGAGAAACCTTCGCTAAAAAAAATGTGTATTTATTTAAAATAAGACGGCTTGCAGGATAATTTGGGAAGATGCGCTGGCAGCACTTCCAAAAGTTAGCCCTTATAGGTCGATCCGAATTACCCCCGTGGGCCGTAGCTGAGTACACATTCCTTTTCCTTCGGCATTTATTCTTTGAGACATATCAGCTGTTGTTATTTGCAAACATGCTGTTTACAATTAAGCCATGTTGCATCCCGTAATATTATAATGCCGGATACTGTATTTTAAGCAATAACTTTAATCAAGTTAGTTAAATTAAACTTTGCTCTTCCCTACGATGCTAATTCCTGATGAAAGACATTTGCCCGAAACGTCGATTTTCCTGCTCCTCGGATGCTGCCTGACCTGCTTGATTTTCCAGTACCACATTCTCGATGCTAATACATACGTCTCTTTTCTAGAGACCAATTATGTCCGCTCTGAATGCAGAAGAACCAATCGGGTATGTAACGCTAATTATGTAATGACTAAACTCGGTGACCTAGTTGTTAATATCTCCAACAAGATTTTAATTATCGTCATTGTCTGTGCAGATTTAGATAAAGAAGCCAGGGTTCTCGTAGAGACCTCTGTACAAAACGCTAGTGCGGCGTCACTTGGAGTATTGTGTACAGTTCTGGTGGCCCCATTACAGGAAGGATGTGGAAGCATTGGAAAAGACGCAGAGGAGATTTGCCTGGATGTTGCCTCGTCTGGGGTGAAGGTCTTGTGAGGGAAGGCTGAGGGATTTGGATCTGTCCTCATTGGAGGGGATTTAATAGAGACATACAATATGATCAGAGCATTAGATAGGGTGGACAGTGGAAGTCTTTTCCCTAGGATGATGACATCTGCTTGTACGAGGAGACATAGCTGCAAATTGAGGGGTGATAGATTTACGACAGCTGTCACAGGCAGGTTCTTTACTCAGAGAGTGGCAAGGGAGTGGAATACCCTGCCTACCAATGTAGTTAACAGCCACATAAGGGGCATTTAAGCAGTCCTTGGATAAACACATGGATGATGATAGGATAGTGCAGGGTGACGGGCCTAGATTAGTTTACAGGTCGGCGCAACATCGACGGCCGAAGGGCCTGTTCTGAGTAGTATTGTTCTGTGTTCTGTGTTCTTTCTTCTACAGCAATCATAGAATTCATCTGATTTGGAAAGTCTGGGTTCAAGATCAACCGATCTAGAGGTGTGTTACAGCACCTCTAAACAGACTGATTCAAATATATCCGGATAAAGAAACGAGGTTTGGGGATGTAGATTGGTCTTCTTGAGGGTGTGCGTGAGATTTTTTTAGCTGGTGTGCTTTCCAGAGGCATGTTTTAGGTAGAGCTGTGGTAATTTGGCCTGGAACAGAAATATCGAATTCAACGTTGGGCAGTCTGGGAAATGTGGAAACGGAAGGATCCGTAATTCAAAGGTTAAAAAAAATGGCCATGCAGGTTTGAGATGAGGAGAGAGCTCTTCACAAACAGTATTGTTTGTCAATGAATTAAGCAGAGACTGAGATCGATAGATTAGTCAGCAATTGCGGATGTAACGGACATATCAAGTTGATGCACTCAGGGTTGATGGTTTTAACCAACCTGTTCAGACATGCTATTTCACAAGTCTGGGATTAGATATGTTTTGAAATGGGTCGCCTGGCTCAAAGCCTTGGACACTGCCAATGTGCGACGGGCACAAATCTCATGAGCTGCTTTATCAGTGGCCTTGGAAGTGCATGTATTTCTCTCAGAATGGAGCCAAAACGTTAAGTCTAATTTCTCTCCACAGATGCTGCCTGACCTGCTGATAGTTTGCACACATTTCTGCTGCAGTCTTTCAGTATTTGTTCGGTGTACAGGGTGTGTGTGCGTGTGATCTTTTTTAATCTATGGACAATATACTCCTGTCTTCATTTGAAGTGTGTCTGGTTGTACTTCTTTCATGTTTTGTTCTCGCTATTTGGGCTCAATATAAACTCTGGTTGAAACGTCTATCTTTGCTATCACATTTCAGCAGTATGCTGTTACATTTAACAGTTTGTTTTAGCTAACACGTCTATTAGCTGAAAGGTTATTTGGAAACATGAGCTTTCCGACAGCTGCTCCTTCATCAGGTGGTTGTGGAGTATAAAATTGCATTTACAATCTCCACAACCACCGGATGAAGGAGCAGCACTCGAAAGCTACTGCTTCCAAATGAACCTGTTGGACTACAATCTGGTGTTTTTTTAGATTACTTACAGTGTGGAAACAGGCCCTTCGGCCCTACAAGTCCACACCGACCCGCCAAAGCGCAACCCACCCATATCCCTACCCCTACATTTACCCCTTACCTAACTCTACGGGCAATTTAGCATGGCCAATTCACCTGACCCGCACATCTTTGGACTGTGGGAGAAAACCGGAGCACCCGGAGGAAACCCACGCAGACACGGGGAGAACGTGCAAACTCCACACAGTCAGTCGCCTGAGTCAGGATTAGAACCCGGGTCTCAGGCGCTGTGAGACAGCAGTGCTAACCACTGTGCCACCGTGTGTGATATTTAACGCTGTACACCCCAGTCCAACACCGGCGTCTCCAAATCATGTCTATTAGCTATTGAGTGATCAATCTCTTTTTCAGACGTGATGAAGCTACTACAAACGCTTTTATTTATTTCAGGATATCTAGAAAATATTGTCTCCAGTTGCTACTCTATATCCGCACTGCGTTCCACCAATCTCTGCTTCAAGTGTAACGTTATTTGTTTTTCCCTGCTGCTTTTTGCAAGAGGTTTTTTAAAGTGATGACTCTTTTGTGGCTGCGGTTCTCAATGACTGCATTCCATTGATCTCAGTTTTGTTGGTCGTTTAACGAGTAATTGACGCCTTCAGTCACTTTAAATCTATTTGCTGGACGGAGGTTGGTGTTTAGAGTCCTCACACTCTGCGACTCTGATCTTCAGCACTGCCGTCCTCACCTTCTCTGGAGATTGGTGTTTTTTTTTGAACAAGGTCTCTCCGAACAGCATGTCTCAGGTTGTGTTTTAGACGCTGCACTGTTCCTGACTCGCGGCTCTATACTCGCTTTGCACCAGCTCATTGCTAAAACTTTAACCTCAATAGGGTGATGACGGGGTTCAATACGCCGAGATCAATGTGCATGAGGGTAGTCGATGGAAGCGCCCGGTGGATAAGCAGACGATGGTGTACGCCAAAGTGAAGAACGAGCCATTCATCCCAGTGAAGGACCGCCAGAGGGCGGTAGATGTCATGCCCGAAGTTACCCCCTGACCTCTCCCGTTCACCATCACACCGGTCCCTGGACTTTAATTTCGAGAGTAACTCTGGGAAGCGACTGGAGCTAGGGTGCTGGTGACAAATGGTTGCTCAAGTGTCATCAGCCTAGCTGCCTTCCATCCATTCATGCACACATGTTGCGAGGACTTGAGCTCTCCAAATGCTTCACGTTCAGGCTGTTCCGTTATCAACTCTTCCTGCCTTTTCATGAAACGTATTTGTCCTGTCTTTTGTGCGGTATTTTGCCACATGAATAAACGGGTTGAAGCAGATGTTAAACCCGCAGTCAGTTCACACTCGTCACTCTCCAGATGCACTCAGTTTCTTTACATAACCCAATCATATCGAACCGATGCTCCCTTTTTAGCGAATCCTTCTGAAACTCTGACGCTATGTCTAAGCAGTATGGTATTTAACTCGACAGGTAAATTCTACCTGCAATGGAATACGTCTCTTTAATGAAAGGGGAGCCCGCAAAGAGACTGAAGTGTAGTTTAATTTCCTGGGGAGAGTGTATCACATCTAGCAGCTGCTCCCACCGCCACTGTTGACATTATGGAAACCCAATATGTGAAATCCGTGAAGTGTCATAAAGGCTTCCTCCCTGAGCTCTCGTTGAGGAACCTTCTAAACAAGCAAACAAACCCAGGTGCCACATCATTGTCAGAAAAGATGTCAAGGATACTGTTGGGGCCCTGTTGTGGCGCAGTGATAGTGCTCTACCTCAGGAACTGGAGGCCCATTCTCCAGTCCCCCCTGCCCCAGAGCAGTGCAATAACATATCTGAACAATTTGATGAAAAATATTTAGATGTAAAAAAAGGGGGTCTCACTATCACATTATGTAGTTGCACTAAGACACAGACTCCAAAATGTTCTACTACGAACACCTTGAAATAAGGAACAGCGTTTCATTAGCCTTTTTAATTACCTGTTGTAATTGTGTGCTAGTTTTCTGTTTCCGGTCCAACTACCCCCTGGTCCTTTTGTGATGTTACCTTCTACAGTTCTCACTATTTAAATAGTTCTCTTCTTATATTATCTCCTCCGAAATAAACAACTGCACATTTTCCCAAGTTCTTCTCTAATTGCCAACGTGTTGCCCACATCCTAAGACCAACAGTGTGAATGTCTCCACCTCACCACAATGTATATTTTATTGTCCTAATGTATAATTGTTGTGAACAAATATGCCACAGCTCCCCTCAACTTCCTTTCCTACAAGGAGAATTATCTTTGTTTCTCAAAACCCTAGATTCCCCAATGTCTGTTTGCTATCTAAAAAGTACACATCAGAATTGTGTTGAAACATTCTCCACTTGCCTGCATCAGTGCAGCCACCAGCAATGTTAAAGAAAGTGAGTGGTGTCCCAACCACTACCTTCAGCATTCCCTCTTTCCATCACCAAAGCACAGTGGCATCACTGCGTAAAAGGTAAAGTCACCGTTGCTCTACAAGAGCATATGGCTGCACTCATTGGGGAGAGATAACTGAAGGTAGTCTAAACTGAAGATTATACAGAACTGACAAGGGGAGAGATTGAGAAGGAGAATTGAATATCGATATCCTGGGTGTGTAAGAGCACCACCCATGTCACATGAATAAATAATGTAAAAGCAAACACTAAGCCTGCAACTGAAATCCCCCTTATTTGGTACTTTTCTGGTAAATCTCCTGAGCCCCCTCTCAGGGACCCTGCCATCCTTCCCAATGTGTGGGTTATCTCTGGGTCGCACAGACCCAGATGCTCTGTGCTCATTACACGGGAACAATTACACTGATCCTCAATGCCCATAAGGGTGGGAGACACAGAAATCCCGATAAGATGCATTTAGATGCACACTTGTGATGCCATTGCAAACAAATCTATGGGCCAAGTGAAATATATCATTAGAACGTTCAGTATTGGCATAAACCCGATGACCATAGAGTATTTTTCTGTAATATTTACCTTTGAGACACTGAATATAGGAACATAACAAGCCAAATTTGAAACCAGGTCATGAGAAAGTGATGTTAGAATAGATGACTCTTAGATTGGTCAGGTTTTTTGGGGAGAGGAAAGTGAGGTGCAGACCTGGAGCAATTCAAGAGGAAATTCTGGAGCCCGGGGTCCAGGAATGTAGGGGAGGCACTATAAAGAGAAATAAAAGTAGAGAATCCTCATCAGGATGGAATTAGAGGAAAGTACATATTGCAAAGATTTTTGAGGCTTGAGGAGACCACTGAGATAGGAAGGTTAGCAGTAAAAATAAAAATGAAGAGAAAAACTAGCATAACTTTAAATCTATTGAAGTACTTGACAAGATAACATATGATTTTAATCATCAGCTGTTCCAATATAGACAGCATCCCATAAACACATTTAGGAAAATAGTTTTATTAAATGCTGTCTTTCTCCAGTCCTGCTGTAAGAAATGCTGAAAAAAAACAGCCTCTTCTGTTTTAAAGGAGGCAAGCTGTGTTTAAATCTTCACACACAGCAGAGGGAAAGTGTTCTACCTATTAACTCCAGCAACCGACTAACTCAAAATTAAATTGAAATTAAAATCCAAAGTTTTCGGTCCTGGGGGGGCCCATTCATGCTTCTTTTGTCTATTTTTTTTTAAAAAGTGGGTAACACACAAGCTGTTTGCCAACTATGACTGTACCTGCCTGTCAGAATAAGACATTCTGGCACCAACACTCCGCAAGTGAAGCAGCACATAAAACCTCTCGCTAAAAGGCACAGTACCATCCCACATTGCAAGTCTTTTATTTGTCACATTCCTGCTATCCAACGACAACATGCCTCTATGCCTCTCTTTGGCTGGTAAGGAAAGATTCAGAGAGAGAGAGAGAGAGAGGGAGGGAGAGCTTGGCGATCCCAACACCATGATAGCTAGTGACTGTGGCTGCAAATTATTTAAGATTTTCAAATCGATCATTTCCAAACCCCACCCCCACCCCCACCACCACCACTACCAGTCCATTCCTTCCCTAGCACCACTGGCCTTACGACCATCAGTATCTCAGACCTCTGTTCCAATCAACCTGTTCAGAGACCACATAACTCTTCAGTACGTGGGGATTGAACCCAGATGTCCGGGCTGAGAGATAGAGACAATACCACCGTGCCCCATGAATGCACAGGTCTCTGTGAGGAATGGGTGGTGATGTCAATTGTTGCCATGATGTCAGTGATGATGCAGGCGCCAGGAACATCAACACCTAGATGATATAAGTGTCGTCATCAATGTGGTAGAGAGTGTCAACCGTCGTAGGGATAAAGAAGGAGCCATTGGGGTAAAAGTAGGTTCTCTGACTGAATGGCCTAATTCTATTCCTACATCCCAACATTTAATTGTCATCTGGTGCTGAGTAAAATATCCAGAATCAGAGGTTCACGTCACATCACCTCAGCTTGTGGAGTGAGAATGTACTTTGTAAATCTGAAGGGTCATGCCATTCTCAACATTGGACCCCATCAAAATTAATTTTGATAGTTGTGTTCACATGAATCATTCAAGTCAGGAAACATGTAGTCCTTATCTGGTCTGTTCAATATATGACTCTAGTTCCTGCATCAGGTGGATGTCCCTTAAAGTGCCCTCTCAAAATGTCCTGGCTGGCCAAATTAGGAAAGGGCCGTGAATGCTGGCCCTGCCACCTATGCCAGAATCCCATTAAAGAAATGAGCCTTATCCTAAGGAGTCTGCACGCCAGTGCATTTGAGTGTGGGCAGGTACAAGGAGTTAGGCCACAGATCAGCTGTGATCTCATTGAATGGCAGAGCCTGGCTGGAGAGACTGAACGGTCTCCTTCTGTTCTTATGTTCTGAGAGCTTGCTGTGCACAAATTGGCGAACGTGTTTCCTCTGTATCTAAAGTTGCTACACTTCGGGGATAAAAAGGCCTCATTAATTGCAAAGTGGTTGGGAAGAGTCTCATCTACCACTCAAAACAGGAAACGTTTGAGAAAGTCAACTGGTATGGCATCATCTGTGGAGAGAGGGAAACAGAAACAGAGATAGAATTAAAGTTTCACGTCTCAGGACCATTCTTCGAAATTGATCACAATAATTGTCACCTTTGCAATGTTAAGGTTTTTAACAGAAGAATGAAGGACGAACTCAGTTGGGTTTGTTAGTCAAAGCTTTTAAGAGTCAAAAATTGATGGAGATAAAAACATCAACTTTGCTCTTAATTTTCATTGAAATAAAAGCATTTCAATTGAATTTACATTGGCTTTGAACTTCCTTCTAACAGGGTTTGCAGGTGTCCTTATTATACACATACATACACTTAATGATTAAAATTGTGCTGCTCAGCTCTAAGTAACTAACATTAAAGCTTTTCTCCATTTTACAATTTCCACATATCTAACTAACTACCATTCAGCACCATTCCTGTCATGTTTAGATCCATCCTGTTCAGCAAACGTACTACGGATGATTGACCTGCTTCCCTGAAATCCGAAGTGACGTTTTCAGCATCGTAGTTAAAATTCAAAGGGAAGACAAGAAGGACAGATTTCCAATAATGCCACGAACAGAATGCAGACGGACCGAGATCACTCCGCCTTTACAGAATTAATTCGCCATTTTAATATCAATGCATCTCTGAAAACATGCTCTTGTACAGTTTTCTGGTTTCTCTGCGTTGTTTGCGAATAGCCATCAGAGTGATTTGATGACTCTCCTGCCAGCAATATCCTCCCCATAATGAACAGATAATACAAAAGGAATTAAAAGTCAGATAAACCCAACTCCAACTTCTAGCAATTGATTCAATCGCTGGTCTTTCCCAGGCATCCACTAGACCCTCCATTTCTGAATTTTATTTTCTTTTGTTGCTCTATTTTCAGACGAATTCAACCAAAACAAAGTGTTTGTTAGCTTTCACAACGACAATTTGCATATTTGCAATGCTGCCCTCTGCCTGCAAGTTTCGCTCCAAGTCACCCATCATCCCGATTTGGACAAATGTTGCCCTTCCTTCAGTGTCACTGGGTCAAAATCCAGAAATTCTCTCCCTAATGTTACTGTGGTTCAACCTTCAACACACCGACTGCAGTGGTATAAGAAGGCAGCCCACACGACCATCTCAAGGGCATTGAGCTCCAGACGATATATGCTGGCCTAGTGAGTGGCATCCGCATTTCCCATGTGTGAATAACATGAACAAAAACTGTCCCAGTTCTCCTCGTGAAGGAGGTTCCCCATCATAACCTGACAGTCATTCACCGAATCAGGTGTTAAGCAAGTGACCACCAGTCAGTGATAGCACGCAGGTGACCCTGAGATAGCTGCACTTGCAGACAAATGTCCCGTCGTTATTGCTACATGTGAAGCACTTGGGACACGTTCCTGCGTTAAAGACGTGAGATAAACACAATTAAAAGCAAAGTATTGTGAATGCTGGAAATCTGAAATCCAAACAGAAACGCAGCAGCTCTAACAGCATCTGTGGAAGGAGAAGTTGTGCAAAGTTCCACAGTAATGACCAGTGTGAACAGTGAAGAAATTCTTAAAATGTCTTCTCCCTGTTCTCCTCACTGTCGTCATAGGGTGTTGTGTTTCTTGCCCTTTTCCATTCCTTGTTCCTTGGATTTCTACCTCCATTGCAGCAGTATCTGTGTAATCCAAGACATTTCCTTTCTCTTGAAATAGACCATTTTCGATCAAAAAAAAACTCACTTGGCGAGAGAAATGACTTTGACCCTGACTTTAGCATCCAGCTCTGGTTGGAAGCAATTATGATCATACTTTTCTATAAGGCGACCTTGACAAATCTAACTCAGTTCGTGGCATCACTCACCCCAATAGTACATTTCAGCTCCACCGACCCTGCTTCTGTTATATAAACTCCTGTTGTGTATATGTCCAGCGGACCCTTAAGGTATCAAGGCAGATGGATAAAAGGTGAGGAAGGCAAACCCTGGTACGGCCTGTATTAGTCGAGCCAGGGCGATTAAGTGCAATGAGGTTATGCCCAAAGTGTGTATAATATTGGTTAAATGTTGGAGTACACTGCTCGAGTACTGTGTTCTGGAATCCACGACATAGGAGGAATATGTTAGCACCAAGTAGGCACAGAGGAGATTTACCAGAATATTGCCCCGGCTGATTTTTTTTAAAATATAAAGAGACATTGAAACATACTGGAATAATTTCCCTTAGACCAGAGGAGATTGAGAGGAGACATGGTTGAGAGGTATCAAATTATGAGCGATATCGACAGGTTTGACAGCAGGAAACGTTTTCCCTTTTGATGAAAGGATCGAAGACCAAGAGGCATAAGTTTAAGTTAAGGGGCAGGTGGTTTAGAGGCAATGTAAGGCAAAACTTTTCACCAGGACGGTGGTGAGAATCACTGCCTGTAAGGATGGTAGACAGAAAACCTCAGAACATTGAAGAAGTGTTCAGATATACACTTGCGACATCAAGACAGATGAGGCTATGGGTCAAGTGATGGAAAATAGAGTTAGAATTGTTGGTCCTTATTTGTGACCGGTGCAGACACGGTGGCTGAAGGGCCGTTTTGGACCAAAGATTTGTAAGGGTTACGCAAAACTTTTAACTTGAATTCAATCAGTATCTTGTATCTCCATAACCCTTGATTCCACTAGCCTTGAGAGCGCTATCCAAATCTTTCTTAAATGGATCCAGAGATGCCCTCTGGGGCAGAGCATTCCACACACCCACCACTCTCTGGGTGAAGAAGTTTCTCCTCATCTCTGTCCTAAATGGCTGACCCCTTATTTTTAAGCTGTGCCCTCTGATTCGAGACTCACCCATCAGCGGAACATGTTTCCTGCCTCCAGAGTGTTTAATCCTTTAATAATCTTTTATGTCTCAATCAGACCCCCTCTCAGTCTTCTAAACGCAAGGGTACACAAGCCCAGTCCCTCCAATCTTTCAACATAAAATAGTCCCGCCATTCCAGGAATTGACCTCGTGAACCTACGCTGCACTCCCTCAATATCCAGAATGTCTTTCCTCAAATTTGGAGACCAGAACTGCACACAATATTCCAGGGCCCTGTACAGCTGCAGAAGAGCCTCTTTGCTTCTATACTCAATCCCTCTTGTTATGAAGGCCAGTATGCTATTAGCTTTCTTCACTATCTGTGCTGTGCAAGGTCAGATCGGTGATATTGCTGGGTTGTCGATCCCATTTGAAAGTATTTAATAACCTTTGCCGATTCAATGTTTTCATTATTTCTTGCTCCCGAATTATAGAACATAGAACATAGACCTTGGAATGATTCAGTGCACAACAGGCCCTTCGCCCCTCAATGTTGCACCGACCTGTGAACTACGCTCAGCTTGTCCCCCTACACTGTCCCAAAATCATCCATGTGCTTATCTAAGGATTGTTTAAATCTCCCTAATGTGGCTGAGTTGACTACATTAGCAGGTAGAACATTCCCCGTCCTTACTACTCTCTGCATAAAGAAGTTGCCTCTGACATCTGTCTTAAATCAATCACCCCTCAATTCATAGTTCTGCCCTCTCGTACAAGCTGACATCATCATCTGAGGAAAAATTATTTCAATGTCTACCCTATCTGATCCTCTGATCATCTTGTATGTCTCTATCAAATCCCCCCTTAGCCTTTTTCTTTCCAGTGAGAACAGACACAATTCTCTCAGCCTTTCCCCATAAGACCTTCCCTCCAGACCAGGCAACACCCTGGTAAATCTCCTCTGCACCTTTTCCAATGCTTCCACATCCAACTGTAATGGGGTGACCAGAACTGTACACAACATTCCAAGTGTGGCCGCACCAATGTTTTGTATCATTGCGTCATGATATTGCAGTTCCAGAACTCAATTCCTCTACCAATGAAACCTAACACACCATATGCCTTCTTCACAACACTATCCACCTGGATGGCAACTTTCAGGGATCTAAGCACACGGACTCCAAGTTCTCTCTGCACATTCACACTACCAAGAATCTTTCCATTGACCCAGTATTCCGCCTTCCTGTTATTCTTCCCAAAGTGCATCACCTCATATTTAGCTGCATTGAACGCCATTTGCCACCTCTCAGCCCAATTCTGCAGTTTACCCAAGTCCCCCTGCAACTTGCAGCATTCTTCCAAACTGCCCACTACTCCACCGACTTTAGTGTCCTCTGCAAATTTACTAATCCATTCACCTATGCCTGCGTCTAAGTCATTTATAAAAATGACAAACAACGGTGGTCCCAAAACAGATCCTTTTGGCACACCGCTTGTAACTGGACTCCAGACTGAATATTTTCCATCAACCACCATTTGCTGCCTTCTTCCAGAAAGCCAGTTTCTAATCCAAACTGCTAAATCACCCTCAATTCCATGCCTCTGCATTTTCTCCATCAGCCTACAATGTGGAACCTTACTAAAGGCTTTACTGAAATCCAAGTATACCACGTCAACTGTCCTACCCTCGTCTACAAGCTTGGTCTCCTTCTCAAAAAAAAACTGAATGAGGTTTGTGAGACACGACTTGCCCTTGACGAAACCATGTTGTCTGTCTGAAATCAAATTGTTGCTTGATAGATGATTATAAATCTTATCGCTTATAATCCTTTCCAAACGCTTTCCTACAACAGAAGAAAGGTTCACTAGTCTATAATTACCTGGGTCATCTCTACTGCCCTTTTTGAAAAAGGGCACAAAATTTGCAATCCTCCAATCCTCTGCTACAAAACCTCTAGACAATGATGAATCAAATATCAAAGCCAATGGCTCTGCATTCCATTCCCTGGCTTCCCAGAGAATTCTCGGATAAATCCCATCTGGCCTAGGGGATTTGTCTACTTTCACTCCTTCTTGAACTGATAACACCTGTGCATAACTAACCTCGATCCTTTCTAGTCTAATATCTCGCACCTCATTCTTCTCCTCTACAATATTCTCCTTTTCCTGAGTGAACACCGATGAGAAATATTCATTTAGCACCTCTCCGGTTTCTGCAGGGTCCACACTCAACTTCCCACTTCTGTCTTTGACTGACCCTATTCCTGCCCTATTCATTCTTTTATTCCTCACATACGTATACTTATATTGTCGAAGGCCAATTATTTCCAAATCAACTCGGCAGTCCTTCTATTAAGCTAATCAGTCTGCACACATGATTTATAAACTGTCTTGGTTTCACATTCGACCATATAATGCTCCACTCATAATCTCCACACGAACGGCAGCAGGGGAAATCGGTAGAGATTCTGTGCTGTTCTGTCGTCATGGCCGTTTAAATTTAGTTGCCTCTGCACCAACGCTAAAGCTTGAAAAAGCGTCTCGTGTTTCCAAAGTAGCGTGCAACATAGAGCCGTGGAAGTGTTTTCGAATAACAGCGCAAGTTTGCAGGTAATTGTACAGGGTGACTATGGCACTAACCCTGCGAGAGTCGGTTCACTCAATCTCCCGCCTAGAGAGAGAGAGAGAGATCCGCTGGAGAGTGAACTTGCCCTGTTACAAGGGACATGGAGTGAGCAAGACCACATAATTAGTGTTCTGTTCAGCTAATGTAATGGTAGTGGTGACAGTTCCAAACTATATTGAACATTGTAGTTGGAATATCTCAAATTTTATCAGGTCATTGATTAGATATAAACGGGCAGTCCACAAAGCAGTACAACAATACATCACAAACCAACATGCTGCAAACCTTTATTCATGAACTTATCCAACTGTTTGTTAAACGTTGTAACTGCGCCTGCATCCTTCACCTTCTCTGGCAGCTCATTCCACACATGAACCACCCTCTGTGTGAAAACGTTCCACTTTAGGTCCCTTTTAAATCTTTCCCTTCTCACCTTTAAAATATGGGCCATAATTTTGATCTCTTCTCGGGAAAAATACCATTTTCATTCACCTTATCTCTGCCCCTCATGATATTATAAACCTCAATAAGGTCACCCTTCAACCTCCTACACTCCAGTGACAAAACTCCAAACCTTTTCAATCTATTTTTCTATCTCAAGTCTTGCAGTCTCGGCAACATCCTCGTGAGTCTTCTCTGAACCCTCTCCACTTTAATAAAGTCTATTCTATAAGGATATAAGTGACCAGAACTGCACACAGTACTCCAGAAGACGCCTCACCAACGACCTGTACGACCTCAACCGTTTGAGGGGAAGGCAGAGAAGGGAAGTTTATGCGAACAATTGTTTCAGTCATACTCATGGAAGGAACTCCAGTGAATTCCAGAAGGTCCTGTGGGAGTCTGTACAGCGCCCCCCGAGCCCAGGGCACCTGATGTGGGAATGCCAACCCATGTTGGTTTGTGATGTATTATTGTACTGCTTTGTGGACTGCCCGTTTATATTTAATCAACGACCTGATCAATATTTGAGATAATCCAACTACAATGTTCAATATATTTTGGAATTATCACCACTACCATTGAAGTAAAGGCACTGCCAATGTTCCATTCCACCTTTCCAAACTGTCATGCCTTATGGACGAAATCCATAAATGAACCCCATTCCACATTAAGGCCGCCAAGAAGTGGACGGTGCTGTTGAACCGCAATTTATGACGAGTCTTCAGATGGCACAAAGACTTCCCAAGGACAGAGAAGTGACCATGCAAGGGGCCAGCGGGCGGGTGTTGCAGGCAAGTGGCCAATCGTGAAAACAATGAAGCTTCCATTACTATACCAGACTTGGGGAGTTACTATCCAGGGATGTTTTTTACTGCAAAGTGGATTTAATGGGATTTCGGAAAGCTGTGGGCAATGGACCAGTTTTATCTAAGTTGGCTGTAATTTAAGCTCATTGTGCGGGCCAGTCACTAACTAGACAAGAGGCGGACTGAGGGCACGTTGGTGCTGTGGTAGTGTCCCTATCTGTAAGCTATGAGGTCGAGCTTCACACCGGAGCAGATTGATTTTTAAAAAATGCACAAGAGGCGAACTAAACACCTCGGTATTGCAACAGAGCAGTAGGCGTTATAATGATATGAGAGTCAGCAGTTCATTGCCTGGGTCAGACAACTGACTTTCAACATGCTCCACCCCGTCTGTCTAGCTTTGTTTTTTTTTGTATTTTACCAGTTGTGCAGTGATTAAGGGCCTCAGATTACTTGTAGCGTGAGCAACTTCACAGCAGATTCGCCACGTGTAAATACATGGGAAGAGCTTGCAAAAGGAATGCACTTCCCAGAGAATACCAGAAGAACACAGCTTTGATTTTTAAGCGTCAATCACACAGGTATTGGCAAAAAAAAGAGAAAATTATTGAAAGGCAATGCCTTTGTCTATTAAAGACTTTTCAGCTAATGAATCTCTCCTTCACCTGTCGTGTCTGTCATTTAAAATTTAGCATTCTTTCATTGTTCTGGTCAGTACATGATTAAGAGACTTGAGAACATTTATCTCATTTTCCAAACATTTCAGGCCTCTGTGCTACTAAGGGACTGCTTGTAAAAACCCCTGGTATATTCTCCACTTGGTGGCAAATCTTATTATCAGAGGTAACTTCCTATTAAACTTAACGTATTACTAATTGGGCTTTATTTTATCTTTTGAGTCTTCCAAGGTACTGAATCAGGAACATGCTAATAAACTCCTAATGATCAGATTCTGTATTACCCTGGCTTGCGGTCCCCTGAAATGAATACTGACTTGTAGCATGGATTATCTGCCTTATAGGAGAGAATGAGGACTGCAGATGCTGGAGATCAGAGCTGAAAATGTGTTGCTGGAAAAGCGCAGCAGGTCAGGCAGCATCCAAGGAACAGGAGAATCGACGTTTCGGGCATAAGCCCTTCTTCAGGAATGAGGAAAGTGTGTCCAGCAGGCTAAGATAAAAGGTAGGGAGGAGGGACTTGGGGGAGGGGCGTTGGAGATGCGATAGGTGGAAGGAGGTCAAGGTGAGGGTGATAGGCCGGAGTGGGGGTGGGGTGCGGAGAGGTCAGGAAGAAGATTGCAGGTTAGGAAGGCGGTGCTGAGTTCGAGGGATTTGACTGAGACAAGGTGGGGGGAGGGAAAATGAGGAAACTGGAGAAATCTGAGTTCATCCCTTGTGGTTGGTGGGTTCCTAGGCGGAAGATGAGGCACTCTTCCTCCAACCGTCGTGTTGCTATGGTCTAGCAATGGAGAAGTCCAAGGACCTGCAGGCCCTTGGTGGAGTGGGAGGGGGAGTTGAAGTGTTGAGCCACGGGGTGGTTGGGTTGGTTGGTCCGGGTGTCCCAGAGGTGTTCTCTGAAACGTTCCACAAGTAGGCGGCCTGTCTCCCCAAAATAGAGGAGGCCACATCGGGTGCAGCGGATGCAATAAATGATGTGTGTGGAGGTGCAGGTGAATTTGTGGTGGATATGGAAGGATCCCTTGGGGCCTTGGAGAGAAGTAAGGGAGGAGGTGTGGGCGCAAGTTTTGCATTTCTTGCAGTTGCAGGGGAAGGTGCCGGGACTGGAGGTTGAGTTGGTGGGGCGAGGGAGTCACGGAGGGAGTGGTCTTTTCGGAATGCTGATAGGGGATGAGAGGGAAATATATCCCTGGTGGTGGGGTCCGTTTGGAGATGGCGGAAATGACGGCGGATGATACGCTGTATATGGAGGTTGATGGGGTGGTAGGTGAGAACCAGTGGGGTTCTGTCCTGATGGTGGTTGGAAGGGCGGGACTCAAGGGTGGAGGAGTAGGAAGTGGTTGAGATGCGGTGGAGGGCATCGTTGATCACATCTGGGGGGAAATTGTGGTCTTTGAAGAAGGAGGCCATCTGAGTTGCACGGTATTGGAACTGGTCCTCCTGGGAGCAGATGCGGCGGAGACGAAGGAATTGGGAATATGGGATGGCGTTATTACAGGGGGCAGGTTGGGGGAAGGGGTATAGTCTAGATAGCTGTGGGAGTCACTCGATTTATAATAAATGTCCGTGTTGATTTGGCCACCCAAGATAAGAAATGGAAAGGTCTAGGAAGGGGAGGGAGGAGTCTGAGGCGGTCCAGGTGAATTTGAGGTCGAGGTGGAAGGTGTTGGTAAAGTGGATGAACTGTTCAACCTCCTCGTGGGAGCACGAGGCAGCGCCGATACAGTCATTGATGCAGCTGAGGTAAAGGTGGGGTGTGGTGCCAGTGTAGCTGTGGAAGATGGACTGTTCCACATATCCTACGAAGAGGCAGGCATAGCTGGGGCCCATGCGGGTGCCCATGGCAACTGCTTTGGTTTGGAGGAAGTGGGAGGATTGGAAAGAGAAGTTGTTCAGAGTGAGGACCAGTTCAGTCAGTCGAAGGAGGGTGTCAGTGGAATGGTACTGGTTGGTATGGCGGGAAAGCAAGAAGCAGAGTGCTTTGAGTCCTTCATGATGGGGGATGGAGGTGTACAGGAACTGGATGTCCATAGTGAAGATAAGGCATTGGGGACTGGGGAAGCAAAAATCATGGAGGAGGTGTGTCGGGGTGGAAGGTGTTGGTAAAGTGGATGAACTGTTCAACTCGTCCTTATCTGCCTTATAGGTCCTCTCAGGAGGACAAACAAGTGATACTGTTATGGGGACATATTAGAATCAGTGTCTTATAGAACATCGAACATAGAACATTACACGCAGTACAGGCCCTTCAACCCTTGATGTTGCACCAACCTGTCATGCCAATTTGAAGCCCATCTAACCTACACTATTCCATGTACGCCCTTATGCTTGTCCAAATGACGACTTAAATGTACTTAAAGTTGGGATAGTTTAGAACACCCTTTAAAAATTGAGCCGTCAAAAAAGGACAAATGTAGGGATATGAAAGATAAAATCCATCAGGCCGAAGAAGCCTTATTGATTTGTTGGTGTAGGTAACTAAAACGGTAGATCTGAACTTTCCTTGTATGTAATTGGTGTGGATTTCAATTAGCCGTTCCACAAGACTATTTCATAGAAATAAAGAGAACCGAATGGAAATATATAAACATCATTTGACATTTACTTTGGCTATTACTGACAGAGAGTAGGGATAGCAATATTCGAAAACAGAATGCAATAACCTATAGCATCACACATGGCTGGCATTGAATCCCTGTCAATAAACTGTAAATTTTAATGAACAGGTGGTATAGTAAAATATATCCAGTTTAACAAAAAATCAAAGATATGAGGCACAGTAAATCATGTAAATGGGAGATAAAATAAAAATGCTGGATGGATTAGTGGTCAAAATTGTGGTAAATGACTTAATGCAGTGAAGTGTATGAGTATCCATCTTAGATTTTTAAAAATGGATAGATTAGAGTATGACCAAATGGAAAATAATAGAGAATATAGAATTCCAAGCACATTTAACGACCTTATACACCCAAAGCATTAAGCTGTAATGGGTCAATTGCAAACAAATTAAAGGAGACAAATGGAGTGTTAATATTGGTGTTTTGTACACTAGAAATTAAAGGAAAGGCATTTTTTTCTCCTATAACAACGTCTGGAGTACGGTACTGTGTTCACTCTGAATTCTATGTCTTAATTTTGTTTTAAACTTTCAAAAGGTTTCTCTTACAGAGATGGCACAGGGGACGGTCATATCATACATAAAAAGATAATATTGAATTTTAGACAGAAAACCAAACAGATTTTCTATCCTGGGTTAAGAAACGACATACGGATCCCTAGCACTGCATGTCAATGAAGATAGGATCTGGATCAGCCATGTACAGTAATGACTTAATGCTGTTGAGAGATTGAGTGGCCTCATCGTGTTATGCGATAAATTGGGATTAAAATTCGCTCTGGTAGAGGGATAAGCATCAACGACGTTTTTTCGGAACACGAAGTGCAAACTTAAAACTGGCATGTTCAAGCAGATGCAGAAAGGCTTCAGTGAGACTCGAACTCACGACCGCTGGTTTACAAGACCAGTGCTCTACCCACTGAGCTATGAAGCCAAACGCGAGCATGCCGTCGGTTCACTTTTCATCTAAAGTGAGACAGACCCGGTCATTTTTTTTAGTTGACTAATAAATAATTAATGATCATGTTCTCTCGGACAGAAAATGAAGTCATGTCGTGGCAATTACAAAGGCTGCAAGACCACCATTTCGCTGAGGTTCGGTATTTAAGACTCAGTCATGGAATACCTGAGCAGACAGCACCAGGTTTCCGGGTTTGATTCCAGCTGCGGGCGAATGCCTATGTGGACTTTACACATTTCCCCCTTCTCTGCCCGGGTTTCCTCCCACAGTCCAAAGACGTGCAGGTTAAGTGAATTGGCCATGCTAAATTGCCAATGGTGTTCAGGGGTGCGTAGGTTAGGAACATTAGTTAGGGGTAAATGTGGAGTAGTTAGATAGGATGGGTTACTCTTTGGAGGGTCGGTGTGGACTTGTTGGGCCAAATGGCCTGTTTCCACACTGTAGGGATTCAGTAATTCTACGAATGAATCAGTGGGTTTAATCAATGGTCTGTTAACACCAGCCAATGCAGATATGTGGCACAGTGGTAATCCTCATGAGCTGGGCGCGGACGTTTGAATCCCATCTTCCTCTCGAGATATAACATTGAAGGTTCGTTAGGACATTTTTAACAGAGAAAAAACATCCAGCAGGAGGCGCCTTCTTGAAATTGAATTTCTCATCGCCAGTCGTTCATTGGACTTATAAATAGAGTCGAGCCCTAGTGACGTATGTAACAGCCGCACACGACCTTGAGCTGCAGAATAGACTGCGACAGCGGCATAAGGGAAATAATTATAGAAACAATTTCCGGAGAGTATTTCTCTCTCTCAGCAGAAATAAATTGACATACTATAAAGATCCATGATTCTGTCTGTTTTTATTTCCTTTACTAAACTGTTAATATTGATAGTTGAGTTTATTTTGTGAATGTCTTTATTGTTTTATTATCAGTGGATCTCATCTGCAGGTTACTGCAAGTCATGTCAGATTTGCTGCATCGCATGTCGCTCATTGAGTTCAGCACTTACGTTATGTGCCTCATGGGCAAGGGATCTCGTCTTTCAGCAGACGCACTGTGTCTAAATTCGTGTTAATTATGGTACAACCACCGCAATGCGATAAAGCTGTCATACAAGATTCAGTGCCGATAACAAATATGTTTCGCAACATGGTATGAAGACGGGCGAATATTGCCTTCAATGCTTAAAATATCAAAACTGCACCAAACTATATTTGGCAGAATGGTTCCAATTCAAAGTTATAATCTTACAAGTAAAAAAATGGCGACTCTCAATTGATGAGACGGTGTAGTGATTGCAACTAAGTGAATCTTATTGGCTATGACATCCTTGATGGAGTTGTTAACCTGGGCCAATCAGGGGATTCGGAGTCTCCTCATTTCAGGGACTGAATCGGAGCGACAGCCAGTGTACAATACACACGTCAGTCATGGGTGTCTTTGTGATGGGGTTCTGGCCTCTGTACACTTACCATGATCACAAGAGTCCACAAGGTTTATCATAGAAAAGGCGCCACCCTCAAGTTCTCCCCCAATCCTACCCATCCTGACCTCGCCACCCTCAAGTTCTCCCCCAATCCTACCCATCCTGTGATGCTCTCAAAATTCCGGAACTCCTTCTTCCACAGCATTATGGGTGCAGGTGCGCCTAGGAGATCACAAGAGTTGAAGGAGGAAATTTACCATCAGCTTCTCATTGGCAGTTAGGGGTGGGCAACAAGTCCTGGCCGAGCCACATCCGCTGAATGAAATAGATACGAAAATGGCATTTGCATCTCCGGTGATCACTAAAGGTATGGTGCAATTTCTGCAGCAGTATCTGTTTCATGTGGTAAGTATTCGTCATAGAATTGACATCAGAGAGCAAACTATCACTCCATAGTTTCATCGCAGAAACAAGAAGGGAAGTGTGCAGCTAATTCTGTGGTGGGGATTGTAGAATGAGAAAGGAAACATCCAGGTTCAGTTTGTGATTCGTCATATGTCTGTAGTAAGTACATATTCTGACATCTTTGTGTAGAGCATAGGAGTAGGAATAGATCATTCAGGCCTTTAGGTCTTCAAGGCTGACGGGCCTGCCTCCAACATTATCTCCATATCCATTGATGCCATTAATAATTAAAAAGCCATCAATCACTCTGTTAGATATATACAATGACTGAGGTTGTATAACATTCTAGGGTAGAAAATATAAAATATTCACCACCCTCTTGAGTGAGGAAAATCCTAGTTATTGCCTCTAAATGGTTTATCTTCTATTCTGAGATTGTGCCCCAAATTTCTAGACTTCACAGCCAGAGGAAATGTCTTTTCTGCATTTATTCAGACTATCTGTTTTAGAACTGTGCAATGTTCTATGAGTTTTCATTCTTCTAACTTGAAAATACAGGCCCGGTCTTCCAATTCACTCCTCATAGGATAGTCCCACCATTCTAGGAATTAGTCTGGTGAACCTCCACTGTGCTTCTTGTATGGCAAGTGCGTATTTCCATAGGTTGAGGAGGTGGGGTGGTGGGGTGGGGAACGGGGACTGTACACATTACCCCATTTGCAGGCAGTCCAGTGTTTGACACAAGGCATCTTTGCTCCTATACTCAAATCCTCATGTGAAAAAAGCTAGTAAGTTGTTTGCCTTCCAAATTGCTTACTATATCTGCCTGCTAACTTATAGAGACTTATGAACAAGGGCACCTGGGTCCCTTTGGACACCAATGCTTTCCAATCTTTCACCATTTGAGAAATACTTTCCATCTTCAATCATCCTAACAATGTGGCTAATCTCACAATTACACACAATTATATTCCATCCCGCAATCACTTACCCTCCCCCTCTTTAAATCAGCTTGAAACCTCTTTATGTCTTTCTCACAACTCACATAGCTATGAAGTTTTATATCATCCCAAATTTATGGCATGTTACATTGGGTGACTACATCAAATGTGACTATTACACCTTTACTCCTGTTTTCTGCCTGTGAACCAATCCTCAATCCATATAAGTATATTATCCTCGATCCTGTGTAAATTAAGTTTTAACCCTTGTGGGACTTTATCAAAGATATTCTGAAAGCCCAGATGCATCATATCCATTGCTACATTTCTTGGATCTTTGCATTATAATCTGGCATAATACCAGAAGGTCAGTGACTTCTATATTTCTCCTGGATATTCACAACTTGTTTAGAGAATTTATGGTGGTGTAGTGTTATCCTTATCTTGATTTGGGTGATTTGGGCTCAAGTCCCAACTGCTTTAGAGATTTATCATAACATTTCTGAACAGGTTAGTCAGAGGAAGAAAGATGTTCTGTTTGTGGCTATGGTTCTATTGGAAGCCATTGGAGTAGTGATATCACCAGCTGAAACAAGATGAGGTTACCTGGGTTTTTTTTCACCCTTTCCATCAGATTTCTAGGCATTAGATGACATCAGGGAATGAAATTGTTCCAGACACGAAAACAAGGAAAACTTCCAGTTTAAACCCTTATGCTTTATTTGGCATTCCCACTCAATCTCTTCACATTTGCAGCAATTTGTTGCCATCCAAATATATATTTGTTTTAATGGTATTATCTGTTTGAAATGTGTAAGATGCATTTGAAAACAGCCACTGACCAACAGTTGCCAGAAGCAATAGAGGATTAATTATGCCACTGAAAGTTTTATAAAGTCGGTGCCTAACAAGGTCAAGGCTATAATTCCATTTAAAAATGCAACATTGTCATCCACCCGAACAATGGGGTGGACTTTTCAATCACTGGTGTTCACTGCACAATACATTCACCTAGCTAATTCATTCATTGTTTGATGTTAAATAAAGAAATAATTGTTTAAGTTTAAAGTATGAATCAAAGTGAATTTGGTTTATATTGGAATGTAAGTATGCATTAATATATTAAGGTTTATTTTGAGCAGTGGAAATTTCTGTTCAACTTATTGTAATTTTCTCCAAAGTTCATGCCAACATTGTGAATGAAGTTCTTTGGAGTGAAAGTTAAGTAATTAATCTACAATGTGCCACCTGTAATAGTACAGCCAAACAGTTAATTACAACATTTTTCTAGTTTGTAACTTCTAAATGCACTTAAATTTGATGTCGTACAAACCCAAATTTAAAATATAGTGTTTATTCAGTATCATTTCTCCTTACAGTATTATCCTTGGGAACATGGCAAGATCATTGATGGTAAAATACTATTAATGCTTATATATGCTGATTTTTTTTTAATTCCTGAGTTATCCATGTAATGCCAAATAGGCCATGGAGGCACTTTCTACTTTGACAACACTATGAAATGGAATTAAAGTTTAATCTTGATATGTGCAATGTGATGCATTCTGGACGGCCTTAGAAGGGAAGGACATGTACAATGAATAATAGGTCCCTTCAGATATCCCAGGAACAAAGCAAGCTTAGTGTACAAGAACCCTGAAAATGTCAACACAGGTAAATGTGGTGTGAAAGAAAGCATACAGGACCTTTGTCTTCATTAGTCAAGATGTAGTATATAAGTGCAAATAAGTCTTGTAACAACTTTATCTAACATTGGTGGAGTACTTTGAGAAGTTCTGTTCACTACACGATCAGAAGGACATAATTGCACTGGAGAGAGTGCAGAGGAGGTTCACCAGGGTGTTGCTGGGATGAAAGGTTTCAGTTATAAGGAGAGTCTGTGTAGGCTGGGTTTGTCTTCCTTGGAGTAGAGGAGGCTGAGTGTTTGGGGGGGTGGTGTTCCTGAATCAGGTGCAAAATGATGAGAGGCATAGACAGAGTAGATTGTGATAATCACTTCCCTATCACAGATGCATGTAAGACTGGAGGGTGTAAGTTTAGGGTGAAGCCAAATGGTTCAGAGATGATCTGACAGAAAAAAAACACACACAGTTGGTTGAAATATGGAACGTGTTAACAATGAAAGTGACAGAGGCAGCTACAATCAAAACATTTAAGAAGTATCTGGATTAGTAATTAAAATGCCAGATCATAGTGGGCTATTGAACAAGTGCAGTTAAATGGATGTTTGATGTAGTTTGATGATTGCTGGTCAGCATAGACTTGGTGGGTCCTAAGTCTTTGTTCTTCACTGTATGACTCTAAGTTAGTAAATGGTCCACGGCATTATTCACAACCAGTTAGTGAACATGTTTATAGTACACTTGATAGAATAGCAATGCATTTGTCTGCTGCAGTTTCTGTACAAACTCAATCTCATTTTTATCCATTCTATAAGAAAGTCATGTGCTGCCAGAAAAATGGATAAACATTTGTCAGTCTTTAACATCTCATACACGAAAGTTATTTATTTTGTATACATATTTACTGTCTAAACCTTTTTTAAAGGTTCATGTTTCCTATCAATATTCATTTTAAACAATAAATAAATGCAGAAAAGGACTCAGTTTCTGTCATGCATGCAATAAGTTTATTCTTTAACTGGCTGTGAGCAAATCCCACAGATAATTTATAACTTTATTTCAATTTCATATCTAGTACCACTGCCATATATTTGATATTCCATATGAAGAAACCATGAATTACTTATCTCAGTTTTTTTTCAAGAAATAAAAATATTTTAATCCTCATTATTTCGTAGCATCAACAATGATGGTCCTGAAAAGACAAAAAAAAAGATATCTGCATAAAAATCATACTTTAAACTTGGGATTGTACAATATAGGTGAAATGAACTGGCCATGCTAAACTGCCCATAGTGTTCAGGGGTGTATAGGTTGGGTGCAATTTTCAGGGGTAAATGTAGAGTAATAGGGGAGGGGAATGGGTCTGGGTTGGTCACTTTTCAGAGGGTCAGTGTGGACGTGTTGGGCCAAATGTCCTGTTTCCACACTGTAGGGATTCTGTGATTCTAGTGTAAATACTGAGTTAGAGTAAGGTTTTATAACAATGCAATTGTTCTCAGTCACACAGTGAAGGATTTGAGATTATATAAACGACACCTACCTGAAGCTTTATGTTGTCGGAAGATGACAGTGACTGTGAAGGAAAACAGTGCCAGCACCATCACCTTTATGGCGATATGCAGTGGACCCAGAGAATTCGATAGCTGTGTTTGGTTCCTCATTGCTGGAAGGAAACCAAGGTTATTGTTATTGTCTCTCTTCTCCTCATTTCCTCGACCACAACAGCTATGACAATTATTGAATCCTTTTACCTTCCAAAGTTTGAGTTAAAAATGCATCTCACTAAATGCAACATTGGAAACTTGTGATGTCTACCTAGAAATTAATGACTGATGCAACGCTGCTTCTCAATTGTAACCCATTTCACTTGCTGATGTATCTATTAAGAAATAATATTGGTGTAAAACAAACCAGCCTCCTGCTCAACAACATGGATTAAGAGGATGCTGGCTTGGCTAACATTTATGGTCCATCCCTTATTGCCCTGGAAAAGATGGTGGAGAGCTGCTGTTTTGAACTGCTACAGACATTGGAGCATAGGCATCCATGATACTGCTGGGCAGCAAGGTCCAAGATGTTGATCTAGCAAAAGAGGAGGAATACAATTCCATGGGAAACGTAAGTAGGTTGGAGGAGAATTTGTAAGTAGTGATGTTCCCATGTATCCAGCGCCTTGTCCTTCTCAGTGGTAAAAGTCCCAGGTTTAAAAGGAGCAGTGTAAGGAGCTTTAATGTATCCAGTAGATGATATAAAATGCAGTCATTGTGCAACTGTATGGGGGGATAAGTTATTTGCAGTGGATATGGTGCCGATCAAGTGAGAAGTTTTGTTTGGATGGCACCAGCTTATTGAATGTTCTTGGGTCCGCACCCATCCTGACAAGTGGAAAGTATTGCATTACGTTCCTGTTTCATTCATTGGAGATGATAGACACATTTGGGCAAATCGGGAGGTGAGTTAGTTAACACAAAATTCCTAGCCTCTGATCTGCTGTTGTAAATAGAGACCGTGTAAAACTGGTCCAGTGCAATTTCTGATCAATATCAACTCTCAAAATGTTGAGGTAGCAACTCAATTATGGAAGTGATATTTCATGTCGAAGTGTGATTGTTAGGTTCTCATTTGTTGGAGCTGGTCACTTCCTGGCACTCATATGGTGAGAAAGTCACTTGCCACTCATCAGCCATATCTTGGATTGTCCAGATCATTTTACATTTGGGCATCAGCCACTTTCCTATCTGAGGAGTTGTGAATGCTCTGAACATTATGCAGTCATTAGCAATGATCCCCACTTCGAGCTTTCTGATGGGGTGAAGGTCAGTAATGAAGCAGCTCAAGGTGATTGGGCTGAGGACACACTCCTGACAAACTCCTGTAGAGATGGCCTGGAATGGAGATGACTGACTTCCAGCAAGCACAACCATCTTTCATTGTACTAAATTCCAACTTTAAAAACAATTAAAGTAGACTCATTATTCAAAGATTTAATTTGCCTTCACAGCAAAGGTAATCAATCTACTGTTTATACCTTGATTTAACTTGTTTGTTTATGTGGGCTTTTATATCAAACTGATCACTGTCAATATTGTAATATAGAACCCCACCCCACCCCACCCCACTCCCACCCCAGTAGTCAGAGGGAAATTGAGAAACAAATTTGCAAGGAGATCTCAGTTATCTGTGAGAATAATAGGGTGGTTATGGTAGGGGATTTTAACTTTCCAAACATTGACTGGGACTGCCATAGTGTTAACGGTTTCGAATAAAAGGAATTTGTTAAGTGTACAAGAAACTTTTCTGATTCAGTATCTGAATGTAACTACTATAGAAAGTGTAAAACTTGACCTACTCTTGGGAAATAAGGTGACTGAGCTGTCAGTAGGGGAGAACTTTAGGGCCAGTGACTATAATTCTAATAGTTTTAAAATAGTGATGGAAAAGGATAGATCAGATCTAAAAATTGAAGTTCTAAGTTGGAGGAAGGCTAATTTTGACAGTATTAGGCAAGAACTTTCAAAAGTTGATTGAGGGCAGATATTTGTAGGTAATGGGATAGCTGAAAAATGGGAAGCTTCAAAAATGAGATAATGAGAATCCAGAGACAGTATGTTCCTGTTAGGGTGAAAGGCAAGACTGGTAGGTGTAGGAAATGCTGAATGATTACAGAAATGAAGGGTTTGATTAATGAGAAGAAGGAGGCATATGTCAGGTATAGACAGCAGAGATTGGGTGAATCCTTAGAAAAGTACAAAGGAAGTAGGAGTACTCAGAAGAAGGAAATCAGGAGAGCAAACAGGGAACATGAGATAGCTTTGGAAAATAGGGTTAAGCAGAATTCAAAGGGATTTTGTAAATACATTCAGGCCAAAAGGATAACGTGGGAGATAATAGGGCCCCTCAAAGATCAGCAAGGCACCCTTTGTGTGGAACTGCAGGAGATGGGGAAGATAATAAATTAGCATTTTGCATCAGTGTTTAGAAGGACATGGAAATACAGAATGTGGGGAAAGATGGGGAAACATCTTGAAAAATGTCCAGATTACTGAGGAGGAGGTTCTAGATGTCTTAAAAAACATAAAGGTGGATACATCCACTGGACCCGATCAGGTGTACCCTAGATCTCTGCCGGAAGTGATTGTCAGGTGCCTTGCTGAGATGTTTGTATCATTGATAGTCACAGATGAGCTGCCAGAAGACTGGATGTTGGCTAATGTGGTGCCACTATTTAAGAAAAGTGCTAAGGAAAAGTCAGGGAACAATAGACCAGTGAGCCTGACATTCGTGGTGGGCAAGTTGTTGGAGGGAATCTTGAGGGACCGGAATTACATGTATTTGGAACAGCAAGTAGTGATTTGGGATAATCAATATGGCTTTGTATGTGGGAAATCGTGTTTTGAAGAAATAACAGTGGATTCATGAGGGCATCTTGTGATCTACATGGACTTCAGTAAGGCGTTCGACGAGGTTCCTCATGGAAGACAGGTTATCAAGGTTAGATCTGATGGAGTCCAAGGCAAACTAGCCATTTGGATACAGAACTGGCTAGAGGGTGGAAGATAGAGGGTGGTGGTGGAGGTTTGACTTTCAGACTGAAGGTCTGTGACTAGTGGTGTGCCACAAGGATCGGTACTGGTCTACTGCTTTTCATCATTTATATAAATGATTCGGATGTAAATATAGGAAGTGTAGTTAGTACGTTTGCAGACGATACCAAAATTAGAGGTGCAGTGGACAGCAAAGAAGGTTGCCTCAGATTACAACTGAATCTTGATCAGATGGGCCAACGGGCTGAGGAGTGGCAGATGGAGTTTAATTTAGATAAATGTGAGGTATTACATTTTGGGAAGACAAGCCAGAGCAGGACTTATACACTTAATGGTAACATCCTGGGAAGTGTTGTTGAATAAAGAGGCCTTGGAATGCAGGTTCATAGCTCCTTCAAAGTAGAGTCACAGGTAGATAGGTTCGTGAAGAAGGCATTTGGTATGCCTTTCTTTATTGGTCAGAGCATTGAGCACAGGA
This sequence comes from Hemiscyllium ocellatum, assembly GCF_020745735.1. Classification (NCBI taxonomy): domain Eukaryota; kingdom Metazoa; phylum Chordata; class Chondrichthyes; order Orectolobiformes; family Hemiscylliidae; genus Hemiscyllium; species Hemiscyllium ocellatum. The sequence goes on along the minus strand of NC_083435.1, from coordinate 25,694,188 downwards.
GTAGGGCGGTAATGTTGCGGCTGTACAGGAAATTGCTTAGGCCACATTTGGAGTATTGTGTGCAATTCTCGCTCATTTTGGAAAGATGTTATGAAACTTGAGAGGTTCAGAAAAGATTTACAAGGATGTTGCCTGGTTGGAGGATTGAGATACTGGGAGAGGTTGAATAGGCTGAGGCTGTTTTCACTGGAGCATCGGAGGCTGAAGGGTGACGTCATAGAGGTCTACAAAATCATGAAGGGCATGCAAAGAGTAAATAGACAAGGTTATTTTTTTTCCTGGGGTGGGAGATTCCAAAACTAGAGGACATAGGTTAAAGGTGAGAGTGGAAAAAATTAACAGGGACCTAAGTAGCAACGTTTTCACACAGAGGGTGGTGCATATATGGAATGAGCTGCCAGAGGACATGGTAGAGACTGGTAAAAGTACAACAATTAAAACACATCTGGCTTGCTCTATGAGTAGCAAGGGTTTAGAGGAATATAGGTCAAGTGCTGCGAAATGGAATTAAATTTAAGACATCTGCCACGCACAGGTGAGCTAGCCTGAAGGGTCTGTATATCTCTATGACTCTATGACTCTAGGGTCATCTCTATATCGTCTATATATATGAAAAATACCATGCACTCCAAATTAGTATGTTTTATACGCAAATTTAACCTAAACTGCTGGGAACAAAATGAGCGATGTAACTGTCCTTTTCTCTATTGCCCTTTTTCAAGGGAATAGAATGGAATGGGCCTCAGCACTGCACCAGGTCTGAAGAGGATTCAGTAGACAGATTATATCACATTTGGATTAACACATTTAGTGAGGTGCAGCAAAAGATTAAGACAGATATCAGAAGGCCTTGATTAGTTATTTGTTAATTTCTAGAGTGGCACAGTGGTTAGCACTGCTGCCTCACAGCACCAGGGACCCTGGTTCAATTCCCGCCTCGGGTGACTGTCTGTGTGGAGTTTGCACATTCTCCCCGTGTCTGCGTGGGTTTCCTCCGGGTGCTCCGGTTTCCTCCCACAGTCACAAAGATGTGCGGTTCAGGTGAATTGGCCATGCTAAATTGCCCGTAGTGTTAGGTAAGGGGTAAATGTAGGGATTTGGGTGGGTTGCGCTTCGGCGGGTCGGTGTGGACTTGTTGGGCCGAAGGGCCTGTTTCCACACTGTAAGTAATCTAAAAAAGTGCAGAGCATTACATACTCTGCACTATGATGATTAATATGTTGGAATGATAGAATCAAGTCGATACAGGTGAGAAACTCTCTGTCTCTGATCTCAGGTTGGACCTAACAATGAAAAGTCCTGCATTTTTATTTCCCTGTGACTTCTATTAATTGGAATGATAAGGGCACCAGATACATGGGAACACAACCAACAGCAAGTTCCCCTCCAAGCCACAAGCCATCATGATTTGGAAATATATCACCACGTCTTTACTGTCTCTGAGTGAAAATGCTGGAGCTCCCTCCCTAACAGCACTGGGGGTCTCCCTGTACCAATTGTTTATTTTTTTTTCCCCAATGGCGCTTATATGTTGCTTGGAATCAATACATATCTTTGAAAGGCCATTCTTTCATGATGACCAACTTGTCCTTAAAATGTCAAAAATCACAAAATGCTAGATTTATTTTGAAAGTACAAGCTAACTCCCTGACGGAGGAACAGCACTTTGAAAGCTAGTGCTTCCAAATAAAACTGTTGGATGAGAACTTGGTGTTGTGTGATTTTTAACTTTTTCCACCCCAGTCCAACACTGGCATCTCCACATCATCTTTAAAATGGACAGCAGCGATATCTTTTCCATCATAATTAGTGATGGGACACAAATACTGATCTTGAAAGTGACATCCACGCTCCATGAGATAGGTATGTCATTGCCAATTTTTAAAGACTTGGACATTCCATATGTATCTTGATTTTTTTCCTTACATTAACCCACAGCCTTGACCTTGTCAGAGCTGCCCACCCCTCAATTTGTATTTAAAATGCAAACTTTAAAAAGGCTAATTTGGATCCACTGTTTACCTGAGGTTAACCGGAGCAGAATGGAAGTAGATATTTGAAAGAATCGAAGAACATCACATTGAAGGATTTTGAATTCTTGGGAATTTTACACTGTCAAAAGTAACAGCATGGTACTAGAGAGTATCAACAGATGTCAGAATATCCGAAGAGGTTGATCATTCAAGGCTGCAATGAAGAGAATTTTCTCACTTCATCTTGTGTGAACATTCTCAATTCTACATGATGGCTGTGTATGGATGAAGTCCCATTGAGAATGAGAGAGCGAGAATATATAAGGGTGTTGTAGTGCAGTGGTGGTGTCCCTATATTTGAGCTGGGGGGCAGGGTTCATGTCCCATCTGTTCCAGAAGTATGTAATGACATCTCTGAACAGGTTGCTTAATCGCTTTTCCCTACAATCAGTAGATGTGGAGGTGCTAATCAAAGGATCTTGGGAATAAGATGAAGTGTAATTTCTGTAAACATTTCTACATTGAAAACATTGCACGTGGGGGAGACACAGAGAATGCATATGGTCAACTCAAAATGTTATTCCTGGTCTG